>NC_054597.1:17608315-18260815 GCF_004785595.1 Juglans microcarpa x Juglans regia | reverse complement strand
ATGAAATTTTATTTAAATGACGCTATGAAATGATAGTTAAATGATGTTATGAAAGGCATGTTTAATGAATACTATGAAATGATGTTTACTGATGATGTTTATGCTTATGCTTTTAAATGATGTTTATGAAACGAATGTATTGACGAATGAGAAGAAATGAAAAGGAAAGGATATATATATTTTTTTTTTCATGTAAAATCCTTATTCCATTCCATTATAAAAAGGCTGCAATACAAGTAGGAGGATCCTCCATAGTTACAATGAGATTAGAAATGGTAAGAGCATCTTTTGCAAGTAAATGGGCTATATGATTGCCGTTTCTTCTAACATGAGAAACTTCCCATTTTGCAAACAACTTAAGATAAAACCTAGCCTCACTCCAGAACATGCTAGAGCTACTTAGTGCTTCTCTGTCTTCGACCAAGGCCTTTGTGACTTGCAAGGAATCACCCTCGAGTATAATCTGGTGCAAACCAATCTCCCATGCCATTTTGACAGCTTGTAGAGCCCCATATGATTTAGCTAGTAAGGGATCAGGGTAGAGCTTTTTCCTCTGCCTCATTGTTTCAATAACCTGGCCAAAACTGTCCCTTATAACCACTCCTATGCCAATTAGTCCCTTGGCTTTGTCTACTGCCCCATCCCAATTAATCTTGAACCAGTCCACTGGTGCTGCTTGCCAAGAAACCACTGGGGAGGAGGCTTGGTTGGTGCACTGATCTAAGTTCTTCTCTGCCATCATGTCTAGCACTGCTGTTGCCTCTCTAACAATGATGTTCGCATGAGAGAACCCCTTCTTGAAAATAAAGGAGTTCCTTCTCCACCAAGTCTTCCTTGCTATCCCCACAAACTCTTGAAGTTCCTCTGGAGTCAGTACCTTAGTTAGTGTATCAAAAAATTGAATCATAGGGGAGCTAGGAATGGAACATTTATGTAGCCTTTTGGAACATTGACCCCACACATCCTTAGCTGCTTCACAGCTCCACAGAACATGTTGCACGCTTTCTTCTTCTCTACTGCAAATAAGGCATATAGGGTCACTCACAATTTTCTTCTTAAACAAGTTGGACTGAGTGGGAAGGGTCTCCTGACAGGCTCTCCATAAGAAGGTTTTGTCTCCTGGTGTAGCTTGCATCTGCCAGATCTTGTTCCAAACTTCCTTGAGGCTATAGCTAGTTGATGCTTGACCTTGAGCAGCCACCTCCCTAGCCTTTTCCATGTGATAAGCACTCCTCACTGAAAATGAGCCATCCTTTGTTCCATGCCAGATGATTCTGTCCCCAGTAACCATAACACTGATAGGAGTTTCCAAAATCAGCTGAGCTTCCCTCTCCTCGAAAGTGTCTTGAATCAGATCTTGTTTCCACCTCTTCGTATCAAAGTCAATTAAGGCAGCAACTTTTGCATTCCCATCTAAATTCTTAACTGGACTGGTGACTTTCCTTGGATTAGTTAGGTCCAACCATTTGTCTCCCCAAATACTAATTTCTAACCCTGTGCCTACCCTCCAAAAGGAGCTATCCTCGAGAACATGCCTGGCAGCCATCAAGCTTCTCCATACAAAGGAGGGTTTAGAGCCAACCTTTGCTGGCTGTAGAGTCAAGGAAGGGAAATATTTGGCCTTTATCACTCTAGCAACTAGGGAGTTAGGAACTTGGATTAGTCTCCAACATTGCTTAGATAGCATAGCAATGTTGAAGCATTCCAAGTCCCTAAATCCCAAACCCCCTTCTGATTTAGCTTGTCCCATTCTCTTCCATGAAATCCAGTGAATTTTATGCTCCTTATCTTGTTAGCCCCACCAGAAATTTTGAATAACACTGTTGATGGATTGAAGTAGAGTTTTTGGCAACTTGAAAACACTTATGGTGTAGGTAGGGAGGGATTGGATGATTGCTTTTATGAAGATTTCTTTCCCAGCCTGAGATAAAGTTCGAACTTTGAAGTTACTAAGTCTCGATTTGATGTTATCCAAAATGCCTTTAAAAGATCTTAGTCTATGTTTCGCCACTACAGAAGGCAAGCCTAAGTACTTTTCAGAAGGCATAGCTGACCTCATTCTAGCTATTGAAAGAATATAGTCTTGAGTGGACCTTGCTGTGTTATGACTGAAAATGATGGAGGTTTTCTCTAGATTTAGTCTTTGTCCAGATGCCATCTCATAGGTTCTAAGCAAGTTAACCAACCTTCCCCATTCGACCGCATTGGCCTTGCAAAACAAAAGGCTATCATCTGCAAAGAAAAGGTGAGATATTCTAAGCTGCCCTCTTGCAACAGGAACCCCATGTAGCAACCTATTTTCTTCAGCTTTATGGATTAAATTGCTCAATGCTTCAGCACATAGGATAAAAAGATAAGGTGAAAATGGGTCACCTTGTTTAAGTCCTCTTGTGGGATAGAATTCAGGTTGAGGAACACCATTCACCATGAGAGCATAGGAAACTGTTTCAATGCACTTTATCACTAGTTCAACCCATTGGCTGCTAAATCCCAGCTTATAGAGAACTGCCCTTAGGAAACTCCACTCCACTCTATCGTATGCCTTGCTCATATCCAGTTTTAAGGCCATGTAGCCTTCTTTCCTTGTCATTTTACATTTCATGGTGTGCAAAGCTTCAAAAGCTACAACTACATTATTAGTAATTAGTCTGTTTGGAACAAAGGTAGATTGTGAGGGAGAAATGATGCCATGCAACACCTTTTTTAGTCTATATGCAATAACTTTGGAGATTAGTTTATAGAGGACATTACAAAGGGATATTGGCCTGAATTCTGTGACTTTCGTTGGAGTTTTCTTCTTTGGGATGAGTGCTATGAAGGTTGATGCTGCCCATGTTGCCATTCAAGTTAAGTATAGTCAACATTGCATCACACACTTGAGGTCCTACTACTGACCAGTGTTTTTGATAGAAAATGGCAAGAAAACCATATGGGCCTAGGGAACTTAAGCCATTCATGTGGAATAAGGCATCTTCTACCTCCTGAGTTGAGTAAGGTCTGGTCAGCATCTCATTCTGTTCTTCACTCACTTTGGTTTCCAATGTTGCAATACATGTTGTTGGTCTGCTGGGGTTGGAAGAGGTGAAGAGATCTATGAAATGATCCTGGAAAAGCGTGTTAATACCCTCCCTTGAGGTGATTTCTTGATTATTGCTATCAAGGAGCTTTTTGATCACATCTGTTTTCCTCCTTTGTGATGCACACTGATGGAAGAATTTTGTGTTTCTATCACCCTCCTTCAGCCATTTATGTTTTGCTCTTTGTTTCCACTTGAGGTTTTCAGTTTCCAGCAGTGTGTCCACCCTTTGTTGTGCTTCTTTGATCTCTTTATTTAATTGGCCCGTATTCCTATCTTGTAGATTTGAGAGAAGTTCAAGTTGTTCTTTGACTTCTCTCTTAAAGTTGCTTAGCTGCTGCTTACTCCACTGAGACAGTTTCGGCTTGCAAGACTTGAGCCCCTCAACAATGTGTAGTATTTTGTTTGGTGCTACTCTAGGTATACTCCATGCTTCCTCCACTACTTTAAAGTAACTCTCCTTCAGGGTCCAACAAGCCTCAAATCTGAAAGGCCTCTGATATCTAAGAGAGCAAGGTTGCACCCGGTCCATCACAATCCACAGTGGACTGTGATCAGAGTTGAGGGCTGGAAGGGTATAGACTCTCGAGTCAGCAAACATGCTTGCCCATGCATTATTGCAGAAGGCTCTATCCAACCTTTCTTTGGTGAAGGCCTTTCCATCTCTCCCATTTGACCAAGTAAATTTCCTTCCAGAAAATCCCATGTCATTGAGCCCACACCTACCCACTGCCTCTCTAAATGCCTCCATTTGGTTATGAGGTCTTAAGGGGCCTCCCCACTTTTCATCATACCTCAATATTTTATTAAAATCACCTACACAAACCCAACCAGTTGTACTTGTAGGTGTAAGAGCCTGTAATAGTTGCCAGCTTTCATGTCTCTTAGGAGTGATTGGGTTGCCATAAAAGCCTGTAAGAATCCAGTGACCACCAGCCCTCACTTCCTTTACTATCAATGAGATATGGTGTTGTGTATAGGACAAGACTTCAGCTTCTGTTTCTTCTTTCCACAGGAAGGCCAAGCCTCCACTTGATCCTTTTGAGTTCATCACAAAACTGTTTTCAAAATTCAGTTGTCTTTTGACCGTTTCAATCTTTAATATGTTACACTTTGTTTCCATTAAGAAAACAAAATTTGGGTACTTATTTTGCACCATGAGATGCAAATTATTCACTGTCCGAGGGTGCCCAAGCCCTTGGCAGTTCCAGTTTAGGCAACTCATAGCAAATGGTGGGGTTGTACCACAGCCTCCACCACATCGGTTTTGCCAAAATTTGCAACATGAGAAGCCCCATGTTTTGCTTTCTTCGAAGCTTGGACTGCCCTCGGCAGTGCCAGAATTTCATTTGAAAGGAAATGAAATGAATGAATGTTTTAATGTATAAAAATAGGTAACAACCATGACTAAATGAATGAATGATGGTACTAATGAACTAGATAGATTGCAATGTCGGGTAAGTAGTACTGGTAGTGCAATCAGTGCTATCCCTGAAAATGATTCCTAACCTGTGGCCATGGGCAGAATCCAGATCCAAAAGACCGCTAATCCCAACGCACAGGGTGTAACTGTGTGCATTGGTCAAAGGAAAATTGAAAAGAGTAAATGAATGTATGAATGATTTTTAGTTTCCTTATGAATGAATGTACAAGGTGTGGGAACATTTTATGAAATGAAAACTCATTTAAAGAAAAATCCCATCTTGTAGTGTTTTCAAATGAAATGAATACTTTGTGTATAATATGTAAAAAAATGATGAATGCATAAATGAAAACCTATGTTAATATAGTTTTACAGTACGAAGTAATACTTACTGAGTATTCGACTCACTTTAGTTTTAATGTATATCCCTCTCCTCCTCTCAGGGACAAAACAAGGAAGAAGCGTCAGGACATACATAGCCCAAGGGAAGCTTGATAGAAGCCTAGGCAAGTTTTATGTAATGTGTTTAAGAGTATTTTTGTAGAAAGACTTTTAATTTTAATTTAATGATTTCCACTGCAAAACTCCCTCTTAGATTTATAGAGTAGATTAAAGTTTTAAACTTAAAATCTTTCATATTTTGAAAAGAAAGGGGAGAAAAAGGACTGTTAATTTTATATTTAAATATATGTGGTGTCTTATATCATGTGCTTCTTCTCTACATGAACATGCCACGTATCAATTGCATGCCACGTATCAATCATACCGTTAATTTTGTAATGGTGGGTGGTTCAAGATCATGTCAACTCATTTTCTGAACCATTGAAAATTAATGGAGGTTTTGAATTCTAAGTTTCTTAAAATCTAGGTATCAATTTTATAAAAATTAAAAACAAAAGTCTCGAGTTGTAAAAATGTGAGAATCCAGGTACTAATTTTACAATTAGCCCTTTTAGTTTTCAACAAAGTTATTGTTAGCAAGAAAGTGGATTTAAAAATAGACAACTTCTACTAAAGATTAAGCAAAATCAAATTTCAATATATTTCAAAGGTAGAAAAAAAGGTCGAGCAATTTCCTAATTGAAAAAGAACTAGTAATATCCTCAGAGTCCCTTATATACCCCACTACCCAGATGTTTTTATTACCGTATTTTAATTTTAATTTTGTTGTCATGTGTTATGAAAAACCAATTCTCAAATTTAAGGCCCTGTTTCAATATAGAAATTATTTCGTTTCATATCATCTCATCTCATTATTATAATTTTTTAAATTTTTACAAAAAAATATAAAAAATAATTTGATTTTTTCAAATCTCAAAATAATAATAATATTAAAAAATAATATTTTAATAATATTTTATTCAATTTTTAACTTTCATCTCAACTTATTTTATCTAACTCACTATATAAACAACACCTAATTAAATCTTTGATGGTAGTAGGTATAACGACAAACATACGGAGTGCGCCTTTTATTTTTTAATTTTTTTATTTATCCAATATTTTATTTGAATAAAATTATAGTGCTCGTCAATATTAATTTGGTTCAACTGTTTGAAATTTTTGAAACCTTTGACATTTGTTGTTATGGAAATAAAAAAGAGTACTAAAAAAGGAAAATTCTGAATTTTTGTTGTAAGAACCCGCTAGAAATTTAATAGTGGATATATTTAGGTTTTAGGAATATTGTGCCACAAATCGACTAATCACGTAGGTTTTAGTCTGTCAGCATAGTCAGTGTTACTACTCACTATGGTACAAGAAGCGCGATTTTATTTATTTGAGATAGTTAAAAGTGTTAGAATATCATATGGCTTGCGCCATTAGACTCAGTTGATTATTTAGCATTTTATAAAGCAAAAATCTCATTTTCAATTTTCGGATAAAACGTTTGATCGAAAATGCATTTTGTTTATTTCAAAACACTTCGAGGTTAAATTTCGATAAACGAATTGTACAGTTAGTTTTGTGTGTATGTTTAGGACTTTTCAGTATAAAGTTTATTTTTCACTTTTCCCACAGTGAATAATAATCTCAATAGTAGCATCAAGTGTAGTGTTTTCAAAATCACAATGCGGAATTCCAAATTAGGTTAGAGTTGTTTTGTTTGGACACTTGGTAAGATCTTAGCCATACTTGGTGAATAGTATTAGAGACTTGGCACTAAGAGGAACATGAGATAGAAATATGAAGGAAATCAAGGTGTGAGATCATGCCACCTAAGTAAAACCCTATTCCATCCAACCATCCAAATTGTGCCAAACCAAATAGGGTTTCAACCCTAGTGAAACACTAAATGGTTGAAATCCAATTGAAACCTCAAAACCTTGGTTGAAACTGAAACCCTAAACTGTTTTCCCCAACCCTAAAGTTGGCCTCCAAACCCTATTTGATCCGATTTCTAGTATTTTCTTGAATCACTTTATTAAATCACTTCCACATACTATTAGTTCCTAAAATTCATGTTATGACATTATTATCCAACCATTTAGACTTTTGAAATTTGATTGGGCCAAGAAGAATTGGATTTGGGCTTGATAGAATCTCAAACCTTAACCAAACCCTCTTTAAACCCCAAAATCAAGCCCACTTGTTTAAGGCCCATTAGGCCCACGAATTTTGGCCACCTTGACAAAACTTCTTGAGGTAGTTTCCACCCACTCAAGGCTGACCATCCACTGCTCATAACAGCTCCAAATTCGTGCATGATGTGAAGGCCAAAGGCCACCTCACCACCACCCTTCTCTTGGAAATTTCCTTGGCTGAAAACCACTCACTATTTGTAGCTTTTTGTGAACTAATCACCATCCATCAAGGTGTCACTCAAGCCCATACTTCCCTTTTCAAAAGTGTATTAGGCATGCAAGTCATCCTATCACTCACTTTACCCATTTTCATTTTCATTCTTGGAGAGAACACTTAAAAGCTCTTTGAGGCAGTTTTATGAGCCTTTTAGCATGCCATTTTTAGAACCCTTTTCTGTAGTTTCTCATAATGATTCATTCATGAAAATTATTCCTCTTTGAGTCTAGTTTCTTTGAGTCCTTCATGGTGATTGGATTAGTCTAAAGTGGTTTTAACCATGGAAAGGTCAATCTAGACGATAATCTGGATAGTGTGTTGTATTTTAGAGTTTTTGACCAAGCTAATGGGCAAATTGTGGTCTAAAACTTTTATGGAGTATTTTCAATATGTTTATATGAATGTTGTTGGAGATTAGTTACATGATTAAAGATTTTGATGTAATATTTTCTTAGATCTAAAAGGTTAAAAACTGGAAGAGGAAAAAGAGTTTCTGTTTTAAGAAAGTTTGGATCTTAGTGGTTTATTCTTACTCCAATTGTTTTGACATATTTATTTGACAATACTAAGCATTTTATCTACATGTTAAGATGCTATTTTGAAGATTTTTGTGTTAGTTTCAAAGATTTGAATTTTTATGCAAGAGAATACTCGGTTGGGTGATGTTTTTAACGAGATCCATGTTTTGATTTATTTTTAGCCATGTGATTTTAAGTTTAATGTTTGGATCTAATTTAGGACATATTTTTAAACCATATGATTTTTTGGTTTGAAGATCTCATTATGGTATGCCTCGGATCAAGTGTTTGATCAAAGCAAAGTTTAGAAAAAAAATTTTGTTTTTGACTAAGTGTTGGAGCCGAGTACTTCAAGTGATATTTTGTGACTTATATATTGATTCAAAGCATGTTAGTTAGGAATGTGTTATGAACATGTTAGAAGAAAGATTTGGATTTGTTTGTTTTGGTAATGTTTTGAAATAGGTCAAACCTTAAGATTCAAGACTTTGTATTTTAATTAAAAAATCTGGATCTTTTTACTAAAACGTTTTGTGTTTATGAGAAGTATATTTTTGTTATATGTTTTAAGCATGTTTTTAAACTTAGGATATGAGGATATTTGTTGCAATATTTCAGTCATGAGTTTTGGAGTTGGAAGAAATTGAAACAAAAATCAAGAGATATGGCCTTTGGAAGTTTCGGCCCTATGATGTTTCATAGTTGTGTTTGATTTTAGATTTTTCTAAGTTGATATTTGAGTTTAAGAAAAAATTTACATGAGGAATGTAGATTTTGATGATTTTTGGAGTTAGGATGTGAAATCCTTAAGTTAGGGATAAAATGATCATTTTTTCACATGTAGAGGGTAAAATGGTAATTTTACTCTAAGTTAACATCTTTTCATGTTTCTAATTGTTAGTGATAAATTTTCCAACTTTTAGAATCTCTGCTTACAGTTTTTCGTAGTTTGTGCTTAATCCCCGTGACGTGACGATCACTGTAAGTTATATCTTAACTTACTATCAGATTACTGTATATCTGTGATGGATAAGGAAACTACAGTTTATTTATGTATGTTATCATATATGTCATACCATGCCATGCCACTTCATAATTATCTATTACACAATTTATTTTGTCACGTATTGCTATTTGTTACAAGTATGTCATGTTAGGTAATGCTATCTGTTACACGTATGTCATGTCATATAGTATTTTTTGTTATATGTTATGCCATATTATGAAATATTGTCTGTTATATGTTATGCTATGTCAGGAAATATTGTCTGTTACATGTTATGTCATGTTACAAAATGATGTTTGTTGTTGTTATGTCATGTTATGAAATGCTTCTGTCTCATAGTACATCATGTCTTTCATTTCACATTCATGTCATGTTATGTTACATCAGGGCTTCTATCTGTTTGTTTCATGTCACTTTTATCTCGAGTACAGTTTGTGTATCTAGAGAATAACCTTTCAAGTCATATCAAGTCTGTTTATGTCTATCACAACTCTAAGTGTTAGAATGTGATAATATCCTAGTGAAACTCCTTTATTCACGCTGGAGTGTCTAAACTAGTGTGAAATTTTTTGCATTGACAAGGTAAAGATTAACGAGCTGCGAATGGGATCTAATTAACTAGTCACCGGGGTGCAGTAGGCACTAATGCCGATGGTGCCACTTATATTTCAATTTCATTTTATACGTACAGTATGTGTGTTCACAACAGGTGCAGATACTTGTGGACTGGCATGTATGCTAACACACTCATAGTTGGTACAGATACCTGTGTCGTGATGCGGTAATCGGTAGGGACACACAGCTCAAGAGAACCCATGGATCGGACTCCTTACCATGCACGTCTCCACGCTCATGCACTCAGGCACACCTCTCTCATTTCTTTCTAAAGGGTTTTATCAGCTTTACTACACACACACACACACACACACACATGCACCTTATACACATTCATGCACACTTTCTCTTCCTCCTAGATACAAGATCGCACGGCCTGACCACTACCTTAAACCTCCGCCCTACACCAGCATCGGCCAAGCTACCATCGCACGTCCAAGTGGCCCTATATCCTGCACCAAAAATAGAGCAACTTTGGAGTCCAGCTTGAGCCACTAGTTGCACCTCCGTAGCCAACTTCTCCTCCACACCGTGAGCCCTGCCTCCATTCAAAACCACCGTGCAATAGCCCACTGCCCAGCCCACACTCAGCCTTTATATCACAGCACAACAACCCCAAACGGAAACCACCCAATGTGCCAATAACCTCCACGCCGCATCGCCACGCACCCAGTCCATTCACAACCAACCTGCAACCTCTAGCCAACCACCATGTAACCAAGCCACCTGCAGTCACATGGAGAGCCTCTGTTTTTCACAACAAAAAAAAAAAAGCAAAACACATACAACAACTCATCCTCATCGGTTGCCTCAGCCACAAATAACGCCTCCAAGCCAGAGATCGAGAGCCATGAATGCCAACCACCAGGGCACATATTGAGAGCCCGCAAATGTCAAATAGAAAAACTGAAAATACCTAGAAGAAGTTTTCACCACCGCACGTCCTCCACACCCATGGCTGTTAAGGCCACGACACCATTGTCAACAGAAGACGCCGGAGGACAAACCACCTTTGGACGCTGCCCTGGTCGATGGTTAGAAACCCAGACCGTTGCATGCCTCCTCGTAGTTTCCCGATGAGTTTCCTTTCTCCCTCACACCATATCCTCTCTCTCATCACCGTCTCTCTCTCATCAATTTTTCTCTCCCTCCCACGATGCCCTGCCGCCACTCCTAGCCACCTTGTCGCTGTTTTGTGATTGCCTCATGGTGAGTCTCTCGCACGGTGCTCTCCAAGCATTCTCAGAACACAAGTTTGTTTGTGTGGTATTTTCGTAATATAAGTTTGCACTAGGTTTAGTGTTATTACAAAAAAATATGTCACTTGTTTAAATTACGTAAAATCCCTTGCCAATAAATGTTGATAGTAGGATTTATATTTTAGATATGATTGATAAAACCAGGAGAAACTAAGTGCTTGAAGGTGGAAAATAATTTAGATTTTTGAAGTATTATTAGCAAATATTTAGTAGATGTTGATTTATTTAAAGGTTACGAGAATTTTAGAATTCTAGGAAAATAGGTTACTTTAGTATTTCAGGCGTAAATATCAAACTATGGGTTTAATTAGAGATTTAAGTAAGTTATATATCTTTTTTTTTTATAGGTGACAATTGATTTCGTTCAGCATTGTTGTGAAAAAATTCAGAGAAATAAAAAGTCCAGGTAGGTGGGGTTCCTCTATATAATAGACTTTGCATAAAAGAAAATGATTGAGGTTGATTTTGAAAAAATATGCATATTTTGTTATGAAAAGAATTTTGAAACAATCTCAGTTATTTGCTCGTCATTACTCATGAAATCTATATAAAAGATATATGTATTTTTGTCATGACTAATGTAGATATGAGCTTATTTTTTTAGCATTATGTTTTCCGAGCTAAAAAAAAAGAGCAAATATAAAATTTATGAAAATTTGTACATGTGATATGAAACTGATTTGAATTTGTTTTTGAATATGTTAAATGATATAATTCATTTCAGTACTTTGTTTTGATATGATGTAGCATTTGAAAACCTTGGCATGCATTTTTTAGTCTGTATCTGTTTATAAGCTGTTTATGATGTTGCTTTTGTTTGGTTTCTGTTAAGGCCCTCCCATGGGTATAATAGTGGTATATTGCCACGGGTATAATGGTGGTTTATAACCCTATCACAGAGGTTAAATAAGGTATACGGCCCTGCCACGAGTATAATAGTGGTATACGAGCCCGCCACGGATATAATAGTGTCATACAGCCCTATCATGGGTATAATAGTAGTATACAACCTTGCCACTGGTATAATGGTGATTTATAACCCTACCACGGGAATTAAACATGGTATCTATTCTGATGTGATGCTCTGATATGATATGAAGAGGAGGTCTCAATTTATGATATGCCAAAGGAATTTTGAATAAGAATATTTCTAAACTTTCGCTTTGATATTTTTGATAACTTGTTTTGATTCTGCAGTTTGAAAGCAAATATTTTCATTTTGCATGCTGATAATAAATATTTTGTTTTGCATTCTAAATTCTGTAAATGCTCATATTTACATACTAGTATATATTCTCTGCTTATTGAGTTGTTGATAACTCACCCTTTATCTTCACAATATTTTTCACATAATTTTGATACAGCAGATGTAAGTCAAGAGTAGAAAGTATTAGTAAGGTTTGATGATTGTAAAGGAGTAAATGCCAAATGGGTACAAGTATTTATTGGAGAGTTTTATTTAGTAGGTATATGATTTAATGCAATTTTGGTACTTTGAGTCATGGATATTTTCTGTGGAGATTTTAATTTATTTCATTGAGGTATTTCTTTGATGTTTCCAGTCTTGGTGGAGGAACATGTATTTTTAGTTTTTGAATAAATGAGTTTATATTTTATGCGAAATTTGAAGTTTATAAATACGTTGTGGGAGATAGTTTTTAGGCTACAAGAGCTAACTCTACGAACCTCCGAAACCGGGGCGTTACAATTGGTATCAGAGCCAGGTTTGAAATTTTGCATACTATATAATATGGAGTTTGATGAAATTTGAGGTTTAAGATTCTGCATACTTTCTTGGTCTAGTTTTGGAGATTTGAGGTGTAAAATTTTGTAAATTTGAAGAAATGATTTTCATGACCTTTGGGATTTTAGTTCCGTTAGGCTTGTTTTGTGGACTATAGGAAATAATCTTTATAAGATTTAAGGTTTAAATTTTTTATGGTGTACATAAGCTTAATCAAAAGCCAGATTTGAGGTTATGTAGACATTAGGATATGAAGTTTTGGATTTTGGTGGACTTTAGGAAATAATTTCAGATTTGATGTTTTAGAAATCTGCGGATGGAAGAGCCGATCCTTCTGATATTTGAGGTCTTAGAATTTGTAGGTATTAAGGATTGCGTTTTATGAAATTTGAGGTTTTAGATTCGGTAGATGTTAAGATTGAAGTCATGACATTTGAGGTTTAGATTCTAAAGACGTACGTAATTTAAAGCGATGTTAAGTTTACGACTATAGTTTGTCAGAAGGGCTTTACGAGTTGATTAAGATATGGTTAAGAAAATCTTGAACTTGTTTTAAATATTTATTTGGTGTATATATTTTTGTTCAAACACATTTTTGTTTTCTTTCATTAAAACGTTTAACCAATTTTAAGCTCACAGGATGGCACCTTGTTGCTGAGTTCGAAATTCGGAGGATTTGAACGAAACCAACAATGAGCAAGGCTGCACATTCGAGCAATTTAATCGTACTCATCCTACCACATTTTATGGAAGAGGCGATTCAAATGCAGCAGAAGATTAGATTCAAGACATGGAAGAGATATTTAGTGTCCTAGAGTGCACAAATCAACATAAAGTACGATTCACAACCTTTAAATTAACTGGGGAAGCTAAGAGGTGGTGGAATTTTGAGAAAGCCATCAGGGATGCTGAGGGGACAACAATAGTTAGCTAGCCTCACTTTAAGCAAAATTTCTTCGGCCGCCCTAAAGCGGATAGGGAAGCTAAAGTTCGAGAGTTCACCAGCTTGGTACAGGGGACCATGACTGTGCGCTAGTATGTTGCAAGATTTGCGGAATTATCACGCTTCACCTCATACCTGATTCCTGATGAAGAGAAGAGGGTCTAAAAGTTTGAGGGTTTGAATCACAAGATATATGAACGGGTGATGGTCCTAGAGATTCAAAGTTTTTCAGAGTTAGTCCTAAGGTGATGTTGGTTGAGCAAAATCTTAAGAGAGGTGCTAAATTGCAAGAACAAAGAGAGCTACTACACAAGGTTCTCCTAGTATGGATCAATGGCCAAGAAGAGGAACGAGGGGAACAACTCAAGTTAGAGATAGATGCAAGAAAATCAACCGAATAACCCCTATAAGTATTGTAACCATGCATACACTGGAGAGTGCATAAGGGAAATGAGGGCATGTTTTCGATATCGTAAGACTGGTCATTTCATTAGAGAATGCCCATTTCTGTTGGAAGACAACAATAAGCCCAACCCACCTCCAGCCCCGACAAACGACACAGGCAAACAATCAGTATAGAATGGGATCGGCTCGAGTATTTGTACTAACACCTAGAGATGCTGAGGACGACAAAATGTGATCACGAGTACTCTACTCCTTTACTCAATGAAAGCAATTATTTTGGTTGAGTTAGGATTGACCATTCTTGCATTTCAATGGAATTTTGCTAAGTTCATAGCTTAGAAGGTTCAGATTTGGATTTAAGAGGATGTGCATGATCTAAAAAAAAAGTGGGATTATTTTTTGGCTTTAATTTCATTGTGGAAGTTCATATTTTTAGACTTGAACTAGAACTTGAGGTGTACGACGGTTGACACTAGGTGTGTGAATATGGATGCCAAGAGGATTAGGAGATATTTAAGGCACCGGGCACAAAACGTTGGAAAGTTAGAATTTTGAAATGTTAGGTTTGACATAATTGTTGAGGATTAAATTAGGCATGGAAACATTTTGCTTAAATGCAGCAATTTTGTGGTTTTTTTTAGGGGGAGGATGTAACACCCAGTCCGAGCACTAAGCCCAAGCTAACCATAGATTCTAAAATTTTTATTTTTATTTTGTTATTATTTTGGGTTAATACATATGAAAAATCCACTTGAGATTTAACGAGTAATTTTAGAGTAGGCTACAGGCCCAAAATTTATTTCGGCAGTATATGAATTTTTATTGGGCTTGATCATTAAGTTAAAGTTATTAATTTAAAGGACCAAGTGGGATCTTTTTATATTGGAACTGGCCCGAAAAATTTTTGAGACGAGATTTGGTTAGTTTAGAATTTGAGTTGAGGCCGATTAATATTTATTAAATACTTGATTTAGAAAATTTCGGAGAGGCCAATGAGATTATGGACTATGGTAACCGGACCAACCCATTTGTTAATTCTATACAATATTCAAGATGTTGACCCAAACCCTTTGAAATGGGCCCAAAAAGCCCAAGCCCTTGGGAACCAAGGATCAGACTCCCTACCATGCACGTTTCCACACTCATGCACTCATGCACGTCTCTCCCACTTCTTTCTCTAGGGTCTTATCAGTTTTACTACATATATATATATGCACCTTATATATATATATATACACACACACACGGACACACACATATGCACCTTATACACGTTCATGCACACTTTCTCTTCCTCTCAAACACAAGATCACACGGCCTAACCGCTGCCTTAAACCTCCACCCTACACCGCCATCACCAAAGCTACCATCGCACGCCCAAGAGGCCCTGTTTCTCGTACCAAAAATAGAGCAACTTTGGAGTCCAACGTGAGCCACTAGTTGAACCTCTATAGCCCACTTCTCCTCCACATCGTGAGCCCTCCTTCCACTCAAAACCATCGTGTAATAGCCCATTACCCAGCCCACACTTAGCCTCTATATCGCAGCACAACAACCCTAAACGGAAACCACCCAAAGTGCCAAGAACCTCCACGTCTCATCGCCACGCACCCAGTCCATTCACAACCAACCTATAACCTCTGGCCAACCACCGTACCCCAGCCTTGTAACCATCGTGTAAGAAAGCCACCAAGCTACCTGCAGTCACATGACAAGCCTTTGTTTTTCACACCCAAAAATAGAGCAATCCACATATAGCAGCTCCTCCAGGCCGGTCGCCTTAGACACAAATAACGCCACTCCAAGTCACAGACTGAGAGCCATGACAGCCAACGACTGAAGTACAGATTGAGACTCGCCAACGTTAACCAGAAAACCTGAAAACACCCGGAAGAAGCTTTCATTGCCGCACGTCCTCCACACCCACGGCTGTTAAGCCACTATTGAGGCCACAACGCCATTGCCAGTAGAAGACACTGAAGGACAAGCATCCACCATCAGATGCTACCCTGGTCGACACCCAGCACCCCAGACCGTGGCACGCCTCCTCGCGGTTTCCCGATGAGTTTCCTCTCTCCCTCATGTCGTATCCTCTCTCTCTCTCTCTCTCTCTCATTAATTTTTCTCTCCCTCCCACGGTGCCCTACCACCGCTCCCAGTCACCTTGTCGCCGTTTTGTGGTTGCCTCACGATGAGTCTCTTGCACGGTGCTCTCCAAGCATTCTTAGAACACAAGCATGCATGTGTGGTATTTCCATAATATAAGTCTGCACCAAGTTTAGTGTTATTACAAAAGAAAAGAAAGCCACTTGTTTAAATACGTAAAAGCCCCTACCAATAAATGTTGATAGTAGGATTTATATTTTAGATATGATTGATAAAATCAGGAGAAATTAAGTGCTTCAAGGTGGAAAATAATTTGGATTTTTGATGTATTAGTTGGAAATATTTAGTAGATGTTGATTTATTCGAGAGTTACGAGAATTTTAGAATTTTAGGAAAATAGGTTATTTTAGTATCTTTGGAGTAAATATCAAACTATAGGTTTAATTAGAGATTTAAGCAAGTTAGTTGTCTTTTTTTTTTTTTTTTTTTTATAGGTGACAAATGATTTCGTTAAGCATTATTGTGGAAAAATTTAGAGAAATAAAAAGTTTAGTTACGCAGGGTTTCTATTTTAGACTTTGCATAAAAGAAAATGATTGATGTTGATTTTGAAAAAATATGCATGTTTTGTTATGAAAAGAATTTTGAAACAAACTCAGTTATTTGGTCGGTATTACTCATGAAATCTGTATGAAAGAGACAAGTATTTTCGTCATGACTGGTATAGATATGAACTTTAGCATTATGTTTTCTGAACTAAAAAAAAAAAGAGCGAAAATGAAATTTATGAAAATTTGTGCATGTGATGCGAAGCTATTCTGAATCTTTTTTGAATATGTGAAATGATCTGATTTTGTTCAGTACTTTGTTTTGATATGATGTAGAATCTGAAAATCTTGGTATGAATTTTTTATCTATATCTGATCATAAGCTAGTTGCGATGTTGCTTTTGTTGTGTTTCTATTAAGGTCCTGCTATGGTTATAATAGTAGTATAGGACCCCGTCATGGGTATAATGATGGTTTATAACCCTACCATGAGGGTTAAACATGGTATATGGCATTGCCATGGGTATAATAGTAGTATATGTCCTTGCCATGGATATAATAGTAGCATACGACCCCGCTACGAGTATAATGGCGATTTATAACCCTACCACGGGGGTTAAACATAGTATCTGTCCCGATGTGATGTTTTGATATGATAGGAGGATGAGGTCTCAGTTTATGATATACCAAAGGAATTTTGAATAAGAATATTTCTGAACTTTCGCTCTGATATTTTTGATAACTTGTTTTGTTCTGCAGTCTGAAAGCAAATATTCTGATTCTGCATGCTGATAGTAAATATTTTGTTCTGAATTCTAAATTCTGTAAATGCTCATGTTTACATACTAGTATATGTTCTCTGCTTTTTGAGTTGTTGATAATTCACCCATTATCTTCACAATATTTTTCAGATAATTTTGATGCATCAACTAGAAGTCAAGAGTATGAAGTGTTAGCAATGTTTGATGATTGTAGAGGAATAAGTGCCAAATGGGTACAAATATTTATTGGAGAGTCTTATTTAATATGTTTATGATTTTATGTTATTTTGGTACTTTAAGTCATGGATATTTCTAAGTCTGTGGAGATTTTAATTTATTTCATTGAGGTATTTCTCTAGTATCTCTAGTCTTGGTGGAGGAACATATGTAACACCTGGGCCCAACACGAGACTCATGTTTGATTTTTTTTTTTTTTTTTTAAATTTTTTATGGAGGAAAAGCCTAACGAGTATTTTTTTTGGAAATAGGTTATAGGCCCAATAGTATTTATAATATATTCGACCTATGAGAAGTATTACAGACAAGCCAAGGAGATTTTTGGAATGATCTAACCAGCCTAAATTTTTATTTTGAAATTGGCCCAAAAGCCCAAGCCCGTGGAAACCTAGGATCCGACTCCATGCGATACACATCTCCATGCTCATGCACTAATTCACGTTTCTCCCTTTTGTTTCTCTAGGGTTTTTTTATCAGTTTTTGTTTCTATATTTATGCACCTTAAACACGTCATACACACTTCACTTCCTCCTAAACACAAGACCCCACGACAGAACAACAACCATTGCCCCCCTAAACCATGAAGTATGTGCATTGCCATAGAGATAGTAACCACAGCGTTGCGTTGCATGCCCCTCCCACCGTCCAACTTCAGTGCCCATCCTCACCACCGCGTGAAGCCAAACAACCAGTTTTCCTAGCGTCAACCACGGGACCACCGTGGAACAGTCACTGCCTCCACGTCCAGGAAACGCCCAACAACACAAGTGCACCGCAGCAACGCCTCACGCAAGACTCTATTTTGCACCACCGAAAGTAGAGCACCTACTTCCCTCCATAGTGAACCGCAACGCCACCGCCCAGCTGCTCAGCCTCAAGTGGGAACCTTCAGAACACGCTGCTCATGCACCCAGGTATGTCGTGTCCCTCTTGATATGCCCACAACAAGCCTTCTTGCCCCCACTCCTTTTGTTTTTTTCTCTCTCTCTGCCTCTTTTGCCCTCACGTTAACTTTCTCTCACTTGCACCTCACAGCCCCACCACCATGCAACGGAGGCTACGACCAGCTGGAAGCCATCTTCATCCCAGTGCCACTTCGATTGACTGTTGCCATTTACTCTCTGGTGAGTAAGACCCTATGTTGCACAGCTTTAGAGTTTGATGAGTCATCTGTTTCTTCACATATATGGGTGTCTTTGAGTGTAACGAAGAGGCAGCTTTAAGTACAGGAAATGCCATCAAGCCTTTAGTGTGACTATACGTAAAGTACCTCAAACACGTTTAAATGTTTTTAACATTATTACCTTAGTAGGTAAACTTTGAAGAATACTTGTTTTGACATCATTCCCTCGATTTTTTTTTTTTAAATTGAAACATATATCATAAATGGACTTTTCATTGAGTGGGAATTTTTTTGCTAAGTGATTATTAAGTGAAAATGTTTTTTAAGGATCTTAGTTTATTTGAATAAATATTTTAGATATGTATTTTATTTTATTTTTGTAAGAAGATCATTTAGAGTTTAAGGTATTAGATGGAGAAATTGAGTGGATGCAGAGGAGTTTGAGAAGTGAAGGCATTTTAGGGTTATGAGAATTTTAGGTTTTGAGGAATTAAAATAGATTATTTTAGCATCTTAGGCTTAAATATTAAAATATGTGTTCGATTGAAAAATTTATGAAAATCATATTATTATGTTATAGGTGGCGAATAATATTTGTTCGATATTGTTGAGGAAATTTTCGAAAGCTAAGAAGTCCATATAAGCGAGGTTCCTATGCTAGACTTTGCATAAAATAAAAATGAACTAATGTTGATTTATGAAAATGCGTTTTATGTGTTTTGAAAAGAAATGTGAAAATAACCTTAGTTATTTGTTCGTCATTACTCATTGAACTCTGATGAAAGACAAAACATTTTTGTCATGATCGGTGTAGACATGAGCCTATTTTTGACATTCTATTGCTGACTTATGCAAAAAGAGCAAATATGAAAACTTGTGCATAATTATGTAAATATGCTATGGATCTGATTTGATTATGAAGATGATATGATTTTGTTCAATATTCTGTTTGGATAAGATGTGATTTCTGAAAACTTTTGCATGACTCTTTGATTCTGAATTTGATTTTGTTTCCGCTCTATTCAGTTATGACCCTGTCACAGGTTATAATAGTGGATACGGCCCAACCACGGATAAAAGTAGTGGAT
The DNA here is from genome assembly GCF_004785595.1 of Juglans microcarpa x Juglans regia. Taxonomy (NCBI): domain Eukaryota; kingdom Viridiplantae; phylum Streptophyta; class Magnoliopsida; order Fagales; family Juglandaceae; genus Juglans; species Juglans microcarpa x Juglans regia. The sequence continues at coordinate 18,241,161 of NC_054597.1, read as the reverse complement.
ACGGCTCAACCACGGGTAATAATAGTGGATACAACCCAACACGAGTTATTATAGTGGATACGGCCCTGCCATGGGTTATAGTAGTGGTCTCTATTTTGAGTGCACATTTTGGTGACAGAGTGATTTATGTTCTGCTTGGCTATCCGCAGATGCACAAACCCTACCACGGGGGTTATACATGACCTCTATTTTGATATGATATTTTAATGATGAAGATGATCATTTATGCTATGCCAAAAGATATTTTTAAATGAAATTATTTCTAAATTTTCGCTCTGATATTTTGATAAGAAAATGGAAATGTTTTGTTCTGCATCCTGATATTTGTAAATACTCATGTTTACACACTAGTATATATTCTTTGCTTACTGAGTTGTTGATAACTCATCCCTTATCTTCAAACATTTTTTTCAGATAATTTTGATGGTTTTGCTGGAGAGCAAGAGTAGGCAGTATTAGAGAGGGTTGATGTTCGTAGAGGAATAAGTGCCCGATGGTACACGTATTTATTTAAGAGTCTTAGTTAGTAAATTGGTTATTTTCAGTTTTTTTGATTTGATGAGTTAAGGATATTTTCGAGTTTTTTGGAGAGTTTCAATTTATTTTATTGAGAATTTCTTTGAAGGAACATAGATATTTGGTTTGGATAAATGAATATTTTATGGAGTTTCTATATTATTTATACTTGTGATTTTTGAGTTGATATTGAATAATAAGAGCTAACTCTCCCGACACCTACGAGATCGGAGCGTTACAACATATATTTTTGGTTTTTGAATAAATGAATTTATAGTTAATTTATGGGGAATTTGAAGTTTATAAATATGTTATGAGAGATAGTTTTTAGGCTACAAGAGTTAACTTTCTAGACTTTCGAGACCGAGACATTAGAGTCACGTTTGTAATAGCGGGAATTAAATTACTGATATATAAATATCATATTCTTGCACAGTACTTTATTTAAAAGTTTGCTTTCAGAAGTCTATTACAAAGGGGAAATTTATTAGTTTTCTTTTGGCTGAATAATTTTAAATTAGACAATTATTTTACTATCCCCTCAATTTTTGACCAATACCTAATTATATTCTTTTCCTTTCTTTTCGAAAATGCAAGAAGCTTATTCAATTGCACATATAAAAACTATAATAGCAAGCACGGCCATGCAAAAAGCTAGCCAATGATGATCATGAGTACTTCAGTTTACGACCCTGCAGTTCTTTCTAATCTCCCCATCTGTCCCGGTGAGTGGGCTAATATTGCCCATTTTCACCATGGCAGCAGCAAAATCAGCATCAAAAGCTGCATCGTCGTTACTATAGATCCTCACCAATGCATCTTGAGAGCCGCCATTAAATAGCTCTTGGTCTGAATGCAGAAGCCCACGTAGAGCCAAGAGGTTCTTGTAGTACCTATTATCGAACCTGTTCTGGGTCTGTACGTCAAGCGGTGCTAAATTATTATCACCACCAGAAACCGGGCAACCGGCCTTTCGAGCAATGGCAAAGTTGGTGTTGATGTTGGTGTCGTTGTATATGCGAGTCCGGAACGACAAACATTGAGCTTGGCCTATCGTGTGGGCGCCGGAGAGAGCCGTCATGTCACGAGCGTTTAGGCCTTTGTCGGCAAACAAGGAGATCAGGGTTGTAAGGTTGGCGAATGGAGGGGGAAGTTGGGTGTTGGCTGCGCTCTGGTTGGCTGTTCTTGAGTCTCTCCTGCCTAGCGGTACTATCCATGGGGATCCTTGCAGCTAAAAGCAAAAAAGAAGAGAGAAAGAAGAAGAAGAAGAAGAGATATGAGATTATCGGCCATCATCCATGGATGAAAAACATGTCTGAATTAGTCTCAAGCATAACGACAATTAAACAAGCATATTTAACAAGAAAAAAGCATAAACCAGAACCCTAAATAGTACAATATTTCTTTATGCATGCGATCATGAGTTGGTAAATGTATTTGCGTTATATATGATAATTATTATTTGCACGGGTTCATGCCATCTAAATAAGGAATTGATTTAAAGGAAAGGAAGAAGAATATATGCTACTGACCAAGACCACACCATCTCGAGCTGCAAGTGCCAAAATATCAGCACAAGATACAGTAGCGTTGCAGGCAGCTTCCACGCGAGTTTTAATGGTATCAATCACCTCGAAACCCCTTACTGAATTCCTATTTGGGAGTGCATTCTTTTCACCTGTGAAAGTGGGCGTGTCGTCCAGTAGAATCGATGCATCGCAGCCCTACACGTACAACACTCTAAACAGATTAAACCAACGTCACATTCAACTTTTCATGATGAGATCCATGCACCAATTTTTTTTTTTTTTTAAACAAAAAAAAGAAAAAAAACAAGAAGTAAACGAGTCATTTTAATTTGCTCAACTAATTGCATGCATGTTTGATGTTTCCGTATCCTAGCTAGAAAGTAATAGTATCCTGGATATTTGAGCTTAAATTTCCAAAAACAAAAAGAAACAGTACTAATGGCAGCAGTACTAGCTAATTAGTCGTCTCACTTGTACGAAGCAGTCGTGGAAGAACAAGCGAAGAATAGAGGCACCCATACGTGGCTCCGCATTGACAGCTCGAGTCATTTCATTTCGCACGATAGTTTGGAGAGTAGGGCAAGTTCTTGCGTAGAAATTGGGAGAGAGTTTTGCATGGGAAAAGTAGGGTAAAAGAGAGATGATGGAGAATGTAATAAGGAACTGGGTTATCATGGACGCCATGACTACTCTGGAATGCGAATGCCCTGTCTAGCTAATACTACCAAGTTGAATAACATCAGTTAAGTTTACGTCTATATATATAGACAACTCAAGGGAGAGGTTTCTTGTGGAATGCCAGTGATCATCCTTTTGTTTAGGACCACGCGCGCGCGCGCGCGCGCGCGCGCGCACAAGTATATATATATATATTTATATATTATAATAATTTATAAATAAATAAATAAATCAAAACACTAATTATACCTTTGAATACACCAATAAGCGAACTTGCGTAGATAGTTTTTCTGTTTTTTTTTAATAGTTTTTTAGCTCTCGCCCCAATTAAAGAATCTAAAATAACTTCGGGAAAATTAAAACCTCAAAACTTTAACAGAGGATCATCACCTAAAATATATACCATATTGATTCTTTTCCAAACGATCAGTAAAAGTTAATAGCAAAATATTTCTTAAAGCCATTTTTTTAAGAAAATTCAGAATATTTCTTAATTTCTTATGAATGTCTTCACTTGACTTACAATAACCTAGTAATATGAATAGTAATTTCTTATGAATGTCTATCCTCATATGAATAGTAATATGATTTAAATTTCATAATACATGATGAACATAAATAAATAGTAATTTTACTCTTATGCATTAGACTATTTTAATATTTGAAGTCACACTTTATTTTTTTCTTCAATCAGGCAGATGTGGCAAACGTGCAAACCGCTAATATATATACTAGGTTATGAGGATAGGCTATGCCGAATAAAAGATGTAAAAAAAAATACTATTATATGAGGATAGACTATGCAGAATAAAAGATGTGAAAAAAAAATATATTTATTATTGTTTATGTTACTGTTCACCCACGGATGTTACTGTTTTTCCGAGGATAGTATCTTTTAAGATATAGGAGATATATATATATATATATATATATATATGAAAGTTTTAGATCAGGTCACATCCATCGATCGAATACCCTTAAATCTGGACTCTAACTTTTATATTGATGGACTCACTAGTGATGCCATTAGTTTAAAAATATATTTATTTTTGTTACCATAAATAGCAAAATACGAAACATATTGAACATTTAAAAAAAAAATGCTCAAATCTCGCAATTTCATTAATTACATGAATGGAATTCTATAAAATGAATTAAGGTATTTACTAATTAGCATTAGTCACTATTCACTCTCATACCCCTACCGATAATTTTTTTATAAAGTGTGGATGCGTTTTTCATAGGATATGGAAGCGTTTCTCATAAGGTGTGGAGGTATTTTTCATAGAAAAATATTACTTTACCCACTCATTTTGCTTCCTCATTTTGACATCTCATGTATTTTATTTTTTTTAATTTCCTTTTACTTAATAGTTAAGGAAGTGACTATTTGTGTATTGATATTTTTTTTATATTTTTTAAAAATATTTTAAAATGATAAAAAAAACGTGAATTAAAAAATTAGAAAAAAATAAAATGTTGAATTTGGCCTAGCGGTCAGATTGAGCGGGCTACTCTGGGCGGCAGAGTAGCCCAACTATTTTTTATAAGATGTGAAGTGTGAGATGATAAATAGTGAGTGATAAGAAGAATTAATTTTTGATGAATTAATTTCTAATTTTAGAGCCTTCGACCCTTGTTCATTAGTGTAACACCTCCGTATTTTAGTGTATTTTTATTGAATGATTATTTTTATTTTATTCAAAATTATTCTCTTGTTTTAAAATTATTGGATTTTAATTGGATTATTTTTTAGGATTTTTTAATTGGTGAAAATTAATTTTTATGTGCTTTCTTAATATTTATTTATTGTTGTGCATTTAAATTATTTTTCATATTTAATTAATTACTGTGAAATTTAATTGTTTCAATTTGACTTTACCATTACATTTAAATTATTTAATTTAACTTGTGGTTTTAAAATCATCTCCGTTGGATCATTTTTGTGACCCAAATTATGAGGATTGGATCTCATTTCTTTTCCCTCTATTTTTCTTTCCTCTCCGTTTCTTTTCTTTCTTTTCTTTTTTCTTTTTTTTCCTCCATAGTTCCCCCTCTCCCGCCGCTGTGGCCTGCACCGCCCAGCCCAGCAGCTCCCCACCGGCCGTTGACCACCCCCCATCAATTCTAGCCTCCCTTGAGCCGCCGTGAGCCCCTACGCACGGCTGGAAGCCGCGGCACTCTTTCCGCCGCTGCGCCGCTGTCGCACCACCATTGGCCACCATCTTCCTACCACTTCATCCTCGACCTCTTAGCAACCCATTGGACCCAAACCCAGCTCCGATCCGCCACCGGTGAAGTTCCACCATCTACATTTCCGATTTGGGTATTTTGGTCTTCTACCACCCATTTCGCCGCCACCCACGGCAAACCACCACCACCACTAGCTTCACCGACCTCCCTAGGCCCTACTCTATCAAATTTGAGTCTTCGTTTGTCACCGTTGAAAAGTGGGTATCTGTGACCCACGGCCACAGTGTATTTTACACTGTTCGACAGCTATTTTTCCACTTCGAGCGCACCCGTGATCTTCGAAAAATTATTATATAGCATTGTAAGTATTTCTCCAATGAACTTTCGTAATTTAAATGTATTTTTGCACTAACCCATTTCAATGTATTTTTGGCATGCCGGACTGAGTCCGAGGAGTTCGGGGGTCGGATGGATTTGTGATTGGAGTTGTTTGGTTGGTTTGGTTTATTTGGTTTGGTTGTTGATGAGTTGTTTTGATTGAATTTGTTGGGATTGGTTCTGGATGGATGTTGGATCAGTGTTGGTGCATGTTCATATCATTATTTCATGCATGATCATGTTTGTAAAGAAAACTGGGTTTTCGTGTATTGCATTCATGTTTATGTGTTTATGAAAACTGAGTTTTCATGTGAGAATGGATTTTGGGTGCGTGTGTATCACGACCCCAAGCCGAGATGGGGTATTAACTCGGTGGAGCTCCTCTGGTTACTCGGGAGCGGAATATACTGAGTAACGTCCCCTGGATTGTCGCCGGGCGACAATGGGATCGGACGAGATGGTCTCGTGCCGACTCCGTGGTCCTTCTGCTGGCGGGGACTAGAGGATGTTTGGCCACGTACGCGCTGGGCGCGGAACTGGGCATCGCTCGTTGCGTAGTGTGGGTGCTTGGCCATGTACGCGCTGGGCGCGGAACTGAGCACCACTACGAAGCCAGGACATGCGGATAGTCCATAGGGGAGGCCATGGTGCATATGGAATTAATGCATGGTGCATTTAGAATGAATGCACTATTTTATAGGAAAATAGTGCGAGTTGGATTTCTGGGTAAATCATTTTTTGGGAAAATGTTTTATGGATATTTTGGACCAAAATGAGATTTTGGCGTGTGTTGAAAAATTATCATTTTGGGAAAAATGATGTATTGTGGAAAAATGCATATTTCATCATGTGCATGCATGTTAGTTGCATTTAATGCATTTTATATTACGTTGCTATTTGGGGTCAGTCATACTTACCTGCGATACCATTTTGTAGTAACGCAGATTTTGATACAGATGAGGAGGAGGAGGGCGAGCCTGAAGAGTGATCTGGGATCACTCGTTTGTTTATTTGAAAACTATTGTATTATATTTTTATGGATGACTGTATAACTGCTATTTAAATTTTTACTGATGTTTGATTGTAAATAAATTCTGGTACTTAGTTGACTATCCGCTGCGTTATTTTATTTGTACACTGTTGCATGTATACACAGTGACACTTCGTTGGGATGTGTGACCGTATTGTCATCATCTCGTCGTCACGATTCCCGTTCTTTTGTACGTGGGAGTCGGGGCGTCACAATTAGACAAACCTTTTGTAAAATATTGAGTCCCACTAATAAATAATAATTTGTTTTACACTTTTTTAAGGTGAGGTCTACTTTTTTATAAAGGCTTGTATGAGGTTTATCTATTTAAGACTTGTACAAATTATTTCTCTGATCATTATGTGAGTACGGAAGACGAAAGAGCGGCTTTCAAATGCAATCCCATCAATAAAAAAGGAACGAACGAAACCCTTAAAAAAAGTCTCCGTCTCGAAAGTCTAACTAAGAGGTTGGCTCATTGATGGTATATATGAACACCTTCAAATTGCTCCCAAAAACGTTCGACTTCAAAGAAAAGGTCACCTGGCCTATTGTTGTTAGGAAATTAAACCCCAGAAATGCTCAAAGTCAAGGAAAAGTAACGTCATCTCTGTCGCTGTCTATCAGCTTATAAGGGCATTCCATGAGTTCTTTTTTTCCTTTCGAAAGAGCATTCCATGACTTCTGAAGGCCGTGTAAATATATTAGTACCATTTTCTTTTTTAGTCGGCATACCTATCCCAATTTTGAAATAACTAACTAATTCTACACTAAAATACAACTAATCTTTTGTACGTTTTACTACTTAAAAGTTGCAAAAGAAACTCATTTTCAGCATTATTTATATTTAAAAGATTTGATTCTTATGATGGAATTATAAATCCATGTATATAAAGCTTGAGTTAATTATATATATCGCCCTACAACTAGAAGTCTCCACCTCTATGATCAAGAAAAATCATTAATTCAAGTTAATATATTGTAGCTTTATCGGATGAAATGTCCAATTTCGTTAGTGGCTGCGAAGAACAATAAAGTGTCGTTTGGATAGTCAACTGAGTTGATATGAGATGAAACAATTTCATTATCTAAACGGGGACTAAACCTGCAACACTTTAACGTACAATTGTGATTTAGATCTTCTTTGCACCAATATTGTCTCAATGTACACCTAAATCATATTCATAATCACTTGAGGACTAACTACATGCATATGATCTCATGAAATACATATGTAATAAATAAATAAACATGACATGATATTGCCCGCCCATATATATAATAAATTATATTTATCTCAGAAAATAATTTTTTTTTTTATTAAAAGAATACGAAAATTCAAATATTTTATTTTAGAACAAAATTCTCAAAAACTCTTTCTTTATCTTTATCTTTAACTTTGAAAATGAAAATCGACCATTAATACAAAGATTGAGATGATATATCAATAGGGGTACTGCAGCTAACTTATTTTAATATTATTTAAATATATTTTTAGAAACAACTTGTAGGCTGTGACCACACGTACTAGCTAGTACTTGACAGTGGAAGATAACTTGTATACAAAGTTTTTTTTTTTTTTTTTTCCTTTAATAGCATTATATTATTCCGGGCTCTTTGAAATTAATTTGGCAAAGCTAGTTGAGATGATCATATTTATGTCATTCTTTTTTTTTTCTCTCTCTCTTTTAATTGGTTGACATTTGAATTGGTTGACATTTGAGTAAATTAGCTTTAAAAGAGATGAAGCAAGTGACAATCTTAATTATCAACAGGCAACAAGGAATAAAATATTTTTGAAATTAATAAATAAATTTTGTTTTTCAAGTGGATCTCGTATTTATTTATTTTTTTTAAAATAACTCCGCGGCACTTACGCATTTACGACTACGACTATTATTTTTCCAAGTAATTGCTGCTCGGGCTTTGATCTCTACGTAAGTAATTAAGGTCTAAACTCCAAAATCATATTCTTCCTCTTCTCTCTTAACTCCTTTATCCAGCCTACAGTATAGTAATCCTTCAATATCTTGCAGTGTCAGCTTTGATCCAGTAGTCTATCCCATACAGTACTATATATATAGGATAGACTGGATGTTATATAACATCTCAGACAATTTCCCATCTACCACCTCTACGCTCGTTCATCCCTGATCTTATTTTACCCAACCTTTCACCATGATGATCATGTGAAGGGGCCGGCATCTCATGGATGACCAGCTAGCTGTAAGTGTAACACTTTAACTATGATTTCAATTTTAGAAAACATTAGGGACAGAATACAGAATACTAGAAAGTACTTCCAATATCACATAAGATAAAAGAAACTTTATTGAAATTAAAAGATAGATCAACGGAAGCACTTGTTTAGAGTAATTCAAACTTAGTGCTACAAAACTGATCGAGTACTAAAAGCCTAAGCGAGAAATCTCAAAAGACACTAGACCTCTGCCTCGTCTCCCGAAGGTATGTCCAGTCCTGCAGCATTCTCGTACTGATCATTACTTGAGACATCCATACATTAAAATAAAGTGAGTCGAATACTAAAAAAAAAAAACAACATCATATAGTTAAGTATATAAAATAATAGATTTTCTAGATCAACACATGAGCAATCATAGTCATTCTACTATCACATTTTTTACATTCATTCTCATTATTGATTATACATGTTTTTACTTTAATTGTCAAAGGTACATGCAGTTACCTCAATGCGTTAGGGTCAACGACTTTTGCTGTCATGACTCGGACCCAAGGGTGAAACCTTTTAACTTGAAGTCCACAATAATTAAGGGAAAAACTAAATATAATAATCCACCAAAATCAAATAAAACAACAACCCAAATACAACAATATTTCTCATATATAATCCAACGTCTCAAAAATTCTTCCAAGTAAAATAAACTAAACGCTGGTAAAACTTCTCTAAAATCTCACAAATTTACTTGTGGCACCAGGCATTTATCTCACATTTCTCTTCTAATCTTGTCACATGTCATCTATTTCAACTATCATAACCATTAAAGTCATCGGAAAAGTAATGGAGCTAAATATGCAAGTTATCAACAATTCAATAAGTAGAGAATCTATATTAGTGTGTAAACATGAGCATGTTTACATAATGCAAAACAAAACAAAATCTCAAACTAACATAGCAATAATAATATAGATAAAAGAATTTTTGCATAAGTGAAATTGAATTGTGATACCCCATATAATAAGTGAGGGTATGTGGTGTATCAGATTCCACATTATCTGGGAAGGAGAAGTTCTTGCTTTTTATAATGTTCCAATGAAACTCCAATTGTATCATTGACAAGTCCTTTTAGAGTAGAGGTCATATGACTTATTAGGTCTTCCATTGTGGTATTACAATTAGTATCAGAGTGTAAGTTTTAGATTTTGCAAACTTTATGAAATGAGTTTTTGGAATTATGAGGTTTTAGACTTTGCAGACTATCGAAAATTACCAGTGTGACGTTTGATGTTTTAGATGCTGCAGACTTTAAGAATAATTTTGAGGATATCTAGATTTTAGATTCTGCAGTCTTCAAGAAATGATTTTGTATAAGATTCAAGGTTTTAGATTTTATCGGTTTTATCATATAGGTTTGATCAAACCCTAAGGTTTCGATTCTATAGACATTAGGTAATGATTTTTAATTAGAGTTAAGATTTTGAAATCTGCATATTATAGGTTTTAGTAAGATATGAGTAGGAATGGGTAAGATTAAGAAATTAAGCTGTTTTATGTCTGGTACGCACTTGCATCTACGTCTATGCTTTTTATATTAGTATTTTCTTAGAAACGTCTAATTGGGCCTAGTTTTTAGGATGCTGCCTCGTCGATGTATTCATAACCTTGCAGAGTTGAACAGATCTAATAATGACGTAGAAGTTAGCTCAAGTGCTTCTGAAATAATTTGAGTGGTGGCGCAACAAATGGTGGAAGAGATCACTTAGAACCCCCAACGTCGCAACCACAACATCAATGAGCAGGGTTGTACAATAAAGCAGTTTAATCAGCTGCACCCACCTTCATTTGATATTATTAGAGGCGACCTGACTATGGCAGAGGACCAGATCCAGGATATAGAGGAAATACTTCAAGCCCTAAATTGCAAAGACGAACAAAAGGTGTTGTACTCAACCTTTAAGTTGAATGGTGAAGCAAAGCGCTGGTGGATTGCACAGAGGAGTATCAGGGAAGCTGATGGGAGAGTAGTCCTTATTACAACTCCCTACTTTAAGCAGATCTTCTTCGAACGCTTCTTCCCAAAATCAATTAGAGATGTTAGTGTAACTGCCGCTCCTTTCTTCTTACGTAAGCTTCTCTCTTTCTTACGTAAGGCTCTTCCTTTCTGTCGTAAGAAAATTCCGATGACAGAATTATGCAATAGTCTGCCATTCTTTCTGGCGAGTGTGAGCATCGTCATGTGTGCCAAACCATGACGATGTGCCTCTCGAGATATTAGGTGACTTCTAAGGCACGCCCAGTGTTTTAAATATACTGGAAATATTTATATGAGGTATTTCTTGTATCGTTGAGTTAAACTTGTTTTTAAATGAGACAATTATAATATTTTGAAGAGCTCCAAAATATTATAATTTTCAGAAATCATTTTAATATTAATTATTAAAATAATTCCAGTTATTTGAAATATTATGGGATTTAAATTATGTTGAAAGCTATAATTAATTTAATGGTTTTATTCTTTTAAAGATATTAAATAAGACTTCATCATTTTATTAATGATGAAGAAATATTATTTTATATACTAAAGTTAGTTTAAAATAATATTTACCTTAATTCCTCTGAGTGCTTTTAATTAAGTTAACATTTATGCATTTTCAAATCAGTATTTTAATATCTCAACGTTAGATCGTTTTGAGGACCCCAAGATGAAGGGACTAGATTATAAACCCAAACCCTCTCTCTTTCTCCCTCACTTTTCCCCAGCCCTCTCTCTCTCCTCCCTCTCCCCAGCGTAAGCGATATGTAGCTCCTCCCACGCTGAAGCCTGCATGCCTCAGCCCAGCGCTGCCGTGCGTCAGCAGCCCTCACCGCCGGCACCGTCACTCCTCTCCCTCCGGCGAGCCTCCCTGTGGCAATCTCTCCCTCTCAGGCTCTCTCCTCCTCTCCGCTGGAAGTGCAAAGCCCGAATGGGCTTGATTCACGTAGCGCCGCCGTGCGCCGCCCAACAGCGCCACCACTCCCACGGCAGCTTCCTCTGCCACCCGCCACCACCCTCCAGCAAAACTAGCACCTCCCATGCAGCCACCTTCCCTGTAGCACACACGCACAATAGACCCACGTACGGCTTCACCGTGCGCGACCTCTAGCACCGCCGTGCGTGACTCCCACGGCCACTAGTCACCACCATGGACCTCCCTCTACCTCCCCCGTCCTCCTCCACGTGAACCATGGCCAGTAGCTTCTTTCTCACCCATGGCTTCCTCTCCCTCAAGCGCATGGCCTTGCACTCCTCCACCGCCGTGCACCGCCACCCACGGTGGGTAACCACCTCTCCGGCACCCTCAGTCCACCATTAAGCTATATCAACCACCCACGACCCCGATCTGTCACCCATGCACGCACACTCTCTCTCACTCTCCCACGGCCTCTCACCCACTGTACGGTCAGATCCACCGCTGTGAGCCACCATGGCGCCACCCCGATGCCACCACGAGATCCACCGCATTTCCCTTAGCCAAGCCCTAGGTCCAAACCACCACTTTATGTGGTGGGTAATCACTGCACGTGATGGACAGTCACTACATGTGACTGACCGCCACTGTATACGGCTAGAGCCGCCATGTTATGCCCCTCACCACCATCACAGGGCCTTCACGAGCCCTTCTAAGACCACACTTAGCTATCCAAATGCCCAAATAGTCAACATACATGGGTTAGCCGCCACGTACGACCTCTCCGATGTCATTGGCTGTGATGGTCAACGGGCAACGCACGGGTTATCCCGTCGATGGAATAACTCTATCCCTTTTAATTATGTTAGATGTTAATTAGTGGACTAGGTTGTGGACTGTGCTATTAGTATTTGTGGAGTTCGCTATATTGAGATGTGCTGTGTAATGCGCTATGAAGTGTTGGGCATATCTGTGTACTGTGGTGACGTGATGTGCCATGTATGTGAAGTATTGGGCTTATTGTGTAGTGCGCTGTGAAGTGTTGGGCGTATGTGTGAAGTGTTGTGGACTGTACTGTATAATGTAGTTGTGGAGTTGTGTCGTAATGATGGCGTCGTTGTGCTGTGCAGTGTAGTTGTGGGGCATGTGTTGTATGGATGGTGTGGCATTGTGTGAAATGGGAAGAGTACACACTGAATGTACTCTGTGTGTGGCATAAAGTGAGATAAGGAGAGTATATGTAGAATATACTCTCCTGGCGTATGTGGAGTGGGAATAGTACACGCTGAGTGTACTCTGTGTGTGGTGCAGTGTGAGATAAGGAGAGTATATGTAAAATATACCCTCCTGACGTATTGTGGAACGGGATGAGTACATGTGGAGTGTCTCCATGTAATGGAGTGACGCACCATATGGCAGGTATGTCATAATGGTGATGTGGCGTAATGTGTGTAAATGGAGTATATGTGGAGTGTACTCTATGTGGTGGAGTGATGCATCATATGGCGGGTATGCCATATTGATGATAGGTTGTAGTAGGTATGAAGGGAGTACATGTGAAATGTACTCCATGTAATGGAATGACGCACCATATGGCGGTTATGCCATAATGGTGATGTGGCGTGGTGTGTATGAAGGGAATTCATGTGGAATGTACTCCATATGGTGGAGTAATGTACCATGTGCCAGATATACCATAATGATGATGTGGCGTGGTGTGTATGAAGGGAGTACATGTGGAATGTACTCCATATGGTGGAGTAATGGTACATGGTGGAGTAATGTACCATGTGGCGGATATGCCATAATGGTGATGTGGCGTGGTGTGTATGAAGGGAGTACATGTGGAATGTACTCCATATGGTGGAGTAATGCACCATATGGTGGATATGCCATAATGGTGATGTGGCGTGGTGTGTATGAAGGGAGTACATGTGGAATGTACTCCATATGGTGGAGTAATACACCATGTGGCGAGTATGCCATAATGGTGATGTAGCGTAACATGTGTGAAGAGAGTATACGTGGAGTGTACTCTATGTGGTGGAGTGATGTACCATTTGGCTAGTATGCCATAATGGTGATGTGGCGTAATGTGTGTGAAGGGAGTACATGCAGAACGTACTCCATGTGGTGGATTGATGCACCCTATGCCGTGTACGCCATAATGGTGATGTGGTGTGTATGAAGGGAATATACATGGAGTGTACTCCACGAGGAGCGACACTTCGTGTGACGTGTCGTAGTGATAAGGATGGTTGTGCAGTTGATGGGCGTGGAACGTGATGAGTAGTGTCAGGAACTGTGGAACAGTGTCTCGAAGTAGTTATGGCGCAGCTTGTAGTCTGAAGTGACAAGTTACTGTGATGCACTTATGGCTAGGAGTATGCGTGAAGTAGCAGAACAAGTGTAAGAGTATGCAGCGGAAGCATGACTGGGCAACGTCACGAAGTGAAGTGGTTACTGACAGTCGTGCTTGTGATGGATGAGACGTTGGCGTAGAACGTGGTGAGTTGTGTAGGGAACTGTGGCACAGTGTCCCGAAGTAGTTGTGACGCGGCCTGTAGTCTGAGGTGACAAATGTCACTGTAATTGACTTACAGCTAGAAGTATGGGTGTAGTAGTAGAATAAATGTAAGAGTACGCAGCAGAAGCATGATTGGGCAATGTCACGAAGTGACGTGGTTATTGACAGTCATGCTTATGATGGATAAGGAGTTAGCTCTAGAATGGCGTAATGGGAATGTGACGAGATGTCACGATGTGACGGGAGTACGTGAGGAACTGTACTCGTGATGAGTAAGAAGTTGGCGTAGAAGTGAAGTAACAGGATATCAGGTGACGTGACAAGGTCACGGTGTAGCTTGAGAGTAGTCTCGAGCTATGTGACGTGACATAAGGCATAGTTGTGAACGAAGTCTTGCCGCGTTAAGTGTTGTGATGAACTGTAAGAAGGGACGGCTAGCATGAAGAGTCATGCTGGCCAGGTTAAGAGAATGTTGGTATCGGAATATGGCCATCATCCCTACGGGCAGGTGATCAACATGTTATATGTTGATCTTATGTGATAAAAGGAGTAAGGTACATGTGTAATCTGGTGAGACACGTGTACTAGACGGATTCACCATATGTAATGGGTAATCTGTCCTAAATATAGTTACATGGTGCTTAAGCCTTAGAGTTGGCTTAGAGCCTTGTGTCTTGTATGGATGGGAATGAGGATTAGTATGGGCTAAGATGTATGGAGGTAGTGACGGATGTATTGTCTAGGATTGGGATGCATGACTTAGTTGGTCTGAATCATGCATCAAGATGAGTTCAATAAAGGAGAATAAGACGAATGTCTTAGTGTCTTAATCCTAAGATGAATCATGGGTTCACTTTAGTGAATGAGCACTCAAGGCAAGACGTTGAGTTGAAAGATGCTGTGACAGCAATGGGTCTCTGAAGGTTTTAACGTAGTAAAAGGCACGTAAGTGCACGGGATAGAAGGAGAGTGTTTCAAGTATAGTGTATTTCTATTTATAGTTAAGTTGCTTATGCATTAGATAGAGAATGACGTTAAGGTGATGTATACATGTAGGTTGCCAGCTGACACGCGCATGAATGGACTGCATGGTATGAAAGTAGCATGGAGTCCAGGTAAGTATTACGTTCATGCCCTTCTGGAGTTTTCTAGAAATTACGAAACGAAAATGAAAAGCTCTTCTCTTTAAGAAAATGTTTACGAAAGAAGATGCCATGCTTTCAAACGTATAAGTACGTACGGCCCCTCCATGAAAGCCCCTTTTTACGTACCCAAAGTTATTAATTGTATGCATACGAATGGATGACTATAAGATGTATCTATTGTATGTATTTTTAAAGAAACAAACTGATGAAAATGCACAAAAGACGAGCTTGAGCCGACATCTTCGTGGATCCGACGGACCGACGCCGTCGCGAGCGCCGCGAGGTGATGCTCGTGGACGCTGCGAAGGCCGACGTTCAAGGTGATGCTTACGGATGCCGCGAAAGGCGAAGTTTGAGCCCGTGCTTTATGTTTTATGGACGGTACGAACCGATACTTTTGTGAATGCCGCGAGGTGATGCTCGTGGACGTCATGAAAGAGGACGTTCAAGCCCATGCTCACGAAATGATGTTTTCTCACGAAAAGAAATGTTTTCTCATGTTAAATGAAAGAAAGAACTGAATGAAAGCTCAAGCTCTTCAGAGCTGGCATGAATGAATGAAGCTCTAGCTCTTCAAAGCTGGCATGAATAAATGAAAGAATGAATGAAAGCATGAAATGTATAAGGACACGTAACGACCACATGAATGAATGAAAGGGTACCAATGAATGGGTAGATTGCAATGCCAGGTAAGTAGTACTAGTAGTGCACCTAGTGCTGCCCCTATGAAAAGGAATTCCCAACCTGTGGCCACGGGTGAAATCCAAGTCAAAGGGCCGCTAACCCTAACACACGGGGTGTAATAGTGTGTACCGGCATATGAAAGTGAAAAGAAAGAATGTATGTATATATGTATGTATGCATGCACGAACGCACTTTAAGAAATGAAGGCACTGACGGGTAGAACATTTTATGAAAAGAAAGGAAAACCTCGTCCAGTGACGTTTTCAAATGAACGCACGTATGCACGCATGCATATATGTATAGTATGTACGAATGATGAATGCATGAATGAAAACCTACGTTGTTATATTTTAACTGCATGAAGTAATGCTTACGAGTCTTCGACTCATTTTCGTTTTTATGCATGTCCCTCCCCCCTCCCACAGGGAGGGAAATGAAGTATGCGTCGGGACAAATACGGCCCATGGGGAAGAGCACGGAAGTCTAGGCACGAGGTTCAAATGTAAAAGAGGCCTTTTATTATTAAAAATGATATTTTCCGCTGTAAACCTCTTTTATTGCAAAAACACAATTTTATTTTATAAACGTAGAGTCTTGCACCCTGGGAAGAAAGCAAAAAGTTTTAAATTGGACGGTAATTCCCGTCATTCTTTCTCGAAATATTTTATAAAAAGACCCACCACAAGGACGGGCGTTACAGTTAGAGTCATGGAGTTTGTCAACTTGGTTCAGGGGACTATAACTGTGCATCAATATGCTGCCAAGTTTGTGGAGTTCTCGCACTTCGCTACCTACTTGATCCCCCTAACAAAGAGAATAAAGCTAAAAAATTTAAGGAGGGTTTGAATAAATGAATATATGAACGAGTGGTGGGTTTTCAGATTCAAAATTTCTCAAAGCTAGTTAGGAAGGCTACGGTGTTTGAGTATAGCCTCAAGAGAACTACTGAACTTCAGAAGCAGAGGAAGGGGTCTATGCCATATGGGTTCCTCTATAGCGAGGATCAAGGACCTTGGAAAAGGAAGAATGAAGCAAACAACTTGGGCCAGAGACAAGTGCTAGATAATCAACAGAATAATCATTGCAACTCTTACAATCTAGTACACTTTGGGGAATGCAGAAGGGAAACTGGTCAGTGTTTTCGATGTGGTAAATATGGCCACTTCATCCAATATTGTCTAGGGCAGACAGATGGCAGTAAGAACCCCAACTTACCCCAAAGGACAGATCCAGCAACACGAGGCAAGAATCAATATAATACAGTGCTGGCCATGTTTATGCACTAACTCTTTGAGAGGCCAAGGACAACAATGACAAGGTTATAGGTACCTCTCCTCTTTTTTCCAAGAAAGTACAATGTTATTTGACTTTGGGACTACTGATTCCATTTATTTCAACAGATCACACTAAATTCTGTGTCATGGAAGCTAAAGTGTTAGGTAACAATATGACAGAATCAACTCTAATGGGGAACACATATGTGTGTTGTAAGATTCTTTGTGGGTGTACAATTTCCATTGAGGGGATGTTGATGCCAGACATTAGGTAATCTTTTTATTAGAGTCCGCAACAAAAGCATGATACATAGTAATACCATGGTTTAAAGTCGATCTTCTGAACGAATTTATGGTCACTGATGGATAACATCTTAAGAGAGGTGTGATGCCCTCAGCCCCCGCTTGGGAATGGACGGTGACTGAAGCGTCGAGGCATGTAACTCAAGGCTACATACCCCCCGCGTATGACAGTTAGGAAGCAGCAATGCACCTATTATATTCTAGCAGTACGCAATAGATCCTAGCAAAACAATTTTTTGTAAATCTAAGTAAGATTTCTAGCAATGTAAAATAGCATGGTACCAAAACTAATTATCCCTAAATGATTTCACTTGTTCAAGATATTTCCAAAATAGATACTGTTTTGAAATCTCCCAAAAGAAAAGAGACCTCCAAATTAAATCATAATTTAAGAAATGGAAAATGTCAATAGTACTAAGGTCCCATGACTAGATACACTCAAGAAAATTCTCCTTGTCTGTAAGGGCTTTGGCTCAAGAAGTCCCAAGCTAGAAGTGACTTCCTTTGCCTAAACAAAACAATCTCTAGCTTGTTTAAGGTATCCTGTCACACAATTCATGTGCTCCTTTAACTTAGAGGCCTCTTCGGGCTTGGGTAACCCAGTCTTGTTGTCAACCTTATTAAGGGTTTCTAGAATGTCCTTAAGTTGCTGTGCCATGAGCTCCAAAATGGTGGCAACAAAATTATAATGCGCCTTTACTGTAAACTTTTTCTCTATCAGCTCATTAATCTCATTCATCGCTTTATCAGATCTTGCATACTTGCCACAACTTCTATAATTCTAAATTGGGAATGGTAGTGGAAATTACCACGATGAGATTTCAAGAAATTTCAGTAAGTAAACATATAACATACAACATATAACATATGCATATAAAGGCAAACCATGAAATGAATGCATGGACATGTACTTGACATAAAACTTGTCTTATGCAACTTTGACATTTAAAAAAAAAAAACAACTTTTCCATCTTTTCATATTGATCATTATACATGTAACATATCTTTGAGCTCATTGCCTTGTTCATTTCTTATAACATATAGTTGGATGCCTCGCGTCTCTCCTATGCACCGTTGGTTCCCCGCTAGTTACCACATCATCTAATGGTCCACTTGACCGTGGTGACTATGTCATAATCTTTAACTTATGTAGCAATTTGCATATTTTGCGTTCACTGCATATACAATATGATACGGTAGTTTGCATATTTCACCTTCACCGTATTTTCAATGTATTGTACACACTAGATTTCGGTGCTACCCCACTCCGATATCATTTTCACAAGGATCCATTCTAGGTGTAATAGTCCACTAGAAATTCAATGGTAGAATTGCTTTAGGCTTTTGGAACCTTGTGAAAACTCTATAAGTTTTCACAAATTGACCAATCGCGTAGGTTTTAGTTTGTCAGCCACTCATTATGGTGTCAGAAGTGCGATTTTATTTATTTGAGATAGTTAGAAGTATCAGAATGCGATATGGTCTGCGCCATTAGACTCAGAGGAATATTTAGAATTTTATGGCGCAATAATATTATTTTTAGTTTTCTGACAAAATGCTTATTCAAAAGCACGTTTTGTTAGGTTAGTGTGTATATTTAAGATTTTACACTGTAAAGTTTATTTTTACTTTTCTTGGACTAAATAGTAACCTCAATAATAGCACCAAGTGCAATATTTTTAAAATCACAGTGTGAAATATCCAAATTAGGTTAGAGAAGTTTTATTTGGACACTTGATAAGATTTTAGCCACACTTGGTGAATAGTATTGGACACTTGGCACCTAGAGGAACCATGAGATGGATTGTGTAGGAAATCAAGGTGTGAGATCATGCCACCTAAGCAAAACCCTGTTCCATCCAATCATCCAAATCATGCCAAACTAAAGAATGTTTCAACCCTATTGAAACCCTAGATACATAGAATCCAACTGAAACTCCAAAAGCATAGTCAAAACCGAAATCCTAAATGGTTTCCCCAAACCCTATTTGATCCGATTTCTAATATTGTGTTTAATCACTTGATTAAATCACTTCCACATGCTATTAATTCCTCAAATTCATGTTATGACATCATTATCCAACCCTTTAAACCTTGGAGATTTTATTTGATCAAGAAAAATTGGATTTGAACTTGATAGCATCTCAAATCCTAACTAAACCCTCTTTAAATCCCAAATAAGGCCCACTTGTGTAAGGCCCACGAGTTTTGCTATCTTGGCAAAACTTCTTGAGGAAGTTTCCACCCACCCATGGCAGGCCATCCACTACTCCTAATAGTTCAAAAGTCATGCATGATGTGAAGGCCAAATGCCACCTCACCACCACCCTTCTTTCGGAAGTTTCCTTAGCTGAAAACCACTTACTATTTACACCTTTTTTTGACCTAATCACCATACCTCAAGATGTCATACAAGGCCATACCTCCCTTTTTAGAAATACTTGAGGCGTGCAGGTCACTACTTCCCTCACTTTACCAGTTTTCACCCCTATTCTTGGAACGAACCCTTAGAAGATCTCTCGCGTAGATTCCAGAGGATTTTTATATGCCATTTTTGGAACCTTTGTAAGTATCTTCTCAGAAGTATCTTCTCACAATTTTTCCTTCATAAAAAGTTTTTTTTCTTTGAGTCTAGTTTCCATGAGTATCTCCTTTGTTTGATTTCATGGTCGTTGGATTGGTTAAAAGTTGTTTTAACATTGGAAATGTCATTCTGGGCGATAATCTGATAGTGTGTTGTATTTTAGAGTTTTTTACGAAGCTAATGGACAAATATTGGTCCGAAAATTTTATGAAGTATTGTCAACACGTTTATATGAATTCTTGTTGAAGATTGGTTGCATTACCAAAGCTTTTGATGAAATATTTTTTTAGATCTAGAAACTTAAAACTGGAAGAGGAAAAACAGTTTTTATTTTAAGAAGGTTTGAGTCTTTTGAGTTTTAATCTTACTCCAATGGCTTTGATATTTTTATTATATAATCCTAAGCCTTTTATCTACATGTTAGGATGTTAGTTTGAAGATTTTTGGCATTGGTTTCAAATATGTGAATTTTTATGCAAGGGATTATACGGTTGGGTCAAAAGTTTGATGTTTTTAGTTAGATCCATGTTTTGAGTTATTTTTATACCCATGTGATTTTAAGTTTAATGCTTGGATATACTTTAGGTCACATTTTTAAACCTTGTTGATGTTTTGGTTTGAAGATCTCACCATAGAATGCCTTGGATCAAGTGTTTGATGAAAGCTAGTTGGGAAAAACATTCTGTTTTTGGCTAAGGGAAGGAGTTGAGTGCTTCATGTGCTATTTTTTTTATTTTTTGGTGACTTTTATGTGTTAATTCAATGCATGTTAGTTATTTTGAATGTGTTATGAACATTCTTTTTTATAAAAAAGTCAGGGTCACCTCTCCAAGAGTGACCCCTCCTCAATTTTATTAATAACCCTCACTTGTGATGGAGGAAACCCTAGTTACAAATCAAGCATCTAGGGTACAAAATAAACCCATCATGCAAAAAAAGACCAAACCATAATAAATAAAAACAAGAGCAACGAAACCTCAAGCAATTGACAAATGAGACTAAGTAAGACGAAGCGAAGGCATCCCGAAGTAGTCCATGCGAATGAGCCCATGCAACGCTCGGGGAGTCTCCGTCAAGTGGGAAGGAACCAAATCACTACCAGAAGTCCCATGCTTTGCCAACCAATCTACAACTTTATTTCCCTCACGAAAAATATGGTGAACCGAACAAGTTATGGAACTCATAATGTCAAGAATTTCCTCCTAGAAATCCTCTAGGTACCACACCCTACATCTTTTACTCCACCAAGAAATAATAGTCAGAGAATCAAGTTCAATTTCCACATAATTGAAAGATAAAGATTTACAAACTTGGAGCCCATTAAGGAGAGCTAAAAGTTTTGCTTGATTATTAGAGCCTGTACCAATGAATGAAGAAAAAGCATGAATTAAATTACCATGATCATTTCTAATAATCCCACCCACACCTGAGGTGCTCGGATTACCCAAATTACTACCATCTGTGTTCAGTTTAACCCAACCCGCCAGAGGCCGCTGCCAAGCAATAGCTTTGCAACGCTGGATGGGAGTGAACATAGGCTGGACATGCAAACTCTCAAGTACCAGCAAATCAAAATCGGAAATGTGAGAACTATTATGCATATCACAACAAATAAGACTAATCCACCGATGGAGTGAATAATATTAGAGGCAGATTCAAAGTGTCCCTCCAGAGGTGACAAACAATGCCTCCTCCAGATTCTCCATGTAATAACCATCGGAATAATCCCTACAATAATGCAAACTTGAGACGATAATTTCTCACGGCAAAACCAAGTCTGCATCGTGTCTTTCCAGTTTTGGCCATTCGGAATACCAAGGCTAGCACCAAAATAGTGCCAAACAGTGCTAGCAATTTCAGTTGCAAACAAAACATGATTCTGGTCTTTATAGTGACCGTTAGCACAACAATCACAACGAGAAATAATAGGAATGCCAATACGGCGAAGATGATGATCCACACTCAAAGCCATATACCAAGCTTTCCACATATTGATGGGCATTTTAAGAGGAAGATTGTTATGCCACATCCAAGAATGCCCTTCAAGAGTGCCACCCCTAATACGAACACAATCCCAACCTGACTTGGTGGAAAACAGGCCATTATCATTATTGGTCCAGATCAACACATCCAAACCTGGTTTAGTCTTAGAAATATCCTCTAAGATACCATCAAGGTTTTCCGGGCCCACTCGCTGGAGAATAAAATCCACATCCCAACTATTAAGATAATTTGCAATCCTTAACTTTAAGAAGAGGATGACCCACAATATGCATATCATTAACTAAAGGACCGCTATCCCGCGATTTATGATACCAGAAGAAAACATTTCCTTCCTTTAGGCGCCACTTAGAATTATCCAAAACCAAAGGAAGGGTTTTAGCAATCATTTTCCAAAACCTTGTACCCCTAGTTGGATCAACCAGGGTCCAGGGCTTAGTATCCACATACTTACCTTTAAAAAAATTAGTTCATAAAGAGTTACCCTGAATAAGATTCCAAACAAATGTAGTATGAAGGGCTTGTTGCATATCATCAAGATTCCTTAAAGCCAAGCCACCTTCCTCCAAGGGACAACAAATAGAATTCTAGGCCACCCATTTTTTCTTACCTTTACCATTCGCCTCCCCCTAAAAAAAAGTGCTCATCATACGATGGAGGGTTTTGATAATGGATTGCAGGACCTGTAAAACTACAAAGAGATGAAGGGTCATACTAGAAAGAACATGTCGTAATAAAATAAGTCTGCCACACTGAAAGAATTTTCATCTTCCACCCCGATATTTTCTTTTGAACTTTAGACACCATATCATACAAATGCACCTATTTGAACATGTCAGAAGAATTTTTTGGATTTTTTGAGTTCTTGGAGATGTTTTGAAATAGGTAAAACCTTGAAATTCAAGAGTTGTATTTTAGTCAAAAAGTTTGGATCTTTTTACTAAGGAGTTTTATGATTATGTGAAGTACAATCTTGTTAGATGTTTTATGCATGTTTTTAAAAATTAGGATATGAGGATCTTTGTTTCAATATTTCGGTTTGATCATTAGTTTTGGAGTTGGATAAAATTGCAACAAAAATTAAAGAAAAATGGCCTCTGATAGTCTCGACCCTATGATGTTTCTCATAGTTGTGTTTGGTTTTAACTTTTTCTAAGTTGATATATGAGTTTAGAACAAAATTTTCATTAGGAATGTAAATTTTGGTGATTTTTGGAATTTGGATGTGAAATCCTTAAGTTAGGGGTAAAGTGATCATTTTCCAACACGTAGAGGGTAAAATGTTAAATTTACTCTAAGTTAGCATTTTTTTTTTTTTTGAATTTTCTAATGGTTGGTGATAAAGTTTCTAACTTTTAGAATCCTTACTTACAGTTTCTCATGTTTTGTGCTTAATTCCCATAACGCAACGATTATTGTAAGTTAGCCTCAAAGTTACTGTCAGATTACTGTGTATGTATGTTGGTATGGGAAATATTGGTTTTGTAATTATGTTATCATATATGCCATGCCATGCTATGTCACTACATGTTTATCTGTTACACATACTATATTTTGTCACGAGATACATTTGTTACACAAATTATATTCTGCCACGAAATAGTTATCCGTTACATGTTATGTCATGTCACGTAATAGTTCCATTACATGTTATTTCATGTCATGTAATGCTGTCTATTACACGTTATGCCGTGTCGCGTAATGTTATATGTTACATGTTATGCCATGTTGCATATTGTTTATTTATTTCATGTTACGTCAACTCATGCATTTCAAGCATATGTCACGTTATGTATGTCATGTCATCTGTCATTTCACTTCACGTCACGTCATGTCTCGAGTACATAGTGTCTCTAAAATAGTATTTTTTCTCATTTAGGCATGCCTGGGATACTCGTGAGGTAATCACTATGATTGTCCGAGTACTTCGGGCGTAATCATTTTGATTGTTAGATACCTCAACTCAAATGCTTCTAACTTAATCATTCTGATTATTAGAGTATTACTAGGTACTTCTAGCATAATCATTCTGATTGTTACGGTATCTCATTTAAAATACTCATGGTGTAATCGTTCTGATTGTCTGAGTATCTCTGACAAAATATGTTGGGTAGAATCATTTTGATTGTCAGAGTTCACGTCCACATTCATGTTTAAATTCATGCTCAAGTTCAGTTTATTGAATAGGATTCCAAGTTCATGTATTTCACATTCAAGCTTATGTTATTCAAGTTCAAGTTCATGTTACGTTAAGTTCAAGTTCAAGTACACATTCAGTTCATGTTTCAAGTTCACGTTCAGTCATGTTTCAAGTACATGTTTAGTTCATGTTTCAATTTACGTTAAGTTCATATTCAACTTCAGTTCAAGTTCAGTTTATGTTCACGTTTATGTTTAAGTTCATGTCCAAGTTAGTCCCAACTACCATTTTTCCTGGAATGGTAGACCATCTGTTAGGATCAGGAGGTGCACCAGAGGTCGATCGACTGGAGACGGTCGATTAGAAGACAACGACACGACGCGAAGCTCATAGCCTCAATGCTCTGATTTATTGTTAGTATTATGGCATCCTTGCGCTACTCAATGGATTAGCCTAGTAGTTGCTTTAGTTCCTACTTGTACTTAAGGAGCTTGGTCTCTAGTACTCTTATGATTATATAACTTTTGGACTCATGATGTAATCAAGAAGGTCTACCACTTTAATGTTTATGGACTATGTTTAAAATATTTGGGATATCTTTAGTTTGGTTCAAAGTATTGCTCAAGAAAAAAATTATCCGTTGCAAATATTATATACTGTTAGATGCATGCTAGGTGCATTTCATGAACAGGAGCAAGTAACCTTGTGTTGCATGTCCTGACGCTTCAAGTTTTGTCAAATTCCAAGTGGAATTTTGGGGCGTCACACGAGGTCCTCCGATGGTTCTTTGTCCACCCAGGAGCTACCACTCCATTTTAAATACTCCAGAGTGAACGGAGGAGTTCTACCAAGACATTCTCCCGTTCTAGCATTTGGGGTCGTGACAAAACATGTATAGAATCTTTTCTTTGAAAACAATTTGCAACCAAAATGTATGTGATATGAGACTTGTAACACTTTTCTTTTCATGGACCATATGAACATGTGAATGTCGTAAGTCATGTAATCAAGCTTTGAACATCTCGAGTTACGGCTTGAAAACTTAGGTAAAGCACTCAACACATATGCCAAAAAGGAAGAACAATGTTTAAACCTGAGCACATACATATAGACATGGCCAAATCATTTAGACTTATAAAAACATGTTATAATCAACAACTTGAACCACTATCTCCAAGCATGTCCAAAAATATAATAAACAAGTAAGCATGATAAGATCATCATATGAATTCGATTATAATCAAGAGATTATCATCAATCAGTCCGAACGTAAAATGACTAATCAAACGGCATAGCAAACATCCTGGCCAAATTTATTTATAACTTCCCACCAAAAAAATCGTTCGAATGATTAAATCTTACATTCGAACGGTTTCTAACTTTCACCTGCCACAATTATGCATACTTTCCCGCCACCACTATTATTTGAACAGTTATATCAACATTCAAACGTGAATTACAATTTTGTTTGAATGAGTTTGGGAACATTCGAATGGTTTTCTTTTATGAGATGCTATATTTCATTCCAGAAAATCTAGTTCGAACATATATTTGTCTGTTCAAAAGCGTAAGAAACCGCTTCCACATTTTGGGATGAAATATAATTTCTGTCCTAAATAATTACTTTTAGCGAAGAATGGCGCATGTATAATCTCAAATATATATATAACACAAAACTTGATGACCAACCATGAAACTCAACCTACATAACTGACCCGTGACTGGTAACATCCCTATTTCCATAAACAGACCTCAATTCTTCAATCACTCATGCATCTACCCATTAACCTCAAAGCCATGACAATTAAGTCAATCAAGGTTGTCAATTCCCAGCTTATTATACACCACCAGTGGCCCTATATAGCCTTTGTATTATCTCCACACTACATGCATGACTCAAGGCACTAATTACATTCCATTTCTAATATTCAAAATGAGCCTTTATGCTTCACTTATTATCAACACATCAACCTAGCTAAGAGACATAATTCCATTTCTATATTAAAACGAACAATTTGGTTCGAACATTTAAAACCCGGTTCTTTAATCAAACAATTCCATCCGAATGCCTAAAATTTGGCTCGAACAAAGTTTTCCATTCAAACGCCTAAACTTTCCGTTCGAACAAAAAATGTTGAATAGAAACCATTCTTGCATGTGTCTTTAGAACAAATACTTTTAGGATCGAATGATTTCATCCCTAATATTCCCATTCAAATGATGAAATGAGAGTTTGAACGATGTTTTTAACTAGTACCATTTTTGGGACGAAAAAGACTGGTCCCTAACAAATTTTTTCACTAAAATTTAAAGTTGTTGTAGTGAAATAATAATGAGATTGAATGTGATGATCATGATAGTTGATAATTGTGAGTGTTTATGTATGACTAAAAACCTATCTTTAATAGTTAAGTGTATGTTGTAGTTTCATAATAAGTCATCGACTCACTTTGTTTTAATATATGTATGTCCCAAGACTATTTGTATGATGATGATGCATAAAAGGACTTGGATTAGGGAGATGAGGTATAAGAGGCTTAGTGACTTTTGAGATTTTTCCTTTATGATGTTCTACTTGAGTTTTGTAGCACATGAGTTTGAACTATTCTAAATAAGTACTTTTGTTGACTTCTCTTTAAGGGCCTGTTTGGGTTGCGTTAGAAGTTTTAGAAGTGCTTAAATAGTTTTAAAAACTCTTTAATGGAAAAATTAAGTTGTTTAGGTATTACAAATCTCAAATAAACTATAAAGTACTTTTGAGGAACAACATCATTTTTTTGAGAAAAAGCATCAAAATGATGCTGTTCCTCGAACGAGTTTTTTTGGATAATATAGAATGTAGTTGAGATTTTTAAAAGATTGTCAATGGGCGAATGTAAGGCCCCGTCCTTGTGGTGGGACATTTTATAAAATAGTTTTAGAGAAAAGGAGATAGGAGTTACTGATCCTTACAAAATTTTGCTTCCATACCCCGGGTGCAAGACTTTACGTTATAAAATAAAAGTGCTTTGAGAATAAAATAGGTTTATAGCGGAAAACATCAATCTTAAAATAAAAAGACCACTCATACAATTAAAACTCTCATGCCTATACTTGCGTGCTCTTCCCCTTGAGCCGTGTCCATCCTGACGCATTTTGCTCATTTAGTTCCTGTGGGAGGGGGGTGGGACATACATAAAAACTAAAATGAGTTGAATACTCAGTAAGCATTACTTCATACAGTTAAAATATACTAACATAGGTTTTCATTTATGCATTCATCACTCCATACATAGTATATGTACATAAGACATACATTCATTTTGAAAACATCACTAGACGGAGTTTTTCTTAAAAAGGGTTTTTCTTTTTGTAAATCATTTCTCCTATCAGGGCCTTCATTTCTTAAAGAGTTCAATGCATTTATCCATTCATTCTTATCACTTTTCTTTAGCCGGTACATATTGTTATGCTCTGTGTGTTGGGGTTAGCTATCTTCCTTTGGACCTAGATTCTATCCGTGGCTACAGGTTAGGAATCCCTTTCAGTCAAGGGGCAGCATTGGGTGCACTACCAGTACTACTTACCTGGCATTGCAATCTTCCCAGTCCTTTGGTACCATCATTCATTCAGTCATGGCCATTATGTATTTTCATACATTAAAACATTCATTCATTTCAGTCCATTCCTTTCGATTCATTCTTTTCAGTCCTTTCAGTCAACACTCTATTCATGGAAAACGTCATTTAAAAGCATGAGCTTAAACATAATCTTTTGTGGCATCCATAAAGCATCAGTTCATTGGGACATTTTAAAGCACTTTCTTCACATTGCTTAAAGCATCACTTAAAGCATAAGGCATAAGCCTGACATCTCATTTTGTGAAAATACATACAATACATATTAAGTATAGTCATCCATTCACATGCATACAATTAACACTTTGGTTGCATGAAAATGGGGCTGCTAAGAAGGGCCATACATACATATACCTTTAAACACTTAGCATGCTTTTCATAAAACGTCGTTACCTTTCATTTCATAATACATCGTAGAGAGAAACATTTATTTTTCTTCATTTTCATATTTTTTAGAAAACTCTAGAAGAGTACGAACATAATATTTACCTGGACTCCATGCTACTTTCATATCATGCAGTCCATTCATGTGCGTGTCAGATGATAACCTACATGTATACACATAACCTTAGCATCATTCTCTATCTAGTGCATAAGCAACTAAACTTAGAATAGGACTATACTTCACTTGAGACACTCACTTTCTATCCCTGGGCTCTTACTTACCTTTTACCATGTTAAAACCTTCGAGGATCCACTTACGGTCACTACCTCTCCCAAACTTAATGTTCTACTTCGAGTGCTTATCCACTAGCGTGAACCCATGATCCACCTTAAGGTTAAGACATGAAGATCTTCAACCAATTCTTGTTATTAACCTCATCTCGATGCATGACTCAAATCGACTAAGTCATGCATCCCAACCTAGACAATACACATGTCATTCCCTACATTCGAGCTTACGCTTCGTCATCGTCATCATCATTCTTATACATGCATATCACACGACTCTAATCCAACCATGAGGCTTAAACATCGTGCATTTATGCTTAGGACATATTACCCATTATATATGGTAAATCTGTTCGGCACATATGTCGTACTAGATTACACATGTACCCTACCTCCTTATCACTTAAGATCAACATATAACATGTTGATCACCTGCTTGTGTAAACAAGCTTATTCTCCGATACCAACTTTCACTTAACCCTGCTAGCATAACTCTTCATGCTACCCATCGCTTTTGACAGTTCATCCCAACACTTGACATAACATGATACTATTCACAGTAATACCTCCCGCCATGTCATGTAGCTCGAGACTACTCTTAGCTACACCGTGACCTTGTCAAGTCACTTGACATCCCACTATGTCATTCTTATACTAACTCCTCGCACGGCTTCTTGTTTAACCATGTCACTTTGTGACATTCCCTTGTCATGCTTCTGCTGCGTCACTCTCACACTATTTTGTCACTTCATACATACTCCCAGCCATAATTCAACTACATAGTGACACCTGTCACCTCAGACTACAGGCTACATCACAGTTATTTCAGGACACTATTCCACAGTTCCTAACACTACTAGGGCTGTAAAATGAACAGGCTACTCGACAGACAGCTCAAATTCGACTCGATTAAACTCGAAATCGACTAGATTGAACTCGAAATCTCAATGGGCGGGTCATAAACATAGAATTAGGCTCGATTATTAAACAATACAAACTTGTATACAGCTCGACTGGCACGATTAATGTTCGTGAACAAACGCGTCTGAAGCTTGACTCGACTTATGAGCTCGACTCGTATATATTTATACATATAAAGTTTTTTATCTATTAATATAAAGTTTTTATTAAAAAAAATATATAAAGTTAGACATTGTTATCTTTTTGAGAAGTATTACTATTATTATTTTTTATCTATTTTTAATAAAATATGAACTTGTAATAATATAAATCATAATGTTCCATCAAGCAATATAAAGTTGTTATAAAAAAAATATATATCTATATAATGTTAGAAAATGTTATAAACTTATATATGTATTATTGTATACTGCATAAATATTAAATATATAGTTATATAGTATATAACATATTTTATAGTCTTAATTCTTAGTCGTTGGATCTCTATAACTAAATTTGGGCTGTTAAATCATAAAGTTACATCCCTAATCCGTAGCCGTTGGATCTGTATATTTAAATCTAAGCCGTTGATTCAAAAAGTAACTACCCTAATTCGGAGCCATTGGATCTGTAGAAGCAAATCATAATCGTTGGAGGAACTAACCCTAGCCCTAGTCGCCCCTTCACTCCTCAATCCTTTCACCTCTCACATTTGTCCTTCACGCGTATGACGTTTTACTTTCTCTATTTCACACACAAGTCTCACTTCCTCTCAAAGTCATCACGATTCACGATTTGTGAAACCGTAGCCTCCTTAGTCCTATGCTTTGTTGCTTATCTTGTGATTTCCAGCTTGAATCTTGATTCTTGAAGGCTTACAGCTATCTGCAACTGCTTGAATCCCTTATTTGAGGGGAGCCGTGACTGCAATCTCAGAGATGGCAATCTAGCCTCGATAGATGGGTCATTAAATGCTAGCATTTATGACTTCCAACCAACTGAATCCCTGATTTCTTGGTTCATGCTTCTTTGGTTCTATGTTTGGTTCGTCCATCAATCGATTCGTTGGGTTTTTTTTCCTATTTCTAAGTTTCTATCCATTTTGTTGGGAAGTTGGGAGATTTGGTCGTTGACTCCTTTGGAAGCACTTATATTTTTATTAGAGTATTTTTTAACCTCTGGTTCTCTCCTAAGTATTTCTAAATTCTAGTATTGTAGATCTAATCATGTGATTCATGTTTGTATTTGTAAACCCTGGTATGCTGAAATGGTGTGACAGTGTGACATTGTCCTGCCATGGGCCTATACATGTTTAATCACGACATATATGATATATGCATTCTTGAATGCTTTTGTGAGAGTCTGAGACTGTGATTGACTCAGATTTCTGTCTATCACTCCAATCTATCTTGATCTTGCTGATGTTTGCACATTGCACTTGCACTATACTATGTTTTTGGAGCTTTATATCTATCATACTGAAAATTTTGAGGGAAAAACCTTCTGAAGAAAGAAGTTACAAGTTACAGATTTGTGCTTAAAAGTTGAAGCAAAACTTGCAGTCCACAACACAGTGAGTTTTACTTATTCTTCCTTGATTTGGTCCTGATCCTTTATGTTTGTTGAAACAGTTTGTAAACATGCTTTCTTTAACATGTTTATCTGTTTATAAATTGTTTTGTTTTATATTTGTGTGTTTATAAAATTTTATGTTTTGTGTTTATGTGTTTATGAAATGGTGTTCTGTGTTGATGTGTTATTATGTTCTATTACGTGTTTATGTGTTTATAAATTGTTCTGTTATGTCATGTGTTTATGTTTTGTTTTGTGTTTATCCAATATGTCCCGTGTTTATATTATCTCTTCAAAAATGAGAAAAATTGGTACGTGTGATATTGGTGATAAATTATCCTATATGGTTCTTGAACCTGTTTTGGTTGATAGATCTTATCCAATTTGTTCTATATTTATGTTCTTGCTTCAAGTATGAAATGGTGTTGTGTTTAATATGTTTTGGTTTATAAACTTTTCCAATTTGTTTTATGTTTATGTTCGTGCTTCAAGTATGAAATGGTGGTGTGTTTAACATGTTTTGGTTTATAAAGTTTATCCAATATGTTCTATGTTTATTTTATGTTGTTAAGGTGCCTTGCTTCTGGAGGCACATTGAGCCACCAAGGCAAGACTGTATACTGAAACTGTTAGAGTCAAAATTGTTTGACTTTAACATCTTCTAGTTGATTAGTATCAACTGTATCAGCCTTGCCTTCTGGACGCACATTAAGCCATCAAGACAAGGCTGTATAACAAAACTGATGGAGTCAAATTTTTTTGACTTTGACATCTTTTAGTATCCTTGCTTTTGGAGGCACCTTGAGCCATCAAGACAAGGTTGTTTTTATTTTAGTTGATTAATATAACCTGTATGATTAATGTTTATATGCTTATTTTATGCTTCTGATTTTGTGTTTAAAAAATCTTAGACCATAGCAAGTAGATGATCCTATGAATGAACTTGATCCTGTGGAGGAGTATGAAAATGAAAACTCTATTAGAATTAGCTTAGTAGAGCCCATAGCTGATGATGATTGAGACACTACAAATACCCCTAATACTGTCTCTATTGAGGGCCCAACAGAAGTTCAAATAGTAGCATATGATAGAAAGAAAAGAAGGCTGACTTCTGTCTGTTGTATGCAATGATTTTGTTAAAATTGAACGACATGGGTCTAAGTAGTCTCAATGTAAGTCGTGTAAAATTTTTTTTAAAGCATTTCGATCAAGTTCTACAACTATACTTCGTAGGCACTGGCTAACTTGTTTACCATACATGGGTTCTAAGAAAAAATAGAAAGTCTTAGCAGTTGAGTCTAAGGAGGCAGGTGGTGGCTTCACTGTCTCAAACTTTACCTCTGATCGTAGTAGGGTCCGAGAGCTTGCCTCTCATATGATACTTTACCATGAATATCCATTTTCTTTAATGGAGCATGTGGTATTTAATAAATTCATAAGTACAAACACTCCAAATTGGAAAAAAATGTCTCGGGCTACTGTAAAGAAGGAATGCATGAGAACTTATGAGACTGAAAAGACAAAGTTAAAGGCTCTACTTAAACCTGTTAACAAAGTTCATATCATAACTGACATGTGGACTTCTTGTCAAAAACTTTCATATATGGTAGTGACATATCATTTTATAGATACTGATTGGCATCTTCAGAGGCGTGTGTTGAACTTTTGTAATATGCCACCTCCACATACTGGCCTTCTTATTGCTGATGCTTTAGAAAAGTGTTTCCAAGACTGAGGAATTGAGAATAAAATTAGTTCAATTACTGTTGACAATCGAAGTTCTAATGATGTTGCCATTAAGATCTTGAAAGATGATTTTAGATTGAAACAAACATTGCCTGTCGGAGCGAAATTGTTTCATGTACGTTGTTGTGCGCATATAACTAATTTACTTGTGCAGTATTGACTTGGGGAGATTAGGCACTAATTTTTGATGTGCCTATAAGATGGAACATCACATATTTAATGTTGGTTGCTCCAGTTCAGTTTAAAGAAGTTTTTTCTAGATATAGTGATAGAGATAGCTATTTTGAATGGGTTCCAACTGTTGAAGAGTGGGGGCAAGTTGAACATATTTGTCAACTACTAGCTATTTTCAATGAAGTAACCAATATTGTATCCGAAAGTGATTACCCATGCAACAACAAACTTATTTCTTTTTGAAGTATGGAGAATGAAGGACATTTTAGGTAAGAAGAGTAGAGATGAGAATGAATATATGAAATCAATGGTAAGGAAAATAAGTGCTAAGTTTGAGAAATATTGGGGGGAGTGTAATCTATTGATGGCAATCATTGTAGTGTTAGACCCTAGATTTAAGTTGGTCCTAATCCAGTTTTGTTTTCCTTTAATTTATCAAGAGCCGGACGCTTCTAAGAATATTGATCACGTTTCTCAAGTGTTGCATGAGTTATATGATGAGTATTCTCATGAATACAATTCGACTCTTGAGGCACAAAGAGAGCAGGAAAATGTTAGAATAAATTTATCCAGTTGTCCCACAAGTGCTGGGAGAAGCATGCAGAGTGGCCAATCATTATTTAAATATTTTGTTAGAAGTGTTGATATAGTGCAGCCTAGTAAATCATAACTGGACAATTATTTAGAGGAGAGTATATATACCTGTGAAGAGAGTTTAGATGCAAGTTTCAATGCCTTGGAGTGGTGGAAAGCAAATAGTCCTAAAGTTTCAAATTTTGTCCAAATTGGCCCGAGATATATTGGCTATACCAATTACCACAGTTAGCTCTGAATCAACATTCAGCACAGGAGGTA
The DNA here is from genome assembly GCF_004785595.1 of Juglans microcarpa x Juglans regia. Classification (NCBI taxonomy): domain Eukaryota; kingdom Viridiplantae; phylum Streptophyta; class Magnoliopsida; order Fagales; family Juglandaceae; genus Juglans; species Juglans microcarpa x Juglans regia. The sequence continues at coordinate 18,207,495 of NC_054597.1, read as the reverse complement.
GAGTCATTGATCCTCATCAAGCTTCATTGTCAACTAAAATTGTCCAAATGTTGTTATGTGAGTCTGGTTGGGTTAGAGCATTATATAGGCTTAAAATATTATCATTTAATTCTGTAAGTGTTACATTTATTTGAATTTTAAGTTGCTATTTTACTATTTTATACACAAATTATTTACTGAAATATTAACTAAGATTTTTCTTGTCAATAGAAGGATGTTCCATCAGAAAATCAGATTCTCTTTCCATAGCTATAGAGACTCAGTTTGTATTATTTCCACAGTTTGTATTATTTTCAAAGTTTACTTATATTTGGACAGTTTGGTTGTTCTATTTGATTTTGTTTGATCTGATATGAGTCATGACAGTTTAGGTAATTTCTAAGTTGTAACTCCTTACCAATTTGATTTCCTAAATTTTGTAAATGGCAAATTAAATTTTGCATTGCTACCAAACATCCCTTGACAATGTTACTAAGTTAAAAGTACTATAGTAATGATGCAAGGGATTAAAAATGAGATTAATATTTTTTTAGTGTATCAGTGTATGCAGGTTGTTGTCATGGTTATTTTGTTCAAGTTTGGGAACTTGCTAACTTTTGTCATGGTGATTTCAGATTTTGTAGAAGTTTGGTAACTTGTGTCATTGTGATTTTGTTGAAATTTGGTAACTGCAATTGTCTAGCTTATTTTGTTGAATTTTGGTAACTTGTTGACTTGTTGTGAACTTGTGTCATGCTGATTTTGTTTTGGTTTGATAACTTGTTGAGTTGATAACTTCTTGTGTCATATTGATTTTGTTTTGGTTTAGTAACTTTGTTGATTTTGTTTTGATTTTGGCCAAAATTGGTAACTTGTGTCATGCTAATTTCTGTAAGAGAATCTAGTTTGGTAACTTGTCTATGTTTATTATCTTATATGTATGCTAAGTTGCTATTTTATCTTATCTGGTTTGTAACTTGCCTACTACTGTCTGCTATATCTTATGGTTTATTTTATTTTACTAAGTTAAAAGTACTTGAGTAATAATGTAAGGGATTAAAAAAAAAAACATGATTTTTTTAGTGTATTGTGTATGCCTACTACTGCCTGCTGGTTTATCTTTTTGTGTCATGCTAGGTCGTTATGCTGGTTTATCTGGTTTAGTAACTTGCTGATTTTGGCCAAAATTGGTAACTTATGTCATGTTACGTTTATCTTATCTGGTTTGGTAATTTCTGTAAGAGAATCTGGTTTGTAACTTGCGGCTTACCTACAACTATACTAATTCCCTGATGGTTTATTTTATTTCTTAGATTGCTTGTGTAATAGTGTTAGAGATATGACATTGATGATTGAGGCAAATTTTGTTTTACATTCCTGTCAAGCATCCCTTGACAGTATTACTAAGTTAAAATTACTTGAGTAATCATGCAAGGGATTAAAAATAAGCTCAATTTTTTCAGTGTATTAGTGTATGGAGGACAACAAGTTGGTGTCAAGGTTTCTGGCTCCATTCATGAAGATAGAGAACATTATTGAGTTTACTCCACATTTTATGTTTTTCAGTTTAATGTACTTAGTTCCATAATTTTTTGTTGTAAAGTATTTTTTGATTCCCTTGTTCCATTAAGATGTCAATGTCATTTAATGTACCTTAGCCATATTGTAGAGTCTTGAAGGCTTCATGATGTAAATTAATATTTAATTTGTTTTTTTCTTTATTTTGCTGAAACAAAGATATTTTCAATCTCGAGTCGAGCTCAGCTCGTTATTAAACTGAGCTTCGAGCTGAACTCGATCTTAAACTTAGGCCTGGCTAATAAACTAGCCGAGCCTACGCTCGCTTATCTTGTGAACGAGCCAAGCTCTCACATCCCATGCTCGCTCGAGCTCAGCTCATTTACAGCCGTCGACGCTACTCATCACGCTTTCCACTCATGAATTACGCAATCATCCTTATCTTCGCAACACGCCACACGGTGTATCGCTTCACCTCATGGAGTACACTCCATGTGTACTCCTTTCACACACGCTACATCACCACTATGGTATACACGCCATATGGTGCATCACTCCACCATATGGAGTACACTCCACGTGTACTCTCTTTACATTACGCTATGCCATAGAGTACACTCCACGTGTACTCTTCTCATTCCACACTATGCCAGGATGGTATATTTCACGTATATTCTCCTCATCCCACACTATGCCATGAGAATACACTCTCTTCCCAATCCACCACTACGCCACATACTTCACAACCACACTTCACAGCACACTTCCCAACTACGCCCAACACTTCACATACACAGCACATCACTTTACCATGCTATACAACGAACTCCACAAATACTAATAACACAACCCACAATCTAACCAACCAACTAAAATAATAACGAGGATAAAGGGAAAGAGAGTTATACCATTGACGGGATAACCCGTGCGTTACTCGGTGTTCGGCATGGCTAGTGGTGTCAGAAGCCACTAGCTTAGGCAGTAGCGGTCACTACCGTGACCTTACAACAGTACTATCTTAGGGACCGGATCTAGGATTCTAATGGGTAGATCTTAGCTATGCAAGGGTGGCCGACATGGTGGAGAGTCCGTGGGTGGTAGCTAAGGCCATGTACAGTGGTGGTTAGCCACATACAGTGGTTGTCCATCGTGTATGGTGGTTGTTTGGGCATTTAGATAGCTAGGTGTGGTCTTGGAAGGGCTCATGGTGGTGATGGAGTGGCGGCACAGCGCCCCTACGTTGGATCTAGGCCGTGTGAGGTTAGGAAAACACATGTGAGAGAGGGAGCATGCGTGAGGGGTAGATCGGGACAGCTATGGGAGGTTGGGATAGGCCGATGGTGGCCAGAGGAGGCTCGAGATGGCGGCTAGATGTCGTGGGTGGCGATGTACGGCGACTAAGGTGGAGGAACCCGTGCGTGTTGAGGCTATGTGCGTGGGGAAGTTAGGTGGGGAGGTTGGGCATGAGGGTGGCTACCGGAGGTCGTCGATGGAAGGAGAAGCTTCTGGTGGTGGTGCCGTGGGTGGCAAAGCTCGGCTGTGGGTATGGTCAACCCATGTAGGAGAGATGCTCGCGTGTGGGAGAGGGGGCTATTGTGAGGGGCTGGGTTTGGTGGGATGTTGCTTACTGGCTTGAGGGGAGCTACCGGTGGTGGTGCGGTGGCATGGGGATGGCGGCAAGTGGCTGGGCTGGGCTGAGAAAGGAGATTGGGTAGGGCTGAGGGGGACGCTCGTGTGAGTTTAGGGAGAGGAGAGAGAGAGGGAAGGGAAAAGTGAGGGAGAAAGAAAGGGAACTAGGATTTTAATCCCAACTCTTCATCTTGAGATCTTCAAGAAGATCTAACAGTGGACTTTAAATACTGATTTAAAAATACGTAAACATTAACTTAACTAAAAGCATTGAGAGGAATTAAGATAGAATAGTATTTAAACTAAACTTTAGTTTATAAAATAATATTCCTTCATTATTAATAAAATGATTAAGTCTTGCTTAATATCTTTAAGAGAATAAAACCATCTAATATTAGAGTTTTCAACATAATTTAAATCCCATAATATTTTAAATAACTGAAATTTTTTAGATAAAATGATTTTCTACAATTATAATATTTTTGGAGCTCTTCAAAAATATTATAATTGTCTTACTTAAAATCAGGTTTGGTTCAATAACACTGGAAATACCCCATATAAATATTTCTAGGACATTTAAAATATTCGAGGGCTTTAAAACACTGGGCTTGCTTTAAAAACCAACCGCTATATTTAAAAACACGGCTTTAGTATTTAAAACGCGTAGAAGAGACCCATGACCAATCGAGAGAGAAAGGAGCGGGTTGCTACAACGAAAATACTCATAAAAATTTCAGATAATTACAACTTTTAAACTTCAAGAATATGGTCATAATCTTTAAAAAAATCAAATGATCTTCATTTCTACCTCATAAAGCACTTAATTTGTTTCCAAACAAATGTAACATATTTGATAGTGTTTTAAACAAATAGTTACCAAATAATAAATAACTTTTTAATAGTAGAACTTATTACTTAAGTTATAAGTTATAAGCCCTAAACTTATAAGTTATATTTCTCACCACGATCCAAAACATGCACTAAAGTTCAAAAAGTACGTTTTATTTATGTGATAGAACCTTTTATTCCTAACTCTTAAGCATGTAATTTTTAAAAACCAGTAGCATTCGGTCCCTTATGTTTTCTAAAATCTACATCATTATTAACCTTGTGGAACATGGTGTTACATGATAAAACAATTGAGCATCAGCACACATTGCAAGGCTCATTTCATTTGTTTCTCTTTTCAATTTTTGGTAATCAAATTCGGAGAAGAATATGAGGAAATCCTTTTCCCTTTTATGTGGCTCTTGATCCTGAATTTATCATCAAAGTCATAACATTTATATAGAGCATGTCACATTATAAGTGATTTTTTAGTTTACGTAGTTGACCCATTAAACCATTTAAGATATCATGCACATCAATTCGTATGACCCAAAGCAACAAAATTCAAGCTAATTAAAGAATAGCATTTCATCACACGTCTCTTTAAAAACTTATTGATTTTTATTTTCGGGGGCTGAGTTATGAAGATGAAAATAGAGTTAAGGCCATGCATGCTGCTTGTTGACCAAAACTCTTTCAAAACTCCATTCCAGAAAAGAGAAATGATTTGTACAAGTTTTAAATAAACAAGTTCTATACAAGTTATTGTAAAAAAGTGAACCCCACTTTAAAAAAATATTCTTTATTAGTGGGATCCACTTTTACAAAGGCAGCTTGTATGAAGTTTGTCTATTTAAAACTTTTACCTGACATTACTCGGAAAGAGAAACATATTCGGTTAAATATCATGGCAGCGACACATAAAAGCTAATGGCATATCATGATGGCAAAAGTCCCAAATAGACAAACTTCATACAAGCTGCCTTTGTAAAAAAGTGGGTCCTGCTAATAAAGAATATTTTTATATATATATTTTTAAAGTAGGGTTCACTTTTTTACAATGACTTGTATAGAACTTGTCTATTTGAAACTTGTACAAATCAGTTTTGAAAGGGTTTTGGTCAACAAGCAGCATGCATGGCTTAACTCTATTTTCATCTTCGTAACTCAGCCCCCAAAAATAAAAATCAATGAGTTTTTAAAGAGACGTGTCATGAAATGCTATTCTTTAATTAGCTTGAATTTTGTTGCTTTGGTTCATACGAATTGATGTGCATGATATCTTAAATGGTTTAATGGGTCAACTACGTAAACTAAAAAATCACTTAAAATGTGATATGCTCTATATAAATGTTATGACTTTGATGATAAATTCAGGATGAAGAGCCACATAAAAGGGAAAAAGATTTCCTCATATTCTTCTTCGAATTTGATTACCAAAAATTGAAAAGAGAAACAAATGAAATGAGCCTTGCAATGTGTGCTGATGCTCAATGTGTACTCCCTCCATACACGCTATGACCTATCACCACTACGGCATACCCGCCATATGGTGCCTCACTCCACGTGTACTCCATACTCCATTCACACATGCTATGCTACACAGAGTACACTCCACATGTACTCTTCCCAATCCACACAACACCACATCACCATTACACCACATACTCCACAACTTCACAGCACAATCCACAACACTACACAACATACTTCCCAACTACACCCAACACTTCACTACACAATACAACATAATATAGCGAACTCACAAATACTAATAGCACAGTCCACAACCTAACCAACCAATTAACATTTAACATAAATAACGAGCGATAGAGGGTTATACCATCGATGAGATAATTTGTGCATTGCTCGCTAATCGTCACAATCGATGACGTCGAAAGGGTCGTACGTGGTAGCTAACCCACGTACAATGGCTGTTTGGGTGTTTGGATAGCTAAGTGTGGTCTTGGAAGGGCTCATGGTGGCCTTGTGGTGGCAGTGAGGGGGAGTAACACGGCATATCTGGCCGTGTACAGTGGCGATTAGACACGCATAGTGGTTGTCCACCACATATGGTGGTGGTTCTGGAAGAGGTTGAGCATGGAGGGGCTTCGAAGGACCTCAGCTAGGGGATGGCGGCGTCGGATCTAGACCGCACGTGAGAGAAAGCCCGTGAGAGAGTGGGCATGTGTGAGGGATAGATCGGGGCTATGGGTGGTTGGGGTAGGCTGATGGTGGCCAGAGGAAGCTCGAGACGGTGGTTGGCCACCGTGGGTGGCATCGCACGGCAGTGGAAAGGGGAGAACCTGTGCGTGAGGGAGGAGTTTCATGTGGCTGAGGAAGGGCTATAGGCTTCGGGCCAAGGGGAGGAGGAAGGGGGAAGGATCAGGGGGGGCTATAGGCTTCGGGCCAAGGGGAGGAGGAAGGGGGAAGGATCAGGGGGCTCGTGGTGGTGCTTGGTGGCCATGGGTGGCCGCATACAGCGGTGGAAGAGGTTGCGCACAGTGAAACCGTGCGTGGGTTGTTGCGTGTGTGTGACGGGGAGGGTGGCTGTGAGGTGGAGGCTGGGTTCAATGGTGGGGGCTCGCCGACGTGAGAGGAGGCCTTTGGTGGTGGAGGTGAGACAGGGCGGCGCACGACGGTGCCGGGCTGGGTAGAGGAAGAATCAACTAGGGAGAGGGAGGAGAGAGAGAGGGAAGGGAAAAGTGAGGAAGAAAGAGAGGGGCTTGGCCATTTAATCCAGGACCTTCATCTTGGGGATATACAAAACGATCTAACGGAGGTAGATTAAAACACTGATTTGAAAATGTGTAAACATTGACTTAATTAAAAGTACTGAGAGGAATTAAGGTAGAATATTATTTAAACTAAATTTTAGTTTATAAAATAAATTCCTTCATCATTAATAAATGATGAAGTTTTATTTAATATCTTTAAAATGATAAAACCATTTAATTAATTAGAGTTTTCAACATAATTCAAATATCATAATATTTAAAATAATTGCATTATTATTAAAATGATTTCTAACAATTATAATATTTTTGGAGCTCCTCAAAATTATTATAATTGTCGTATTTAAAATCAAGCTTAGTTCAATAACACTAGAAATACCTCATATAAATATTTCTAGTGCATTTAAAACATTGGGCGTACTTTAGAATTCATATAATATCTTTAAAACATGCCATTGAGATTCGGCATGCATAACGGGACTCGCAGTCGCTGGAGAGAAGGGCAAAGTGTTACATAATTTTCGTCCTCTGAACTTGCTTATGACAGACGGAAGGAGTGGGGTGTTACAGTTATAAACCACCATTATAACTCGTGGAAGGGCCGTATCCACTATTATAACCCTTGGTTGGGCCGTATCCACTATTATAACCCGTGGTTGGACCGTATACCACTATTATTACCCGTGGCTGGGCCGTATTCACTATTATCACCCGTGGTTGGGCCTTATCAGAACATAACAGAACCATCAGAATCAGAATTTAATCAGAATACAAAATCAGAATCTCATGCCAAGGTTTTCAGATGCCACATCATATCAAAAACCAAATACCGAACAGCTTCAGATAATTTCACATGTTCGAAATAAACAAAATCTAATCATTTTCATTTATTCACAACAAAAACTTTTAGATCTCAAGCACCAGAACAACTTTATTTCATCAAAACTTTCAGAAAAAAAAAGACACATATTCACTCTTTTCCAGATCAGAAACAGAATGCACAAAATTTTCTCATGTCTATACCTGTCATGATTGAAAATACTTTCTCTTATACAGCTTTCATGCATATGCAGAACACATATCTAAGGTTGTTTTTTTATTTCTTTTCAAAACAAACATGCATATTTTCAAAAGCAACCTCGTTTCATTTTATTTTATGCAAAGTCTAGCATAGGAACCCCGCTTACCTAAACTTCTTAGCTTTTCAGAATTTTCCTCGAAAAAAATGTCGAGTCAACTATAAATTGTCACCTATAAAATAATCACGTAATTCTATAAATTTCCAATCAATCATGTATTTCGATATTTAAGCCTAGAATACTAAAATAACCTATTTTTTTCCAAAACTCTAAAATTCTCATAACCCGGTGTCTTAAAACGTTACTCTCCAAACTCATCAATGACCACTTAACCTTTTCGAGTAATACATTAAAAAATATCGGTCATCAAAATTTCTTTCAAACGACGTAAACTAAAATTTTAAACAGTAACAAAATACAATTAAAACTTCATTTATGCTCTTTATTATAATAATAAAAAAAAAACTTGTTTGTAAAACAAACTCGAGTTCAATATATATAGAATAGACAGGTCAAGTAAAACCAAAGGTATTTTATAAATTTTGCAATGGCAACTTGGGCTCTTTTAGAAACAAACTGTAATTTAATCGAAAGGGTTTTTCAAAAACTACACAACTAAGAAAGGATTTAAGGATAGTTTAGTAATTAAAGGAAACTTGCATGCAATTAGGAAGGACCAAAAAGGGAAAATAATAAAAGGATAATACTTAATAGGTTTACGTGAGAAGAAAACTGTGCGACCTGAGCACTCCGTCGAAATTGACGTTTAGAGCAGAGAGATAAAGCGGCAAGCGGCTGGGGTGATTTAGGCAGTATGATAGGCAGCTAAGCAATGAGAGAGAGAGAGAGCAACCGTGAGGGAACAAATATAGAGGAGTAAAAATAGGGATCTTCGGTTCTCTATGCAGGTGGCTGTCGGTCTCGCGTGGGCTGGGCATGGAGGTGAAGGACAGAGATTTAAGCAGCTGATGGTTGAGGTGAGTAAAAGAGAAACGGGCATGGCTGGCTTTCGTGGAGTGGGGCTTGGTTTGGACGAGGATGCTCTGTCTCTAAGGCTTCAAAACAGAGCGACTGTAGTTTCCAATTCCCACGGAAGTTGGGTATGGTGGCTACTGTTTGGGCTGTTTCCGAGGGTGGAGAGGGAGGCTACGGCTGTTTCAGGTGCTACGGCAAGGTTGCTTCCGGTATAGGCTTGAAGTGGTGCATGTGTAATGGTTGCTAGAGGGCTTCACAGTGGTTTAAATGTGTTCTAGTGTGGTGCAACCGCAGTACATCACAGTGGAGGGGCTGAAGGTTGCTTTAGGCAATTTCCATGGTGAAGATGGGCTACGATTGATTGTTGGACGCGGACTCATCAGGTGCTATGGCATGGGTCTTCGCGGAGCTGGGTTGCATCGATAGTTTGGGGTGGCGGAGGTTCTATACGATGGAGGATGAGGGAAGGAGACAGCAACCCTATTCTTGGGTTTTATTCAAGCACGAAGGATTAGGTACGTATATCTATAGTCAAAGGAAAACCAAAACAAACCCTAGAGAGATGAAGGAGACGTGCAAGTGCAAGGGAGTCAATAAATACGTTAGATACGTGCATGCTTATGACTAACGGAAAGAGGCAGGTAAAGCTGGGGAGTTTTAAAACAAGTTGTTGTTGGGTCTCCTAGCTTAATAAAAAAAAAACCGACGTGGGCCCTGGGGTGATCGGGCAGAGCCCATTTCAAAAATTTGGGTCCAAGAATGGTATTGAGTTAAAAAAAATGAAAGGACTCTTTCCTAAGTTCTGGGCCTCAAACCAAAACTCTACAACATTCCAACTTGTCTCTTGAAAAAAAATTTATCAGCCCATATAAATATTCGACAAATCAACTGGCTTTCCATAAGTATAAATCCAAAAATTTTAGAAAGCGGCTTAGTGCTGATCTCGGGTGTTACATAGAATCGGCAAAACAGAAAGAAAGTCTTCCAGCAAGCTAGTGCAAGTCAACTTCCCACCAATAAAACAAAAAATATGGTTCAAGATGTGACAAACAATGACAGACATGTTTTAGAAAAATGGGCCCAATCTTCTTCTATTTCTGGAAATCTTACCAGTAAGATCACCTTTTCTTTTCAAAAATTTGTGGTTTTACATATTTAATTCATGTATAGTTGAAAGACATGTTTGGGAAAAATGGGTACCATAAAGGTGTATTGCATATGCAACATTGATTCATTGTTACTACTTAGGTCACAAATTGGGTGCTACCTGCACCTTCGGGGTGGGCAGCCCCAGCCCCACCCCCACATGGGCAAGGGAGATTTGGGCCTTTGGGCCTGTCCCAATGTCAGAGGGCAGATTGGCCCCTAGGTCCATTGCCCCTAGGTTGGTTGGGCACCCAACCAACCTAGGGGCCAATCCACCCACGACGAGAGAGAGAGAGAGCTTCTCCAAAGAGAGAGATAATTGGGGCTGGGGTCGATGGCGTGAGGGAGAGAGAGACTAAGACAGAATTGGGAAGTGAGTCTAAGAGAGAAAAGAGAGAGATGCGATGGGGGAGGGCTTTAATTTTAAACAAAACAAAACACCAAAACTACATCATTTTGAGGTTTTTGCCAAAAAGACGTCGTTTGATTTAAAAAATATTATTTTTTAATTTATTTTGGCCGGGAGGATGGGTGGAAATACACGGTGCCCGAGACCCATCCCCCGACACCCAGATGCTTACAAGCATGCCCACTGTGTGCGGATGGGTGCCCTCCCCCTCCCTGCCTCGCCCAGACAGGGGTTGGACTGGGGTAGACAGGCTGGATGGGAGGCCCGCTGCCCACCCATAACTAGTCACAATCACAATATTAATATTTAAATATCCCATCTTAGTTGTTTGCCATGAATTTGAATTCAAAGTTGTTGCTTTGATTGATTCAGGGGCATATATGCATTGTATCCAAGAGAATATAATTTCTAGTAAATACTATAAAAAGTCCACTAAAAATTTAATTTCTGATAATAGTTCTCAAATGAAGATTAAATATGAACTAAATAATCCTCACGTTTGCCATGACAATGTCTGTTTTAAAATTCCTTCTATTTTTGTTAAAAATATAACTTATAAGGTGATTCTTGGTATGCTTTTTATATATTCTTTTATCCTTTTCTAACTGAACATGATGATATTACTACTGACCCTTCTTGACAAAAAGTAAAGTTCGAGTTTACCATTGTCCATCCCATGGTCAGTTTGCCCCTAAACTTTAACTAAACGGCCGGTATAACACATGATCTACTAAATCCAATTATTTTTTCTGACATTCCCCCCCGCCCCCCCCCCCCCCCCCCCCCCCCACACACACACACCCATTAATTAAGAAATAAAACCATAACTAAAATAGAACCAATGCAAACTAACAAGGAAACACAGCAATGCACCACAACATTGAAAACGTTAAGCTTGACCCTTGCACCAAATAACAAGAAGTCCCCAATTATCTACTCTAAGCAAACCACACAACAGATGTGGCAAATCTCGCATGTTTAGCCATTCAACATCACCTTCCCTTGCACCAAATCTTGCTAACCAATCAGCAACTGCATTTCCTACTATATAAGTGTGAGAAACAGTGTAGTCCATCGCTGGAAGCAGTTCCTGAAGTTCCTCCCAGTAGTCCTCTAAATACCAAATTTTGCATTGAGCTCTTTGCAACCCAGTTGGCACTCCCAAGTTGCTTCATCCACATAATACCAGTTTCCTTCTTTAGGCCATCTCCTCACTCTTTACATTTTTGCAAGCACATTGAGAGCAATATCAGCTGTTTCGATGCCCAACCGCCTTTCTAATAATGCCACATCCCAGCCACTTTCAAGATTGCATTCCTCAACTTTTAAAAGAGGCTGCTCGACCACTAGTAAATTTTCGGAAAGAGTCCCTTGCTCCATCCACTTATCATACCAAAAGAAAAAATTTCCATCATTAAGTTTCCATTTAGAATTACTCAAAACTAGAGGAATACATTTAGCAATCATACGCCAAAACCTTGTACCCTTTTGAGGGCCTAATAGCATCAAAGGTTTATTCCCAACATATTTGGTTTGAAAAAAATTAGCCCAGAGAGAGTCCTTATACATCAGTTTCCAAGCGAATTTTAAATGGAGAACTCTTTGCATATCATCAAGATGTCCAAGTCCCAAACCACCTTCTTCAGTTGGCTGACAGATTTGATTCCAAGCAACCCATTTTTTCTTTCCTCTTCCTTCACTTTCTCCATAAAAGAATGAGCTCATCAAGTGATTTAATGATGAAATAATAACTTTAGGAACCTACAATACTGCAAGGAAGTGCAATGTCATACTAGTGTGATGCCCCCAACCTCCGCTTGGGATGGAACGGAGACTTAGAGTATCGAGACATGTAACACAAGATTACATACCCCCATACATGATAGTTAATATATAATGCACCCTAGTACGCAACTAGTAGTATGCAATAATCGTAGAGGAAATAAAAGTGAAAGTATAACTTATGCCAGAATAACTAAAAATATCCTAATTCATTAGTGATCATCAAGTTCAAAGTACCAAACGTAGCATAATCTTAGTACAACTAAGGGTCAAAGTCAAATCATCCGCTTCATGCGTTCTAAAGCATGAAAGACTTGGGCTATAAACGTCAAGATAAATCCAGTCTCTTTTCAAGGTTTGGCTCATCCTCAATCAGTCAGATCCAGCACTTCATCTAGCTCGTCCTCCTCAAGACTTGACACAACTTCTACTATTCCGAGTGGAATGATAGTGGTCCCACATGGGGTGAGATTTACTCAAAATCTCAGTAAGTTAAACAACCAACATGCATGAAAATAAATTAAGCATGACGAATGATAAACATGCAATGCATGAAATGCAGAAAAATCAGTACGCATGTCTAACATCCAGATTCTTTAACATTTTTAGAAAAACAGAGACACATGTTTTCATTCAGTGAACAATTTTACTTCCATTTTTTAAAACATAACTTCATCAAAAACTTTCATCATTATTAACAATTCATATAACATCATAACGTGTGGTAATGTCACAGTTATCCATATGCGCTATGAATACTTGCCGGTGACTGTAGTACAACTCATGTTGACACTACATTGTCTATAGACTTGTTCTCAATGTATTGGTAAATATAAGATAATGTCATAATGTCACAACCCTGCCCTCACCTAGGACAAGGCCGTGACCCTTTACCCATTCTTTAACTTATTATTATTAGTACTATATATATATATATATATATATATTTCTACGAGGGTAATAAAGGATATGCGTGAACATGTCATGCATGTACTCTGTACTTCTAGTTTAAAAGAAACACCTGATAGACGATCTGTTCAATATTCTAAATAAAGGACTCTCACAGTCCATCATTCATTCACCAAACATAACTAGTCCTAAATAAGAGGGGACTCAGTCCCTACAACACATACAAAAGGCATTAAACCATCGTATGTGGGGTTACCATCACCCCACCATAGAAGTTACACCATTACCATCACCCCACCATAATATTTACATCATGCCCAAAGACATATTGTCTAAAGTTAATCCAACAAAACGTCCCCACATGGGACCCATCATAAAAAAAAAAAAAAAAAAAAAAAAAAAAAAAAAAAAACATAAACATAAACCATTATCATCAAAGTCGAATCGACAAGGAACTCTAAGCATCGGCCCCTCCCTCCTCAGCAGTGCCTAGCTCCACAGCATGTTCATCCATACCTGGACGTTTAAAACATAAACACAAAGTGAGTCTAATATTTAGTAAGCAGTACACCATGCTGTTAACTTATTAATCACATAATCTTTCTTTTGAAAACATGCATACATAAACATTTGATAGTTCTTGACAATGCTTTCATGCATAAACAGTTTAAAGAATACCTATACTTTCATGCATAAACATCTTTAAGAAATAACTTTACTTTACATTTCACTTTCTTTAGCCGGTACACACGATTACGCCTTGTGTGTTGGGGTTAGCAGTCTTTTGGACCCGGATTCTTCCCGCGGCCACAGGTTGGGAATCCCTTTCATGGGAGGGGTGCACTACCAGTACTACTTACCCGGCATTACAATTTGCCATTCCTTTGGTACCCTTTCATTCATATGGTTGTTACGTACTTTCATGCTTTCATTTCATTTCTTTTCTTTCTTTGCAATCAAATGTTTTCATTATCTTTTCCTTAGTCCAAATGCATATGCGTTTCTTTGAAAAGAGTGTTTCATGTCATGCTACATATAGGTAAGGCATAGCTATTTAAGAGAGAGCATGCATAAAAATCTCATGATGCATTACCTTACATACACACAATTATAATCAAAAGGGTATACTTAACAGGGCCTACCAAGAAAGGCTTGTACATAATATTTATACATTTATTCTTTCTCTAAAAGAACATTTGAAGAGAGAGAGAGAGAGAGATACATTCTTTCATAAGAGAGCTTTGTGTAAGGAGTATAGTCGTAGCTACTTACCTCGATACTTTACAAGTAGGTTCCTTGCATATTGAAAATAAACTCTTATTCAATGAAATGGGATAAACATATTAATATTCATTTCACATTAAGCTTACTATCCGACACCCCTACGCGCTCACTTAAATTCCAAATTGGAATTGAAGTGTTTTTCTTAACCCATTTAGCTACATACATGGCACTAAACCAAGCATTAATATCCTTATTCCGATATTTAAGGAAACCCTTGAAGGTACATAACTTGCTTCTTGTCCCTTTTTAAAGGCCATTGTTTTCTATATAAAGGATATAACTTGCTTCTTGTCCCTTTTTAAAGGCCATTGTTTTCTATATAAAGGATAGATGGAAATCATAGGTTAGAAATATATAGATGCTAGGAGTTTATTCAAGAAGAGAAGGAAACAAAGAAGTGCTACAAATCTGGAACTTTCATCAAGGAGGGCATTTTAACAGCTTTGTAACATCATGTGGAAGGTAAAACCAACAAAAGGCAATGCTCACAAGAGAGTCGATTGTGATACCCCTTATTTTAGTGTATTTTAATTGAAGAGTTATTTTAACTAATTTAAATATTGGTTCTCTTGTTTTAAGTTTATTGGATTTTTTTGTTGGTTTATTTTTATGATTTTTAAGTTGTGAAGTTTATTTTGATATGCTTTCTTAATATTAATTATTGTTATGCATCTAAATTGCTCTTTATTTTAAATTAGTTTATTATTGGATTTAACCCCCCTCTGTTTTCAGCCCCTCTCGCGCCGCCAATCTCCTTCACAACTTAATCGGCCACCATATTTTCACCACAACACTGGTGGCCTCCTAGCTACCTAACTCATCCAAGCTCAGCCCCGATCCGCCACCTTTGAAGCTCCTCTAACTCATTTTTCGATTTGACCTTTGTGGACTCCAACCGCCGCCCACACCGCCACCCACGACCTACGACCACCACTACTAGCCTCACCAACACCTCTAAGCCCTTCCCTAGTAATCTCAAGTCTTTGTTTGTCCCATTCAAAAGTTAGGTTTTGAGACCCACGGCCATAGTCCAAAATACACTGTTTCATTATTGTGCTGCCATTTCTAGCATCTCCGTGATCCTTCAAAAAGTATATTATAGCACTTAAGTATTTTCCTAAAGAACTTTTAAGATTTGAATGTATTTTTGCACTAACTCATATTTACTGTGATTTGGTTGGTTGTGTCGTACTGAGTCCGAGGAGTAAGGGGTCGGTTGGATTGGAGGATGAAGTTGTTGTGTGATTGGATTATGTTCGGTTTTGTTGGCTATTGAATATTTGTATTGTGTCATATACATTGCATTTACACGAATGTTCATGTTTGTAAATGAAAACTAGGTTTACGCATAATTGCATACATGTTTATGTATATATTTGAAATGCTAGGTTTTCATGTGAAATAATTTTGAGTATGTTTGAAATGATTGGATTGATTAGTTTGAGAGAAAGGAAAAGAGACTGTAAGGATGGTGGTATAATCCTGCTTGTGATTCCCGCCTACGGTGCATGCTGTAGGGATGGTGGTAGAGTTTCGCATGTGATTCCCACCTACAGTGCTCTGATAGGTACCTCTTGTGTGAAAAGGAATTGTAGGAATGGTGGTAAGTAGAGATGGTGGTACAGTCCTGCCTATAACTCTTGCTTACGGTGCACGCGGTAGGAATGGTCGTATAGTCCCACCTAGGATTCCCGCCTACTGTGCATGCTGTAGGGATGGTGGTAAGCAGGGATGGTGGTAGAGTCCTGCCTGTGATTCCTGTGTACAGTGTCCAATATATGAATATGTTGGGTCATTTTCTGGGAAAATGGCAGATTTTATTCATGGCGTGTTTTGGGTCAAATGAGATTTTTGGCACGCGTTGAAAAATAATCATTTTCGAGAAAAATGAGGTTTTGGGGTCACATATGTGTTTTGTCATGTACAAATGTTTGTTGGTTGTCTTATTGCATTTTTTATCTCGTGAGTTGTTTGGATTATTACTCACCTGCGATACCGTTTAACAGATTTTGATGCAGATGATAAGGACAAGCCTTAGGCTTTGGCTCTGCTGAAGGAGTGATCTGGGGTTGCTCTCGTGTATCAAGATTTATTTTCCCACTTGTTATGTATTTTGCCCTTTGTATGATATTTTTGGGATAACTGTATAGCTCTTTTTTGTACTACTTTTATTTTGGTAACTCTGTATTTAAATTTCTGGTACTTAGTTGGCTAACTTTTAATTAACCGTTGCGACTTTTGTTGTGCACTTTTGCAGGTTGCACACACTTGAGCACTTATCATTGGGATGCGTGACCCGTGTTGTCATCATCCAGGCGTCTCGATCCTCGAGTTTCTGTACTTGGGGGTCGGGGCACCATATCGATTTTTGTCACTTGTTCTTAAGGGTTTTTCATGCTAAAATTTATCTTTGGTTAAACAAAAGAGTGAAGTTGAGCAAGGGATGAAATGGGCTGATTTAGACTTCAAAATAGAACATATTTCAGAAATTTTACAGTACATGGACAGCTAGCAAATCTTAGTACATTCATGGTCTTAAACATCCCTCTCTTAACCAAATATCAAATATACAATTAAATAATAATGCAAGAGTTGTAGAAAACTTAAGAAAACCTCATATATTTTTTGAAAACATAGCATAAATAAAAAGGTACAACTCTTGGCAACTTAAAATCCTAAAGCAAGTTTACTAGTTTAACTAGAAATTCTTAGTGGCTTACTTAGGCCATACACTTTAGGAAAGTATATCTAAAATTATAAACCTTAACTCCATTAATTTAACACATAAAGACATAATAAAAACATGGCTTAAACTCAAGAAAAGACTACAAAAATCTACCTTGCAAACACACAGTTGGAACACACAAAACAGCGCATGACCCACGGCTTCTCCATATATATATATATATATATATATACACATCAACAGATCAATTAATCATCACTTGTGACTATCCAAGTGAAATAAGGAAATATACCATTTTCGAATGATAGGGAGATACACCGAAAAACAACTTCAACATACTCGGTTTGGCCAAAAAGCAGAGCTTTAATATTTATTAATACATAAACAACAACTAAAAATTATGATCCAAGCTAAAACAACTCAATGGGTCTCCCAAAATCAACTAAAACCGAGTGAGTCAAGTTAGGGTTTTTACCTTTGGTGAAATCCTTCCCAAAACACCAAAATGGGGAAGAGGTAGGTTCAGCTTATGGAAATAGAGGGCACACGAATTCCCTTGGCTGGAAGTCCAAATTGAAGCATTAACATTCACAAAAAGGAAGGACCCACTTGATTAAACCATGGCTAATATTTCGAAACACACAAGGGAGAAGATTGAGGGTATTCTTACCTTGTTATTTCCCTCTTGAGGAGAAGGAAAAATGATGCTTGGCTTGAGATTGGAAGAGAAATGGAATGGGAGAGTAGTGGGTCAGTCGCACGGTGAGGGCTGGAAGAGTTCTCTTCATTTCCTTGTTCCAGATTTCGGTGGGTGTAAGAGGAAAAGGAGGATTTGTTTTCTTGTCTCTTGGAAGCCAACGTGTAGGAGAAGGAAAGGAGATCTAATTTGGCTTATGGAGGAAGCTACGGGTTCAAGGGGAGAAAAGTCAAACGGATTTAATCAAACTTGTCCCATAAGCTAGGGAATTAATGGTGGAGATCAAATGTGGGAAGATCAAAAAGAGTTTGGGCCATTTCTTGAGTAAATAAAATTAAAGGGCCTGAAAGAAAATATTGTAAGATCATAAAAATCATACCCTTGAATTATTTAATAACCCACATGAAAATAAAAGCACACTCATCTTTAAAATAAAATAATAAATAATAAACGTCTTTATCTCAAAATATTTAACTTAAAGAATTAAAATCATACCATGATATCATCAAAGCATGTATCGAATGATTATGGAAATCTTAAGGTCCTAAAAGCTTCACTAAATTCACTAATGGTCTAGATTCTCTAATCCTTTGTTTAATGATACTAAGTGCCAAGGTTAAGGCTAACCTAACCATCAACATTGATATTAGTAATAACTCAAAATTAAAAACTTAATCTAGAGCGTTTAAGGGTTAATCCTAATGGTTAATTAGGTGGGGTGTTACAATTAGCAAGGACATGCCTCAATAAAATCACTTGCCCACCCACAGATGACAGTCTCATTTTCCAACTGCTTATTTTCTTACAAACCTTACTTATCAGCTCCTCCAAATCTGCAATTTTAAGCCTCCCCGAAACTATGGGGACCCCTAAATATTTGAATGGAAATTTACCTTCAGAGAAACCTGTCATTCTTTTGAGATTATGTCTTCAAGTCATGGGAATTTTATTAGAGAAAAATATGGTTGATTTCTCTTTGTTAATTAATTGACCAGACCCATCCTTATATGTAGATAATATATTCAATATGCAACGAATAGAGTTTCGTCCGCCATTAGTGAAAATAACCACATCATCCACATACATTAGATGAGAGATCAAACAGGTACCTCGGGCCTGTGAGAACTAGCCAAATCTCTTCTCCTCCACACTTTGCTTTATAAGTCGTGATAAGATTTCCTGCAAAATAATGAACAAATAAGGGGACAAAGGATCCCTTTGTCTCAACCCTTAGTCGCCTTGAAAGAAACCTTTAGTAGTACTATTCATCATGATAGAATATCAAGGTGTAGAAATACTCTTGCCAATCAAACCACAAACTTGGTTAGAAAAACGAAAAGAGCGAAGAACCTCCAGTAGGAAATCCCAATCAACTCGGTCATATGCCTTCGTCATGTCCAGTTTTAACACCACATTCCCACCATGTACCTTCTTATGAATAGAGTGAACCATTTCCTGTGTAAGACTGATATTCTCAAATATACTTCTGCTAGGAATAAACGCACATTGCTCAAGAGATATCATTTTTGGGAGAAGAGTTGTCGAACGATTCACAATCACTTTCGAGCAAATTTTATAAAACACCGAACAAAGAATTATGGGTCTAAATTTATCAAACCCAGTTGGCATATCCATCTTCGGTATTAACACCACATAAGAAGAGATGTAGAATCTAGGCCATTTACCTTCTCTAAAAAATTATGAAGTTGCTGCCATAAGGTGATTTTTTGTGACATACTATAGTACTCTAAAAATTAAGACATATTATAATAAGAAATCCATATTATTACAATTCTATTCTAAGTGAAAGAAAAAACTGAAAAAAAAATTAAAAAAAAATCTAATAGGTAAAACTAATTTTTAAGGAAAACTAAGAATTGGAAAAGAAAAAGAATAAGACTAATATATGTTTAAAAGAAACTTTAAATTAAAGTGTTAATTCAGAACAATATTTCTCCCAAATAAACGCTAGGAGTTGTGTATACAGTACTTAATTCGTAGCTCGTATTTTCACCCTCAAACTATCGTCAACTTTCACACAATACTACCATCCATTATGATTTCAATTTCAAGAGAGCGCCACGTTTTTTTTAATAAATTTCACGGCTAGATTTAGCGTGTGCTATTTACCTTTTTGTCTGATGCTTTGGTAGAATTGGGTTTATAAAAGTATAAAATATGTGATGCCCCAAACCCCACTTGAGATTGGACGGAGATTAAAGTGTCAGGATATACAACTAAAGGTTACACACCCCTCGTTTACAATAGTTAACATGCATTGCACTTAGCATGTTTCTAGCAGTATGTAATAATCACAGCGGAAAAAAATTCATTTCTAAGTAAAGTTTAAGCAATTAAAGCATGGTACCAAATAAACTAATTATTAATCCCAAAATAATTTGTTCAAAAATATCTCCCAATTATCCAAAAGTTCAAAAATCATATTGTTCCTTAAAAAAGCCGAGAGATGTCATATTAACCCTTGTCCTTATCCAAAATCTTCTACAGGTCATCGAAGAGCTTTAGCACTTCACATATAATGTTTTCGGCTGACTCAAGCCGCTCTATTGGCATTGGTTCCACCAAGTGTTCAGGGCTCTTAGGGGCCTCTTCCCCCTTTAGCGCATCCTCACGTTTGCATTTCCCCATCGTTATCACCTATTCTTCTCACAAAATTTGTTTAATTTTGCATTTTATAGTTATTTATATATTATGTATGTCATGCATCTCACATTGCATAAGACAAATAAACTTTCATTAGATCAAGTGTAAGATAAAAACACAGATTAAAATTAATCAGATGGCCATTCAGATGCATGGTACCAATGCAGTTAGGTTAGATGTGCAAGCCACATACTCAAGTGTGGTTCACCATGATATATTACTATCATATTAGATCAGCGGCTCCCGTTGTGACTACAAGATGTGGGATTGGTACATAACCTTGCACAATGGGTTAAGTGTGTTGTTCAGTTAGATTCAGATCAATCAGATAATTCAGATTAGTCAGAAGATTCAGATTAGTCAGATAAACCAGATAATTTAAGAAAAGTCATGCATGGCATAAACATATGCATGAATAGTCATGATTTTAAATTCTTAGTATGAAATGTTTAATGGAAAACCGTATATTTATTATGTTTACATTATGACAGGTCTCTTGCTGAGTCTTCGACACATTTTAGTTTGTTTTATAATTTTAACAACCTTAGGTGAGAATATTTATGAAGATAGAGTTGCAGGACAAGATTTGGCCAAAGGAAGTAAAGTAGAGGCCTAGATCATGCACATAGCTCTTAAGTTATTATATAACAAAGTTTTGAGAAATTTTAATAAGTGCTTTTGCATAGTCTCCTTTATGATTTCAATATTTTGAACAACTTTATTTATAATAAGGGATCTTTGTACCTAGCGCTTCCTTTAGAATAAAAGAAAATTGTGAAATCCAGCCCCAAGCCTAATATTTTAGTTTACTATCTTTTGTCGCTGTGGGCCTGGCCATGTAGAAGCACAAACAAGGACCTAAAACCCAACCCCTTAACTTGTACAGCGTCGTTTTGGCTTAAAGGGGGTAAAACCCTAAGATTTTTTTCCCCTCCCTTCTTCTAGAGCCAGGACCTCCCCCCCAAAACTGGATCTCCCTTCTTCTATCCTTTTCTTCTTCCTCTCTCTCTCTCTCTCTCTCTCTCTCTCTCTCTCTCTCTCTCTCCACTACAACTAGTGTGCATTGTCATCGGTGTCGCCACCACACCGTGACCACCCCAACTAGCTTCAATTGCACTGCCTCTTGCTGCAACACCTCACTGCCATTGCACTTCATCTTGGCATCTCGCCATCTCCCATCATCGGTAAGCCCTCTCTCCCTATCTGTCGATCTCGCTCTCCCTCCCTTCGTTCTCTCCTTTTCTCACACTATCACAACCAGCCATTTCCAGTGTTGCTGCCATTTCCATTGTTGTCGCCGATCACCTCGAAGGAGCACCACATCGAGCCTTTCAGATCTGCCTTGGATCACAACCAACCACTCTGATTTGTCGTTACTCAGCATCCTCTCCAGCAGATCGATCGATGTCGTTTTTGTTTCTCAAATCTGTCAACCTTCATCTCTCATAGCTCCTCCACCACTGCTTGCCTTACTATCCAACATTAGTCGTGGTGGGCTCCTTGTTCTCGACCTCCATCCCTCAGATCCCTCCCCCTTTCTCTCTTAGATCCTCACTCCTCTTCTTACTCTGTTTCTTTTCCTAGGGTTCTGTCGCCCTCAAGTGCTCATTGAAGATTGTCCGACCACCTCCACCCTCTACCTCTCAACCTCACCCTTGTGTAAAGCCCTATTTTGCTTTCAGCATTTCTATCTCCTAGGGTTTTCTGACTCCACCAGTCGCCAACATCCACCGCGGGCTTCTCTGCATTAGCCCTATATTGTAGTCATTCCATCCAATAACTGCTTGTCATGCATATGCAATTAATTTTTATTAATATCTGTCATGATCTATTCAATTGTGCTATGTTCTATGCTACGTTGTGCAATCTAAAAACTGGGCTTTTGGTGTCATAAAAAATATATATTTTTGTGTGCGTGCATGTATGTCATGACCCCAAGCAAAGATGGGGTATTATCTCGGCTAAGCTTCTTTAGTTACTCAGGAGCGTGTAAAACTGAGGGACGTCCCATGGGTAGTCGTCGAGTGATAGTTGGCTCGGCCAAGATGGTAACGCTCTTGGCACGACTCCATAGCCCCTCTGTTGGCGGGGGCTAGCGGATGTCTAGTGACATGCACGGTCATTACCCGTGGTGTGAAGAAAGGAGCCAGGGTGTGCGGGTGGTCCCGAGGGGGGACCATGGTGTACATTGTAATAAATGGTTGAGTACAAAGGGATTTTTGGTGTGAGTGGTTATAAGTAATGATTTTTGGATGGTTGTAAAAAATGGCAGTTTGTGGTAACTGCTTTCATGACTACTATACACGTTTGCTCCATGTTTGAATCTCTTGGTTGTTGTTCTGCTGATTTATTTGCTGAGATTGCGTAATCTCATTTCAGGTTTCCTACCTATGGTTCTGTTTCAATAGACTTTGATGCAGAGGATGGGTATGAGCAGGAGGGACCGATCCCACCTAAGGAGTGACGGCTTCGACTTTACCCATCATTGTTGTTAGACCTTTTTATTTCTTTACTTTGATTCAGCTTAATGACTGTGTTAACCTCTTGGAGGACCAGGTGTTGGGTTGTAATTCCTTAAACTTTTCTAGTACATAGTTTTTGACTGCCTTATATTTTTCCCGCTAACTTCTTAATGATGCATACATACTGCAAGTTTCCACACACTTGCATGAGGCGATGGGGCGTATGACCCGAGTGGCCATCATCTCGATGTCAAGACTCCCACCAAATCACATGTGGGGGTCGAGGGCGCCACAAAATATAGTCTTTCAGCTTTACAAAAGTCGCCTCCAACCTCTCTCTTTGGTACCCCCTCTCTACAGACCTCAAAATAAAGTAGCCTCTTCTCTATTGCCTCTGCTCTCCCTCTTTAAATCCCCCTACTTTTGCTTTATGTCTTGTCCTCCAACTTTAAGTCTCATCTTCCCTTTATGCATGATCAAGCCTTTTCATTATCAAACCCTCTTCTCCTGTCCTTTCTATCAATGAGTTTTCAATTTCCATAAGCCTTCGTTGGGCTTTACACTGGCACTCATCCCCCAACATCTATAATGTTTTTTTCATTTCATATGTATTATGTTATATAGAACTACTTGTATCAAGTTCTTTTTAGGACTAAGCCCATTGAAAGAGGGATATTTGCCCTATAATAGGATAAAAAGGACATTTGTCCCTCATCTACAGTTTTGTTCCAACTAGAGTTACACCTAACCCAATTCTTTGTTATATATATATATATGTGCCAAAGTCATTTCCTAGTAGCTTCTCGTATCCTTGACGAATTTTACTACATATCCACATTTGTTTCCTCTTTACAATGTCATGTACTACATACATGCACCACATACAAATCTTCATCCTTAGTAAACAACACCAAATGTATGTTTACGTGGCACCAATTTATGTGAAGGTAAATTTGCACATGCAACTCTACTACAAGTCCCATGTACAAGTCTCATCTTGCTAAAGATAAGGATGGTGGATCGGATACTGAAGTTTTACGACTGGAAGTGCGAACTGGTATGAAGTTACACAGTTCTTCCATGGCTCTAAGCAGGCCTATAAGGTTGGATTTGTGATAGAAAATCTGTTATATTGGAATTGTCAAGGCCTCGATTCCTCGAAGGCACGACTTCATGCTTTGCTGAAACAATACAAATCAAAAGTATTAATGGTGGCAGAACCTTTTCGTCATGATAGTAAGATTGATCGCTAGAAAGATATATTAAAGTTTGATGCAGCATATTCGAATGGTGGTTTTGGAGGTAAGTTGTGGGTTTTCTGGCATGATGACGTCCAAGTTAATATTATTCAAGCGTCGAATCAGCATGTTACCTTCATGGTTAATTCTCTGTTGATTATTTCTGCCATATATGCTAAGTGTACATAAATGGAGAGAAGGCAACCCTGGGCGGATCTCCTTCCATTCGGAGCTGTACAGATGTCGTGGATGCTTATTGGTGATTTTAATACTATTCGCCATGATGGGGAAAGACGAGGAAGGTGTCCAAGACTGCCACGGGCAATGGAGGAGTTTTCCTCATTTATTCAAAATCGTAGTTTGATTGAAATTCCTTTCACTGGGAATAAATTGTCTTGGTGTAATGGGCTTGGTGGATTGGCTCGTAAATGGGCTCGGTTGGACAGGGCGCTGTGTAATACTAGGCTAGTAGATATTTCCCCGATGGTGTCAATGAAGTATCTTTCTCAGAAATCATCGAATCATGCTCCTATGGCCATTTAGTTGGTGAATTCTAATACGAGGTATGGACCTAGTATTTTCAGATTCCAGCAGATATGGACGTTGCATGACGGTTTCAGGGATTTTGTTTCTATGATCTGGACTGAAGAGGTGGGAGGATCTGGGTTGTAGAGGCTTGCGACTAAGTTGAAAAAATTAAAAAGGGCACTTAAAAGTTGGAACTGTGAGGTATTTGGCTTGACAAATTTGCATATCAGACGGTTGGAGGAGAATATTGAGAAAGGGGAGGCACAATTGCAACAGAAGTATTCCCAAGAAGTAGAGACGAAGATACTTGCTTCATAGGCAGAATTAAATGATTAGCTGAAAAAATAGGAAGTCAGTATTGCCCAAAAAAAAAAAAAATACATGGATAGAGCATGGGGAGGTGAGTGCTTCTTTTTTTGCAGCTTTGCAGACCAGGAAGAAGAGTATAATTTCTTCCATGACTCTACCAAATGGTAGAATGCTTGCGACGCCAGAAGAGATTCATGAGGAAGCGGTTTTACATTTTGCTGATTTTTTGAGTCGAAGGCCAATGACTTTGGTGCCTAATTTATCTGAGGTTATTACATAATAGGTGATGGCATATGAGAATCTGAAGATTTTCCAGAATCCAACAGAGCAAGAAATTAAAGAGGCTTGTTTTCTATTCCGATTAGCAGTAGTACAAGACCAAATGATTTTAATTCTGGGTTTTTTTTACACTGTTGGGAGTTGATAAAAACGGACATGGTGGAGGCCATTCAGGAGTTTTTTGTAGGTACCCAGCTACCTAGATACTATGCAGCTTCTTTCATTCTTTTGATTTCAAAAGTGTCGAACCCTGGTTCGTTTGATAAATTTAGGCTTATCAGTCTATGCTCGGTGGTTTATAAAATATGTTTCATGTTGATTGTGAATAGATTGTCATCAGTTTTGAGTCTGCTAATTTCTGAAAAGCAAGGGGCATTTTTACCAGGGAGAAGCAACTTTGAGAATATTAGTCTTATGCAAGAATTGGTTCATGATATTAATAAACCAATTAGGGAGGTAAATGTTATGATGAAAATTGATATGACCAATGCTTATGACACGATTGATTGGGAGTTTTTATTACAAGTTCTGAGAGCCTTTAGTTTTCATTGGAGGTATGTAATCTGATCTCAAAATGTGTATCTTCATTTGGTTTTCTATGGTTATGAATGGCACTTCATAAGGTTTTTTTTAAGGGTGGGAGGTGTCTCCATCAAGGTTATCCATTATCCCCTTATTTATTCATATTGGTGGATGAGGTTTTCTTGAGGCTTTTGCGTAATAATTTCTAGGCTGGGTGGATTGGATATTATTCACAGTCTCGTAATGGCCCTTATTTTGCATTTGTCTATGATATGGTTATTTTCTCTAATGGTAGGAAAAAATACGTGGAGAGAATTTTAGAAGTTCTGGATCTCTATGCCCAATGGTCTAGACAAGTGGTCAATGCCACCAAGTCATCTATTTTCTTCTCAAACCGAATTACAGAAGCACGATGGTAGGAGCTGCTTAGAATTTTAGGTTTTTCGATGGGGCACTTTCCCGTGACGTATCTAGGGGTTCCTATCTACTCAGGTAGGCTGAAGCCATGCTACTTTGAAGATTTGTTGTCTAAAATTGCCAAAAAGATTGAAGGTTGGAAGATGAGATATCTTTCTTCTGGTGCTCGTTTGCTCTTGCTTAAATATGCTCTTTCAAGTTTACCGGTGCGATTGTTATTTGTGTTACCATTGCCCAAGCAAATTTATGGCAAAATTAATAGCTTATTTAGCACCTTTTTTTGGGGTTCGTCTGAAGGAAGTCCAAAGAGGAAATGGGTAAGTTGGGAGTCGGTTTGCAAGGCAGTGAATGAGGGAGGCGTGGGGCTGAGAAACATTGCTAATGTTTATAGATCTCTTCATCTCAAATTTGCTTGGAAATTTCTCTCGAAGGATACTTTGTGGTCTCGGTTCTTTAACTCCAAGTATGTGAAAAATCAACACTTTTCTCTTGTGGATTCTTCTAAAGGCTCTAGATTTTGGAAGATGCTTATAAATTCGATACATCTTGTTGTTGAGAAATCTATTTGGAGTGTGGAGGAAGGGAATTTATCTTTTTGGCAAGATAAATGGATGGAAGTTGGTCCTCTATGTAATGATTTTCTATTGTTTGATTTTCCGTTGTTAAAGATAAAAGAGTGCATGATTGAGAATACTTGGGATGTGGATTTGCTTGTCTAACTTGTGGGTCAAGAGGCTGCATTGATATTTTAACTCTTATTGGTGGAATTAAACAGGAAACGGATATTCTAGTATGGCTTGGAAATAGGGATGGGAGATTTTCAACAGCAAGTGCTTGGGATTGGATTCATATTTTGGCTCCAAAATCAATGGACGGAATGGATTTGGCACTTAGCTTTGCCAAAAGAATTCTCTGTTGTTCTATGTAAAGCTATAACAAATAGCTCGAGTGAGGATGAGAGAATTAGACGTATTGGAATCCCGATAGTCTCAAAATGTGAATGTTGTCCTCAAGCTATTTTGAAGACCTGAATCGTGTTCTATATTGTGGATGTGTTGTTGCTAAGCTTTGGCATTTGTGCTCTAGTTTCTTAGGAGTTCCCTATGTGGCTAATCGGTCTTGGTTGGCAACTGTTGAAGCTTGGTTTCGAAGAACAAAGAAGTCTTCTATGGCCAAGAATTTGATTGGTGTGGTTCCATGTATTTTAATATGGAATCTTTGGATGTGGAGGTGTTCGGCATGTATGGAGGGTCAAAAAGATTGTCTAAATGTTTTGTGGAGGAAGGTTAAATACTGGATACATTAGGTCTGTTTGAGATTGAGGCAAGCAAGAAATTTGCATCGATGTGATCAAGCAATTCTAGAGGAGTTAGATTTGCCGATGGTAAGCTCTTTGAAAAGGAGTTCTATTGCTGCTTCTTAGGCTAAGCCGGAGCTGGGTTGGTTAAAATTAAACACGAATGACAGTAGCTTCGGGAATATGGGAGAGTTGGGTGCTTGGGGCTGCTTTGGAATCATGAGGGAAACATCATTTTTTCCTTTTTAAATTTATCGGCATGGGTTCTAATAATAAAGCTGAGTTATAAGGGGTTATACTTGGATTGCGCAGATGTAAGGATATGGGTTTGGTTAATATTATTGTTGAACTAGACTCATCTTTGGTTGTGAATTAGCTGGAAAAGGGAAGATGTCAGGTTTGGTATTTGGAGTACTTTTGGGAGGAGATACTCTCACTCATTTGAGGCCTTAATATTAGGTTTTCACATGTGTTTAGAGAAGGAAATATTGTTGCAGACTAGTTAGC
Source organism: Juglans microcarpa x Juglans regia (assembly GCF_004785595.1). NCBI lineage: Eukaryota > Viridiplantae > Streptophyta > Magnoliopsida > Fagales > Juglandaceae > Juglans > Juglans microcarpa x Juglans regia. Next base: position 18,179,616 of record NC_054597.1, on the reverse strand, counting down.
TAAAGCTGGTAGCAATGGGGTTTCGGAGGTTTATACTTCGACTACCATACCAAAGGAATTAAAAGGCATATTACATTTGAATAAATGTGGCTTGTCACGCCTAAGAAGGGGATAAATCGTGAATGAAGGCATCTAAAGCAGACGTCGTGGGTTACATGTTTACGTTGCTGGGTCGTTTACGGTGTTGTTCGTGAGATTACGTTTTCGGTGGTTCTTTTCATTTATGGTTGGTTTTGATTTATTCGTTATTCTTTGTATAGCTCTCTCTAATAATTATCTTGATGGGTTAGGCATTGGGATTTTGGATTCTCCCAATCAGTTCTTGTCATTGGCACATGGGATGATTTTTTTGAATAATTGTATATTATGTGTCTTGGATGTTGTCACGGTATTCCTCTGCCATAAGTGGGGGTTTTCTCTACTAAAATATGGGCCAAGGTCACTAGTGGACATGTGACCTCGTCTCTTTTCTAAAAAAAAGTCCCATGTACATAGGGCATCTAAATTGGTTGCTCTATGGCCTTCTTCACTTGTATCCAACCTCATCAAAAAGCTTTAATGTTGCCAGTCTACCAAATTTGAGATCTAGTACCATAAAGCATCTGCATGTACCCTCCTCACATGCATGCTACACACATGTGACAATGCCCACCATATCTACACACGAGACATGAACTCTTTGTCCAAGGCCGAGAGATTGACATGTAATCAACAATAAGTGGGTGTATAAGTTAAAATAAAAAGGCTAAGGGCACTATTGGCATATTCAAGGCCAGATTAGTGGCCAAAGGCTTTGAACAAAGGGATGGAGTCAACTATATTGAGACCTTTAGTCTAATGATAAAAGTAGCCACAATTCGACTGCTCTTGGTTCTTGCATAGCACTTCAACTGGTCCATTAAGCAATTTGATGGCTTCAATACTTTTATCCATGGTGCAACCAAAGGGGGTTGTATGGCGTCCCGTCCCCATGAAAGATTAGGTGAGATACCATAGTGCCAAGGATGTTGACCAATCAGTGAGGTACCATAGTGCCAAGGATGCTGGTCGATTGGTCAACACCTAGAAGAATGGTTTGGCTTTAGTAATCCAAAGGAAATTACACGTGTATGAGATTCGGTTTAAGACAACGTAGAGGAAATATAAGTAACAATGTAAGCATGTATGTACCAAAAACTAAACTTCACACAAAAGGGGCTTCTCGCCTTTCATAACCTCAAAACATTACATCATTCAATATACACAAAAATTTTTCATAGGCAATTGACTAAGTTACAAAGGAGCACTCGGCTCAGTTATGAACATCCTACAAAAGGTGTAGATTAACTACTTAGGATACTTATGCTAAGACGGGTCCAAGTCTCCTTAGTCAAGACTCATGAGGGTTTGGCTTCTCTTCCTCAAGCGACATATCGGAGTCTAAACCTGCATCAAAGTCTATCGTCTTGAGAACAAAACCATAGGTAGGTTAGGCAACAATAACAAGACTGTTAATGAAAGATAATACTATCGAGGATGCAACGAAAATATTTCATGTAAATGCTAGAAGACATGCATGTGCATGGGGAGCTACCACTCTCTCGCTTACAGCCTCGTGCATCCTCAAAATCCTGGCGACTAACCCACTTGCTCGAGACATAGCGAGCAATCACCAACTCGGGACGTAGTCCTCTATTTATGCAAAATAGATAAAAGCTCAATAATACTTATTATGGCGAGGAGTTACGCATCTCCAAATAATAGAAAACCTGAAAAAACCGATATTGGGTGGAGTATTGTTCTTTGCTCATAGGCAACCATTCCTTCACTTGCGCATAGAAAACATGAAATGTCGGGACATGTAACACATGGCTACATACCCCTCGTACATGATAGATAATATGCAATGCACCTAAGTACACTAGCAGTATGCAATAAAATTGCAACAAAATAATAAAAGTCAGATAATCTAACCAATGCGAGCCATTGCAAAGCACATGGTACCGTTACTAACCAAAAATACCCAACATTGTCTTTTCCCAAAACATGCTTCATATATAGTTTTCCAAAAGCATAGAGTATTTTTTATCTCCCAAAATATGGGACTTTTTCAAAATAACCAAGTCTCAAAACTCAAAACAAGCATTTCCCCGTAAGGGAAATGGGGTCCCAACTTTTGCATTCTTTTTTTTTTTTTTTCTTTCCTTTCCATCAAAAGGGCTCGGGCTTCACTCGCTTCTCTAAGGTTCGATCATTATCCCAATTCTTGAGCCATTTGAATTCCTCAATACACTGGAGTATCTCGGTCATCGCCTAATCAATAGTCTCAAGGCGCTCTGGGATGGAGGGCTTGGTCGAGTTTGTAACCACCTTAAGTACGATTCTCTCTGAAGAAGGTATCATCCTCTTCCGCTTGGTCATTAGGGTCCTCGTCTAAACCTATAACAATTTCTACCATTCCGATTGGAGAATGGTAGTGGAAACTACTACAATGAGATTTCAAAAAATTTTAACAAGTAAACACGCAACATGCAATAGTTAACACAAGTATACAAGAGGTATATCATGAAATGCATGCATGAATATATACTTGACATATGTCTTGACTGAAGCTTGACTTATGCACTTAACCATTTTCAAAAGACTTATAACAGAGACCTTGACATTTTCAGAGAAACATCTTCGACTTTCTTTTTCACGTTGATCTTAATCAGAACTTGCCTTTTCAGAACATATCACAAGATTTCCATCGAGTGATCCGTATCATATCACGAGATTTTCATCAAGTGATCCATAACATATGAGCTCTTGTTCTTGTTCAGAGGGTGGACACAACACGGTTCCACTTTTGCACCATATGTTCCAGCTAGTTACCGCACCATCATCGGTCCATACACCATAATGAATACGTCATAAACAGAGCCATTTCATATTAACTCGACAGTACTTCGTTGGGTTACATGCCTTATGCACCCACTAGTGTTAAGCACTTTCTCACTCCAGAATTTTTTAAAAAGAATCCATTCGAGGCTCATCGATAGTTCTTTGTCGACCCAAGGGTTACTACTCCATCTTTAATCACTCCAGAGTGGACAAAGGAGTTCCACTAGGATATTTCCTCATCCTAGCATTTGGGGTCATGATAAAAAATTTAGACTCTTTCCTTTGAAAACACTTTTCTTTAAAACCACTTCACCCAAATGCATGTGACATGAGACTTAAGACTTACACATTCTTGTACTTGACATATGACACATGAGATGTCGTGCATAAAATAATCAAGCGTAACATGGTCAAATCATTGCATAGTGACATAGAATACATGAGATATCAATACACATTCATGGAATCGTAGAAACTAGTATTGGCCAAAACATCCAAGTACAAAATCATGCGAAAACACCACTTTAACATATTACAAACTTAAAGCATATTGCATAGGAATCATAGAATAATGAAACAAAGCATGAAATTATGGTGTTTGGCTAAGATCCAAAACTTCTAAAACATGCTATAGCCGAATCATCAAGTTTCACAAATCGTCAACATTCTTCTTAGCAAAACCGAAACATATAGAGGTTGCTCTTGTTATTTTTATCACAACCAAATCATATAATTTCATTCATTGACATGTTCACAATCACATTAGTATACTCAAATAAAGAAACAAGAAATAACAAAAAAACACAATGATAACAAGGGATGGATCTACACAAGCATACGAGCATTAACAAAGAGTAAGTTGAATGTATATTTACAAAAATCCATGAAATAAAATAAAAGCAAGCTGTAAATCGAAATATAACTCATTAGAATGAGTGTTTCAAAACCCTAATCCGTGTTCTTTGGTGTGTGATGGTTTCCAGGGTTACCACTAAGTTTAAACTACTCGGCCTCTAGGGTTTTTAGGTCAAGAAACCCTTCATTTCACTTGTATTTTCGTCCAGAGCATGAAATAGAGTAAGAACATATGAAGTTGACCAAAATCATGGAGGATTAGCATCTCCCACCATTCGGATTCAAGGGTTTTTGGGAAACTCTAATTCATTTTTTACAAAATGGAGTAGAAAACATGTGTGTTTTGCCATTTTTAAACTCCTTTGAGATTCAAATCTCATCTTGAGTTAGAAAGGTGACACGTGTGTGTAAAAACCAAGAGAAATCGAGTACTCATCTTGGTTTCTCCTTGAGAATGCCGAAATCCTCTTTTGAAACGAGTCTTCCTTGTTTGGTTGGAAAGGAAGTGTGAGAAAGTGTGGAAATCTTTAAGTGAGAGTGTGAGAATTGTGTGGAGAAGAGGAGGACACATGCAAATTTCAAAATTGCCAAGAGAAAAGCCCATAGGCTTGTGGCTCTTCCCTTTTACAGAACTCTCCTCTCCTTCCTATTGGTTGCCTCAAAACCCTAGCATGAGTGACAAGAGACAAGTGTTTCTTCTTCCTTTCTCTCTTTGCCAAAAAAGACTCTTAGAATTCTATCACTGGATTGCATTGGGAAAGGATAAGCATGGGTGGCGTGTAGGGCTTCGTCTCCTTTAGCCAAAACCCTCATTTTTCCTTTTATGCCCTTCCCTTTTCTTAAGCAAGTGAATATCCACCAAGGGTATTTATGTAATACACTTCATGCCTCTTCCTTTTCCCAACAAGCAAGTCTTGGCATGAGTGACAAGTGGCATAGGCGTGTGCCTTGCCCATTCCCACCCACTCCTTTCCACTTCTTCCCACTTTATTGCTTCATCTTCCTCTTGCTTCTTCCCAAGGTGACTTTTCATGTACCATTGGTCTATTTTGTCACCTAAGTGACAAGTGGCAAGTGATGGTTATGCTTGGAATAATGGTGGCGGAAATTATAGGGGTAGATTAGTCCTTTGTGCAAAATTCTTTTCATCTATTCTTCTAGAAGCTCATTGCATGGTTGACACATGGAAAACACTGAAGATATCTTGAGTGTAGGCCAGATTTTTGAAATCCCCTTGTGTCTCTTTGGTTTTCCCATGTAAATCACTTGGAAAATCCTCTTTTGTCTTCCCTAAGTTCCCTTTTCCAAGAGCATCTACCTTGGAACTCGAATTTTAGCCAAAAGATAAGGTGTAGGCGTGTGGGGAAAGGGCTTGGCTGAAAATCTCTTAATCTCCCTAGGTCATATTGTCATTTGCTTCTTCTAAAAGGTCTCTAGCATGCATGACAAATGGAAAAAACCTCTAGGGTAGGCATGCAAGCTATCCCTTGACTTCCCTACACTTTTTCCCCCCCTCCCCCCCAGTCCACTATCATGACTAGATACATAGTGCCTCACATGTATGGCACATGGCACTGGTAGCAAGGGTTTGGGTCATGGACATTGGGCCATTGGGCCATTGGGCTTAGGTTTTCCTTATAAGGGCCGAAATTCACAAGGCTTTCTAGGGTTAGCTTCACCTGGGCTTAAGTTGCTCAATCCAAAAATCTAAGGCCTCTCCTTCACACTAGAAATTCTCTAAGGCCCTTGAATAACTATGGCAACTAAATAATTTATGGAAATTTCTAGTCAAGCTTGGGTCATCACACACACACACTTACTCATAGGCACACACTTAAACTTGTTGCCCTGGGGATGCTACTCTCTGGCCGCAATCAACTTCAAGACACCAACACTTGATACACCAGGGAATCCCATCCCGATTATCAGGTGAGGCCAAGTACAAAATCAATCCACCCCCACTCCCTATGAGGCATTCTCCTTCACATGTGATGTACGTGGTTACGCTTCACAAAATGGTCTTAGGGAATTCTCTGTCCCGTACCATGATGATAGACTCTCACTGACGACCCACACACCACACCCACAGGTATCCAAGATTCCCAACAAGATATCATCACAAGTAGCAAAAAATAGTTAAAAGCACCGAAAACAGTGAAAGCATAAAAAAAATCAATGAGTAAACTTAACTAGAAACATAGCGCTGGATACATTTATTTATGCGTGTAGAAAAAAAAGGAGAAGATTACAGAAGTGATGCAATGTTTCTCGCACACAACATTCAACCCCAGATATATTTGGATAGGAGTCTTTCATCTTTATCTTGTCATACCGCAAGATGACAAAGATAGGTAACCAGGGCATGGTCCGCAAACCCTACGGTCTACGAACTCCTTATTTCTCCTTTGAACGAGGGTTCTCCATGTGGTGTCGAGCCATACTTATGAGTCATCACAACACGATTTGTCGAACCTTCACCTTAATTACAGAGCCACTTTGGATGTGCCATTTCAGATGGAGTGTGGGCTTCTACCCTTGTTGCAGACACTTCTCTGAACTCTTCCATGTTATCTTGGAAAGCTCACATGATTGGTTGTGTCAGTAGTTGTCCCTAGTTCCTCTTTGGTGAGTAATCCTTTCTCGCCTTGGGCTATTAGTGTACAACTCACCCGAGGTCATCGTTACCTCCATCTCCTAGTTCTCGTCCTTAAGGGAGATAACTGTTCTAGCTCATCTGTTGTGGCCAAGTTCCTCATCTCTATCTCACTCTGTGTGATGACTTGGAATTTTGCTAAGTCCTTACTTACCACTTTTATTTTCTTAGTCTTAGCCCATTTAGATATTAGCCCAAGGTTTGGCATGAAGAGACCTTGGGAAGCATCAAGGGCCTTGCCCATCTTAGAGAAGAGGCACCCAAGCCCACTAGGAGGCCCATCATGGGCTAGTGAAAGTCGACCACTAAGGGCCTAGGACTTAGGGAACCCTAATTAGGGTTTTGGGCATGGGAGGTGCCTACTTGGAAGGGGAAAGTTTTTAGTTTTCCCTAGAAATCCCATCATTGGAACCTAGGTAAGAAACATTCTTGGTTAGCACGTTGTTGCCGCTTGGCAAGCATGCTTGAAGGCTTCTAGACGAAGTAAAGGAGATGTAAGATGATGTAGGGTTTGACACACACCTAGGGCACACACCTATCTCACCTACCCACATGTCACATGGCTGACATGAAAACCTACCTCTAGAATACATTGAACTTGGACGTGAAATCAGAAGAAGGGAGAGAGAGAAAAGAGGGTTTCGGATAAGAGCCCACACACCACCCACCCATGCAATAATGCGTATGTGAGTTCCTAAAAGATTTGCAATGATGAGGGTCGTATTAAGTATACCAAAAGTTTGAAGCACAAGTCTCCAAGAGGCTTCAAGGTTTTGGCCAAGGGATCTACACACCTAACCACAAAGGTCAACCAGCATTTTTGCAATGTGTCACGCATGCATGGAGTATGGGAGTTTTTAGAGAAGTGCAATCATAAGGAAGAGGAAGAGAGGGTCAGGGAATTGGTGCACACAACTTTTGAGGATTCTAGAAGAATCTTAGTGGGAGATGAAGATAAGAGAGGAAGAGAGAGGGTCGGCTAGGGCAAGATACACACACACGCCAATGCTAAATGGCAACCATGCACACACCTAGGGACAAGAAGACTCAACTATTGAAGAGACACATTTAGGGTTTCGATCATAAAGACCTATACGCCCTTGAAGCTTCAATGAACCTAGAGCACATGAGGATCAGGCCACATGTAGAGGAACTTTTGGAGTTCTCAATGTATGGCAATGATGAAGAGAAGAAAGAGAGGGTATTGACCAAGGAAGAGGAAAGGTGCTACATGGTGACCATGCATGGAGGCTCTTCGGTTTCCACAAGCAGAATAATGATAAGAGAGAGGGAGTGTGTGAGGAAATGAGAGGTATTTAAGGGCCTCATTAAAGGGCCAACACCCTACACCCCCCAAAGGATGCCCAACGGTCATTTGTGTAATTCTCATATTTGTTTCATCTTCTCTACTCTCTCTCTCTCAAACACGCCTACCTTAGGCAACAGAAAGCCATCTTTTTCCCTCACTTTCTCACCATCCAAACACACTCCATGTCCAGTTGAGAAGAAAAGTAAGGAGACCATGTTACAAAAAAATCACATGGTGAGAAATACTAAACTTCCACTACAATCTCTTGACCTAAGCACACACGGTCACATTAGTTGTTGGGGTAAGAAGGGGCTCGGATTTGAACAAGAAAACAGCATCACATCCAGGCCATGGGAAAGGCTTGACTGTTTTGGGTTCCATTTTGGTGAATGTCGTCAAAACATGCGGAAACGAGGGTCTTCTTCAAGAGGAAAACCGAACCACCACTAGCAAGGCACGAGTGAAAGAGAGACATTTGGAAGAATGAGAGACCTTTGGCCACCACTTAGGTTCAAACAAGGGTTTTCTTTTCTATGAAGTTTCAGTCATTGGGGGGGAGGGGTGATGTTCACCATGCACGACATGCACCACTCACACACACCATGCTCACTAGCAAAACACTAAGACTGAAGTATTGAGGAAGGAACATCATCACCTCTCAGCCTAGGGCAACCCTTTAAGCCCGAGCACTTAAAGACGTTACGAAATAGAGAAAAGAATCCTATAACCGAATGGGAAGAACCCTAGCATGCCACTCACACACACACTCGGATTATGGTTCGTTATTTCGCTAAGTCTAATGATTTGCATAATATATTTACAACTTGCTTACTCATTGGTATTACTTTACTTTGGATATTTGTAAGTTAGCTTCAAACCTATCGTTGGATAATGTTCATATGTAGCATGTAAACTTTTCATGTTTTCATTATGGAATTGTTGTTGAAGTATGCTATGTTTTAGCCATGTCCATTTATGCCATGTTAAATTGTTGTTCATAGACTAAAATTCCATGTTTGGATTTCTAGTAACGTTGCATGCCTTGGTTGAGCTTTTACATGTTGTTTTATATGTACAAGAATATCGCATGTTCTAATTCTTCCAAGCTATAAACATGATGCATTTCGATACATGGCATGAAGACATGATTTCACTGCATAAGAGTTACACGGTTCATGGCATACATTTTCGGGTCTTACATTTAAGGAAAACGAGCTTTGTCACAAGACCTTGTCACATGCATTTTGGGTTCTGCTTTTGAAAAAGAAATGGGATACATGTTTTGCCACTACCCCAAATCCTAGGATGGGGGAATATCCTAGTAGAACTCCTGTATCCACTCTAGAGTGCTTAAATTAGAGTGATAGTCCTTGGGTTGACGAAAAACAGTCAATAAATTTCAAATGGGTCCTTCTTAAAGAATTCCAGAGCAAAGCACCTAAAGCTAGGGGGTGCGATACATGGAAAATATGATGAAGGCGCTACAATTTGTCGTATCATATTATGAATATGATGAAGGCAAATTGTGAACTGTCGTATCATATGGACTCTGAAGTACTCACACCCAGTCAAGAGGGTTGGTTATGTGATGTAGTAACTAGCAGGGAGCCCATGCTGCGTAGGGGAGCTGTGAGGTATCACCCCACCTAAAAAGCTCCTTAAGACTTGGCCATAGTAATCATGACCCTAGCTATGTACAAGTTGTGATTCTTAAGAAAAGGAGAAAGTTTTAGCTTGAGTTGGCAAAGAAGCTTACATTATCAACTTAGTTAGTATATTTAGAAAAGTTTTAGTGCAATATTGATTTTGAGTAAAGAAGCCAAGAGGCCAATGGAGAATGACAAGTGGCATTGATGGGCTTAGTGATTTGGTTAAAATACTAGATGGAATTGGGAAGGCCCAAGAGATTGGTTTAATAAGGGCGCTAGCTTATTAGGTAAGAGGGATAAAGAGAGACACAAATACTCAAGCCCAACTTGTTGGATACAAGACTATGGGCCAAATTCATTAGACACAAGATGTTAGGCCCAACTTAGTAAGCATAAAGACTATTGGGTCCAACTTAGTAAGATTCAAGGCTATTGGCCCAACTGAAGAAAGACCCAAAGTTGGGACCCAACCTAATGGACTATTGAGGCCAAGACAAGGCCAAATAAATCTAGACATAATGCCCATAAAAGGTTCACTTCTAAGCCCACACAAAGAGGAATAAGTAGTTGGCCTATTGAGAGCCCAACACTTGAAGCCCAAGCCTTGTATTTCATTTCACTCTTCCAAATAAGACCCACATACACCATGCCATTGGTTTCCCTCTGACCCAAGCCCCAGCCACATGCCCCTAGGGTTCTTTTCCAATCATTGTAAGGCTTCAAACTTCAGATAAAGATTACTATTCATCTCACCATGAATAGTAACTCAAACATCATGACTTTGCATGGTTTTCTTGAAACCCTTTTCTTCATAATTTTTTATCTGAAATTTGGTCCTTTGCACTTTTTTTTCCATCACACATAGGCAACCCTTTAAGGTTAGATTTAACCCAACCCATGTCACTTGAAGCAAGGACATGTCAATGCCACCACAACTCACCAATCAGCTTCTAGGTGCAAAGTCGAGTGACCTACACAACAAGCCACTAAAACCAACGCCTCATCACAAGTTTTCAAGAGGTATTCTACACCTTTAAACCATCAGTATATCCCCTAAAATCAGCCTAAAAAGAAGCCAAAAATAGTTAAAAGATAAAGCCAAAAACCCAACTATTTGGCCTAGGAATGAAACTTGCAAGGTGAAACACAATGATTTTTCTAAAACTATTCTACACCTAAACCAACCATCTTCACATGCCATTAGCACCCTCTCTAGCTTTGAAAATATTTCATAAAATCACCCTCATGACTAGGATTTTTCATCCAGGTTTTAGCCTGGGAACCCAGGTATACCCGGACCGAAACCAGGGTTTCAAACCCAAGCCGAAACTCAGATAAGTTTGGGTATTTTGAAACCTAGATTCTCGACTCCTGGTTGAACCTGATTTTTTTTTTTCAGTTCTACTATCGATACTAGCACTGAGATGAGGTAATACCCCATATCTAGGGAGGCCCAAGAGAGAGTTGTGGCTAAAGATCTCATGCTTGATGGCACCTCCGTGAAGAAGAACTCCATCATTGCAGCCAATGTGAAAAGGTAGGCTGATCTCAAGAACAAGTACTGCAAAGCCACCCAAAGGAATGTTATAGGAAGAGGTTCTACATAATTTAGTAACTCAGAATCTGTTGCCACCTTCTTTCGCTTCAATTCTACCAGAGTTACCACTACCATGCCCACCATAGAAAGGACTAACACTATCCCTATTCGTTGTAAATGAGTGATACCCATTTCGGTTTTGGTTATTTTTCTTGCAAATGGAAGAATCACATAGCTATAGACTGGTGCAAGAATTATGATGAAAATGATAGGGAAAACAGGGAGAGAAATGGGGGGCGACCTTCAAGGAGCCAAGCATGGTGTTCATGGTGGCTGCTTGCTGGATGGAAAAGGTCAAGAGCTAGATAACAGTTTAGCATCATTGTCAATTGGAAAAACAAAAGAAAAAACAAAAAAAGGTACCCGGACCATGAACCGAAATCCGGTTTCTCGGGTTCTGGACCGGGCCTGGAAAAAGCCCAGCCTAGATGAATAGTCCTACTCATGACACCCTTGAATTCTGCCCACACAATGACCAAAACTAATGGGCACTTTGATAATGTAAAATGAAGCACATTTCGGCTACATCATGACCCTTCCAACCTCTTCTTTCATTTTTCTATTCAAATATGATCACATGGCAGCCAACTACTCCTCTTTTCCTCACTTGGAAAAGCTACCAAATAGAGGGTTATTACAACCACAAATCAGACCAAGAAGAAGGGATAAGAGAGGAATAAAAAACTGGACCAATGCAAAATCGTCGGCATTCATTGTGCCTTCTCCTTGCATTTTTGTTCAAAACATTATGAACCAATGCAGCCCTGCACCTATGGACACCTTCTAGCACTTGACCATGATATAATAATAAAGCTTTAGGCCACTTTCAACTGACCAAAGTGATGGCACAACTGAATTTTTCACTCAACACTCCACTGCCCACTTCCACCACTCACCACACTCACCCTTCAGCCAAATCGTGCCCCTCCTTGCCTCTCCCCCTCCATGGAGCCCTATAAATACCTCCCTTCACCCCTCACTTCTTCACACAACTTTATCTAGCCTTCCTCTAGTGTTCTTGAGAGCAAACCACTTAAAGTGTGAGAAAAGGATGGAGTCAAGTAACTTGAGTGAGGTTCTTGAAGTGAGTTGAGTTTTGAGAGCGATTCTATAAGCGAGCTTGCCTTATCTTTTTTTGGGTGTTAGATTGACATGTTACGTTTTGAATTATGCCATGAGAATGAGGGTTTGATTAAGTTATAAAAACAAGACTATGCCCCGTTAACGTCACACTTACTTCCTCGTCTTTGTATTGCTTTATCAACTCATCGATCTTGGTTAAAAGCTGCGTTCTTGCGTTTTTCTTGGTGAATAGCGAGTTGGAGTCCTCCGACATGTAGATAGTAAGCCAACCCTTCATGACTTTTGGCACCTTTTCATTATCTCCATCGCTATCACTACTACTACCATCATCCCTGTGTTCAGCACGCGCATTTGGACGCAACAACGACACCACAGGCTTGAGTTTAGCCTCCAACACGTCAATCCACTCGTAGCTCCTAGTAGTTCCACGCATCGCGACATAGATCTCGCGCCGGCCTAGGGTGTGGCTGACCCCGTCGGTGGTGACGGCGATATAGCCAATCCAATTAGACTCGCGGTCCCATGACTCGCGAGAGTGGGAGTGGAAAAGAAAGGCCGAGCGATGGCCGACTTTGGCAGTGGCGTAGAGAAAGGCGACGACTTCATAGTCGGAGGCGTTGTGGAGCATGACCTTGTGGAAGAAGGAGGCCTTGCCATAACGGCTGGAGCCGCAATACTTGGAGTTGTCGTCGTTGTTGAAGGCGTCGTAGGTGGCTTGGCAGAAGTCGCCGCATCGGAGGATGAGTTTGCGGAGGGAGAGATCGAGAGGGTCCAAAAGGCCTTCCCAGCTGTTGCTGCCGAGCAGTTCTTGCCATGTGGGTTCTTCTGCTTCGATTATTGTGTTCATGGTCTCGATTGGGGTGTGCGTGTTTTTGGAACCTTGGATGCTTTCTCGTGATGGTTGTTGAGAAACGAGAACGCAAAGGTTTTTATAGGATTTTAGTGATTGTAGAATAAGGGATACTTTGGGCGATGGAGTATTTTCTTAATTTTTTATTTATTTTTTATTTATACTCATTATTATTTAATATTTTATTATTATATTTTTATTACCTAGAATATTTAAAATTATCTCACTATCCAGCGCAACCCACAACAATAAAAAAAAATTAAACTTTTATAATGTCCTTTCTAGGATTTTTAAGAAATTCAAATGCTATCTATATTATAACTCTACTTATATAAGCCTACTTAACGATGGATCAGCTATTGAAAATTATAAAATAAAAACAAAAAGAATTAATTGAAAATTTTGAAATTCAAATTAAAGAAAAAACTACTGATAAAACAAAATTAATACTCAATATATACCAGATTATAAATAAAATTATGCGTACGTGTGACACGGTTCTTGTAGGAATAGTACAATGTCAATTTAATATAATATATATCTAAGTTTTGTTAATAAAATTGGAGCCGGTTGCCGGTAGCCGGTTGGTGGTGCAGATGGCGTTGACCCCATGAAGAAATGAAGAACCCAATTAAATACTGTTGCTTTTTGGTCGGTAGATATGGCCCAGAAATGGGCTGGTTCAAATTGAGGACACAGTGTGGGAATAATTTTGAGCAGTTAAAAAGTATAAATTTTAAATAGATAATTTACGTATAATTTTTTTTTTTTTTTGTAAAAATTGAATTTTATTAATAAATAATATCTTTTTTAGGTGGAATTTTTTTTTTTTAGAATTTGTTTAGAAATTATCTATTTAAAATTTGTACAAATCAATTCTTATAAAAAAAAAAAAAAAAAAAAAAAAAGATAGTATTAGACAAAAGCTGGAGTTGACCTCTAAAAGCATATGAACTTGTGGACTATTCAAATGTTCTTAAAAAATAACTCGGTGACATAGAAAGAAGATATCTTCGGTCCAATCACGGTTACAGTGTAAGAGAGGTTGATTAGATGCACAAAATAGGTATACCAAAAAACCAACATTTTAAATTATTGATATATATAGCACGATTCGGTCTACAAGGTTCAACAAATCAAATCTTACCACATTAATAATATAGAATATGTGTCATCTACAACGATTTATGAAGATTTTTTCATTTGAAATAAAGAAATAAAGAAATCGGAAAACAAAAACCCAATATCTACAAATCAACGCGGTACATTGTACCCATTCCTAAGGTGTTCTCAATAGAAGCCTTTATATTCGTCAATATTTTTAAAGAATTCGAATTTAGTATTGCAAGTTTGATTGAGAGGTCTCGTTTTCCCTTCCTTCATACATACATTTCCCTTCCTTGACATTGTTATCTGCATATGTAAATACAAAGACATTTACATAATATGACCCTTAATTTGACTACATTAGATTATATATCTCTATAATTTTATATAGTTATGAACAGTATTTCAACATCTTTGGAGATGCACTATTCACTCCTCAAATATTATTTTATTAATTTTTTCTCTCTCCTCCCTCTCTCTCTCTCACAACCCTTCACCTTCATCTTCATTTCATTATTATAATATGTTATATATTTTTTTATCATTTTATTATATTTTAATATAATTTATATAAAAATTATATTTTTTTATTATTGTATTTGTATTATGAGAAATTCTACTTGCAATCCCCATTTGGAGACTGTATGTGCAAGCCTTTTATTAAATAAAAAAAAATACCATTTAGATAAGGATATTATTGTAATTTTAAAAAAAATTAAAGGCAAAATTAACTAAACTTACAATGCAGTCCCCATTTGGGGACTATATGTAGCATTGCTCTTGTATTATTAATGTCAAATGTATGTAGTGGGTGCTAATTGTAAAATATATAAAAATAATAATTTTAGGCAAAAAAAAAAATTGACTCAAAGATGTATAATTCAATGTGAGAGTTTTTCTTAATATGCAAAATCAATTTTTAAAAGATGTGATTTTACATATACATATAAAGAAATCAATGTTGATGCTCTTAGCTGGGAAGATGATCCCCCCCCCCCCCCCCCCCCCCCCCCCCCCCCCGCGCGCGCGGTCCCGCATCATGCGTCATGTGGGTAGCACCCCTAGTTTAAACCCCTCCCCCCCACACCACACCATGCAGATAGTATTTCTAATTTTAGCACTTCATTTGAAATCCAGTATTGGATTTCGCACCTCTCTCTTCCTCCTCCACTCCTTCACATTTCACCTCTACCAATGTAGCCACCGTCGACGGCGTCACAGATATCTCAATAATTAAATTTCAAAACACATTAAAAAATGCAAACTCGGAATTATGCTCAATGTGTACAAGTATATTAAGCCATGCAGCTTCGTGCTAAATATGCAAAGGTATATAGTGTCCAACTTATTGGCAAGTATTATTTATAGGCCACTACATTGTGCTTTATGGCTGGGCGCAAGTACTCGGCAGTAAAGAAGTTTTTGAGAAAAACAATCTCATGAGTTACCTTTGTGAGTGTGCTTTCATTCATTTATATATTGATCATGTACAACTGTTTCTAAACTAGGAATCTGTACAATATCGAAAGAATGCTAAATTAAATGAATTACATAATGATTATACAGCTGGATATCTTTCTAAAATCATGCATCTGTTACCATGATACAGCTTAAGGTAAGTTGCTGAAATCAAGTGATTGCTGGACTGTTTTTATTTTGTGCTTGATCTATGGCTGTTACCATGATACAGCTTAAGGTAAGTTGCTGAAATCAAGTGATTGCTGGACTGTTTTTATTTTGTGCTTGATCTATGGTAGCTTGATTGGCAGCTTGATCTTCATTCCTTATACTCCCCTTCAAACTTGGCTGTGTATGGTAACATAGGCCAAGTTTGTCTTGCAGCTGCTGGAAAGGACCCTTGAGTAATGGCTTGGTAAAAATATCAGCTAGCTGATCTAGTGATTTAACAAACTGAGTTTCTAAAGCCCCAAGTGCTACTCTTTCTCGAATGTAATGATAATCTAGTTCTATATGTTTTGTTCGAGCATGAAGAACTGGATTAACAGTGAGATATAGAGCACTCATATTGTCACAATATAAGGTTGGTGCTTTTATTTGAGGTACTCCAAGATCTCTGAGTAGTTTTGAAAGCCAAGTCAGCTCAGCTGCAGTTGAGGTCATGGCTCGGTATTCAGCCTCAGCACTTGACCTAGACACTGTAGGTTGCTTCTTAGCACTCCATGAAATGCAGTTGCTGCCAAGGAAGGTACAATACCCTGAAGTAGATCTTCGTGTGGTTGGGCAACCTGCCCAATCTGCATCAGAGAACCCATACAAGTCGAGTGTGCTGCTTGAGGTTATATGTAGACCAAGTTTTGCTGTGCCCTGTAAGTACCTTAGGATTCTCTTAACAAGCTGAAAGTGCTGGACTGTTGGTGTTTGCATAAATTGACAAACATAGTTAACAGAAAAAGAGAGATATGGTCTTGTAAATGTCAGGTACTGCAAACCTCCAACTATGCTCCTGTAAGTAGTTAGATCATGGAAAGGCTCCTCGGAGGCTTTGAGCTGTTGACCTTTGGATGGCATAGGTGTAGACAAAGGTTTACAGTCATGCACATTGGCTCGAGTTAGCAACTCTATAATATACCTGTGCTGAGATAAGAGGAGATCTGAACCAACTTTGTGAACTTCTATGCCCAAAAAATGGTGAAGAAAGCCAAGATCCTTGATAGAAAATTGAGAACTGAGTTGAGAAATCAACCACTTAATGCTTTTTGGATTGTCACCTGTTACCACCATGTCATCTACATATAGAAGAAGAATTAGTAGCCCATGGTTAGAGTGACAAATAAATAGACTTGGATCAGCTGAGCTGGAATAAAACCCAAGCTGAAGGAGGAAGTCACTAAGTCTGTCAAACCAGGCTCGAGGAGCCTGTTTGAGACCATATAAGGCTCTGTTGAGCTGGCACACATGCTGAGGATAATGTTCATCTGTATAGCCTGGTGGCTGATGCATGTAGACAGGAGTTTTGAGACAACCATGTAAAAAAGCATTCTTAACATCTAGCTGATGAAGTGCCCATTTTTTCACAGTAGCAATTGTGAGGACCATTCTGATAGTAGCAGGCTTCACAACTGGAGAGAATGTTTCTGAGAAATCAACCCCATCTATTTGACTGAAGCCTTTAGCAACTAGTCTTGCTCTGAGCCTTTCAAGTGTACCATCTGCCTTTAGTTTTGCCTTGTAAACCCACTTGGATCCAATGACATTCATGTCAGCAGTTCTTGGAACCAATTTCCAGGTTTGATTAACTGCAAGTGCAGCTAGTTCCTCTTCCATCGCAGCAGACCATCCAGGATGATTTTTGGCAGTTTTGACAGATTTTGGCTCAGTAGGAATAGAGACCAAATTATGCAAGTTTGCATATCTAGGATTAGGTTTGTGAATGCCACACCTAGACCTAGTTTGCATATGATGTTGTACTGATGGCTGTACTGCAGTTTCAACAGGAGAGGAAGTGTATTTTGCAAAGAGTTTGTTTCTGTAGGTAAGGAATCTGTATATTGCTGGACAGGATGTGAATCAATGATGACAGTTTGAATTGATGAATGAGAAGGAGGAGCAAATGCAGAGGGTAACACAGATGCATTTGAGAGACTATTTTGACATTCAATGAAGCTGGAAAAATCTCCCTCAACAGCAGGAGAATCATATAACAGAGTTGGCTTAGAATATGGAATAACAGACTCATCAAATACAACATGCCTTGAGGTATAAATTCGACCAGTGGGTGGATAGAGACATTTATAGCCTTTGTGTTTGGTACTGTAACCAATAAAGACACATGGCAATGACTTAGGTTCAAGTTTATTGGACCTAAATTCTCCAAGATAAGGAAAGCATCGAGTCCCAAGAGTTCTAAGAATGCTATAATCAGGATATTTGGCATATAGTCTAAAGAAAGGAGAGTCCATATTGAGTAGAGGAGAAGGCAATCTGTTAAGCAAAAACACAACAGCAGAGGAGCAATCTAACCAGAATCTAGGTGGAAGTTTTGCATGGAACATCATAGTTAAACCTAGATTGGTTATACTTCTGTGCTTTCTTTCAGCTTTGCCATTTTGTTCTGGTGTTTTTGGACAAGCTGATTGATGAAGAATGCCAAATTTTTGGAAATAATCAGTAAGGTTCTTGTTATTAAACTCACCTCCTTCATCAGTTTGGAAAACCCGAATTTTGGCATTAAATTGGCACATGACAAACACATGAAACTGTATAAAAGCAGAATTAAAATCAGACTTGTGTTTGAGGGGAATTAACCAGCTGAAATTAGTAGCTTCATCAACAAAGATAGCATAGAATCTATACTTTTCTCTAGAGGCAGTGGGAGCAGGTCCCCATAGATCACAATGAACTTTTTCAAAAGGAACATTGACTATATTGTCTATTGAAAGAAATGGCAATTTACAAGCTTTTCCCATTTGACAGCTTGCACATATTTCAGAAGAAGACTGTTTTGAATCAAGAGTAATAAACTTCTTGTTACAAAGATAGTCTAGGATTCTTGAATTTGGATGTCCAAGCCTGATATGCCAGTTTTCTTTATTTGTGGATCTAAATCTGGAGGAGAAAAAACTCCTTTTATTCTGAGGGGTCGAATCAGCACCATCAAAAATGTATAGTCCCTTCTGTTTCCTTCCTGTCGCCACTGTCCTCATTGTTGTCCTGTCCTTTATCACAAAACCATGTCCATCAAACTCAAACCTCAGTGGATGATCAGATGTAAGCTTACTAACAGATAATAAATCCTTCTTAATTTCAGGTACCACTAGCACATCATTCAACTGTATTGGAGATTGAGTTGAACCAACCATTGCTTGTCCAACATGAGTGATAGGTAAAACTTTACCATTACCAACCATCATGACCATTATATGGAAGTAGTGAGTGAAGAGTACCTTCATTGGCAGTTATGTGGTCAGTTGCACCTGTGTCAGGATGCCATGAAGCTGTGTTAGGAGCCTCATCCATTTTAATGGCTGCAAAACTCTGTGGAAGGTTATCATTTGTGAAAGAATGATTGAACCTATTGAAACATTTAAGAGCAGTATGATTTCTTTTGTGACATATCTGACACACAACTTCTTCTTTGCCTGCTGTTTTGGAGTTTGAATTTGAAGAGGTACCACGAGACTGATTGTTGGATGAGCTTGATCTTGAGCCAGTGGATTGGCCTTGGACAAAGCCACGACCTTTTGAGTTAAAGGAACCAGTGCTAGAGTTTGGTTTCCTTTGTTTGAATGACTTTTGGCCATAAAAAACCATAGGAGGAGTAACATCAACCTTGTATCGATCAGTATAGCTTTCCAATAAAGTAACTAATTCTGAAAAAACTGAAACAGGTGGCCTAAGCATAGTGGCTGTAAAAACTTCAAAATCCTTACCAAGGCCATTGAGAAGCCACCAAGACTTCTTGTGTTCAGAAACAGGTTTGCCAATAGCAGCAAGTTCATCACAAATTGTTTTAAATCTCCTCAAATAATCACTCAAGGAATCAGATCCTTTGGTGATTGAGGTGAGTCTTTGCTTAAGTGCAAGACTCCGATCAGAAGACACCCTTGCAAAAGCATGAACAAGGGCACTCCAAACTTCTGAGGCAGTGTTTAGACCAACCACAAGGCCTAAAACTTCCTCACTCAAGGTGGCTGTAAGCCATCCTTTAACAAGCCTATCAGACCTGCGCCACTTGTGATAAAGTGGATTAGACTGAGAGGTATTATACTCATCAAGAATAAATTGTGGTGGAGTGTGTATGTCACCTGTGATAAATCCTTGAAGGTCATAGCTTTCAAGGATATTTAGCATCTGAATTTTCCAGAGCAAGAAATTGCTGGAAGTGAGTTTGAGAGACACATAATTCGACACATTCTGTGAGACAGGATATGGATAGGGATCTGAAAGAATGGATGAAGTCATTGCAGGAGAAGAAGAAAAAAAAGACACAACTCTCTAGCAACCCGTATTGGCTCTTGATACCATAAAGAAGTTTTTGAGAAAAACAATCTCACGAGTTACCTTTGTGAGTGTGCTTTCATTCATTTATATATTGATCATGTACAACTGTTTCTAAACTAGGAATCTGTACAATATCGAAAGAATGCTAAATTAAATGAATTACATAATGATTATACAGCTGGATATCTTTCTAAAATCATGCATCTGTTACCATGATACAGCTTAAGGTAAGTTGCTGAAATCAAGTGATTGCTGGACTGTTTTTATTTTGTGCTTGATCTATGGCTGTTACCATGATACAACTTAAGGTAAGTTGCTGAAATCAAGTGATTACTAGACTGTTTTTATTTTGTGCTTGATCTATGGCAGCTTGATTGGCAGCTTGATCTTCATTCCTTATAGGCAGTGGGTTACATGGAGAGAGACTGGTGATAATTGCACAAATTATATCAATGGCTCCCTCTCTCTCTCTCTCTAACGCGAGTATCGAGTGAGGTTCGTAGACATTGGAATATGTGGCTATCATTGTAACGAACTCCACCATCGTGGAGGAATTATTTTTGGAATGGAGAAGGAAATAATATTGTATCTAAACTATAAAGTTGATAGGTTGCATTTTGAAATTATTAGAAGGAAATAATATTCATCTCCTCTTGACTATCATCATTTAGTTTCCATCTATAGGAAGGATTTGAATTAGATTTGGAGGTATAATTCAACCAACACACCACCATCCTTATACGCTATTGATGATTGCATAAAGATTCAATTATCACAAGATTTTTAATAATGGTACGTTAACATACTATATTTTTCATATATACGAAGAGTTATGAGTTTTTAAATCATCACGGTTGAAATTCCTTTAAAAGAAATAATATTTAAGAAAAAAAGACTAAGTGTTGGAAAAAGAAGAATTGAAAGAATTTTTAGTTCAACTAAAGGGGAGTCTCCAGCCTGTTTCTCTCTAGGCAATTTCTTCGCCCAACTAAAAACAAAAATTCCCATCTTCCCCGCCTAGAGGGGGTGGAGCTTTGGCTCCTCCCTCTCTCTGCTTTTCAGTGTTTATTATGTTTTCCATCTTTTTTTCGGTTCTTATTGTATTTTTCGTCCAAGCAATGAGAAGTGCCGATCTACTGCTTTCCGACCCCCCACGACAGCCACGCGCCCCACCACAGAACTCCCTTACTGCCAATCCTTCAGATGGCTTAAGAATAATTTCAAAAGGAGCGGCACATGCTTCACACACGTGACTCAACCCGCACGTGAGATCTAGGCAGCGCCGCACCAGGTTGTACCTGTTGCTGCCGCACGCGCCATATTCGAGACTTGCGACCTCAGATCCTTCAAATTAGACCAACCTCCACTTTCATAGAGTAGTGCGTGGCCTTTACGCACCTCCGCAATCCTTGACGTTCGTCATCCAACGATTCAACGCATTTCCGATTTGCTATCTTCTTATGTTTACGCCTCTTCTAACCAAGGATGTTTACGCCTCTTCAGCCAGTTTCGACCAGTAAAATGCAGCACAACTCACTTCACTGTGACTCTCAATCGTAGTATTACAGTCCGTTTATCAGACTATATCAAAACCGCTTCAAGCGACTTCCCATTGTGGGAAATAGGTGGGGGTCAAGTTATTGGTCTCAGATTTTTTTTTTTTAATTTTTTATTGTGTTATATTTTTTGGATTGGGATGAATGTTGGGGCCTCCCACCCTGTTGACTATTGTATCTTGTAATTGTTAAATATATCTATAATATGCTTGCTTAGAAAAAAAAAATTATTTTTTGTTCGCATCAATTCCCATTTTCTCAATTACAATTATCTTTCCGTAAATTGTCTTGCAAGAAATATAAATAAGAAAACATAATCGATGTCAAGGTTTTTGAATCAAATAGTATAAGATCTAGTCTCCAAATGGAAGAACCAAGTTCGAATCTTCCACCCCCTTTCACAAAAAAAAAAAAAATAAAAAGAAAAAAAAAACACAATTGATCGGGGTTGGCCACTATGTGGGCAGGGAAAGTCCTACGGTTAAGTTATTGCACAAGTTGTCTTTGTTACTTCTATTCAAATTTTTTAGTCTAAAAAAGGAATCCCAAATCCTTGTGGCATAGACGATTCACATCCGGATGAATGAATTTTTCCTCAAATTTTATCTAAAAATCATTTTTTCCTAAATTCTTCCCTAAATTTTACTCATATTTTCAAAACCTCTTACATCTCATTGCTTATTTTGTCTCTATTTTATTAAAATAAGTTTTCTCTATTATTTCTTTATTATTTTTTCTACTCATTTATTTGTACATCTTTAATTACTTTTTTTTTTTCTTTCGGGAAAAGAGTGGAAGAAAATTTCTTAACTTATTTTTTTCACATTTTTATAATTATTTAATTATTTTTGTATCCATATTTTTTATTTTTTTTTATCTATAACGAATTTTTTTTAACTACTTATCTCTTTAAGCGATAATATTTTTAAAATCAATGTTGTCGTAACAATAATATTTAAAAAAATATCATATTTTCACAAATGGTCAATTTTTTTTTTTTTTGTCTCAATGGTGACATTTCTTTTTCAAATTTCAACTATAACAAATATGAGCATAAGAGAAACTGTAGATGATTAAAAAAATTGATTTATCAGTTAGAATAAAATATTTGTAAAAAATGATTTAAAGATAAAAAGTAGCTCCCCATATTTAGGGAGCCACTATTCAAATCCTAAATTCTTTCTCTAAGAGCATTAGCATCGGTCTAACCAAAACTATTTTCAAAATTTAGCTAAAAGTATATGTTTTGCATAAAATCAAAAGATTTATTCAAGATATAACCCTACAACGAATTCAAGATATAAAATTTTGCTAAAGTACACGTTATGACTACTTAAATGCAGCGAATATAAGAGATAAAATGCCATAAATTTAGATTACTAGCATTTGGTTAAGGCAATGCCAATTATCTAAAATAGGCAATCGGATGGAGAGGAGTTTTTGTCAAAAAGTTAAAATTTTTTACTAAAGAATTTGATGATATAAACATTCGGATGCAGATGCTCTTGCCTCGTTTGTTTTCGCAGATGAAATGAGTTAAGTTTAAAGTTAAAAGTTGAATAAAAAATTGTTAGAACATATTTTCTTAATATTACTTTTTTTTGTAATTTAAAAAAGTTGAATTGTTTATTTTATTTTGTGTGAGAATTTGAAAAAATTGTAATGATTAGATGAGATGAGGTAAGATAAAATGAATTGAAATAAGATTAGATGAGTTATGAAAACAAACGAGGCCTTAATGTAGTATTTACAAAGATAATCTCAACTCATCTCATCTAATTATTATAACATTTTCAAATTCTCATATAAAATATAATAAACAATTCAATTTTTTAAAATTTCAAAATAATAATAATATTAAAAAATAATATTCTAACAATATTTTATTCAACTTTTAATTTCATATCAACTCATCTCATCTCAACTCACTATTCAAACCTCATCTTATACCATATAGATGTTCTCTTATAGTGTGGAAGCCATGGGACATCTTTAAGAACATTCTCAATAGATTAGCCAAATGTTAAATCTATCACCTATTTAGTTATTAGATCCCAAAATATCATCATAATGGATTAACTAAAATTCAAATATTTAGACTTTAGTTACAGTAAATGCTAAAATCATTTCCAAATTTATTAGTTACTGTAAATACACCAAATATATATTTTATCATTTATTTCTTTTTCTTCTTTCTCCCATCAACTGCTTCTTTGTTCCTTCTCAAAAAACCAAGAATCCCTGACCAACACTCCTACACGCATATACCAACATCGCACCCAAAAAGACAAAAAAAATAATTGAAGAGATTTCCTTGAAAATTTATATAATATAATATGCGCATTTAAAGCCTTAGTACCCAAAACGACTACGAATTTGGAGAAATATGCTTGGTTCGCATCGTCGGGATGCTGGTAGTTGATGAGAAGGTAGGCATTGAAGATGAAGACGAGGATGCACACAACTATGGCAACGATTACGAGAGCGAGATTGAAATCGCCCATCATTTGGAGCTCTTGAATCGAAGGGATCAAGACCTTGGGGCTTTTTTTTTTTTTTTGGGTTTTGTAGATCTGGCTTTTTTGTTATTTAATTATTTTTTTATTTTTTGGAATGACAATCAGCATTAAATGTCAATTTAAAAAATATAATTTTTTAATTCATAATTTAATTAAAATATAATTACTAATTAACATATAACAGGTAAAAATATGATAAAATATGATAAAACATATAAATTAATAATTAAAAAAAATTAAATATTTTTTAATTATTAATTACTCATTACTATATAATGAATAAATATATAATTCAATATGAAGATTTGAAATGAATAGTTAAAGTTAAATTCATCTTATATTATTTTAGGCTGCGTTTAGTTATTGAGCTCAACTTAGTTGAGTTCAGTCTAATTTTAAGTTGAATCTGACATCTAAACATCTAACTCTCAAATTACTAAACTCATCTCAATTTAAAACCTTTTTACACGTGGACCCATAACTTTTTTCAACTTAAAACATTTTTATACATGGACTCATAATCTTTTTTAATTTTTTATAAAAGTACTAAACTCATCTTAACATCTAAACACATTTTAAATTCTATTTAGATGGATTTCACATAACTTTCTCTATTACTCAACTCATTACTATTCATAAAGAACTCAACTCAGTTCAACTCAGCATCCAAATACAACCTTATTATTATATAATAAAAAAATAACTATTTTAATATAAAAATTTATGTGAATAGAATAGTTAAAAATTAAATTTCTTTAACATTCCTCGAAAGTATCATTTAACTTTTATTAATCCAACAAGGATGTTCTATACTATCATTTGACTCTTTTGACTGGTTAGTTAATAGATTATTTGTTTAAGACGAGCAAGATTTCAGTAAGCGCTGAGCTCCTCTCTCTCTCTCTCTCTCTCTCTCTCTCTCTTTTTTGTTTTCGTTGAGACCTAATTATCCGATTGTCGCATCATTCCGCCTGATATTTATAATTATTTTATCGAATTAAATTGATAAAAATATATTTTAATATTAATTACTCACTCAAGATTAATAATATTAATATTGCCAAAGAGAGAACAAAAAATTAAAGAGAAGAAAATCATAAAATAGAAGAACATTCCCATTTCCCAAGCTATGAAAAATTGGTATCTCATCCACTGACTTTGTTCACCGATCCATTTTTCAGGGTTAGGGTTCTTGTCCTTCTTTCCTTTTAGGTGTTTGCAATGGCGTAACAGATACATTGGGAAATGGAGGCAGAGGAAGCGTACAGAAGTAGAGAGCGCACAGTGCTGGTGGTAATAGTGGTACTGGCTTCGGTGGCCGTGTCCTCCTTGCTCGTCGCCTTCAGCTACTATTGTTACATTCGGAACAAGGTCTCTAAGCGCCTCAAGGACCGCCAAAGTGAGTGACTTTCTCGCTTATGTTCCAACCCCTTCCACCGTGCGTTTATCCTTTTCTTGCCTACTGAGAACAGAAAAAAAAAAAAAAAAAGTATTTGGAAACTTGAAGAAGATTCTTGTTCCCTTTTAATAAATGTTCCAAGTTCGAAAATGTGGCCCAAGATTTGTGTAAATTAATGTATAAAGTTTCATTGTTTTTTCGGAAAAACTTTTCTGGTGGCGTTGACATGGTCTAGTATACGTCTCTGTATGTTGTTCTGGTAGCTGATGAAACTTTCGGGGTAAGAAAATAAAAGAGGTTAAGCTTTTGAGTTTTGTTTGCTCAGAAATTTTTGGGACGGGTTTTAATTAAAATTTTTGTGGTGACAATGATAACAAATCCTAAAGAATAAAGAAACACTGTGCTTTAGTCCCAGTTTACTGGTTCGGTTAAAGCGTGCATGAATCGAAAATTGAATTAAGTAAAACGATATAGAAATGATATGTTATTCTATTTAAGCTTCTAAACACTGAACTTTCAGTTCTAAGCCAATCCAAGTGGTTTTTCTCTAATCTGAAAGCCTATGGTGCTTTTGGGCGACACTGGATGCTTTGGATTAATTCCTTTTTTTTCCTACTTAAAATCTAACGGTGCATTAGTTGGTAACTCGTGGTTGTTTTTATTCTCTGAAGGGGCTGATAATGAGGGCAAAGGTGGCTTTCAAAATCTGCAAGTTGCGGCTGAGAAGGGGCTTCAGGTATTCACTTTCAAGCAGCTTCATTCCGCAACTGCTGGTTTCAGCAAGTCAAATGTAGTTGGGCATGGTGGATTCGGGCTAGTGTACCGAGGGGTGCTCAATGATGGTAGGAAAGTTGCTATTAAGTTGATGGATCAGGCAGGAAAGCAAGGAGAAGATGAATTTAAAGTAGAGGTTTGATCCTGTTATACATATTTTTCCTCATTGGATTTGTTCAGGTTCTGAGATAACAAATGGAGAAGGGGGCTGGATTTGAATATTCACATCCCTACTAAGCTCTTTTCTTAAATAAATGTCGATTTTTATTGCTTGGCATTCTCAGCAACCTACTGGAGCATGATATGACCTTTCTTTTTCCAGATTTTCTAATTTGGGCTTTGCATTGAGTTATTATAATTTATTTATGAGTATATTTTACCATAGGTGGAATTGCTGAGTCGGCTGCATTCTCCTTATTTGTTGGCGTTGGTTGGGTATTGTTCTGATAATAACCATAAATTACTGGTGTACGAGTTCATGGCAAACGGTGGTCTGCAGGAACATTTATATCCTGTGAGCAGTAAGTAGTAACTTCTTTTGACATCTTTATGCTTTTGACATTTAACATTTACACATGTAATGAATGAAGCCTTTGTCCCTTCTCATGGGTTGAGGTATCCCAAAGTGTGAGGTTGATTCCAACCTTCTTCCATTCACATCATATTTCAGTAATTATTCTATTTCCACTTGCGATCTCAGGAGCATAATAAAATGAGAGACATGTTTCTTGAATTTTTCTGTAATTTTCTTTTCTGGTTGCATTATTTGCTCCAAGTT
The DNA here is from genome assembly GCF_004785595.1 of Juglans microcarpa x Juglans regia. Lineage (NCBI taxonomy): Eukaryota > Viridiplantae > Streptophyta > Magnoliopsida > Fagales > Juglandaceae > Juglans > Juglans microcarpa x Juglans regia. The sequence continues at coordinate 18,152,664 of NC_054597.1, read as the reverse complement.
AACTAGAAACAAAACATGAAATTAAAAGAAAGAAAGAAAAAATGATAGTCGAATTGACTATTTATAGCGTGTATGATGTGGTTCTTGAGTTTCCACTGTTTAAATTCTTCGCTTCTTATAGGCTAGACTTGACTTCCACTGTTTGAATCAGCCGATGAATTCTTTGAATGGTATGATGTGAAGTATCATGCATATAAGTTTGAACTGGATGCAAGTTATTGAACTATCATGCATATAACTTGCATCTGTCTGCTTGTCAGGCGTATATGCTGTGATGTTTGTACTGCTATGTGAGTGGTTTTCTGAATATTCTGTTGGATCGTATATGACAAGCTGGTTTGATTAATTAATGAAGAGGCTTGCTGAACTCTTAAATATTTGAGATAATTGCAGAAGTTTTCTTGTTCGAACTAATATTTAGCATGCAAAATTCTTGATGCATTTGATATTATTTCCAGTTCTTAGGCATTTGATATTTTTTTGTAGTTCGCATTGCCCCTGCCGTGCATACTTCAGTGGTATAGTCATTATAATGATTATTTTTCATTGTTGATGCTAGAGTGCGTTAATCTAGTGGTTTTGTTGTTGGATGCTACTTTTTGAGTTGAATTCACAGGTACCAGTTCTATCTCCCTAAAATTGGACTGGGAAACTAGATTGAGAATAGCCCTTGAAGCTGCGAAGGGTTTAGAATATCTACATGAACACGTCAGTCCTCCAGTGATTCACAGAGATTTTAAGAGCAGTAACATCCTATTAGACAAAAATTTTCATGCCAAAGTTTCTGATTTTGGATTGGCGAAGCTTGGATCGGAAAAGGCTGGTGGATATGTTTCAACCCGAGTGTTAGGCACCCAAGGCTATGTTGCCCCTGAGTAAGAACCAGTGATCTTTCTGTTCATACTGTATTCTTATTTCTATCTGATTTCCCTTTTATTTATTTTGTTGACATCATTTAAAAGCTTTCAGCTGTAATTCATTTTAATATTATATTCCGTTGTGTTTGTTATGCAGGTATGCCTTGACAGGCCATCTGACTACTAAGTCCGATGTCTATAGTTATGGCATTGTCCTTTTAGAGTTGCTCACAGGCAGAGTTCCAGTTGATATGAAGAGACCTCCTGGGGAAGGTGTTCTAGCATCTTGGGTGGGTCACCATGAAGTTTATAAGATCAGCTGTCTCTCCCTTGAGTTTTCCTTCTGAAACCTTGGGTTTAATTTATGCTTTCTTATACCTTTCTATCTGATTGTTTTGAAGGCATTACCCCGGCTGACAGACAGAGATAAGGTTGTAGAGATTATGGATCCTGCTCTGCAGGGTCAGTACTCACTGAAGGAGGTTATTCAGGTAGCTGCAATTGCTGCAATGTGCGTGCAACCAGAGGCAGATTACAGGCCGCTGATGGCTGATGTTGTACAATCACTGGTTCCGCTGGTGAAGACTTACAGGTCAAGTTCAAAGGTAGGCAGCTGCTCTAGTTTCCAAGTTAAATCGCCCACAACACATGATTTTGGAAAAGCTAGTGTATGAAACCGATTATTTAGCTAACTTGGATTAACATGAACTGTGTAATCTATGAACGATTTAGAGAAAACTGCTTTGTTTGTTTTCACAACATTTTTCAACTCAACTCATCTCATCTCATCTCATCATATCTAATCATTATAATTTGATCAAATTTTTACACAAAACAAAATAAATAATTTAACTTTTTCAAATTTTAAAATAAAAATAATATTAAAAATACATATTCTAACAATATTTTTATTTAATTTTTAATTTTTATATCTACTATCTCATATGACAAAACAAACCAGTGCTAAAGAAAGATCGTAAAATGGGATCACTTTGACCATCAAAATATTCAAAATATATTAGAGTGGTTGATTTTTAAATATATATATATATATATATTTAAAGGGATATATATATTTAAATACTCTAAATATATTTAGTTGCCAAATACTTTAAATATATATATCCCTTTAAAAATAGAAAAAAACTCTAGAAGAATCATCCGAACTGCCTAACTTTACTAAACAATCGACGCGTTGATATACAAAATCAAATTATTTTATCCCAATAATTATTATAATTTTTTTTAATTCGTATACAAAATGTAATAATTAATTTAATCTTTTTATCTTTTTAAATAAAAATAATATTAATAAATAATATTATAATATTATTTTATTTAATTTTTAATAATATATATCTAAGAAACCAAACAAGGTCTTAGTACAGCCGGTACTGTTATGTCGGTTCACAGTAATTATTTTTCAAAGTATTTGGCATTTACTCCCAACTAAAAGCGTTGAATTTGAGAAATTTGAAAAAATATTATTATTTTATAAAATAATTGTATAAAAGGATTTTATATAAAGAAATGATATAAGTATAATTTTTTATAATTATATTTTAAATTGAAAATATTTATATAAAAAATATTATTTTTATAAATTATATTATAAAAATATTTGTAATATAAAATTTAATTGTATAAAAAATTGTGAATTTTTGTTTCTGATTAGACTACTCATCCAATCCAAGTTGGATGTTGGACCAAATTCTCATCCACTGCAATTAAAACATAAAAACACTTTCCACTTTGACACATTCCCCTTACCCTTTTACTCGGCAAAAGAAAAAAAAAACAACATTCCTTTACCTTTTGAAGCTGATGGAAGAGGGCGGACTGATACAGCTCATTTTGCCTCGTTAGTCGTCGCGTATAGATATACCAAACTGAACCCACACCGACCTTTTTTGTCCGGCTTTATTACTCGTCATTTCTATTTTTTTACACATATTTTTTAATTTTAATTTTATTAAATTAATTAAATTCTTTTACTCATTATCTCTACTTTACATATTTATTAAGAAAAAAAAAATAAAAACATAAAAAAATAAAAATGATGAATAAAATTTTATTTCCGTTATAGTTCCATCGTCGCAAAAAGTAAAACTATGATATGATTGTGGTCCACTGCTTTTGGCTTTCATACCTAAATAAATAAATAAATGAGCGACATTATGATTGATGCGTTTCTTTCATCTCAACAGTTTCTTTCCTACCTTTGGACCTTAGTACCAAGGGGTCCCCCCGCTTAGTCGGTGTTTTGGAGGAGTTTGGTACTCCGTATTCCGCTTAATCAAATAAATAATTGAGGTCGGGATTATTAGAGAATAGAGAAGAAGGAGAATGGACTCTATAGAATTAAATGATTCGGCTTATTCAAAATAAAACCTGTGATATCGATGTTAATAGCTTACCTTTTTTTACAAGGTTTTAGAACCGTTGCAAATTGAATTTCTGGTCCTTAATTGGTATAATTAGTTGTTGAAAATCATTGGTGTATTTCCAACCTCCGTACTTTTGTTGCAAATTATGACTACTCCTGACCATATATAGATTCTCGTTGCAAAAACTCAAGACCATTTGAACAACTATATATAAACTATTAGATGAAGGGGCGCCCACGTGGGGCTGACCCCCTCCTGCTTGTAACGCATGGCTTTAAGACATGCGTTACTTGTAACGCATGTAACGCATGACTTAAAGCCATGTGTTACTGCCGTTCCATGACACAATTAGGCTAGTCGTGCATAGGAGGACTATATATAGTCCTCCTTAATTATATTTTTGGCACCATCTGAAAAGTAGAAAAAGACTCTCTCTCTTTTTGTTCTCTCTTGATAAAATACTTAGGTTGTGGATTTGTTAAGTGTTACTCTAGTTCCATACTACGAAGTACACTTTCGCCACTTAGAGGAAACGCTTGGAGTTTATCAATCTGGAAAAACTTGTGGAGCAATTCTTTAAGCTGAGTTTGAGGTATTTTTCCGCTGTGCATTCTAACATTGGTATCAGAGCTATTTTTTAAACTACTTCCAGTTTATAATATTTTCTCGCATATGCTTGATATTTGTATGGTATTTTTTTTTATCCTCTTTTTTTTTTATCTGTTTAAAAAAAAAAATGCGCACCAGGTGGTGCTGCGCGCACCACCGTAAGGCGCTGCGCGCACCATTGCGGTGCAGCGAGCACCAGCGCGGTGCAGCGCGCACCACGGAGCTGCAGCGGCGTGTTGCTATGGAACAGCTACTGTTCACGTGAACAATAGCCGATGGAGGAAGAAGATGACCATTAGGTCATTTGACTTCCATGGGCTTGGGCCTCACGGCCCAGCTCAAACATTTTTGTTTTTTTTTTTTTCTGATGACTCGGGCTGGGCTTGGCCCAATTTGTTTTTGGGCCATTCGGCCCTTTAGTGTTTAATAAAAAAAAAAAAAACTGGGCAATTTTTTTTTTTAGCCCAACTTTATCAAGCCCATTTTTTTTAACAGAAAATAAAAGGAGGGGATGAAATTTGCATGACTTAATATATGATAAGATATATTGTTATATTACATGTGATTTTTTATTTAATGTTTTAGATTAAATTTGATCACATGTGAATATATAGTTATATTCATGCTATTTTTTTTATTCCATTATTTTAAATTACATGTGATCTTTTATTTAATTTGTTATATTAAATGTGATTACATGTATATGTGAATTGAACATGTGGATATGTGATTATTTTATCATCTATGAATGTTAGGCTTGAATGTTTATACATTAGTCTTTATTGATAAAATAGAAAAATTCCCACTAAGTAGTCTTAGTTAGAATTGTCAGTGTAAATGATAGACTAAAAAAAAATTACAGTGACCCCAGTAAGAACTGTAAATGCACTGCATAGCCAAAAGACCACAGTGACCCCAGTAAGAACTGTAAATGCACTGATGGAACAAGAAAAATGGACTGTAATGATCTTATATGAACCATCTTTGTAGACTGGCCCAAAAGGTTACTGCAATTTTAGTAGGTATGTCTTTACATGTGACTAGGACTAGATGACTACTTAAGATAGTGGGATTATGGTTGAGATTTATGATTAATTCCCCCATATTTTTTTTGAATTTGCGCGGAAATTAGGTTAGAAATTTAATAATTGGATATTGTGGCGCAAGAGATGATTCTGAAGCCTAGCGATTTTTTAATCTTGCGACATGTCTAAATTATTTTTTTTCTAACTTGGATGGACGCGGCAGATTTCTTAGGTGTGTGTGTAATATCCATTCTTTGCGTATTGTAGTGAAATGACATCCAAGAGTATAGTTGCCGATTTAAACAAAGGGGAGAAATTGGATGGGGAGAACTACGACATTTGGCATCGCAAGATCCAATATGTTTTAGATGAGCAAGAGGTCTTGGGGGCCTTATCTCACTCCCTTACTGAGCCCGGGGAAGGGACCTCGGAACAATACAAAATAGATCAACTAGCCTATACTCAATGGGCTAAGAAAAGTCAGTGCGTGCGTATAATAATGTTAAGCAGCATGCACAATGATCTAATGTGTGAGTTCGAGATCTATGACACTGCCCAAAGCATGTGGGAGGCTTTGAAGTTGAAGTTTGGTGGAACTTGAGCTACTAGGTTGCGTGGGTTAACTATGAGGTTTGACTCCTATAAGATGCGCTCTGACCACACGATGAAGCAGCATCTTAGGGCTATGTCAACCATGATTCGCGAACTTAAGTCGGCAGGAAACAACCTGACTGATGAACAGCAAGTCCAGGCAGTGATAAGATCACTGCCAAATTCTTAGGAGAATATGAGCCAGAACCTTACGCATAACGAGAATATCAAAGACTTTGATGATGTCTCGCGTCACTTGGAATTGGAGGCTGAGCGCCTAGAGGCTGCTAAGCCCAATCATACGGCCTATGTGGCTGATTTTGGTTCGCGTAAGGCATTAAGGCCTAAACGCAAGAAGTCCAAGAATAGCGTAGCTGCTGGACAAATTAAGAAGGTGTCAGGAACTTCTCAGCGCAGCAAGAGGGGCAAGCGCGGGAAGAACAAGTCAAAATTAGAGTGCTTCAACTGTGGAAAGAATGGCCACTTCGCTCATTACTGCACTGAGCCAAAGAAGGTACACTCTGACTTTTCTCGCATTGTTTTTATAACTAGCCATGTGATGGTTGCTCACTCCTATCCTGTGTAGACCGTTGATTCAGGAGCGACCGAACACATAGCGCGAGATAGAGTCGGATTTGTGGAGTATCGCCGGATTACAGCTGGGAGCCGTGATATCAAGGTGGGGAATGGAGCTAGCGTGGAGGTACTGGGACTTGGTACCTACAAGCTGGACTTGCGGGGTGGCCGCACTCTTTTCCTTCACAATGTGCTATACGCTCTCGAGATCCGACGAAACTTACTTTCTGTAGTCACTCTATTAAGACTTGGTTTTCGTATTGTATTTGAAAACAATTATGTTTTTTTTTATTTGGGCCATGTGTTTTATGGTAATGCTTTTCTACAAGACGGTTTTATGATATTGAATTTAAATTATTCAAATATAAATGAGTCAATTGCTTTTCTTTCTACATCTAATAATTTGGATTCATATAAATGGCATGCTAGGCTTGGCCATATAGGGCAAGATAGAATGACTAGGTTAGCTAGAGAAGGCCTTATAGGCAATCTCGCTAAGGTCATCTTGCCCACATGTGAAGATTGTCTAATGGGAAAAGCTAAGAGAAAACCGTTTGGAAAAGCCACTAGGGCATCTTTTCCACTGCAATTAGTCCACTCTGACATCTGTGGTCCAATGAGTGTGAGGGCAAGACACGGAGGTGTCTACTTCATCACATTTATAGATGATTTTTCACGTTACGGTCATGTCTACTTAATCTCCCATAAGTCTGAAGCATTGGAATGCTTTAGGCGATATCTAAGAATAATTGAGAATCACTTAGACAAGAGTTTAAAAGCTCTAAGAACTGACCGAGGACGAGAATATCTCTCTGAGCAATTTAAAAGGCTCTGTGATGAAAAAGGAATCAAAAGACAGTTGACGATGCCAAATACGCCGCAGCAAAATGGCATGGCGGAAAGGAGAAATCGAACACTGCTTGAGATGGTTAGGTCAATGATGGCGCAAGCAAACCTACCAATTTCTTTTTGGGGGGATGCACTTTTGACTGTTGCCTACATTCTTAACCGAGTGCCCTCCAAATCAGTAACTTCCACTCCATATGAACTATGGACTGGCGAGAAACTCAATTTGAGTAACTTGCGGCTATGGGATTCAACGGGTTTTGTTCACAATCTTTCTCATAAGTATGAGAAGTTAGGCTCTAGAGGGAAGAAGTGTATCTTTATAAGGTACTCAGAACACTCTAAAGGGTATGTATTAATAGGTGAACAATCTGATGAAAGTGTGACTGAGATTGAGTCACGAGATGTGGATTTCATTGAAGATGAGTTTCCAAGTAGAGGTGAGGTTGATAGGAGTTTAGAACTTCATGAGATTGTGGAACAAGAGGAAAGTGCTCCAAGGAATTTAGTTGAGAATGAGGAAGAAATTCTTCAAGCTCCTACAAATTATTTGAATCCGAGTGGGAGCACATCACTTGTCAATCAATCACAACAACCTTAGCCGCGTAGAAGCACACGTGAAAGTATTCCCCGTCGTCGTTTTGAGATTGAAGGGGAAGCTTTTATGGTAGCTCCGCATGATGATGACGAGCCTAGGACAATTTATGAGGCTCTCTCATCTTCTACTAAAGATGAGTGGATGAAAGCTCTTAATGATGAGATTGAGTCTATGAAGACTAACCAGGTCTGGGATCTGGTTGATCTACCAATAGGGCGTAAGACTATTAGGAACAAATGGGTTCTTAAGGTCAAACGCAAGTCGGATGGATCAATAGATAAGTACAAAGCTCGCTTAGTGGCGAAAGGATATACCCAACAGGAAGGTATAGACTATGAGGAGACTTTTTCACTAGTGGTGAGGTTTGCCTCAATTCGCCTGATTCTAGCTAAAGTAGCAAACATGGATTTGGAACTCTACCAGATGGACGTTAAGACAACATTTCTCAATGGAGAACTAGATGAGGAGATCTATATGGATCAACCAACTCGTTTTGTGGTCAAAGGTCAAGAGCGCAAAGTGTGCAAGCTCAAACGATTTATATATGGCCTAAAGCAATCATCTAGACAATGGTACCTCAGATTCCATCGAGCCATTCTCTCGAATGGGTTTACGATGATCACAGAGGATCATTGTGTTTATGTCAAAGGGTCTAAGAAGAGTTTCATTATGTTGTCATTATATGTTGACGACATACTACTAGCTGGAAATAATAAAGGGTTGATAGTCGCCACAAAAGAGTGGTTATCCTTCAATTTTGAGATGAAGGATATGGGTGAGGCATAATATATTCTGGGAGTAAAGATCTACAGAGATCGCTCAAAGAGACTTTTGTGTTTGTCTCAACAAACTTACATAAAGAAAGTCCTCGAGCGCTTCCTAATGAATGGATGTAAACCCATTGACACCCCTGTTGCAAGGAGCGAGAACTTGTCTAAAGTGATGTGTCCTAAGACTCAAAAAGAAAAGGAAAAGATGGCCCGTGTCCCTTATGCTAATGTTGTGGGTAGTCTGATGTATGCAATGATGTGTACTCGACCTGACATATGCTATGTAGTTGGCTTAGTGAGTAGATTCCAATCAAACCCCGGACTAGCTCACTGGAAAGCGGTCAAAAGGATTATGCGATATCTCAAGGGAACTGCGGACTATGTGCTGTGCTATCAGGGTTCAGATTTGCAGCTAAAAGGTTACAGTGATGCCGATTGGGGCAGTGACCTAGATGAGTGCAAATCAACCATTGGGTATGTCGTTCTGCTCAACCAAGGCGCCATTACATGGAGCAGCAAGAAACAACCCTGTATAGCTTTATCCACCATGGAGGCAGAATACATAGCTTGTTCTGCAGCAGTTCAAGAAGCTGTTTGGTTACGGAGGTTCCTCAAGCATTTAGACATTGGCACGGATACATCAGATCCAATGACAATATTCTGCGATAGCATGGTAGCTCTCGCATATGCTAATGACTCAAAGTATCATGGAAGAACCAAACACGTAAATATCAGATATCACTACATCAGAGACATGATAGCGCAAAAGGAAGTGGTTCTGAAACATCTTTCTACGAGTCGCATGGTTGCTGATCCCTTAACGAAACCTATAGCAAGAGATGTCTTCGAGGCTCATATTAGGAATCTAAGACTGCGTAGACTATAAATGTAATTTGTGTTTCAAATGACATAAACATGTAACATTTCCTTTGGGATATTAATACAATATAATTCAGTTCTTGTCTTTATCGTATTGTTTTTAATACACACACACAAGATATGTCAACAGGCTTAGATAGTGTTTGCTGACGTCATACAAATGACGCTACATCTCGGTAGCGGCTAAAGGTTGTGAACACATTGAAATATTTGGAGGTAGTCAAGCATTGTTCTGAGTTTTTAAATTCAAGAGGGTTCGAAAATGCTTGATCTTGATGCGATCGAATAAGTCTAGGACATGACCAGACACGTTAGGGATGTTACTATGCTGGTCTTCTCTGGGAGAGATTTGGTGTATGTACTCCCTCCTTTCTACAGATGTGCTTGGTGGTCGCACGGCCTATTTATTTGTATGAACAAGATTGAGAACATTAGAGAGATGCTAACCTGGGGTCATGCCCACTGTGTGCGAGTGGGAGATATTAGATGGAGGGGTGCCCACGTGGGGCTGACCCCCTCCTGCTTGTAACGCATGGCTTTAAGCCATGCGTTACTGCCGTTCCATGACACAATTGAAGGCTGGCCTTTAAGGCCAGCCGTGCTTAGGAGGACTATATATAGTCCTCCTCAATTGTGTTTTTGGCACCATCTGAAAAGTAGAAAAAGACTCTCTCTCTTTTTGTTCTCTCTTGATAAAACACTTAGGCTGTGGATTTGTTAAGTGTTACTCTAGTTCCATACTACGAAGTACACTTTCGCCACTAAGAGGAAACGCTTGGAGTTTATCAATCTGGAAAAACTTGTGGAGCAATTCTTTAAGCTGAGTTTGAGGTATTTTTCCGCTGTGCATTCTAACATAAACATAGAAAACGCGTCTAGGCCAGATCAGAATCATCTCGTACAGAATATTAAAAGTTGTAATATAACAAAAATACAAAAACTTGTATGGCTAAATGCTCTATTGAAAGAAATCTGAATAAAAAATATCATCCTACTACAACAAGTTTAAACCAACTTTACTATTACTTATAATACTAAAACAACATTGCTGGTTCTTAATTAATGTCTAAGATGAAATGTCAGAAGTTTATAAATATTTTGGCAAGAAATGAAACTAAAATATAAATTGGTAGAAACAAATAAATCAATTGCAGCACATATGATAATAAGAATTACTTTGAGATATGACACCTCCAAAATTAATAATAGAATTGAATGAGCTTTCGATCTCTCTGATTATATATGTTTGCTCGTAAAACTCAAAGTCTGTTTCGGGCTTCTTGACAAAAAGCTCCAATGTGTTAAAAAAAAAAAAAAACACTCATTTGGTGAAAAAAGAAAGAAAAGTTATTCAAGCCATTACAAACAAAAATGTTGTCATGACGACAACGACAACAACAATGCATTTCTGAAAATGGGGGCATGTAATTGCTTCTTTTTTTGCAATTATCATGCTAGTTTTCATATGAGAGAGAGAGACAGATCAAGAAGAGATAACAGAGTGATTGTCAGTGGGTATTGCATAGCTTAGACAATCTTACAAGATCGTGGAGGGGAGGAAATAATCAAATGGGTTAGGGTTTCAAAATGGATGAGGGAAAGTTAGAGGTTTTAGGCACTTGAAATATCAAAAGAATAATGGAGAGAGAGAGAGAGAGAGAGAGAGAGAGAGAGAGAGGCATATATATACCTATTGTGACACCCTCTACCTCTACTTGGGATGGAACAAAGACTTAGAGCATTGAAACATATAACACAAGGCTACATACATTTGTTCATGATAGATAACAGGCTATGCAACCTAGCATATTTCTAGCAGTATACATTAAATCACAACAGAAAGGGTAACTTGTAAAAATTTTGCATGAGAATGAAACTAAATATCCCAAAGCTTAATTAAACATACATAATGGCTTACTTAGATGTCCCATATGTAAGGCAATAGTTCCAACATTGTTATGGAAAATACATCTCCTTATTACAGACTTGGTTGATAAGGGTTTCAAAAGGAAACATTTCAAAGCATATCTTGGATGCATTGAATGACAAACAGGACCATTTGTAGGAACGTCACTATTAACTCCAATTTATGGTCGGGATCTGGTTCCTCCTCAATTATCATCAGCCAGAGGTTGGAATTCAACATTGTCTTCTGGTCCTGTCATAGCTTTTACTATTCCAGAGAGTAATAGTAGTTTAGACAACTATAATGAGATTCTTTGAAATCTCAGTAAGTTAATAACCAACATATACAGAGATTATAAGAACATGACAGATAATAAACATGCAATGCTTGTATGTGATGTAGAGAAAAAGACAGTATATGTCTCCCATCTGGATTACTAATCATCTTTTAGAAAACTTTGACACACATTTTTCTTATAGAGAACATTCTGTAAAATATCTCATCTTTCTTATTAGTTCCTTTCTTTACTTCACATATGATATCATCACGCTCCCCATTTGCACCAAGAAGTACATGTTGCTAACCATAGCCAAACTTTAGTTGAGACTAAATCATCAAAGCTGCGCAAATATAACTTTCAATGCATTGATCATAACTTTTCATAGCTTTCCATAACATATGCACCCACCAGCATTAGATGCTATAACGTTACTTCATCCTGGAACTCTTTTAAAGAGGAACAAATTGAAATTCGTTGACTGCTCTTCGTCAATCCAGGGGTTACCACTCCATTTTTAGTCACTTTAGAGTGGACATAAGAGTTACACTAGGGTATTCTCCCATCCTAGTATTGGGTCATGATAAAATGCTTTTCAGGCTATGCTCACGACAAAACATATTTTAAGACATATGCTTCATTTCATAACATGTTATTGCTTTATGCAAAAATGACATATTTTCATATATCATGCTCAATAGTACATGTTCATAATTAATCAACACATGTCATGTAAGTGACCATGTAACGCCCCGATCTCGAAAGTCCGGAGAGTTAACTCTTAATACCTAAAATCAACTTAAATAACACAACTATAAAATTCAAAAAATCCCATAAAATATTAATTCATTTAATCAATCCAAATATCTAAGTTCCTCCATGGGGACAATAAAGAAAATCTGAATAACATAAATTAAAAACTCTCCAAAACTTGAAATTATCCTTAACTCATTAAATCAAAATACCCAAAAAATAAAATCAGTTTACTAACTACAACTCTCAAATAAGCACTTGTACCCTTAGGTACTTATTACATTTTGATCATCACACCTTACTAAAACTTCCTACTCTTGTTCTCCAGCTGAACCATCAAAATTATCTGAAAAATATATAGAGATAAGGGGTGAGTTATCAACAACTCAGTAAGCAGATGACATATACTAGTGTATAAACATGAGCATTTACAGAAATAAGAATGCAGAACAAAACATTTTCATTTTCAGAGTGCGGAAGCAAAACGTGTTATCAAAATATCAGAGCAAAGATTTAGAAATAATTTCATTAAAAAATATTCTTTTTGGCATAGCATAAATGATCATCATCATCATCAGAACATCATATCAGAACAGAAGCCATGTATAACCCCCGTGGTAGGGTCGTACAATATGCGGATAACCAAGCAGAACATAAATCACTCTGTCACCAAGGTGTGCACTCAAAACAGAGACCACTACTATAACCCGTGGCAGGACCGTATCCACTATTATAACTCGTGGTTGGGCCGTATCCACTATTATTACCCGTGATTGGGCCGTATCCACTATTGTAACCAGTGGTTGGGCCGTATCCACTATTGTAACCCGTGGTTGGGCCGTATGCCACTATTATCACCCGTGGCAGGGCCGTAACTAAATAGAGCGGAAACAGAATCAAATTCAGAATCAGAGAGTCATGCCAAAGGTTTTCAGAAATCACGTCTTATCCAAACAGAGTACTAAACAAAATCTTCTGAACAGAACAAAATTATATCACGACATAGTTTATGCACAAATTTCATATTCGCTCTCTTCTTCAAAATTCAGAAATAGAATGTCAAAAATAAGCTCATGTCTACACCAGTCATGACAGAAAATACTTTCTTCTTAAACAGAATCTCATGAGTAATGCATAACAAATATCTGAGGTTGTTTTCTGATTTCTTTTCATAATAAAACATGCACATTTTCCAAAAAGGACCTCAGTTCATTTTATTTTATGCAAAGTCTAGCATAGGAACCCTGCTTACCTGGATTTCTTAGCTTTTCAGGAATTTCCTCAAAATGCCAAACAATTATTAATTGTCACCTATAAAAGTCATGTAATTCTCGTAAATTTTCAATCAATCACGTATTTCGATATTTAAACTTAAAATGCTAAAAGAACCTATTTTTAAAACCTCAAAACCTAAAATTCTCATAATACCTAAAATACCATCATTTTCTAATACCATCATTTTCTAAGACCATCAATATCCACTTAATCGAATTCGTACTGAAGAAGAAAATTTATCGAATAAGTATTATGATAATTATTGAACTCAATAAAAATTAATAATCAAAATATCTAAAATACCAACAATATTTTTATAAATAAAATGAATACATTGGTTACTAAAATTTTCATAAAATAAGTCATGAAAAACTCATCTCTTAAGAAAAATGGGTTTACTTCCTTTAACTAACAATATTATCAAAATACAATATAATAATTATTGAAACTTAAAGCAAAATCCTATTTAAACATAAACTCAAAAAAAAAAAGAAACTTCTCACCCAAAAATAATAGGCTAAAACCGGGAACTTTCCATATATATATATATATGTTAGGTTAACACTTTACATATAAATATATGTATATATTAAAAATACATTGTTACTAATAATATACTTCAACAAATTTACAAACACCCAGCCCACGTGAATAAAAATAAACCAATCTGTTATGACTTTCAGATAAAAGGGTAGGGATGTAATTTACAAATAAGTGAAAAGCTTGAATATCTGTTTGGCTAGAGGCTTCGAGTGGTCTTACGAAGGCTACGGAAAGTAGAACAGTTACAGTGAGGCAGTGAGGAAGGGAAAATGCGAGATACTCACCGAGAGACAACCACCGTGCGACCGCAGACCTGGTGGCTGGACAGAAATGCTTCCGCGGTGACCTCCTTTGCAAGTGAGAGGGAGATGAGACACCAGAGAGATGAAACATAGTGAGAGGGATACCATGCGAGGTACTCATCGAGGCAGCAAGAGACGGCGACAAGGTAGTTGGGGCGGCAGCATATCACAGAGTCGTTGGGCGTCAGCACCGCTGGACCTCCCTTGTCGTGGCTAGCGGCACCGAAAGGGTTGAGTGGTGCTCTATTTTGAGATGCAAAAACAGGAGTGTTTCGGTGATGCATGCACAGAGCTTCTACGTTGGGCGGCTAAGTGTGGGGTACAATGGTGCAGGGCGGAGCAGTGGAGGTTTAAGATGTGGCTCGGTGGATTTCGACGTGCGTGGGTGAGTCTCTCGTAGTACGAACCTTGGGCTCGGCGTCGCACGTGGTTCAACCTGTGGTGATGATCTTCCTCTGCTAGCCGTGGGTGGTGCATTGCATAAGCGCACGGTGTGCGCGGCTGAGTATGCTGTCTTCAGAAGAAACCCGGTGGTTTTCGTTCGGCTGAGTGTACACGGTGTTGGCTTTTCTGATGCAGTAATGCCAAGTTGTGTCTCGGGCTAGCTTGCGTGCGGCAGTGGAGTGGTGGTTGAAGACGGTAGCAGCGGCTGGAACTTGACGGAGGGTTTGACGGAGGTTGAGTCGCAGTGTAAGCATGCTGAGAACGTACATGCATGGAAATTGGCATGGAGCCGTGCTTGACGCGAGGCCTATTCTTGGTTATCAAGGGCTTGGGTCCGATAAAAACACTGGGCCATTTCAAATATTTGACCATGTTTTGTAGTAAAAAATAAAATAAAATAAAATAATAAATAAACTATTAATAAATGGGTTGCTCCTGAAGTTTTGGGCCTCGACTCATCTTAAAAATTTTTTTTCCATCCCACCCTAAAAATAATACTAAAAAATTACTGGACTCTTTCGACGTATAAATCTAAAAACCAAAATTTTTAGAAAACGACTTGTTGTTGGACTCGGGTGTTATAGGCAAAATGCTCATCATGTGTCATAAGACTTTCATAATCAAAATAACATTTATAATATGAATGTGGTGTTTATACAAAGTCATATAAATATTATTTAAGAGTAAGTTAGAAGCCAACTTACAAACTTTTCGGATTCTAAGGGTGGTGTGGCTTAAATAAGAGAGATACTTGAAGTTAGAAATTACACAATTGGTTATTTTGTATTTGCAAATCTGGCCACGCATTACTCAAAATTGCATATATAATCCTAAACTTTTACTATTTGCATTTTGATCCCAAAACTTCATCACACTTCATAAACTCCTTATATTCCATATTCTAAATTCGTTTAAAGCTTTAGAATCAAATAAATCAAACTCAACCATGAGAAATCCAATCAACCGGTGACATGTATGTTGCCAACTTTTAATATGATGGATAACGCCTAAGTATCATGCATTCATAAAACCGAGTACTCAAAGTGATGTATCTAACTTCTCTTTGGCATATGAGTACTTTCAATCCCTAAAATAATGTATACTCATTATTATCATGATGACAGCATATGTCTAAGTGTTTTCAAGATATGTTGTAGGAAACTTAGTCAAGATATCACAATCAAACTCCTAATCTAGTAGAAGTCGAAACATGCTTGATGATCAACCAAATATATCAATTAAAAGCCTAACATGACATGGTTTTCTTCAAATATCAACCCTTAACTATCATCACAAGACCTTAGTTAAGCATATCATTTCATATCTAAACATGTCATGATCATATACCAAGATTAACACAAGCTTATTCCATCAAACATCAAATTTGAACCAAGTATGCTTCCAGTCGGTATATCCTTACTAAAAATCCTACCAAAACTCAATTTTATACCATGAACCAAGGCTTAACATGTTAATATATCTTCTAATAAAGAGCCATGGCAGAATCACTTACCAATCCGAAGCTTTGGGGTCATACAATTAATTCTCTTGCAAGGGTGCTCGATTTCTCTCTTACTTAGTGTTTATGGAGGTCCTCTCACACAATGCTCATATGCTCTTGAAACAGGCATGGATGAAATTAGGGGATGAAGGGTGATATTTATGGGTCTCATAAGAAGAGGAAAATCATGTAAGAAGCTAAGCATCACACGACCTATCTAAAATTAAGAAAGGTAACTCATCTTGATGCAACTGGCCAAGGTGTTGTGATTGCATTTCATTTTGTTTCCTCATGTGCAGATAAGAGAACCTCTTTGCCCCTATGGTTGAAGACCTAGCTGGTTGAAGACCTAGCTGAGTGTGGTGCGGTGTAGGCTTCAAATTTTTCAGTAGTGATCAAGTTCTCGAAAGGAATCGGTTTAACCTTGCAAAACCTCTTCTCCCACCAAAACCGTCGACTATACCATTTCGTTTCTAATCAAATTAGTCCTATGGGTCCAAGTAGGTGCAAAGATATTCTTTTTTTATGAATGAGAGAGATGAAGGTAAGGGATCCTTGGCCTAAACTTTTGAAAGAATTGAAAGAGGACGAGTGAGGTGAGCATTGGCCGAGAAGAGTGACTTGGCTTCTTCCATCTTCTTTCATCCATATCTCAATCTTTGTGACCAAGTAAGATGTGTGGGGGTCAAGTTAGAATTTGAACATCTTGGAACTCTACTCCTTTGCTTGGGGACAAAGCTTATGGTGTGTAAATAGGGCTTACTTTTTTTGGTTGAATGGTGTAAGTTCATGATGATACCTGGTTGATGTTTAGGTGCACTATTCCTCTTGTGAATGAGTAAGAAAGTGCAGCTCTTGTCCCTACATTAGGTCTGAATTTACAGATTTGATTCTTGAGTGGGGATTGTGTTTGTTGCAGAAGTTTCATGCAAGTTTGACTAGGACATCAATGGTATGCATTGAAGAGTATCCAATTGCACCAAATGAGGTGTTTGTGTTGAGTACTGCACGACTTTGACATGTCTCAATTGTGCATGACATGTGCTGGCCTTTTTTTTTTTTTTTTTTTTTTTTTTTTGTAGCCTAGTTTTGATTATGCTTGACCTAATACAAAAGAAAAGATGCTTGGTTTCAGAAACAATTTCTTGAGAGAAGTGAGATTGAGTCGATTAGCAAATACCTAGTCCATATGCCATCATGTTGTGTATTTGTCCTCTAGTGTTATACCATTTCATAATTTGTCTCATGAATAATGGTGGAAGGCAAGGGTTGGCATCCAAGGTCCTCTAAGACGCGGCATGGTCTGGCCATGGTCAAAAACTCAAGTCTAGATGTTGCATTCCTAGAGCCAAGAGTGTTGGGCAAGTTGCCAAGCTTGGTCTCCAAGTTTGGGCAACTTTGGCCCCAAGTTTGTATGTTGGGCTTGGCTTTGTTTTGGGCTTAGGGTTGGGCTTTGTTATTGGGCCCATTTTTGGAGTATTTTCCAAAGATCCTATCCTAGATAATGGAAGTAAATACTCAAAAAGACCTTTCCATATAGTCACTAGTGCCAAAATCTCAATGTCTTTTTGGTCCCTTTGCATGATTTGGTGGGGGTGTTACACTTGTGGCGCCGATGGAAGTGTTATCTTCTACCATGGCATGAGCTGTCCCTGCAATGGACTAAACAAAGGAAAAATCAAAGGAATCTTTAAATCAGAAATGGGTGGGTTTGTAGGTGGGGCTAGTTTCATGTCGGCAGCGACGGATTGAGAAAATGGTGAGGGGAGAGTAGAGAAAATAGAGGTGGGTTTGAAATGGAAACAGGGGAGCGGGAGCAGGAAAAGAAGGGAAAAGAAGAATGGCTCGTGAGTCAAAAGATTTTGAAAATTTTTGAAGTGTCAATCAAATATTTGCAACAAGATATTTTTGAAGTTGGCTTTGAACGGTATGGTCGTACCAACCTTGTCCTGACTAGAACTGTCAAGTTACCATCTTGTCTACTGTCTAGTTTATTCTAAACTTGGTACGGTGTTCAGTCCCAACGGAAATACCACAAAGAGTCTCGGACGTTGCTACTGAACATTATTAGAATGGATAGAACGTACAATGTCAAGTCTGGACCAATGCTTGGGTCTATCATAAAATGATTTGCAAGAAATGCAAAGTCATCGCAAATTACATAATTGCAAGGAAAATAATAAACCAGTTGGTAATAAAATCATTTACAATAAAATCATTTGCAAGGAAAGTCTGGATGTTGCTACAAAATATTATTATTTGCGTGGAATTGGGATTGATGCCACGTATGGTACTGAAGTTTGGACGTTGCTACTGAATAAAACATGAATATTACAAAAAGCAACGAAACTGTGTTGTTGCTAATTCCTTGGGAAATAACCTTTTGCAAGGAAATATCTTTACAATTCGCATACTATTGTTTGCAAGAATAAATGTAGTCGTCGCAAATAACTTTATGATATTTCTCACATAAAATTTTGTTGCAATTACAATGAGTTTATTTGCAACAAGAAGTTTATTTAGAAATAATCATATTTAGGTTCAATTATAAAATTATTTTCAATGAGTTATTTGCCAACTATACATTTTTGTTATTTGCCAACGAAAATTAACTCCTTGAAAATAATTTCATAGTTGCAACAAAAGACCAATTGCAAATAAATTCGTACGAAATGAAGTTTCTTTTGCAAGGAAGCCAGAGATTGTAGCAAAAATCCATTATTTACAACAAAAGTATGATCCTTGCAGAATTCTCCCTTGCAATAGCTCAGTCTCTTGAGTGATCTTTATGGACCCTTAAGTACAAGATTAATGATCTTGTCTTTGTGTATTGTATTTATAAAGTTCTAAGTGCAAGATTAATAAGTGTTATACATTGAGATGTTTTGGACTCTCTTGCACAGCTGAACTCTGCTACATAATGAGAAGTATACAAATACTCAAAGAGATGGAAACAAAAAGAAGTAAATTCTGATAAGTACATTATCAAAAGACCACTATATATGCACAACACTCTTCGACTCTTATACTGGATCAACATAAACTGCATCACCGACTTTGGGGTGGATTCATGCACCTCATTTGATCTATTAGGAGTATGAGTTTAAGTAAGAAAAGCCCACTTCGAATTAACAAGTATTTTTTTTTTTTATGTACCTCGAGCCCGAATTTTTTTTTAGGTTAAGTTGAGATCCAAAACTTAGTGAAAAAAAAAAAATCCATGCATTAACCCCATTCAAGATCCAAGACGTGGGCCAATTATTTTCAGGTTAAAGAGCCCTAGCCCGTGAAAATAATTTTAGAGTCCACGTTTTGCACGTTCGCGTCTGTTTAGTCACTGCATGCATGCCACCCTCTCATCTCTAGGGTTTTCTTTTGGTCATCCATTCCTCTATATATACACGTACGGTTAGCCCTCAGTCTCATGCACATAGTTTTCACCTTCAACTTTTAGACTAGAGTTGCCACCGCTTGTCTTCCTCATCAAGGAAGGCCAAACTGAGACCCCCACTCCACTGCCGCTAGCAAGGCCTGTCCGCGACGACTAGTGGAATGTCCATGGTGTTGTTGTGTTAGAAATCCAACCCCGTGCGTCCTAGCCGTTGTCCCCTGTTTTAACTCCTCGAAACAGAGCAACGACAGCCTTGTCCCGATCAACTCGTTTCGGTGCCACCAGCCACGGCAAGGAAATACAACGTTGTCGATCAGAAGAGCAACATAAAATGCGCCGGTACACCCCTTGTCTGTTGTTTTCCTCACGGTAAGCCCTCGTCGAACGTTTTCCACTGCCTCTTCGTCCCTGTTCCCTCACGTTTTGCTCCTTCTCACCGTGTTTCTCTATCTCTCATATATCAGAGGGTCTCTTTCTCATTGCTCTACCTCTCTGTACTCAGCCACCCAGCCACCAGCGCATCCTCCACATCCGCCCAACTCCATCGCAGCTCCACTTCTCTCGGTGAGCCTCTGCTTCGCAAATTGCTGTGTTCCGAATGGGTTTTCATGTATAACAAAGCTTCACGTCTTGCATAAGATATTTTGTGTTGAAATTACAATATTACCCTTTTAATTACAAGTCATGTTAGTCAGTTTTAATTTTTAATATGTAAAGGTGAGCATTATTTTTTATTTTATAATATTCTAAAAACTCCTAAATACGGAAATTTTTATAAGTGATTTAAATTGGTTCTTTCAAAGGTAAATAAGTGATAATGTTGTATTGTTTTTTTTTATTATTATGATCGAGGTTATTAAATTTTTGATGTATAATTTAATATTTTGTTATAATTATATTATTTAGTATTAAATTTTATAGTTTGATTTCAATAGTAAATAGGTTAGATTTTTTATACCATAGTCGGAGTTATTAAATGGACATTGATGATTTTAGAAAGTAATGAAATATTTTGAGGTTATGAGAATTTTAGGTTTTGAGGAATTAAATAGGTTATTTTAGAAGTTTAGGCTTAAATATCGAAACATGTGTTCGATTGGAAATTTACAGAAATTACGTGAATTTTTTTATAGGTGACGATTAATTATTGTTCAGTATTTTTAAGGAAAATTCTGAAAAAACTAAGAAGTCCAGGTAAGCGGAGTTCCTATGCTAGACTTTGCATAAAAATAAAATGGGCTGAGGTTGATTTTTGAAAAGTATGCATGTTTTGTTATGAAAAGAAATTTGAACTATCTCAGTTATTTGTTCTGCATTACTCATGAGATTCTATTTAAGAATAAAGTATTTTTTTGGCATGACTGGTGTAGATATGAGCTATTTGACATTTTGTTTCTGAACTATGAGAAAGAGAGCGAATATAAAATTTTGTGTATAAATTATGTTTTTGTGATTTGATTCTGTTCTGTTCTGAAGATGTTCTTTACTCTGATATGATATG
This sequence comes from Juglans microcarpa x Juglans regia, assembly GCF_004785595.1. Taxonomy (NCBI): domain Eukaryota; kingdom Viridiplantae; phylum Streptophyta; class Magnoliopsida; order Fagales; family Juglandaceae; genus Juglans; species Juglans microcarpa x Juglans regia. The sequence goes on along the minus strand of NC_054597.1, from coordinate 18,131,633 downwards.
ATGTGATTTCTGAAAACCTCTGGCATAACATTCTGTTTCTATTTTTGTTCCATTTTGACCTTATCACGGTGTAAAACTGTGACCTCTATTCAGGTTGGTACCAACTTTTTTTGTTTCTGGTGCACCCACTTTGGAAACAAAGTGGTTTTTTGCGTGATCTTTCCTACGTACACACTCGGGGCTCCAAGAATGAATAAGGGGAAGATTCATATTCTGTTTCTACTCGGTTAGCTACCGGGATTTGCACAACCCTACCACGAGAGTTAAACATGGTCTCTGTTATGATATGATAAGATAAGATGAATATGTTCAGTTATGCTCTATCAAAGGAAATCTTGTATAAGAATGTTTTCTGAAAGTTTCACTCTTATATTTTTGGTAATATGTTATGATTTTGCATTCTGAAAACAAGTATTCTGATTCTGCATTTTGAAAGAAAATATTTTGTTTAGCATTCTGAATTCTGATAAATGCTCATGTTTACACACTAGTATATGTTTTCTGCTTACTGAGTTGTTGATAACTCACACCTTATCTCCAAATATTTTCAGATAATTTTGATAGTTTAGTTGGAGAACAAGAGTAGGAAGTTTTAGCAAGGTGTGATGATCGTAGTGGAATAAGTGCCTGAGGGTACAAGTGCTTATTTGAGAGTCGTAGTTAGTAAATTGATTTATTTTCGGTTATTTTGATTTGATGAGTTAAGGATATTTTCAAGTCTTTGGGGAGTTTTTAATTTATGTTATTGAGAATTTCTTTGTTATCCTTATGAAGGAACATAGATATTTGGGTTGAGTAAATGAATTAATATTTTATGGAGTTTTCTAAATTTTATAGTTGTGTTATTGAAGTTGATATTAAGTATTAAGAACTAACTCTTCGGACCTTTGGGATCGGGGCATTACAGGAATGACCATGAGTTTGTCCCTAAGTTCAAGAAACCGAGCAGAGATCAAACTCTTTTATGAAAATGTCTGCACACTAGTTTGTAGTAGCAATATAACGTGTAACAATATTGTTGTTTAGTACGTTCTCTCTAATAGATTGATAACTTACTTCAAAACATTATGTTCTAGCATGAAAAGTAGGATTAGATTCTAGTACAAGAACTCCCATAATTTCACACCAAAGTTGAGGAGTTGCTATAAGTGGTCATTGGAATTATTTAAATACTAAAAGACCTTGCAACAATTCGTTGTTTCTTATCTTGCCAAGAGATTAAGTAATTGCCTAGGAAGACCCCATATCCACTTGTAGAGTATCTATCTGTTGGATCACCAGCCCAATATAAATCCCAATAGGCATTCAACTGTAAGGGACCTAGTGTGAAAAGATCCTCTTTGGTGCTATCATATGGACTATGCAAGTAGGGCAATGTAGGAACTGGCACAATTGTTTTACTAAAAGGACTATCTTAGGGCATGCAAGTGAGCAATCTTACATGACACCCACTATATGTCTACATGCTGTTGGATCATTAGCAAGATCTCACTCGAGCATAATTTCTTCCCAAATACACAAGGTGTTGAGTAAAGTTTAGCCTCAAGCATGTGAACTTTGTCAAGTAAATCAAAAATATATTTTGCTTGGCTGAGATGCATACCCTCTTTGCCTTTGTCTACATGTACCTTAAGGAAGTATGATAAATTCCCTAGGTCTTTCATTTTGAACTCCTTTTACTGATTCTTAATCAACCAATCAATACTCAACTTATGTGCCCCAATCATAATATTGTCATCCACTTAGACAAGTACATATAGATTAATTGAATCCCTATAGAACATAAAGCAAGGGGTGTGAAGTAGATAACCTTTGAGGTTGAGACCTTGTAATTTCTATGTGAGTCTAGCATACCATTCCCAAGAGGCTTGCTTGAGGCCATAGATGACCTTGCGCAATTTGTATACATGATCAGGATAGTCTTTGTCCACAAACTGTGAGGGTCCTACCTAATGTGAAAGGAGATAGACCATACGTAGAGTTGAAGGAAAGACAAATATGAGAAGCATTCCAATGGTCTTAGGAACCAACAACAGGAGACACTGAGTGCAGCTAGTCCAACACCTGAGAAACTGGCTAACATATCCCAGAGCGAGATAGAGATGAAGAACTCGACCCCGGCAGATGAGCAAGGATAGTTGTCACCCTTAAGGGTAGAAAATATTACTTGCCAAAGCAGAACAAGGGACAACTATTGACATAACCAGTCATGGGAAATTTTCAAGATAACACGAAAGAGTTCAAAGAGGTGTCTGTAGTAAGGGCAGAAGCCCGCACTCCATCTGGAAGGTCACATCCAGAGTGACTGCAATTAAGGTGAAGGGTTGACAAGTCGTGTTGCCAGGACGCAGAACTATGGCTTGACACCATGTGGAGAACCCTTGTTCAAAGGATAACTGAGAAGTTAGCAGACCGCAAGGTGTGTGGACCATGCCCTGGTCACCAGTCTCTGTCATCCTACAATATGAAAAGGATGAAAGACTCCTATCTAAGCATATATTGGGTCAGTGATACGTCATAAAAAACATCTGACATTTTCACTCTATTTAAAGGACCTAGACGCGGGACATGATATCACTTTTGAGACCTTATTCACTACTTGAGGAGGTGTTTGTTGCACAAAGCAAAGAGCAGGGAGAGAACGAAAGGATTTTCGACATAGGAAGGTAGATTATCTTCTAAGATGGTATTGGGTAATGTGGGGTGAATGTGGTGTGTGAGAGACACTGCATCACTTTTGTAATCTTCTCCCCCTTTTTCTACAAGCATAAATAAATGTTGCCAGCACTATGTTTCTAGTTATATTTACTCGTTGATTTTTGGTTCTTTCTATGATGCCGCTAGATCCTGCTTGGGATCGAATGGACTCTGAAGTGTTGGGACATGTAACACAAGGTTACCTGTCCCTGCTCATGAAAATTAAAGATGCAATGTACCTATCATGCATGTAAACATAATGCAATATTTGCAGTGGATAATTTTTTTCTTTGAGGAATACTATATACCAGATACGATATAGCCCAAACATAAAACATATTTCATAAACTGAAGATAATAAGTGTTCAAGTTACATTGTAAGTCTAGAAGATCTGTAACCATAAGAGCATTGGAGACAGAGCTCTCTAAGTATATGCAAAAACTAAGGTAACTACTAGACTAATCCATTGAGTAGCTCACGCAACTCGGTCAATGACGCCATAATACTATTGATAAAACAGAGCATCAAAGTGATGACCTCCGCATCATGCCATCACTGTCTAGTCGACTGCCTCCAATTGATTGTCTACCGCATCTCCTGATCCTGACATATGGTCTATCATTCTGGGGGGAATGGTAGTTGGGACTACCACGATGAGATTTAATTACAAATCTCAGCAAGTTAACAAATAACTTAAACTAACAGTTTAAAGATGCATGCATGATAGTAAAAACAAGAATGCAAAATGTGAACATGAGTAACTTGATGTGACTTGACAAATAGCATGACATGTAATGACATGACTTGAACTCACATGAACTGAAGTAAACTGATGTGAACTTGAAATTGAACGTGACGTAACATGACTTGAATTGAACAGGAAATAACATGATTTGAACTGAAATTGAACGTGAACTTAACTGAAACTAAACCTGAACTGAACTAAAACTGAACGTGAACTGAACTAAAAATGAACATGAATTGAACTAAAACTGAACGTGAACTGAATTGGAATTGAACATGAACTTGGAATATTGTTCAATAATTAAATTGGTTAATTAAAAGTGAAATATGGGTGCTACACGGGTCCCCTTGAGCCATGTGTCCCTGCCGATAGTGCATCACATAATAGGTATCTGCACCAGGTATGAGTGCCTTAACATACGTATAAGTTCACAGACATCTTGTGAGATCCCAAAAAATTAGGGTGTTTTAATTTATTTATTAGTATTATTATTGTTTATTTTATTTTTCAAGATTAATCTCCACTGTTAGATTAATCTAAGGACCCTTAGATGGATTGTTGGGATTTAATCCCCAAGAGGAACCCTAATTCCCCCATTTCCCACTTTCCCTCTCTCTCCTCCCTCTACCTTCAACTACTGACGCCTCCCTCCTCCTTCACCGATTCTCTTCCTGTCTTCAGCCCAGCGGTGCTGTAGCAGTCTGGCCACCACCACCACACCAATAGCCTTCCCTCTCACTAGCAACCACCTCATCACCGAACCCACCCATGGTCCAACTCCCTTCCTTCCCCTTTCCCTCTCCTTCTCATTGCCTAGATCCGTCACTATCCCACTGTGCTCTGTCGTACCCCACCATAGTTTCTTTCTTTACCACCCACTAGCAACCCAGATCTGGTATCCTCTTCAAGAAAAACCCACTAAAAGTTCTCTGTCTCGCCCAAATCTGTAGCTGCCCCACCACTGCTCCACCACTTTTGGCGTCATCTTGGTGAGCCAAATCTGCCTTGCATTGCTTTTAGTTTCTGGTTTACATTTTTGAGATAATCTAATTGTTTTGCGTTCATTCGCATAGCGATGCACGCACTGGTCCAATCGCAGGACTCGTAGATTGACGCGCACTCGATCTTCCAGATTTTTTTTTTCCGTATCATAAGTAACTCTCCAACGCGACCCTCAAGATTATGACATAAATTTATTACTAACACAATTTGCAGTTTGGTTGGGTTGATTAGGGCCATGGGCCCTGTGAAGTGTTGGGATTGGAATCGTAGTAGTTGTTGGGAATTGGGCCATGGGCTGAATGGAGGATGGGATTACGCATGTAGCTTGGTTTGTGAAATAGTGAAATATTGTGACTGTTGTGATGTTGTATATTGTCTGATGTGTGTTATGCCATGTCATCCAATATACTGCCTATACTGCATTTGCATTTTTATCGTAATTGCTATTTGTATGATTATTTAACTATTATGCCATGTTGCATGAAATGAAAATTGGGTTTTCGTGTATTGGTGATATCATGTGGGTGCGTGTGCATCACAACTCCAGGTCGAGATGTGGCATTATCTAGGTGGAGCTACTCTGGTCACTCAAGAGCGTAATAAACTGAGTGATGTCCCCTAGGTTGTAGCCGAGCAAGAACGGGATCGGACGGGATGGTAATACTCTCATGCTGACTTAGTGGCCCCTCTGCTGGCAGGGGTTAGAGGATGACTGGTCACGTACGTGTCAGACGCGGAGCTAGGCATCATTCGTGGTGTGACGAAGGGAGGCAGTGTGTGCGCATGGTCCATATGGGAGACCATGGTGCATGCGTAATAAAAGGGTTGTGTTTTGGGCCAAAGGGTTTTTGGCGTGAGTGTTTGGTTTAAATGTGTTATTTTGGGGAAGGGTGGAAAAAATGATATTGTGGTATTTTGTTTGTATGGCTGTCTTACTTTGTTGGTTGTATAAATGCATGTTTTAAACTCTTGGTTGTTGGATGTTGATTATTTACTGATATTGCAAAATCTCACTGTGTTATTCCTACCTATGGTTCCGTTTTATGGACCTGTAGACTTTCATACAGAGGAGGAGTTTGAGCCGGAGGAGTGATTTGGCTAAAGATTCCTTTTATTTGTATTTGTTGTGGGACTTGTTACCGTTTTATGTATTTTCTCAGCTGGATGACTGTATCAACCTTTTGGAGGACTTTGTTTTGTAAGGTTTAAAATTTTCTGGTACTTAGCTTTGACTACCTTTTATTTTTCCGTTGCGTTATTGCTTGCTTGCACATGCTAGCACATGGCGATGGAGTGTATGATTCGTGTGGTCATCATTCCGGTTTCACAACTTCAGCCAAATCACACGCGGGGGTCGAGGGCGCCACACATTTGCACTTGCTATGAAAAACATAATGTACGTATCCCGTGACAAGTATCTACACCCTCACGAGTACATATCATATGAAATTGAAATGTGGGTGACACCATCGGCATTAGTGCCTGACTTCGCCCTGGTTACCAATTATTTAGGCCTCATTCGAAACCTGTTAATCTTTACCTTGTCAACTTATAGAATTTCATACAAGTTTAAACACTCCAGCATGAAAAAAGAAGTTCCATTAGGATATTACCTTATCCTAACATTTAGAGTCGTGAGAAATGTAAAAAGACTTGACTTATATGAAAATGTAGTTTTTGAGATATACTTTGTACTCAAGGCATGGCGTGACATGAAACAGAATAACTGATAACATGGCATAACTTAATTTGACATATACGTGAGATGAATAACATGACATAACGTGAAACAAATGAACATTTCGGGACATGGCATGATGTGTAACAGATAAAAATTTTGTGACATAAAATAATATGTAACAGATAAATATTTCATGACATAATATAATGTGTAATAGATATACATTTCATGGCATAATATAATGTGTAATAGATATACAAATAGTGATGTAATAAAGCGTAACATATATATATATATATATATATATATATAATATGTTATGATATGACATAGCATGACATGTATAAGAACATAAGAACATGAATGATTGTTCTCCTACTAACACACATACACAATATTTTGACAGTAAGTTAGAAGCTAACTTACAATAAGCATAGTGTGACGAATAAAATGAGCGAATAAACAAGAAATTGTAAGGGGAGATTGCTAAATGATAGAAAATCCTCACTAATAAACTTAGAAACATAAAAACACTAACTTAAAGTAAAATTACCATTTTACCCCTTTACACGTGAAGAAATACCATTTTACCTTAACTTAAGGATTTCATATCCTAACTCCAAAACTCACCAAAATTTACATTCTTCATGTAAATTTTGTCTTAAGTCCAAATATCTAATTAGAAAAATTTAAAACATAACACAACTAGGTCAAACAAGCATAGACCGAAACATGTATAGGTCAAAACTCTTGATTTTTATTGCAATTCTTTCAAGTCCTGTCGTTCAATCTAAAATAGAACTATGCAACATACAAAAATCACATCCTATGCTTAAATAACATGCTATAATTACCAGCAAAACATTTATCATAAAATCACAACTTTCTTCATAATAAAACTTCAAGTATTTTGACCTTAAGAACAACCCTTGATGTTCATGGTCTATCTCTTTTCAAAACAACTTCAAGAACTACAAAAGTTCAATAATATACTCTCAATACATTCATAAAACATTCCTAAGAACTATCATGCTTTGAATCATTAAGCTAAAACCACAACAAGTCACAAAAATCAAACTCAACACAATGGGTTTTTACCATTTTCTCCAGAACCAAGCACTATGAGATTTGGTTGTGATTAAACTATTAGATCCAAAGTTTTCATGAAGTAAATCATCAATAAATAACATCATATGATTCATATTCAATTCCTAAAACATATTTAAGCATTAAACCTAAGATCACATGGCAAATATTGCATAAAAACATATATCCATCTGGAAACCTGAAATACAAGACATATCCGAACCTTTGCATGCATAATAATTCATATCTTTAAGATCAACACCATAAATCCTCAAAATAACATCCTAATATGTAGAGCAAAGTCCGATGAGCATCATATGTGAATATCAAATCCATTGGAGCATGCTTTCACAACAAAAGACCTAAGATGATAAAAAACATAATTTGTTTTCCTTCTCCCAGCTTTCAGCATTTTAGATCTATGTAAAACTCTCATAAAAAACTTATAACGTGAAACTAATATTCATAAAATTCTTATATTATAATGTTAACTATAAAGTATAAAAATATCTAACCAAGATCTTGCCAATAACTTAGTCAAAAAAATCAAAGAATCACACACCATCTAGACTATCGCCCATAATCACCTCTTCATGCTTAAACAAACTTTTCACCCTTAAATGACCATGCAAATTTACACGAAACATACCAACAAAAACTAGACTTGAAGGGGAACATACCAACTTATGTGAAGGATAATTTGTGAGAAAACACTTACAACAATTTCAAAAAATTCGAGCATTCAAGGTCAAAAAAATTGTCCGAGCATTCCTCTAGTTTTTCCACCAATAAAAGGCTTCAAAAGTGATCAAAGGCAAGTGAAATGGAAAAGGAATACACTTATACATCTATACGGGTGATAGGAGATGTGTGAAAGACACTTTGGATGATGTGGTGTTAGCCAAAACTGTAGGCAATACCATGTGCTACAGTACAAGGTTTTTCAGCCAAGGAAGCTTCCATGTAAAGGGTGGTAGTGAGGTTGCTTTTAGCGTTCCCATTAACCACTATTTGAGGTTGACTTGGGCAGTGATAGAACATCCATGGCAGGGGGAAACCTCCTCCACCAGCCTTGCATTGGTGATGCAATTTCATGGGCCTTAATAGCCTTATCCGATTGGGCCTAGTTTGGAGTTTCAATAGGGTTTGGTTTGGGGTTTGAGTTTCTAACAAGCCCAAATGTAATATTTCTTGGCCCAATAAAATTAAAAATGTATAAAATAATAAATAAGGATGTAATTATATGAATTTGAGTGGTTAATAGCATGCGAAAGTGATTTAATAAAGTAATTAAACAATAAACTTCAATCGGTTTCAATTAGGGTTTGGAGGCAAACTTTCCCTGGGGGGGCGGGGGGGGGGGGGGGGGGAACCATTTTGGGTTTCAGTTTTCACCAAGATTTTGGGGTTTTAATTGGATTCCATGTGTTTAGGGTTTCTTTAGGTTTGAAATCCTCTTTGGTTTGGGACAAAATTGGATGGTTGGATGGAATAATGATTGGCTTAGGTGGCGTGATCACAAAGTTTGATTTTCTTCACATTTCCATCTCATGGTTCCTCTTGGTGCCAAGTGTCCAATACTATTCACCAAATATGGATAATATCTTGCTAAGTGTTCAAATAAAACTTTTCTAACCTAATTTTGACATTCCACAATGTGATCTTGAAAGCACTAGACTGACTGCCACATGACGCTTACACTAAGGTCACTATTCACTCCAAAAATTGTGAAAATAACTTTACACCATAAAATTCTAAATAATATGAAACTAGGAGCGGACTTTATTTCAAAAAATTCAAATCCTAAATGCCTTGAACAATTCAAAACGCGTTTTCGAATAGATATTGTCTAAAAATAAAAATCATTTTATTGCGCCATAAAATCCTAAATATTCATCTCAGACTAAGGGAACATACCATTTCTTTCTCAAACCCTTAAGTACCTCAAATAAATAAAATTACGTTTTTGGCACCATAGTGAGTATTAAAACTAACTATGTAGATAGACTAAAACCTACTCGATTGGTCGATTTGTGAAAATATCTAGGGTTTTCACAAAATTCCTAAAGCCTAAATAAATTCATCCATTGAATTTCTGGTGGGCTATTATAGTTTCAATGTTTTCGATACTTTTTGATTGTTTTCTCTTACTGATGATGATATCTTGTTCAGAACCCTAGATACTTGTGTGTGTAGTCAACGAGAGTATATCATCATGGTATGGGATCGAGAAATTCTCAGAACCATTCCGCAAAGCTTTACCACGTACATCACACGAGAAGAAAAATGTCTCTTGGGGAGTGTGGTGGAATAAAGTTGTACTTGGCCACGTAGAGTAGCATCCCTGGGGCAACAAGTCTAAGTGTGTGACTATGAGGAAGTGAATGATTGAATGCCTATGAGAAAATAATGATACTTGACCCAATACTGATTTTAATAGGTTTTCTTTTTCTATTATATGGAGATGGGTAGCTCTTCACCACATTAAGTACAATTGAGCTTTTATCTATTTTGCATAAAGAGAGGGTTATGTCCCAAGAGGGTGATTCCTCACCATAACTCTCTCTTTCTCTCTCTCTCTCTCTCTCTATATATATATATATATATATATATTTTCACTGCAAGGGTGATTGCTCATTAGGATTTTGAGGATGCATGAGGCTACAAGAGAAAGGGTGATACCTCCCCATGCACATGCGTGTCTTCTAGTATTTACATGAGATGTTTTCAATTTATCTCCGCTAGCATTATCTTTTATTAATTGGCTTGTCATAGCTGCCTAACCTATCTATGGCTTCATTCATAGGACCATAGAGTTTTATGTAGGTTTAGATCCCGGTACGACGCTTGAGGAATAGGAGTCAAACCTTCCTGAGTCTTAACTAAGGAGACTAGGACCCGTCTTAGCATTAGTATTCACACTAATTACTCTTTGCCTTTTGTAGGATGTTCGTAATTGAGCCGAGTGCTCTTTTGTAACTTTGTCAGTCATCTAAGGCGACTAACTTTTTGTATCCTGAATGATGTAATGTTTTGAGGTTATGAAAGGCAAGAAGCCCCTTTTGTGTGAAGTTTAGTTTTTGGTACATTTATGCTTACCTTATATCGAATCTTATACATGTGTACTTCCCTTTGAATTACTACACGCCTAACCATTCTTTTGGGTGTTGACCAATAGGCCAGCATCCTTGGCATCACGGTATCTCACCTAGGCTTTCATGAGGGATGGGGTGCCGCAACTTGGTATCAGAGCTATGCATTTATGCATGACTCTAGGCAACTCTTAGAAGTATAGGATTGTACTAGAAAATATGAGTGATATAGCATGATAGCACTAATCCTGATCTATGCTTAGAACGATGAGGTGGGATAGTACGTAAGAGGCTTGGGTTATGTGGCAATTTTTAACAATGGTGGGACCCAGAGCTCCACGGAGAGAGTGAATGTCGAGTGGTGATGAAGGAGGATCGTCTAACAGAGGAAAAGAAAAAGTGCTAGCTAAGCACTAAATCCGATTTCAGACATGCTGGAACAACAATATGAGATGTATTCCCATCATATTCAAGTCCACTCGGTAGGAAACCCAAGCAAAGAAGGAAGGGGAAGTACATACAAGCGATTTTTGGCTCATTGCAACCCGGGGTTCTTTGAAAATGAGGGATTGGTGTGACGACCGAGATTTTTCCAAAGCTTTCTATGCAATTTTATTAAATATTGTTAATTTGGCCTATGAGAGGTGGAGTAACCCAATTAGAAATTTGGTTTGGTACTAGGCATCTAAGGCCTTGAGAAAGCCCCAAGCCCATGAGTATTTTGGCCTCTATAATGGAATTAGGGTTTTGAAGCCCAATAGAATTAAGGCACACGCCCAACCCAATTTCTTGGACACCACATGTCATCCAATGGAGCTTATAGGTAGGGAGGTGAGAGAGTCTAGGGTTTGGCCTTGCATGCCTACCAAAAAGGGTCACCTACCTTCTTGCCATGTGTCATGCATGCAAGAAGACTTGCTTGTAAGAAGAGGCATTTTGACACTTGTCACTAATAGAGGGAGGTTTCTAGAAGGGAAATGATAAGGGTATGAAAAGTTGGAGCTTGAGGGAAGCCCAAAGGGCATGCACGTCAACCATAGAAAAAAAAAGGTGTTTTGCTTTTTTGCCACATATCATGCATGCAAAAGGGAAGGAGAGGAAGTCTTGTCTTGGAAAAGGGCGAAATCTACATGGGAAATGGAGAGCCACACGCCTATGGAGTTTCTAGAAGAATATTGTGAAGGGCACACTTGAGGTGGATGGCTAGGGCAAGGGGACTTGTGCATTGCCACCCACAATGACCAATAACACAATGCCCAAGACATTGGTAGAAGAAAGATCTTATTGGGAAGGAGATGAGCTTTTCGGCCACCACACTCACACACTCTTGACATGCCACATGGCACACATGCACTTGTAGAGAATTGAATAAGATATTAGCTTGAAGATGGACCATTTTGCCACAAGATACAATGAACCAAGATACAAAATGAAGGACAAAAAGGAAGTGGAGCTTCAGTTTTGAGAAGGCCACGCCACTTGTCCAAAAAGATGTATTTGGCTCCCAACACAATCCAATGATGGGAAAGGGGAAGAGGCTCAATGGGTGATGCACTACTTGGCATCCATTTATGTAACGCCCGTCCTTGTGGTGAGACTTTTTATAAAGTGATTTTAGAAAGGACGACAGGAATTACAGTTCGATTTAAAATCTTTTTTGCTTCTATAATTTAAAATCTTTTTTGCTTCCATACCAAGGGTGCAAGATTCTATGTTGTAAAATAAATGTGCTTTGAGAATAAAAGAGGTTTATAGCGGAAAACATCAATTTTAATGATAAAAGGCCTCTCATACATTTAACACTCATGCCTAGACTTCCATGCTCTTCCCCATGGGTCGTGTTTGTCCTGACGCGTACTTCTTGTTCAATTGCTGCCGGGGGGGGGGGGGGAGAAGGGACATACATAAAAACTAAAATGAGTCGATGACTTGTAAGCATTACTTCATACAGTTAAAATATAATAACATAGGTTTTCATTCATTCATGCATTCATCATTCATACATACTATATGTACATGCATACTTGCGTTCGTTTGAAAAAATCATTGGACGGGATTTTTCTTCAAAATGGGCTTTCTTTTCATAAAACGTTTCTCTTGTCAGTACCTTCATTTCTTAAAGAGTTTGTGCATTCATGCATTCATACATTCTTTCTTATCACTTTCATTGGCCGGTACACACTGTTACGCCCCATGTGTTGAGGTTAGCGGTCTTCCTTTGGACCCGGACTTCGCCCATGGCCACGAGTTGGGAATCCCTTTTCAGTTAGGGGGCAGCACTGGGTGCACTACCAGTACTACTTACCCGACATTGCAATCTGCCCATTCATTGGTACCCTTTCCATTCATTCATATGGCCGTTACGTATTTTTATACATTAAACGTTCAGTCCATTCATTTCCTTTTAGTCCTTTCTTACAGTTCTATCCTTTCAGTCATTTTTCAGTTCATTTCAGCTCTATCCTTTCAGTTCATGGAAAAAACGTCACTTAAAAGCATGGGCTTAAACATCATCTTTCGTGGCATCCGTAAAAGCATCAGTTAAAGCAACATTGTTTTTCTTAGAAAATACATACAATAAATACAACGTATAGCCATCTATTCACATGCGTACAATTAATACTTTGGGTGAGTAAAAAGGGGCTACCAAGGAGGGGCCGTACATACTTATACCTTTGAACACTTAAAATGCTTTTGTAAAAACATCGTTTCGTAAAGCATTGTAAAGCAAAAGCGTTTCGTTTCCGTTTCTTGTATTTTAGAAAACTCTAGAAGAGTATGGACGCAATACTTACCTGGACTCCATGCTACTTTCATATCATGCAGTCCATTCATGTGCGTGTCAGATGACAACCTACATGCATACACATAACCTTGACGTCATTTTTTATTTAATGCATAAGCAACCAAACTAGAAATAGAGCTACACTTCACTTGGAACACTTTCCTTCTATCCCGTGCTCTTACGTGTCCTTTACTATACTAAAACTTTCGGGGACCACTTACTGTCACTAAGGTGATTCACCTTAGGATTAGGACACTAAGACCTTCTTCTTACTCTCCTTACTAACCACATTCCGACGCATGATTCTGACCGACAGAATCACTCATCCCAATCCTAGACGATACACCCGTCACTACCTTCGTGCACATTAGCCCACACTAAATCCTTATTCCCATCCATACAAGCCAACGGCTCTAAGCCAACTCTGAGGCTTAAGCACCGTGTAACTATGTTTAGAACAGATTATCCATTACATATGGTGAATCCGTCCGACACGTGTGTCTAACCCCCTTATGGATGGGACCAACATATACGTCCGACACATGTGAATCCATCCGACACAAGTACCTTACCCCCTTATCACTTAAGACCAACATATAACATGTTGATCACCAGCTTGTGTAAACAAGCACCCTACTCCGACACCAACCTTCTTTTAACCCTTGCTAACATGACTCTTCATGCTACCCGTCCCTTTTGATAGTTCATCCCAACACTTAACACGGCAAGACTCCGTTCACAACCACGCCTTACGTCACGTCATATAGCTCGAGATTACTCCCAAGCTACACCATGACCGAGTCACTTCACCTGACATCCTACTACGCTATTTCTACGCCAACTCCTATCTCATCACGAGTACGGTTCCTCATGTACTCCTAACACATCGTGTCATCTCGTCACGATCCTGTTGCGCCATTCCTACGCTAACTCCTCACCTATCATAAGCATGACTGCTGGTAACCATGTCACTTCGTGACATTCCCCAGTCATGCTTTCGATGCGCACTCCTACACTTGTTCGATCACTTCACACATACTCCCAACCATAAGTCAATTACGGTGACACTTGTCACCTTCAGACTACAGGCCCCATCACAACTACTTCGGGACACTGTTCCACAGTTCCCGACACGACTCACCATGCTCTATGCCCATCAACCACACAACCATCCTTATCTCTGTGACACCCCTCACGTGTATTGCTGCATCTTATAGAATACACTCCACGTATACTCTTTCTCACATGCTACGCCACATCACCACTATGGCGTACACGCCATATGGTGCATCACTCCATCACATGGAGTACACTCTGTGTGTACTCTTCCCCATTCCACATTATGCTAGGAGGGTATATTTTACATATACTCTCCTTATCCCACACTACGCCATGAGAGTACACACTCTCTTCCCAATCCACATGACGCCACGCCACCATTACAACACATATTCCACAACCACACTATACAGCACAATCCACAACACTTCACAACACACTTTCCAACTACGCCCAACATTTCACTATACAGAATGCCCAACACTTCATTACACAGCACATCACCATACAGCGAACTGCACAATACTAACAGCACAGTCCACAACCTAATCAACTAATCAACATCTAACATAAATAACGAGGGATAGAGGGTTATACCATCGACAGGATAACCCGTGCGTTGTTCATTGACCATCACGGTTGATGATGTCGAAAGGGTCGTACGTGGCAGCTAACCCACGTACAGTGGCTATCTTGGCCATTGAAAGTGGCTAGAGGTGTCTAAGCATAGGAGGGTTGGGTCGTGGTCCTGGAGTGGTGATCTCGTGGTGGTGCTGAGGTGGCACACGTCGGAGACACGGCGGCTCGTGGAGGAGCTAAGGCTGTGGGTCTTGACATGGAAATTCGGAGGGAGGCTCGGCTGGTCATGGCTGGCCATGGAGGAGCTGGGGGAGGTGCGGTGGAACTTGTGGTGGCGCAAAGGTGGTCTATAGCGGTGGATCGAGCTTGGGAAGGAGGGAGAGTCCATGAGGGAGTGAGAGAGCTTGGGAGAGGGGAGGACTTGGCTAGCTTGGAGGAGCTCGGGGAGGAGTCATGGTGGCCAGGGAGGTGCCTGGTGGAGCTAAACTGGCGCACGGTGGCCCTAACGCCGTCGGTGGCCTTGAAGTTGTGCAAAACCCATTTATGGGTTTCGTACGTGCATGTGATGGAGGGGGAGAGGGAGGTCCGTGGTGGCTGGGTTTGAGAGAGGCGGTCACTGGTGTGAGGTGGTGGAGGTGCGGTGGCCTGGGTAGCTCCGCATGGCAGCACACGGTGGGTGGATGGGTAAGGAACCCGTGCGTTGAGGGAGAGAGCCCGTGAGGTGGAGGGAGGCTGTGGGCCTCGGGTCAAGTGGAGGAGGAAGGGGGAGGGAAGGGGAAGTTATGGCGGTGCTTGGTGGCCGTGGGTGGCCGCATACGGCGGCACAAGGAGGAGAAATGGGTAAATTTCGGCTGCTTACGGTGGAAAGGAGAGGGAGGGCTGCACGGTGGAGGCTAGCTTCGGTGGTGGAGGCTCACCGGCATGGGCGGTGAGGCCAGGCGGTGTTGGGCTGGGCTGAGGAAGATTCGGTGACAGGGGGAGAGGCGTACGTCATACGCGTGAGGGAGAGGGAAGAGAGAGAGAGGGGATGGAAAAGTGAGGGAGAAAGAGAGGGGGGCTCTGGGTTTTAATCCAGTCCCTTTATCTTGGGATCTACAAAACAATCTAACGATGGAGAATTAAAACACTGATTTGAAAATGCGTAAACATTAACTTAATTAAAAGCACTGAGATGAATAAATGTAGAATATTATTTAAACTAAACTTTAGTTTATAAAATAATATTCCTTCATCATTAATAAAATGATGAAGTCTTATTTAATATATTTAAAGAATAAACTCATTTAATTTAATTAGAGTTTTAAACATAATTTAAATTCCATAATATTTTAAATAACTGAAATCATTTTAATAAATGATATTAAAATGATTTCCGACAATTATAATATTTTTGGAGCTCTTCAAAAATATTATAATTGTCTTATTTAAAATCACGCTTAGTTTAATAACACTGAAAATACTCCATATAAATATTTCCAGTGCGTTTAAAACACTGGACGTACTTTGGAAATTACATAGTATCTTTGAAAACACACCATCGGGGTTTGGCATGCATAATGAGGCTTACAGTCGCTAGAGGGAAGGGTAGGCTGCTACATAATTTCCGCCCTCGAAATTTGCTAACGTCAGAAAGAAGAAACCTTATGTCGGAAAGAAAGAACGTACATCAGAATGAAGGAGCGAGATGTTACAATTTAAGGAAGTTTAGCTTGTTCAAGAAGTCTCTTATGCCTATATAAGGGAGAGGGGAAGAAAACCCTAAAGTTTTTTTTTAGTCACTTGGTGAAATTCTCTTGAAGCTTTCGGCCACAACACTCTCTAGTTTCCATCACTTTTCTCTCCATCCACATTACACTCACTTCTTCCAAACACTATTTTATGTGCAAGAAAAGCTAGAGGATACTTTCTAGGAAGGGAGTCATGCAAGTTAAGAAGCAAAAACACTTTTTTTCGTTACACTACACACACGGCCAAAGGACACAAGTTTCGGACTTGACTAAGTTCACCATGAACACTTGCTCACACACAGGTAACCATGACCAAGAAGAATATTGTTTTGGTTCGAGTAAAGTTTCTCACGTGAGCATACTCATGCACACACTCAACTAGATTAGGGTTTTGTTTTCTTCTAAAAGAATATAGACTCAACTTCATTACTTAAGCTCATAAGCATGATGTTTTGAGAATGAAGGCCACGATTTTAGTGTTTTTATGAACTAGGGTTTGTTTTTTATGCAAGCTTCGGACTTGAGGAAGGGAGGTTTGAACATTGGGGGATTATTTCTTGGAAATATGTTGAGAGCACAACACTCACTAATGCACGGTTTAGGGTTTAGAGAGAATGGGTTTTATGACCTTGTTACTATATTTTTCAGCTTGCTTATTTTTTTGGACGTTAGATATTTTGTAAGTAAATCTCTAACTTCTACTTGGATATTTTATATATATGTCATGTGAACTCGTTTGTTATTTGGTTGCATGTTGGTACTTGAAATAATTATACTTTTTCCATGTGATATAATCGCTTCCTTGTATGATTATCCAATATATGATTGAGATGGTTTATGGTTGTTAGTTCATATCATGAAAATGGAATGAGAGGCCACATTTAGGGTTCGGCTACAAATGCATGTTCATTGATAAAGTTTTATTAAACACATTAGAAGATTCTAAGTTCATGAAAAGTTGGTCTAATGTATATTTCAAGGTTGGTAGGTCTTGGTCATGACCATGGATGAAGTAATAACATTATGTGATTGAAGTTCTAATAACTTAAAACCAATTATAGGACGTGCTAGGGTTTATATGTTTCGGCCACTACATGTAAAATTTTGAATGTTTGTTTCTTGTTTGTTATTCGAATGCCTTAGAATTTATGCAAAAGAACATGGTCACATGTTCTAATATTTTCAAGTCATAACGCGAAATGTACAAGGATATGCATGATTGTTTGTTATATAGTCATGATTAAGTTTTGGCATTTCATGTGTCCCATGGAAGTTTTAAGTTCCATAGTTCATGTCACATGAATTGGGATTGTGAGAATATTTCGAAAGAAAAGGAGTATTTTAAAAGTTTTGTCACGACCCCAAAGGCTAGAATGGGGAAATGTTCTAATGGAACTCCCCTGTCTACTCATGATTGACTAAAATAGAGTGGTAACCCTTGGGTCAATGAAGTACATTTGACAGACCTCAAATGGTTCCTAAAAGAAAAGGATACCGGAGAGGGGTTGCACCTAAAGCTAGTGGGTGCCCTACGGTGAAGGCAAAAAGTGAACTACCGTAATATGAATGATTAAAAGTAAGACGTAGTCACCTGGATGAAAGTGGTCAATGGTTGATGCGGTAACTAGCGGGGAACACATGATGCATAGGAGAGTTGTGAGGTATCCATTTATAAGTTAAAAGTCAAGAAAGGCCTTGAGCTCAAAGTTATGCTATGATATATGAACAAGAACCCGAGCTCACAAGTATGAAAACGATGAAAAGATGTTTTATGAAAGAAAGGATTATGAAAGTCATGATGTACATGGTGTTTTCTTTCTGAGAAAGTCAATGTAGAAGAAAAGTCTCATGTCCATGCATTCATTTTTAAGTTTGCTTACATATGCTTACGATATTTATTACATATTATTTGTTTACTTATTGAGATTTCTCGAAATCTCATTCGTTGTAATTTTCACTACTATTCTCCTATTCGGAATGATAGAAGTTGTGACAGGAACCCAAGATGATAGTAATGGGGAAACGCAAGAGAGTAGCTCCCCAGATGCCTAAGGAGTCTCTGGAGAGACGTGAGGTCTCTCAAGAGTCGTCGCTTTTAGAAAGGTTGGAAATTGCCGACTGATTCATCACTGAGGTGTTGCAGCTTTTTGAGCAACTAAGGAGGATTTTGAATCAGGACAAGGCCGATCCTACAAGGCCATGTAGGATTGGCCTCACTAAAGGACTTGTGATATGGAACCTCTTTTGATGAATGATTTATTTTGAAAACATTTGATGTAATAGTCCCACATTTTGGGAGTCTTTTTTGGAATAATTAAGTCTTTTGATGACTTTTATGAAATTTCTATTTTGGGATTTATGTGCTTCAGTACCAGGTTATCTGTCTTATGTATTGACCTAAGTAGACTTTCCCCTACAATATACTGCATACTGCTAGTTTTCATTAGATGCACTGCATCTTAACTGTCATGTACGAGGGGTATGTAGCCTTGTGTTACATGTCCCGACGCTTCAGTTTCTGTCAAATTCCAAGCAGGGGCTAGGGGCGTCACAATTGATGAGAGTGGAAAGATGGATATCCAACATAGAAAGGATGTTTGAGGTGTGTGGGAGTGTTGAGGACTAGATGGTGCTATATGCAAGCTATTTACTCCCGAGAAAAGCAACTCTATGGTGGAACACCTAGAGGCAACTTTTTACTATGGAACTAGGAACCACGGGAAGGATCTAGTGGGAATGGTTTTAGAAAGAATTTGATGACCGTTATTTTCTAGAGATTATAAGAAAATAGAGATCCAAAGATTTTGCTAATTTGGTCCAAGGGAATATGATGGTGGAACAATTTGCTACCAGGTTTATGGACTTGGGAAGATTCACACCTCACATTTTTTCTACAGAAGCCATGAGGGCAGAACGATTCTAGGATGGGTTGCAATCCCATATTAGGATGCAAGTAGCTTGTCTGGAATTTATGGAATTTTAGAAACTTGTTCATAAGGTTTCCATAGTTGAGCAGAAGCAATGAAATTCATTGGTTGTATCCTCAACTCTAAAGAGACGAACGAGTGTAGGTGAATGGAGTAGTTCAAGAACCCTGCAGAATTTTGTATCTAGAGTCAATGGGCAACCACCAATCGTTCCATGATTGCGAACGAGTGGAAGGATGCTGGTATGTAGTGTTTGTCATAGATCTCGTGAAGGAGATTGTCATTAGGCTCAAAACATGTGCTATAGATGTGGTCAGATGGGACATTTCGCTCGGGATTGTCCCTAGGTACCCTCGATGCAATGAATGATACTGGGCAGAGGACGTGGAGATCCAAGGCAGCTTGTGCAAGCTAGAGTGTATGAACTTACCTTGTAAGAAGTTGACAAGGAAACGAAGGAAGTACAAGAAGCTGGTGTCATCATAGGTATGAGACTATTACTTGTTGTAGTTGACTTCCTTTGTAGGAAGTCTTTGCATATAGTAAGTAGTGGTGACTATCATAGGACGAGTTGGGGTGTCGCACGTCTATGCCAAAGATTTGTTTGACTCAAGAGCTTCACAGTCATTTGTATCTTCGACAGTGGTTAAACTGGCTAGCCTTCAAATGCGGCCAACAAGCCAAAGGATCACGGTGGCCCTGCCAAACGATGAAACATTATTCTATATTAAGGTAGCTAAGGGATGTCCGTTGGAAGTAGAAGGAGTAACTTTGGAGGCCGATCTAATTATGTTCAATACACTAAATTTTGATGTCATTTTGGAAATGGATTGATTATTTAAGCACTTTACGAGTATAGATTGTCTTTCAAGGATTGTAACTTTTGAAATGCTAGGAATGGAAGCTAGGGTCTTTAAGAGGAGTAAACTATGCACCCTACCTAAAGTTATCATCTCAATGTAGACTAAGAAGGCATTGGTAAAAGGAGTTGAGGTTTATCTAGTGTACTTGACCTTGAGAAAAGAAGTGTATAAGGAAGTGGAGGACATACTAGTAGTAAGAGAATTCCCTAGAGTCTTTGTGGAATTGCCAGGGATGCCCTCTGCTAGGAAAATAGAGCTTGCAATCGATTTGGAACTATGAACTGTTACAGTTTATAGGCCACCCTATAGAATGGCCCTAGCAGAGTTGAAGGAACTAAAGAGTCAACTGAAGGAGTTATTAGTAAAGGGATTCATTAGACCCAATACCTCACCTTGGGGAGCGTTGGTCCTGTTTGTGAAGAAGAAGGATAGAACCGTTAGAATGCATATCAATTGTCGAGAGTTGAATAAGGTGACCATTAAGAATAAGTACCGAATACCTAGAATAGATGACCTATTCAACCAACTGCAAGGAGCTGCAATCTTTTCCTAGATCGATCTCAGGTTGAGGTACCATCGATTGAGGATTTAGGAAGGTGATGTGTCTGAGACGACTTTTCACACCAGATACAATCACTACGAGTTTACTTTATTGCCTTTTGGATTGGAAAATGCCCCAACAATATTAATGGACCTTATGTTGAGGAGTATAATGTCCATTAATGTTGAGGACCATTCTTGGGTCTATTTGTGGTAGTATTCATAGATGATGTCCTGATATATTCCTGAAATGCTGAGGAGCATCGGAATCACTTGAGGATAGTGTTGAGGACCTTTCATGACCATCAAATGAATGCCAAGCTCAATAAGTGCGAATTCTAGTTAGAGTAAGATAGATTTTTAGGCCACGTGGAAATTGGGGAAGGAATCATGGTGAACCCCAGCAAGGTGGAGGCAATGATAAATTGGAAATGACCTACCACCGTATAGGAGATTAGAAGTTTCTTCAGGTTAGCTGGTTATTATTATAGATTCGTGGAGGGATTTTCTAAGTTATCAAGCTCTCTCATGACGTTGACTAGAAAGGACCTTAAGTTCATCTGCACTGAGTAGTGTGAGCAAAGCTTCAAGGAATTGAAGAGGCGATTAACCACAACCCCTGTTTTGGCACTACTAAAGCTGAATAAGCCATTCGTAGTATTTAGTGACGCGTCGAAGTATGGTTTATGATGCATTCTGATGCAGGAAGGTAAAGTGATTGCCTATGCATCTAGACAATTGAAGGGTCATCAAGAATTAGTCCACCCATGACATGGAATTAGTAGCAGTAATGTTTGCCTTCAAGATATGATGACACCACCTATATGGGGAATAGTGCGAAGTATACATGGATCACAAGAGCTTGAAGCATTTGTTTACCCAAAAGAAACTCAACATGAGACGACAAAGATGGTTGGAGACTATCAGCGATTACCAATGCGAGATTAAGTACCACTCGGATAAGGCTAACTTAGTCGTTTATGCTTTAAGTCGTAAGCCAAGTACCAAGGGCAAGTGAGAGACTTTAGAGGTGGACTCACTGTTAAAAGATATGAGGTTGTTATTAGTAAAAGAAAAGTCGTTGGAGGAAGTTCTCGCTACTCTACAACAACAATTGAGGATAAATGGGTTTGAAGAATTGCAATAGTAATAGGAGAAGAATAAGAAGTTATTGGAGATCCGATGAAAGATTAGTAGAGGCAAAGGACCCAACCAATTTAGCTGAAGTGAATATGGGAGCTTGTTATTCGAAGGACATAAGGCGATCCCCGATGACCCAGAGGTATTACGAGGAATTTTGGCAGGAGTCCATTTGATGCCTTACACCATGCATCTAGGTAGAACGAAGATGTATCGAGATCTCAAGGAAGGATACTGGTGGGAAAGAATGAAGAAAGACATTGCTTAGTTTATAGAGAGATGTAACACGTGTAGGAGGGTAAAGGCAGAGCATAGTGATCAGCAGAGAATCTACAACCTTTACCCATTCCTGAATATAAATGTGAAGATATCGCCATGGACTTCATGGTAGGATTATCCCAAACTCCTACGGGTCAGGATGTAATACAGATAGTGATCGATTGGTTAACCAAGAGTGCTCACTTCTTGCTGAGCACTACTATGTATACAATGAACTAGGTCACCCAACTGTATATAAGAGAAGTAGTAAGATTACATGGAGTCCCTATGACCATAGTATCAGATTGGGACCTTAAGTTTACATCTCATTTTTTGAAGGACAATGGGTACGAAACTAAAGTTCAACAGTGCCTATCACACACAAAAGGATGGATAATCGTAAAGAACTATCCAAACTTTGAAGGACATGCTAAGGGTTTGTATATTGAATTTCAATGGACCCTGAGAGCAGCATGTTCCTCTTATTGAGTTTGCATACAATAATAATTATCAGGTGACTATCTAGATTGCCCCTTATGAGGCACTTTATGGGCGAAATATAGATCACCTATTTGTTGGGATGAGGTAGGAGAGGCCCAGTTGCTCAGCCTTGAGATAGTCCAAAAGATGACAAAGCAAGTCAAGCTCATACGGGCAAAGATTACTACCGTCCAAAGTAGACAGAAGAATTACACTGACACTAGGAGAAGAGAACTAGCTTTTGAGGAAGGCAATTGGGTGTACCTCAAGGTATCCCCATTGAAATTGAGGTACAACCAATGAAAAGTGTTAAAGGCTTTTAGCTAAAAGGGAAGCTGAGCCCAAGATATTTTGGACCCTATTAGGTGATGGAAAGGGTTGACCCAGTAACGTATTGAGTTTGGTTGCCGATGGAATACGAATGTATTCACAACGTATCCAGGTCTCATCGCTTTGAGCACTCTTAGTGGCTTTTGTATTATACAAAAAATGTAAATTATTTGAAGAATTGCTCTAAAAATGAGTTCCATCCGATTATATAAAATGAATTGTAAAATACATTTAGCTACAATAACCCGCTACATGTAGCGGGTACTGTTCATCATGTAAATTGTTGTTTATTATTGATATTTCATTTACTCCCTCATTTTATTTTATTTTGATTTTTATCATGTAAGCAAATTCTTTTTATTGTTCATCATTTAAAACACATATATTTGATTTTCTTCTAAAAAATATCTTGGAAATATTTTTAAACCAAGTTTTTCATATTTTGATTTTATTTTTAATTGGCTTATATATTTTTGTTTTACATGTATAGGATTGAATTATTTTACATTGTATAAGAAAACAAATTGCAAATATAAAAAATATATCGATACTGTAAATTTATTGGTAGAAATGAAATATTTAAAAAGAATAAAAACAGAATATTTAAATGATATAGAGAAAAAATAGATAAGCTGATGGATGACATATTGTAAAAGTCAGTATGTAAAATGGAAAAAGTGAGTTTTGCTGATTTATTTTAAGGGATAGGATAAAGAATCCATTGTGAGTGCTCTTAGAGAAGTTTTGGAAACTAAAATGCTTGAGTAATTGACCCAAGTTAGAACCGAATCTTACATACGAAGGAAGACTCGTAAGAATAGTGGACAGAAAGGAGAAATGACTAAGGATAGAGGAGACATGAGGAGCCATCTCATATCTTGACCTTAAATGATGAAGGTTAGACTGCTGACGCAATTAAGGAAAAGACCCACCAATAGTTAGAAGCTATCGGAATCATTGATGGGTCTATTATTAGAACTCACCTCTCTTGAAAGGATCAGACAAGGGAGAACCCTCACTGAATTTCAAGGACAAGATTCTTTATAAAGAGGGAAGGATGTGAGGGCCCTACCTAACACAAAAGGGGATAGACAATTCATGGAGTTGAAGGAATGGCGAAGATGATGAGCACTTCAGTGGTCTTAGAAACTAGCAGCAAGAGACACTGAGTGCAACTAGTCCAACACCTGGACGAGCATGCACAAAATGGGACTTTAGCTGATATGTCTGAGTGTGACGCCCCTAGACCCTACTTGGGATTGGATGAAGACTGAAACGTCGGGACATGTAACTCAAGGCTACATATCCCAATTCATGACAGATAATATGCAATGCACCTAGCATGTTTCTAGTACTATACAATAATCGCAATGGAAAAGATTTGATTCTAAGTAAAAATTGGAGCAATTAATGCATGGTACCAATATAATATAACTAAGAAATCCCAAAAGTGTACTCGTTCAAAATCTTCCAAATAATAGAGAGGGGTTTAAACCATAACCCTCATAATATCAAGTTTGCAAAACATAATGACTTTCACATTGTCAATCTAAAGATCCTATTTGGCTTTTCCTTGCCGATAATCTTTGGTAATTCCTCAAAAAGCTTAAGTACTTCACAGATGAAGCATTTTGCAGCTTCTAGCCTCTCCTTTACAATTGGCTCTGCCAAGTGCTCAAGGCACGTTGGGGCCTCCTTAATTGTGACGCCCCTCAAGTCACCGCTTGGGATGTAACAGAGACTCGGAGCGTTGAGACATGCAACACATGGTTACATACTCCCGTTCATGATAGTTAATATGTAATGCATCCTAGTTTGAAACTAGCAATATGCAATAATCACAACGGAATGGGGTGACTTAAAAATTTTATGCTAGAATGAAGTAAACATCCCACATGATTAATTAACCATAAATAAATACTGCCTCACTTAAGAGGTCCACATAAGTTCAGACATAAAGTGGGAGATGGACTCAGCTTAATACAGATACTACATAGTCATATCAAATCTCTCATTCGCTCTATGGTGTATAGAGCCATCGCTATAAACATTAAGATCAAATCCACCTTCTTCTCAAGATAGAGCTCATCCTCAACCATCTGAAGCCAACGATTCATCCTACTCATTGTATGCCGGTCCTAACACAACTTCTACCATTTTGGGGGGAATGATAGTGGGACTACGACAATGAGATTCCTTAAAATCTCAATAAGTTAAATAACCAACTTGCAGAGAGATAAGATATGTATGATTAATGATAAACATGAGATGCATGTTAGATATGCAGAAAAATCCACATTTGTCTCCCATCGAGATTCCTCAACGTTTTAAAAAAAAAACTTTGATGCACATTTTCCTGCAGAGAATATTTTTCAATTCATCATTTGAGAAACATAACATTTCATCTTTATTAAAGCCATCATTAACAATAACATAATGTATGGTATCTCACAGCTCCCCTATATGCACTGTGAGTACCTACCGGTGACTATAGTACAACTCATGTTGAGCTACGTTTTTTGCAGACTCGTTACCCAATGCATTGGTACCATAACATTTCATCATAACATATCCTCATAACATATGCACCCACCAACATTAGGTACCATAAATGACTTCGCTTCGACATTCTTTAGGAATCCATTCGAAGCCATTGACTGTTTTTTGTCAACCCAGAGGTTACCACTACATTCTTACTCACTCCAGAGTGGACAAAAGAATTCCACTAGGATAATTCACCATCATAGCATTTGGGATCATGGCAAAATTAATTTTCATGCAATTTTTGAAAAATGTATTTTATGACATGTGCACATATTGTAAATTTTATGAAAAATGGCATTTATAGATGTAATATGTTGAAATGATGAGAATTTCACATGTCATGTAAGCAAGTAATCAAATGCTCAATGATATATCATATGATGTTTCTTGCTCAAAATGACATTTAATATGAATATGGCACTTATACAAGAATCATAAATAAATGATCTAAAAGTAAGTTAGAAGCTAACTTACTAACTTTCCGAGTACCTAGGAAATTGGTCTGGCTGCAATAAGAGTTATTCTAAGTTAGGAATTGCATAACTAAGGAAGATGTTCATAATCATAAGGGTCAAAAAAATGATATTTACAAAACTGCTCCTAAATTTCCCAAATTGCCACTAAGGTCTTAAACTTTCACTACTTGTATTTTGGCCCCAAATTTTACTAACTTCCAAAAACCTCATATTTTCCATGTTCTAAATCC
Source organism: Juglans microcarpa x Juglans regia (assembly GCF_004785595.1). NCBI lineage: Eukaryota > Viridiplantae > Streptophyta > Magnoliopsida > Fagales > Juglandaceae > Juglans > Juglans microcarpa x Juglans regia. The sequence goes on along the minus strand of NC_054597.1, from coordinate 18,105,391 downwards.
ATATATGACCATAGAATTGCAAGAATCAAACAACTACTATGAAATTTCAAGCCTATTGCTTCAATATATGCATGTGAGATCAAATCCATCAAGTCTAAATCTATAAATCTGATTTTTGAACATGTTTATAACTTAGATACATGTCACTAGATTTTATCCCAACACTTATGCATTGAATAACACCAAACCATTATAAAACCTTCAAACCGTGTGTATGCATGTTGTTTCTAGCTTCTCTTTGTCAATGCAAGTTTTAAAACCTAAATGAATCATGCATTACAATCCCTAACATGATGATAACTAGTTTCTAAAGATTCATAACACCATCTTTTGGAAAATCAATCATGATATGCCAAGATCATTGTAACAACCGGGTCCAGCAACAAGCCGTTTTATAAAAGTTTTGTTTTTGGATTTATAAGTATGAAGAGCCTAGTTAATTTTCTTCTTAAGTATTTTTTTTTGTTTTGACTAGGGGCCTAAAACATTTGGTTTGGCGGTTTATGATTTTTTGGGGCTTGATAATTAGGTTATTTTTCTAAAGGGCGAGTATTGAGCTAAGAATTTTCTAGGGCAAGTTGGTTTATTTTTAGAAATTGGGTCGAGACTCATCACTCAAGAAAAAAAATCCAAGACCGTGTTACCTTATTTTGGACTCCATGTACTATGCGGCTTCACGTCCCCCCCCCCCCCCCCCCCTCCCCCCCTTTTTTTTTTTTTCACTCACGCACATACACGTCTCCCTCATCCTAGAGCTCATCCCTCTAGGGTTTGTTTTTTATCTTTGTTTGCCTATATATACGTACCTAACCCTTGGTGCATGAAGAAAACCCAAGGATACAGTTGCCGTCTCCTTCCTTCATCCTCCATCGTACAAAACCTCAGCCACCCCAAACTACCTACGCAACCGAGCCCCACGAAGACCCACACCATAGCACCTATTGAGTCCACGTCCAGCAATCAACTGTAGCCCATCTTCACCATGGAAACTGCCGCCACACCACCTTCAAGTAGCCACTGCAACTCCACGCACAGAAACTCGCAAGTCATTGTAAAGCGAGAGGACCCTTGTCGCCCAACCACTGCCTCAAGCGAGAGCTCCCTACCAAGATCCTCCATGCAATCTCTTGCACCATAGCCCACTGCATAGCCACCACAACACTTCCCTCCACCACCAACCAACGCTACCGAGACTGCATGAAGACTTTGCTGCAACCTCTGTTTTCCTAGTAAAAAACAGAGCAACAACATGTGAGGGCCAAAGCTTGTTTCAACCACCCTATTCAGAGCCGCATCTCGCAAACGAGTCTGCCGAAGATCTGGAGAGCCACTGTAAGCCACCGGCTAGCCACGTCCTGTCCACCCAGTGCAACCTCACACGCCGAAGATCACCACAGAAGGTCCCTTGCACGTAAAGTGTTATGCCACCATCTCCTTCCCTCTCGGTAAAAATATTTTTCCTTTTGGCATCAAGCACTTCTCTGGTTTTATTCTTTCTCCATAAACGTACGTTGCTTTGTAAAAATTATCTGGGCTAGTTTTATCTTAAATCATGGGCTGTTTACGTATTGGTTTCCTTTTGGAATGGAGTTTTGTTCATGGGTTAGGTTTAATATCTTTTTCAAGTGGGTTCTAGTTTATTTGATAATCGTCTTGAAACTTTTATGTTTTATTTACGTTATTTATTTGAATGATTTTAAATTGTTATTAAGTAAAGATATTTTTTACAAACTTATTTTCAGAAGTAAGCGGTGATTGTGTAATTTTATTTTAAACACTTATATGATCTAGTTTATTTTCATTAAATAAATTTGTTGTTTAATTTAAATTATCCGGATATCATTATATTATCTAGTATTAAACGCTATAGTTTGTTTTCAATATTAAATAAGTTAGGATTTAATATTGTAGTCGGAGAAATTAAGTGATTATTTATGAAATTGGGAAGTGATGGTATTTTTAGGATTAAGAGAATTTTAGACATTTAAGAAAAATAGGTTATTTTAGTATTTCAGGTTTAGGAATCGAAATACTTGTTCTATTGAAATTTACGAAAATTACGTGATTATTTTATAGGTGGCGATTAATTATTGTTCAACATTTTGAGGAAAATTCCGAAAAAGCTAAGAAGTTCAAGTAAGCGGGGTTCCTATGCTAGACTTTGCATTAAAATAAAATGAGCTGTGGTTATTTTTGAATAATATACATATTTGGTTATGAAAAAAAAAATTGAATTACCTCAGTTATTTGTTCTGCATCACTCATGAGATTCTATTTAAGAAGAAAGTATTTTTGTCATTACTGGTGTAGACATGAGCTTATTTTTGACACTCTGTTTCTGAACTTTGAAAAAGAGAGCGAATATGAAATTTGTGCATAAATTATGTTGTGATATGATTTTATTCTGTGCTGAAGATTTTCTGTACTCAGATATGATCTGATGTGATTTTCTGTAAAACCTATGGCATAACATTCTGTTTCTATTTCTGTTTTGTTCTGACCTTATCACAGGTGTAAAACTGTGGCCTCTGTTCAGGTTGGTACCAACGTTTTTGTTTCCTGGTGCACCCACTTTGGAAACAATGTGGTTTTCTGCATGGTATTTCCTATGTGCACACTCGAGGCTCCGAGAATGAATAAGGGGAAGATTTACATTTTGTTTCTGCTCGGTTAGCTACCGGGGTTTGCACAACCCTACCACGGGGGTTAAACATGGTATTTTTTTATATGATTACATAAGATGTGATGTTTCAGTTTATGCTATGCCAAAGGAATTTTGATTATGAATATTTTTGAAACTTTCGCTCTGATATTTTTGATAACACGTTCTGATGCCGCATTTTGAGAACATTATTCTGATTAACATTCTGAAAGAAATATTTTGTTCTGTATTATGAACTCTGTAAATGCTCATGTTTACACACTAGTATATGTCATCTACTTACTGAGTTGTTGATAACTCACCCCTTATCTCCAATTATATTGTAGATAATTTTGATGGTTTAGCTGGAGAACAAGAGTAGGAAGTTTAGCAAGGTGGGATGATCGTAGTGGAATAAGTGCCTGAGAGTACAAGTGCTTATTTGAGAGTCGTAGTTAGTAAACTTATTTATTTTTCGGGTATTTTGATTTGATTAGTTGAGGATATTTTCGAGTTTTTAGAGAATTTCTAATTTATGTTATTGGGACTTTCTTTATTGTTCCCATATTGGAACTTAGATATTTGGATTGATTAAATGGATTAATATTTTATGAAATTTTTTGGATTTTATAGTTGTGTTATTTAAGTTGATATTAGGTATTAAGAGCTAACCCTCCGAACCTCCGGAATCAGGGTGTTACAATCATTCTCATACAAGTGGAAATCGAATGCTTAGATGATCAACACAAGATATTGGCTTAAAAAACTATCATGACATGCTGTTTTCCTCAAATCTAAACCTTCAATCAAATATTCAAGATGTTAACTATACAGATAACATATCAAGACATGTCATGGCTAAATTTTCATACCAAAACAATTTATACATGCAAAACTTCAAATCTGGCCCAAAATGCATCACTTCAAGTAAAACCTTAGCAGTCTTGGGAGCTTTCGATCTCGTGGAGAATGGTGTTTCTGAAAATATTCCTGTTTCAGCCATTGTTTTCGGGTGCCCGCAAGTAGGGAACAAAGCTTTCAACGAGAGGTTCAAGAAGTATCCAAATCTCAATGTTTTGCATGTAAAGAACACCATTGACGTGATCCCACATTATCCAGGGCAGATGTTGGGGTACAGGCACACGGGGGTTGATTTGGTTATAGATACAAGGAAGTCTCCAAGCTTGAAGGACTCGAAGAATCCGTCAGATTGGCATAATCTGGAGGCGATGTTGCATGTGGTGACTGGGTGGAATGGGGAGAAGGAGAAGTTTGAGTTGAAGGTGAATAGAAGCTTGGCTTTGGTGAATAAGTCGAGTGAATATCTCAAGGATGAATACTTGATTCCGGGATCGTGGTGGGTGGAGAGGAACAAAGGGTTGGTGCGTGATGAAAATGGAGAATGGGTTCTGGCTCATCCAGACGAAGATGACCTTCCGGTTCCCGAGTATTATTCATCAATTGAGTTGTAGGGACATGATTTGAATGGTTGGTGAATCGTGGCCCTACGTGTTTACATATAATTTCTACTTATTTATTCTTTGGTCTTCTTTTTGTGAGATGTATGTATCATGTATGGTTCCTCCCTTTTCATCAATTGGAACTACAATATTAGAGTGTGCTTCTGATCTGCTCAATGATTAATGTGTATAATTTTATGCTTTCATTTTCTATCGTGTAAGAATAGATACAGTCATTGATTTTGTAAGCGTCGCTCATTCTTTTTGAAAAAAAGCAAAGTTTACTATTAAAAAATTAATTTCTTCAGGTAGATTTTATATTTACTTACTTTTTTCAAAATAAATGCAAGACACTTATACATTCTAGACTGTAAATATTATTTCTCTTTCTAAAATTCTAATAAAAATTATTGTATTTAGGAGGAAAAAGGATGAACTGAGTCATGTGAACATAAACTCTAAATTTCCATTTTACTCACCAAAAGAATGGAATTTTTTCCCTAATTCTAAATATCTAATTAGAAAAATTTAAAACACAACCCAACTAGATCAAACATGCATAGGCTGCAAAACACGTATAAGTCAAAACTCTTGATTTTTGTTATAATTCTTTCAAACCCTATATTTCATGCTAAAACCGAAATATGCAACATACAAAAATCACATCCTATGCTTAAATAACATGCTAGAACAACCAACAAAACTTGTATCATAAAAATCACAACTTTCTTCATAATAAAATTTCAAGTATTTTCACCTTAAGAACAACCTTTGATGTTCAAGGTTTTATCTTTTTTCAAAACAACTCCAAAGACTCTGAAAGTTCAATAACATACTCTCAATATATTCATATCACATTCTTAATAACTATCATGCTTTGAATCATCGAGCCAAAACTACAAAAAGTCACAAAATCTAACTTAACACATTCAGTTTTCACCCTTTCACTAAAACAGAAAACTATGTGGTTTGTTTTTTTTATCAAATCATTAGATTCAAAACCTTTCATGAAATAAATCATAAATGATCAATATCATATGGTTAATAATCAAGTCCTAGAATCGACCTAAGCCTCAAACCTAAGATCATATGGTAAAATTTGTATCAAAACATAGATCTACCCAAAAACCTCAAATACAAGACCTATCCGAACCTTTACAAGCATAAAAATTCATATCTTTAAAACCGACACCATAAATCCTCAAACTAACATTTTAACATGTAAATCAAAGTCTCAGGGTCATCATATGTGAATATTAAAACCATTGGAGCATGATTTCACAACAAATGATTCAAGCTTATTCAAAACAGAATTGTTTTTCATACTCCTAGTTTTCAGCTTTTTAGATCTATGCAAAACTATTATAAAAAACTTATAACATGCAATGAATTTTTATCGAACTTGTATACTAGCATGTTAACTATAATTCATAAAAATATCAGATCAACATCTTGTCAAGAAGACCATAAAAAAATCAATGAATCACACACTGTCTAGTTTATCTCCCAAAATGATCTCTTCATGCTTAAAGGAACTTTTCACCAATCAAACAACCATAAAAATTTACACAAAATATACTGAAAGAAACTAGACTCGAAGAGAAACAACTTATGTGGAGGGTACTTTGTGAGAAAAATTGTCTGAGAGCTCCTTTGATTTCCTCCCCAAGAAAAGGTTTCAAAAGTGATCAAAGGCTAGTGAAATGGACAAGGACAATACTGATACATCTGGAGGGGTGATAGGAGATGTGTGAAAGATACTTTGGGTGACGTGGTGTCAACCAAAACTGTGAGTAAAAACTGTTGGCAATAGTGCATGGTTTTTAGCCAAGGAAGCTTCCATGTGAAGGGTGGTGGTGAGGTGGCTCTTTGAAAGTTGAATTGAAAAATGTTCTCTGTAAGAAATATGCATCAAAGTTTATTTGAAAAAGTTGAGGAATCTAGGTGGGAGACAAATACTAATTTTCTGCACAGCATGCATTTCATATTTTTCATTTTTCATGCATAATTTATGTTTGCGCACATTGGTTGTTTCACTTATTAAGATTTCAAGTAAATCTCATCCCTTGTGTACCGCTATTAGTCCACTCAGGATGATAGAAGTTGTATCAGGACCAGACGAGGATGGACAGGATGAACCAGTGAATTCGACTAATTGAAGAGGAGCTGAATCTTGATCAAAGGTTAGATCTTATTTTGATGTTCATAGTTTTAACCTTTGTACCTTTGAGCGTATACGCTCTAAGGAGTTGATCAAATCATGGAGACTTATTATTTGACGTATTTTGTATTGAGGGTATACTACCTTATCGTTTGAACTCATGAAGAATATTAATGCTATTGGGATGTTTTAATTCATTTTAGAATAAGTTATATTTAGTCACCCCTTATTCTGCTGCGATTATTCCATACTGCTAATTGCATTCTAGGATGCATTGCATGTTAACTATCACGAACTGGGGTATGTAACTTTGTGCTACATGTCCTGACACTCCAAGACTCTGTTACATCCCAAGCAGGGAGTTGGGGGCGTCACACATAGTATACACGTATAAGATATGAATCATAGTGTGTAACAAGTAGCAATTCTATAATCCAGTTTGAACAACCAAAAAAAAATGAAAATTTTACACATAAACATAAAACATTATCCAAGAATAAGTTAAAGGCTAACTTACAAATTTCTCAAAAGATTTTCCAATGGTCAAACAAGCTGAAAGCATATATTTTCAAACTATTAGACTTTGGGTAACAAATATCAATCCAAACATGTGTGTCACATATGAGGGTTTATGCTCCTAACCCTAAATTGACTATAATCTCTTATTGTGACTTTTATAACTCATATACACATGGTTTGAGGAACACAAGCGAGTGTGTGTGTGTGTAGGACAAGTGTGGTTTCAATCGACAAAACCCTAATGGCCAAAAGTGCATGGCACTCTAGATTAGGCTTCTTACAACAATGACTAAGTAGAACCTTATACGAAACCCTAGTGTAGGCCGAACATCTCTTGTCCCTACAAAGACCACTCATTTTTTCCATTTTCCCATCAAGATCTCAGATTCTTTAGGAGAGAAAACCCTAGACAAACCATACTCAATAAGGTTTATGCATGGCTGCCTTCTAGTGGTCAAACCAATTACTTCTTCATTCCCATGAAGCTTATAATAGGGTTACGACACAATCCTTCACTCCATCCCTCCGAAACCAACAACTCCCTTGCAAGTGTGTGTGCATGCATAAGAAAAGAATGAGGCGGTGGCTTGAAGGTTCTTACCATGCAATCATTTCTAGCAAAGTGTTCTCTTATCTCCAACCTTTGCTTGTACAAAATGGGTGTTTGGATGGAAAGAAAATGATGTTAGATTCTTCCTAAGGTTGGCGAGATAGAGAGAAAAGGAGAGAAGAAAAAAATCTAAAACCAAAATGACATTTGAGCTCCTTCTAGCAAGTGTATGGGCGTGGGTCATAAATGCCCATATTTATATTTTCCTTTGCTCACACTTACTCTCTCCCTTCTATCATTACTTTGTTGTAGAATCCAAAAAGTCTCTGATCTCTTACATGCATTAGGCGCCAAGTGGCATCCCTTTCTTGTTACGGACGAAAGTCCCTTCTTCTTCCCCTCATTATTCTTCTCTTGGGAACCTAAGGGCTTCTTATGCATGAAGTACAAGTGGAGCCTTCTATCCTAGCCAAACCCCTAAGTGTCTCTCAGAATCTCCTTTGTGGTCTAGGTATAATGAACCTATGGAAAGAGATATGCATGGTTGCCAAGTGGTAGTGTAGGTGACGTGTACTTCACATGACCGAAACCCTAAGGCCTTCTTCCTTCATCATTTGTCTTCTAGAAATTTCAAAACCTATCTTGCATGCTTGCCAAGTGGTGTGCTTCCTAGAAAACTGAAGCTCTCTTCATGACTGCATTTCTAGAAATTCTAAGGTGCCTATGCATGAATGCCATGTGGCAAAATAAGTGAAGGAAGCATGTGTGCCTTAGTATTTTTGAAACTCCCTTATTCTCCTTCCTTCTTCCCTTTTTGGTCAAGGCACAATGAATCTATAGAATGCAATTGCATGACTGCCAAGTGGAATTGTGAGTGATAGGGTTGGCGTGTGCTCTAGATGAGTTGAAACCCTATGGCTTTCTTCCTTCACATGACTTCTTCTAGAAGCTTGGAGCTTCATTGCAAGTGGTTGGTGTCTCTTAGAAAAACGAAACTCCTTTTCCCTAGGATCCTAATGATTATGGTTTAGGGAAACGCAAGGGTCTCTCATGGGGCGCCTCTCCCTTCCTTCCCAAACCCTAATTAGGTTTTCAAACTCTAACCCTCATCATGTAGCTGAAAATGACTAGGTATTGGACTTCTTCTTAGGCTTGGGCGCCTATTGCACCATCTCATAACAACACTCACTTTAACCTCATGCTCTTAACCTTCACAATCCAATGGGCTTAATTCTAATTAGATCAATACTAAAATTAGGGTTTAACCTCAAGGTCCTAGCTTGGGCTGGGATATCACATTTGTTTTACTATGAGCCAGTTCCTTGTAGTTTTCAAAGGCAATCATAACTTCTTGAACCCTACAGTTCATGACTATTTTCTTAATGAACTTTTACTTTTAGGCTTCTCGAAAAAGTGCTTGCCAAACAACTTTTTAGATGAAAGGATTTGTGTGGATGCCTTTCTATACATTTTTCGCATTTCTCTTTAAGAGAATCATCAATTAGATTGTGAGGCTCATGATCTTCATAAGAATGAGGAAGTAGGATAAGCAACTTCATCACAAGCAACAAAAGTTTTCCAACCATTGTTTTTCTCGTCTTTTGGTTAAGTAATATCTTTGGCCAAGTCCATAAGAATTTGAGGCAGTTTTAATATTCATCTGTGAATTAAGCCAATATGTTTTATATGAAGAGTAAGATCCATTCAAAGGTTGAGTATAGCTATAAGAGCACAATTAACTTCATGACCATCACCACCACGGTTAGCAAAGGTGATTACAAACATATTTGTGCCCACCTCTTGAAATTGAGCCTTCCTACTTATCCTCCACACTGTAGCCATCGTTGCTTCAATAATTCCCTAACTTATGTTTCTTTCCATCCATACATTTCCCACCAGACTACATTCTCCCTTATTTTTCAACTCCTTCGATATCTCATCATCCAGGTCTACCTACTGAGTTTCTTCCTCCGTCAGCTTCAAACATTCCCATTTTTTTGCAAGGTCATTCATCATTGCTAACCACCCCTTCCTTCTGTAAAAGGGAAAAAAAAGACCACCCCCTTCCTGATACCACTCTGTAGCATAAGGAATGAAAAAACAGACCCCAGGCTCTTCTACCACCTTTCTACCACCACAATTCTTCGGATTATTATGCAAGAGCAGATTTGAAAATGTCACCACCACCTCTCTGCCACCACACAGCTACGTAAACCAGACTAAACCAACCCTTCCACCACCTTACTGCCACCACTCAATGCCGTTGCGCACACACCCCGTACCCCTCTGCCACCTCCTAATTCTATTAAAATATTCGTGGACCCCACTTCACCTCACACCCCTCCGAGAGAGAAAAGACAGAGAGAAGAATTTCAGTACAACACTTCACACCAAATACTTGAATTAATGCTGCTGCTCCTCCGCTATCGCTGCATCATATTAGAAACTGTCCTTAATAAAATCCTTTACTATTCCAGAAGAAAAAACCCGTAGCATTAACTAAAGAAGAGGATCTTTTGGATGCTTTTTGAAGATCTGAAAGGTACGAAGGTTTGTTTCTCGAGATATTTGGTTTGGTTGGTTGGTTATGGTGGTGGGAGGTATCTTTGCTACCAATTCATCATACAATATAGAGAACACACGAGTCACATTATCCATTAGGCCTTTTGGTTTTCTCTTTCATTTTCTCTGTGTACAAAAAGGAAAAGTGGGGGGAGGGTGCTTTCTCCTTCCCTCGTCACTCTTCCTTTCTTTATACTGTCTTTCCCCAAAGCTTCCTCCTTTACCGAACTTGTCTCTCAAGTCTCCCCCCTTCCAATCTCAAACTATGATGCGTATGAGTATAGACTAGAGTGAAAAGTGGGACACAGAGGTGGTTGAAAATGGTTGGAATGTGATGTTAACAGTCATTGAAAAGGGCGTGGGTGGGAGTGGGATTTACAACAGAGTTAATATTTGTTGTCCACAAATGTGTTTTAATTTGAGAGAAATGGCGCTGGTTGTGGCTCAGTAGCATAGAGAGAGTAGTAGTGTGAGCATCGACAATGACGAATGGCGATGACACAAACGACGATGAAGTTTAGGGGGCAGGGGCTAGGGTTTATACAAAGGGAAGGTTGAGGATGATGGGGATGACGACGATGACGATAAGGATTACATACAAGGTAGAGGAGCGACTGAATTCGTCGAACGTGGAGTAAGCGAATGAGGATGGATCGAGTCATCTCGGTGCGTTTGTATGTGTGATTTACTATGACTTTTTCTTGTGCATTTCAATTTGCTACCCATTATTCTCCAATCGGGTTGCACATCTGAACCAACGTCCATCAGGTTGAAACCGATATTTGCCTTCACCTGGCATGATGCAGACAGATCGGGTTCAAGGTTTATTTGCATAGCCCTACCATGTTATACCACTTTTTCCAAATAAAGTTTTGATCTACTGATTAGACATGCAAAAGAAGGTAATCATATTGGAGTAGATGCTAGACAAGAAGAAAGTATCTAGGGACATAGATTATTGAAATGTAACATCTTGTGGTATTTTTATAACATTTAAAGAGCACTAATTAAATTAAAAATCATATAACAGATTGGAAAGGGTGTCGGAAAATGATATATTGTTAAAAAATGTGATCTAATAAATCATATTAGAATAGATCAAGTACAACTCATCAAATGCAGGATCCAATAAAAATTGCGATAGCGACACATGAAAGCAACAAACATAAAGATTGTACCTTTTTTTATTTTTCTTAGAACAAAGAATAAGAGGAAAAAGAGAGTGATCCTTCCCATTAGAAGCAGTTCATTAAACTAAAGAAAAGTGATACTTTCTATCCACTAACTTCAACCTAACTCTAATTTTGTAGTACTTTAAATTAAAAAAAGTTTCAATTTACCTGCTAAACTACCAACATGTTCTCAGTTCAAATCTAACCATTAATATTATTTAAATATAATCCAATTATTATGTAGCTAGGTTCATGGAGCTTGCTTGTTTCCCAACCTAGCTATCGAGTTCCCACTGACACAAAGCGAGTAGAGTAGAAAAGTCTTAATTAGGAGCAGTTGCACAATTACTCTGTTTCGGTGTAGGCAAACAGAGGATGTGGGCGTCGCATGGCTGTAACTACTCGGTGGTTATAAGGCTAGGTTACGTGGATGAGCAGCTTTTTCCATCCTGGGTTGGTTTTGGTTGCACTGGGTGTGACAGGGCTTTGAAGCTTGAAGCGTGCAGAGTTGTTATCATTATTTATCTAGCCTCATTCACTTATATGTTGTGTATTAAAAAACAATCAAAAATAGCAAAGATGTAGACTGCAAATTCTCTATCCCTCATTCTCTCTTCTCAATCTCCTTTTCTATTTTATTTTTATTTTCTAAATGTTATCAGAGCTCTTGGCTAACGTCAAGCTCAATTATGTGGACTTGTTCTTTTAAAGTTGTTCGTTAGCTTTATGTAACGCTCCGTTCCCGGAGGTCAGGAGAGTTAGCTCTTAATACCTAATACAACTATAAAATCTAGAAAAAAACTCCATAAAATCTTAATTCATTTACTCATCCCAAAAATTTATGTTCCTTCATAGGGACAACAAAGAAATTCTCAATAACATAAATTAAAAACTCTCCAAAAACTTGAAAATATCCTAAATTCATCAATCAAAATATCGAAAGTAAATCAATTTACTAACTACGACTCTCAAATATGCACTTGTACCCTCATGTACTTATTCTACTACGATCATAACATCTTGATAAAACTTCTTATTCTTATTCTCTAGCTGAACCATCAAAATTATCTGAAAAATATATGGAGATAAGGGGTGAGTTATCAACAATTCAGTAAGTAGAAAACATATATCAGTGTGTAAAGATGAACATTTACAGAGATCAGAATGCAGAACAAAACATTTTCATTTTCAGAGTGCGGAAGCAAAACATGTTATCAAAATATCAGAGTGAAGATTTAGAAATAATTTCATTCAAAAATATCCTTTGGCATAGTATAAATGATCATCATCATCATCAGAACATCATATCAGAACAGAAGACATGCATAACCTCCGTGGTAGGGTTGTGCATCTGTGGATAGCCAAGCAGAACATAAATTACTCTGTCACCAAGGTGTGCACTCTAAATAGAGACCACTACTATAACCCTTGGCAGGACCTTATCCACTATTGTAACCCGTGGTTGGGCCGTATCCACTATTATAACCCGTGGCAGGGCCGTAACTAAACAGAGCGGAAATAGAATTAAAGTCAGAATCAAAGAGTCATGCCAAAGGTTTTTAGAAATCACCTATTATCCAAATAGAGTACTGAACAAAATCATATCATCTTCGTAATCAAAGCAGATCCAAAGCATATTTACATAATTATGCACAAATTTTCATATTCGCTCTTTTTGCATAGATCAGAAATAGAATGTAAAAAATAAGCTCATGTCTATACTAGTCATGACAAAAATGCTTTCTCTTTCATTAGAATTCAATGAGTAATGACAAACAAATAACTGATGCTATTTTCACATTTCTTTTCAAAACATATAATGCACATTTTCATAAATCAACCTCAGTTCATTTTTGTTTTTATGCAAAGTCTAGCATAGAAATGTGAATTATATGTGCATTACTTGGACTTCTTAGTTTTTTAGAATTTTCCTCAGATCAATGTTGAGTCAATTATAAATCGTCACCTATAAAATAATCACGTAATTCTGTAAATTTCCAATCAATTACAAATTTGCACCATTTAAGCCTAAGCTTCTACTATATTTATTTTAATCCTTCAATACTTAAAAAAATTCTCATAACCCTAAAATATCCTCATTTTCTAAATTTCCTTGATATTAATCAACATTTTAGGTAAGTACTAGTAAAAATTTCATTAAATAATAAATAAAAAATAGCTTTAATCATAATTTAAATGTTCAAAATAAAATTACATACTTACTAAAAAATAATTTGCTACCAATAGTACAATTTAAAAATCCTATTTGCTTTCTATACAATTTCTTATACTTCCCACAAAAATCATGTAAAAACAAATTTAATATAAACAACATTCCAAATTGAAACCATCCAATAATAAGGGTAGTATTGTAATTCCACATCCAAAAAGTATGCAAGACTAAGTTTACGTAGACTGTAAAGAGTAAACGTTTCATGTGTTTTCTGTGCAACAGGAGGCGAGGACAGTGGCACGAGGTACTCATCGAGAGTAAATGGCAACAGCCGATCGGAGTGGCACTGGGATGAAGACGGCTTCCAATTGGCCGTGGTCTCCATTGCGTGGTGGTGGGGCTGTGAGGTGCGAGTGAGAGAAACTTAACGTGAGGGCAAAAGGGGTAGAGAGAAAAAAAAAGTGGGGGGAAGAAGGCTCATCGGGGCTTACCGAGAGGGACACGATGGACCTGGGTGCACGATCTGCATGTTTTGGAGGTTCCCAATTGAGACTGAGTAGTTGGGCGGCGGCGCTGCGGTTCACAATGGAGGGAAGTAGGTGCTCTGCTTTCGGTGGTGCAAAACAGAGTCTTGCATGAGGCGTTGCTACGGTGCACTGATGTTGCTGGGCGTTTCCTGGACGTGGATGCAGTGGCTGTTCCACGATGGTCCCGTGGTTGACACTAGGAAAACTGGTTGCTGGGCTTCACGCGGTGGTGAGGACGGCAATAAAGTTGGACGGTGGGAGGGGCATGCAATGCAACGATGTGGTTACTATCCCTATGGCAGTGCACGTACTTGTGGTTTAGGATAGCAGAGGTTGTTGTTCTGTCGTGGGGTTCACGGTTTGCCAATGGGCTGGGTGGTGGGGCTATCACACGGTGGTTTCCGTCGAGCAGGAGATGTGGTTCGTGCGTGAGATTGGTGCTGCCTGAAAGTGGAGGCGTGGGGGAGTTAATCGTGTGGCAGCCCTAGCTTGGGGAAAGAGACGACAACCCTATTCTGGGTTTTCTTCATGCACGAAGGATGTGCATTTATAGGTGATTGAAAGACCAAAATAAAACCCTAGAGATGAGAGAAAGTGGCGTGCATGCTTGGGCATAAAATGGACGTGAAACCGTGAAGAACATGGAGTCTAAAGTAAGGTAATACGGGCTTGGGCTTTCAGTGAATTAAAGGCCTCGACTCAATCTCTAAAAATAAAACAATTTGTCTTAGAAAAATATCTCGACCCTTAAAAGTTTTTTTTTTAAACCTAAATATCAAACCCACAAAAAAAAAAAAAATCATAATACATCAAAACAGAGATTTTAGGCCCGTAGTCTATTTGAAAAAAAAAAACTATTTGAAGACTCAAATGGGCTTTTAGCACATAAAATCCAAAATTTTTGGAAACAACTTCGCATTGGACCCGGGTGTTACACTTTAACTCTCACAAAAAGTTTTTTGGCATTACCGCCATTGATTTCCTTGTGTCTCTCGCAGCGTTTTTTTTTTTTTTTTGTTGTTGTTTATGATAAGTCTCATATTGAATGTGTTATTGGGTGCTCTTTATTGTTCACCACACGTTCTCCAGAGGCTTTCTACACACTTAATGGATCGTCGTTTGTAATAAGTCTCATATTCAACGTGTTATTTAATATTCTTTTTCATTCACCGCACGTTCTTCAAAGGTTTCCTACACACTTCAATGAGTTATTTTGTGTTATATTTCGTTCGCCATACATCCTTCAAAGGCTTCCTATGCACTAAACGGATCACTACCCTCCTATTCATCATCAATCTCGTACAAAAGTTTATTTCTGTCCACCATCCACTTACATCATGCACCATAGTGACACCTTTTGTTGAGTCATCAGTCAGATCCCCATGTCTCATCCACGTGGCCGGGAACATGATCTTATTTAAAAACTCAAGATAAAGCCTTCATCATCATCCTAAGTTTGAGCTAAGATGTTTGTAACTACCCGACCCAATATTATTAGGAATAAATTATGGATAATTTCATTGGGCCTAAAATTAGGTTAATAGGCCAATTATATTAGAAGCCTAATTGAGTGTTTGCGTATTTTTTAAAATAGACTACGGGCTTAGAATTTTTATTTTGGCAAATATCGATTTTGTTATAGGGCTTGCCATGTTATAATATTTTTAAGATGGGAATTTTGATGTACAGAGAAATTTTTGTGGAACATATTGGATTATTTTGGAGGTTGAGTCGAAAAACTCAAACAAAAATCCTATGTCACACACGTCTCCTACTTAGTGGATTATTTTAGAGTTCTATCTCCATTAAGACTCCTAAACCATACCAACAACTATAAGTCTATACCCACAGCTCCACTCCATGAGCATTCACATCTCTTTCAATCTAGGGTTGTCTTTGACCCTCTTGTGCCGCTAAGCTTCACGCCGCTGCCAAGCTTCTCCAAGCCAAACCAGTTGCAACAAACCACCGAAAAACAAAGAAACCGTAGCCCCACCGAGCCGCTCCTCCCTCTACCATGAACTACCACAGAAACCATCATTGCACAACACACACCCGGTAGTGCACCAAGAACCACTATCGTCGAACCCAACAACCCACACCTTCTCCCTACGATGCATTCTGATCCCTTCCATGCCAACCCAAACCGCAAGCCACTGCATTCGATCCCATGCCAAAACTTTTTCCATATCCACCATGAAAAACCATAAAATAGCCACCAGGAAACTCTAGCAACCACAGCTACACGATCGTAGAAAACCACTAAAGGGTAGCCGCTGCCCAGCTCCGCACAAAGACTGCAACCACTCAAAACCACCATGTGCACAAGCTCCACACATGGCAACCGCCTGCACAAAGAAGTAACAGAAGCAACTTTGTTTTGCCACTAAAAAATAGAGCAAGATTGGAGCACTTGGAGACCACGTAACCCAGGCTTTTCCACCGTCAGACTGCTACCATCAGTCGGAGACAACCCAGTTCCAACCATCTCCATCACCATCAGCGGCATTGTAAGTCACCAACGCACTTCGTAATACATCTCTGCTCCTCCCGACGTCAAGCTCCCTCCCTCGTGTTAATTCTTTTTCACTGTCTCTCTCCGTCTCTCTTTCTCTCTCTAAGAGAAAGTAATGAGAATACCTGAAAAGTGTTTAGAATGTTTGTGAATAGTAGTGAAAAAGTAATGAAAAAGTGATAATAGAATAATGAATAGTAGGTCAAAAGTAATGAATAGTAAAAACAGTAGGTGAAAAGTAATAACAAAGTAAAGAATATTAGTGAGAGTACTTGAGGTACTCTTGATACCCAAACGTAGCAGTTTCTCTGTGAGCCACAAAAATTTGGGTGATTTATTTTATTTGATTATTATTATTATTAATATTTATTTATTTGTAAGTGGATTCTAGGGTCAATTGGAGAGTGTGAGTAACGGGCCCAGCCTGTGTGAGTGAGGGAGCCTAGCCCCTTGTGGTAAAACGTCAGTTTTGGCAAGAAGCCCTAGGGCTTCATCTCTTTTTCCCTCTGCTGCACCGTACCCCCTTTCTTTCTTGTCTCTCTTTTTCATTTCTCTTGTTTTCAATCGCATATACATACATACATTTATCCCTCTTGCGTGAAGAAACTCTCAGAATAGGGTTGCCGTAGCTGCCTTATTGCACCTCCACACTGTAGCACCCACGACCACCATATAAGGAGACACGGGAATTGAGACGCCGGGATGATGACAACAGGGTCATACATCCCAACGTTAGTGTCAAGTGTGTGTATATGCAACAATGTACAAAAATAACGTAGCGGATAAAAAATACAGTTAAATACCAGAATTGTTAATACAATTTAAACAATCAGTAAAAATGCTTAAAAAGTTATACAGTCATCCAAAATAAATATTTTACAAGTCCCAAACAGAATGCGAGTGATCCAATCACTCCTCGGGCGGAGCCGACTCCTCAGGCTCACCCTCATCCTCCTCTGCATCAAAATCTGCATTACCATAGGACGGTACCGCAGGTAAGTATAACCCAAATAACCAAGAGATAAAAATACATTAATGCGACCAACATGCATGCATATGATGAAATATACATTAAATCCAAAAATACTATTTTTCTCGAAAATAGATATTTTCCAACACACACCAAAATCCCATTTTGGCCCAAAAAGAATACTCCGTCATTTTTCCATAAAATGACCCAAATCAATAAAACCTCATTTTCCCAGAAAATGAATCACATAAAAATCCTTTTAATAAACACACGCTATTTTCCCAGAAAACAGCTCATTATTCCATTAACCAATGCATCATGATCTCCCCTAGGGATCATCCACACGTCCTGGCTTTGTAGCGATGCTTAGTTCCTCGCGCAGCGCGTTCGTGGCCAAGCACCCACTACACAAAGAGTGATGTCCAGTTCCGCGCCCAGCGCGTACGTGGCCAAGCATCCTCTAGCCCCGCCAGTAGAGGGGCCACGGAGTCGGCACGAGACCATCTCGTCCGATCTCGTTGTCGCCCAATGACAACCCAGGGGACGTCACTCAGTATATTCCGCTCCCGAGTGACCAGAGGAGCTCCACCGAGATAATACTTTATCTCGGCTTGGGGTCGTGATACACACGCACCCAAAATTATTTAACACATGAAAACCCAATTTTCATAAAACACATGAACATGAATGCATGTACACGAAAACTCAATTTTCTTTACAAACATGATCATGCGTGCAATATGCCATGTACATAAACAACACCATACCAACAACCAACATTTCACAATACCAACCAAACACACAACTCCATCCACAATCAATCCGACCCCCAAACTCCTCGGACTCAGTCCGGCATGTCCAATGTGACGCCCCGACTCCCACGTACAAAAAACAAGGGAATCGTGACGTCAGGATGGTCCATAGGGGAGGCCATGGTGCATATGAAAATAATGCATGGTGCATTTGGAATTAATGCACTATTTTCTGAGAAAATAGTGCGAGTTGGTTTTTGGGTAAATCATTTTCTGGGAAAATGTTTTACGGATATTTTGGGCCAAAATGGGATTTTGGCGTGTGTTGGAAAATTATCATTTTCGGGGAAAATGATGTTTTGTGGAAAAATGCATATTTTTCATGTGCATGCATGTTAGTTGCATTTAATGTATTTTATATTACGTTGTTGTTTTGGGTTATACTTACCTGCGATACCATTTTGTGGTAACGCAGATTTTGATGCAGATGAGGAGGAGGAGGGCGAGCCTGAGGAGACGGCTCCGCCTGAGGAGTGATCTGGGATCACTCGTTTGTTTATCTGGAACTATTGTAAATTATTTTATGGATGACTGTATAACTATTATTTAAATCTTTACTGATGTTTGATTGTAAATAAATTCTGGTACTTAGTTGACTATCCGCTGCGTTATTTTATTTGTACACTGTTGCATGTACACACACTGGCACTTCGTTGGGATGTGTGACCGTGTTGTCACCATCCTTGTGTCTCAATCCCTGTGTATTTATATAAGGGGGATTGGGGGCGCCACATCCAACCAGTTCACAATAATATGAGTTAGTGTAAAAATATATTTAAATCACAATAGTTCTTTAGAAAAATACATACAGCGCTATAATATGATTTTCGAAGGATCACGGTGATGCAGGAAGTGGTGACTTAGCAACGTAACAGTGTAAAATACACTGTGGCCGTGGGTCTCAAAAACCCACTTTTCAATGAAGACAAACTAAGATCCGAAATTGATACGGTAGGGCCTAGAGAGGTTGGTGAAGCCAATGGTGGTGGTGGTTTGCCTTGGGTGGCGGCGCAAATGGTGGTTTTAGGCCAAAAATATCCAAATCGGAAATGGGGTAGGATGTGCTTCACTGGTGACGGATCGAAGTTGTGGTTGGGTCCATTGGGTTACTAGTAGGTCAAGGATGAAGTGGTGAAGAGATGATGGTCGGAGGTGGCGCGACGGCGGCGTTGGAGCTCAAGATGCGCTGCGGCTTAGAGTTGGGCATATGGGCTATTGGCGGCGAGATAGAGGCTGGGATTTACGGGGAAGGGTCGCCGGCTTGTAGGGGAGTGAATGGGATGGGCGGTGTCGCGCACGGCGGCGCGACGGCGGTGGGTTGGGTGAGGGAGATGCGGAAGCACTAGAAGAGAGGGAGAGAGGGTTGTGGCGCGGGGCGGGGGGGGGGAGAATGCAACGGAAAAGGAAAGAAAAAAGGAAAGAAAAAGAGAAAGAAAAGTAGGGAAAAGAAATGTGGTCTAATCCTCATCTCTTGGGTCACAAAAATGATCCAACGAAGATGATTTTAAAACAGTAAATCAATTAAAATAAATTAAACGTAATAATACAATGAAAATAAAATAATTAAATCCCACAATCAATTAATTTAAAAAGAAGAATAATTTAAATGTACAACAATAAATAAATATTAAGAAAACATAACAATTTAATTTTCACAATTTAAAGATCATAAAATAATCCATTTAAAATATCCGATATTATAAAATAAGAGAATAAATTTTTGAATTATTAAAAATAATCCTTCAGTGAAAATACACTAAAATACGGGGTGTTACATCCACCTCCCTTAAAAAAAATTTCGTCCTCGAAATTAGCAAAGTCAAACATTAAGGCTAAGACAGGAATAAGATTCAACTAGGAGCAAACTTAAAAACATGCCGCCAGAATCAATTGAACAGATACGGGTACTGCTCTCTCATGTCAGCTTCTCTCTCCCAAGAGAAATCCTGAGCCATCAGATCGCCCCATGACACCTTCACCAAAGGTATTGTCTTAGACCTTAACCTTTGCTCTTTCCAATCCATAATCTGAGTCGGGGCAACTTTATAAGAAAGATTAGGCCAAAGTTCAATGTGTTCAGAGTCGACAAAACGCGGCTCTAGCTATCCAAAACTCTTCTTCAAAGACGACATATGGAACACATCATGGACATCCCCAAAATAATCTGGCAGGGCAACTCTATAAGCAACTAGTCCAACTTTCTCTATAATCTAGAAAGGGCCAACATACCTCGGACTAAGCTTTCCCTTCTTGCCAAAGCGCTTAACCCCCTTCATCGGAGAGACTTTAAGGTAAACCCAATCACCTATCTCAAATGATAAGTCTGTTCTTCTTGTATCTGCATAACTCTTTTGGCACTTTGGGCTTCCGCCATTTTAGTCCTTATAAACTGAACTTGGTCCTTCATTTCTTGAATTATCTCAGGTCCAATCAATTTACTTTCGCCAACTTCATCCTAACACAACGGTGATATACACTTCCTCCCATACAAAGCTTCATATGGGGCCATCTGAATGGAGGAATGAAAACTGTTATTGTAAGCAAACTCAATTAGCGGCAGGTGATTCTCCCAACTCCCCTGAAATTCCATGACACAAGCACGTAACATATCCTCAATAGTCTTGATAGTACGCTCTGATTGACCGTCTATTTGTGGGTGATATGCAGTACTAAACTTCAACTTAGTGCCTAAGGCTGCCTGCAAACTCTTCCAAAAATGGGACGTGAACCGCAGGTCCCGATCTGACACAATACTCTTGGGCACTCTGTGCAAACGCACTATCTCCTTAACATACAACCGAGTCAACTTACCCAAAGAGTTAGTGTTATTGATAGGCAAGAAATGGGCACTCTTGGTTAACCAGTCAACAATCACCCAAACTGAGTTCTTTCAACTAGGAGTCCTCGGCAAAGCCACAACAAAATTCGTAGAAATATCATCCCACTTCCACTCAGGAATAGGGAGATGTTGAAGCCTACCAGCAGGTCTTTGATGTTCAGCTTTAACTTGAAGGCACGTGTCGCATTTCTCGATAAACATGGCAATACCCACCTTCATTCCTTCCCACCAGTAATTTCTCTTTAAATCTCGATACATTTTCGTGCTTCCTAGATGAACTGAATAAGGAGCCTCATGAGCCTTTGCCAAAATTCGCTCCTTAAATTCTGAATCTCGGGGAATCATCCTACGATCCCGAAATCGAAGGATACCATCCTTATCTAGACTATAGTGCAAGGGTCCTTTAGACTTCTTGACTCTCTTCCTAATGGCCAATAACTTTGGATCCCTTCTTTGAATAGTCTTCAATTCTTCAAAATCCACAACCCGGACATCTAAAACCGAAGATAATAATTCTTCCTGCTGCAAACTTTCAATAAGGAGTCTCCTCATCCCGCAAAGGAGAGAATCCACATTTGATGACTCTGCTTCTTCCACCTGTTGAGACTTCCTACTTAAAGCTTCTGCGACTAGATTCGCCTTTCCAGGATGATACTTGATCTCACATTGGTAGTCGCTAATCAGTTCTAACCACCGCCTCTGCCTCATATTGAGATTCTTCTGAGTAAACAGATACTTCAAACTCTTGTGGTCGGTATAGACTTTGCAGACTTCGCCATACAGATAATGCCGCCAAATCTGAAGAGCAAAAACTATAGCCGCCAATTCCAAATCATGGGTGGGATAATTCCTCTCATGAATTTTCAATTGGCGAGATGCATAAGCAACAACTCGTTCTTCTTGCATAAGAACACATCCCAACTCGAATTTAGATGCATCACTAAAAATCACAAATGGCTTGTGTGGCTCCGGGAGTGCCAAAACAGGTGCCGTTGTCAATCTTCTCTTCAATTCTAGGAAACTTCTCTCACATCTATCAGACTATACAAACTCAGCATTCTTTCTAGTCAAAGCAGTGAGAGGTCCAGATAGTTGAAGGGTGAGGCCATGACAAAACAGCTTCCACTTTGCTAGGATCTACGGTCACTCCCTCCTGGGAAATCACATGTCCAAGAAATTTAACTTCTTCCAACCAGAATTCACACTTACTTAGCTTAGCATATAACTGATGCTCCCTTAATTTTCCAAGTGCCAAACGAAGGTGACAAGCATGTTCTTCCACATCTCGTGAATAAATCAGAATATCGTCAAGGAACACCACCACAAAAGAATCCAAAAAAGGCCGAAACACCCTATTCATCAAATCCATAAAAGCGGCAGGGGCATTAGCTAACCCAAAAGACATCACCTTAAATTTATAATGCCTATACCTCGTCCTGAAAGCAGTCTTGGGCACGTCCTTATCTCTTATTCTCAACTGATAGTACCCTTATCTCAAATCAATCTTTGAAAAGACAGCTGCTCCCTGAAGCTGGTCAAACAAATCATCAATTCTAGGAAGAGGATACTTATTCTTGATAGTCACCTTGTTAAGTTCCCGATAGTCGATGCACATTCTGAGTGTACCATCCTTCTTCTTGACAAACAAAACAGGCGCTCCCCAAGGTGAAGTACTAGGCTGAATAAATCCTTTATCAACGAGTTCCTGCAATTGAGTTTTCAACTCTTTTAACTCAGACGGTGCCATATGGTAAGGAGCCTTATGCACAGGAGCCGCTCCAGGTTCCAAATCAATAACAAATTCCAAATCACGAATAGGAGGCAATTCGGGCAACTCGTCCACGAATACATCAGGGAATTCTTCCACAATTGGAATGTCCACTAAAGACTTCTTCTCGGATGACGTAGACACCACTTGAACGAAAAAAGCATTTGCTCCACATGCTATATCTCTCTTAGCTTGAATTGCAGATATAACTGCAAGTCTTGCTTTCAACTTGCTTCCCACGAATTCCAAATACTCTCCATCTGAAAGTTGTAAGCCAATTATCCGACTTCTACAATTGATATTTGCAGAATATCGATGCAACCAATCCATACCTAAAATTATGTCAAATCCAAGCAACTTGAATTCAATCAAATCTGCATCTAATGTCCTCCCACCAAAATCAAAAGGATAGCCTAAAGCAACTTTGGAGCACCACACCAGCTCACCATTTGGACGAGTCACTACTAAGGATTGTGATAACGGCTCGGTGACTAGATTGCACATCCGCGCAAAAGTAGCAGAAACAAAAGATTGAGACGCCCCAGAATCAAACAAGGTACATGCATAAAAATCATATAGACAAACTCTACCTGAAGCAAACACATGCACCAGATAAATCTAGAAAAAAAAACAACTCACATTAAACATCAAGTCCAACAATTAGATTAAAAGCATACCAGTAATCACCCCAGCATCGTGGGTCTCTGGAGCCCTATAATCCACATTACCAGGAGTCACAGCATATACTCGGGCTTGTACAAACTGTTTCTGGCTGCTCCTCCCGCCTCGACGACCTCCTCGTCCTCCTTGACTTCCTTGAGCTTGACTGGGACATTCACGAGCAAAGTGACCCGACTGGCCACATCTAAAGCACTGGATCCCTCTCTGGCCACAGTCACCCTCATGGGCTCTATTACACCTGCTACAAACTGGAGCTCAACCTCATGCACGAACTACAGAGGTTGCCTGCGAACGGACCCCAGTCCTCTATACAAACTTATGCGGTGACCCAGAACTACTATCCTCACTAGCAAAACTCCGCCTCTTCTGGCCTGGAGGGGAGCCTACTACAAAAGTATTTTCCCGCTCTGTAATAGTGGCCAAATCTACTAATTTCTAAAAATCCACAATCTCAAGACAGGCTACTTGTCTGCGTATATCATGGCGTAGACCCTCCTGGAAACGCTTAACTCGCAACTTCTCAGTGGCAATGAGGTGAGTAGCGAATCGCCTAAGCTCCATGAATTTTCTAGCATATTGCTCGACCGTCATGTCTCCTTGTACCAAATTATTGAATTCTTGAGCCTTTTGTCGTCTCACCGCAACAGGAAAGAAACGATCATCGAACTCCTTCTTGAATCGCTGCCAGGACATAGAAGCAAAAGATCCCAACTCCATTTCTAGGAGTTGCCGCTTGGTCTGCCACCAGTTTGCCGCTTCACCTTGCAGCATATAGCTTCCATACAATACCATTTGGGTCTCCGTGCACCCACAAACCTCAAATGTTCTCTCAAGATCTTCTATTCACCTCCTAGCTCGCAGTGGATCCTCCTCCCCAGTAAAGGCATGAGTCCTATGCGCTAGGAAGCGCTCATAGGTGCACCCAACTTGGACCGCTCTATTTAAATCTCCTTGCGGCGGTCGGAAATTCTGTTGGAGGAACTCTGTCATCCTATTCAACGCTCTCGCCATGGCATAATTTCCATCACCTCTTGGTAATTCATCTTCAGGCTCATTAGCTTGCCTTCTTGGTCTCACCATCTTCCTGTCATAGCAATCTTTAACTCTGTTTAAACACCCGAACAAAATCAAACACAAAACAAAAGTAACATTGAAATAACTAAGATAAAGTAAAATAAAATAAAATAACATAAACAAACAAATAACAAATCCATATTAAATGATACCTTAAAATAAATAATTTAACTTATATTTTTAAAATAATATTTCTGGTACTTCACCTAAGGGACATGTGGGTTTACCCAGAGCCGAACTCTCTGATACCACCTGTGGCGCCCATGATCCCCATGTAAGGAGACACGAGAATCGAGATGCCGGAATGATGACAACAGGGTCACACATCCCAACGTTAGTGTCAAGTATGTGTACATGCAATAGTGTACAAAAACAACGCAGCGGATAATTAATATAGCTAAGTACCAGAATTGTTACTACAATTTATACAATCAGTAAAAAGGTTTAAAAAGTTATACAGTCATCTAAAATAAATATTTTACAAGTGCCAAACCAGAATGTGAGTGATCCAATCACTCCTCGGTCGGAGCCGACTCCTCAGGCTCACCCTTATCCTCCTCTGCATCAAAATCTGCGTTATCATAAGACGGTACCACGGGTAAGTATAACCCAAATAACCACGAGATAAAAATACATTAATGCGACTAACATGCATGCATATGATGAAATATGCATTAAATCCAAAAATACTATTTTTCCCGAAAATAGATATTTTCCAACACATGCCAAAATTCCATTTTGGCTGAAAAAGAATACTCTGTCATTTTTCCAGAAAATGACCCAAATCAATAAAACTTCATTTTCCCAGAAAATGAATCTCATAAAAATTCTTTTAATCAACACACGCTATTTTTCCAGAAAACAGCTCATTATTCCATTAACCAATGCACCATGATCTCCCCTAGGGATCATCCACACGTCCTGGCTTCGTAGCGATGCTCAGTTCCGCGGTCAAGCACCCACTACGCAACGAGTGATGCCCAGTTCCGCGCCCAGCGCGTACGTGGCCAAGCATCCTCTAGCCCCCGCCAGTAGAGGGGCCACGAAGTTGGCACGAGACCATCTTGTCCAATCACGTTGTCGCCCAACGACAACCCAGGGGACGTCACTCAGTATATTCCGTTCCCGAGTGACCAGATGAGCTTCACCGAGATAATACCCCATCTCGACTTGGGGTCGTGATACACACGCACCCAAAATCATTTAACACATTAAAACTCAATTTTCATGAAACACATGAACATGAATGCATGTACATGAAAATCCAGTTTCCTTTACAAACATGATCATGCGTGCAATATGCCATGTATATAAACAACACCATACCAACAACCAACATTTCACAATACCAACCAAACACACAACTCCATCCACAATCCATCCGACCCCCGAACTCCTCGGACTCAGTCCGGCATGTCCAACTAGTTCACAATAATATGAGTTAGTGCAAAAATATATTTAATCACAATAGTTCTTTCGAAAAATACTTACAGCGCTATAATATGATTTTCAAAGGATCACGGTGATGCAGGAAGTGGTGACTCAGCAACGTAACAGTGTAAAATACACTGTGGCCGTGGGTCTCAAAAACCCACTTTTCAACGGAGACAAACTAAGACCCGAAATTGATAGGGTAGGGCCTAGAGAGGTCGGTGAAGCCAATGGTGGTGGTGGTTTGCCGTGGGTGGCAGCGCAAATGGTGGTTTTAGGCCAAAAATAGCCAAATAAGAAATGGGGTTGGATGTGCTTCACCGGTGACGGATCGGAGCTGGGGTTGGGTCCATTGGGTTGCTAGGAGGTCAAGGATGAAGTGGTGAAGAGATGGTGGCCGGAGGTGGCACGACGGCGGCGCTGGAGCCCAAGATGCTCCGCGGCTTGGAGTTGGGCGTGAGGGCTATCGGCGGCGAGATAGAGGCTGGGATTTACGGGGAAGGGTCGCCGGCCATAGGGGAGTGAATGGGATGGGCGGTGTCGCACACGGTGGCGCGACGGCGTGACGGCGGTGGGTTGGGTGAGGGAGACGCGGACGCACGGGAAGAGAGGGAGAGAAGGGCTGTCGCGCGGCCGGGGGGGGAATGCAGCGGAAAAGGAAAGAAAAAAGTAAAGAAAAAGAAAAGGAAAAGTAGGGAAAAGAAATGAGGTCCAATCCTCACCTCTTGGGTCACAAAAATGATCCAACGAATATGATTTTAAAACAGCAAATCAATTAAATTAACTTTAATGTAATGATACAATGAAAATAAAATAATTAAATTCCACAATCAATTAATTTAAAAAGAAGAATAATTTAAATGTACAACAATAAATAAATATTAAGAAAATATAACAATTTAATTTTCACAATTTAAAGATCATAAAATAATCCATTTAAAATATCCGATAATTATAAAATAAGAGAATAAATTTTTGAATTATTAAAAATAATCCTTCAGTGAAAATACACTAAAATACGGGGTGTTACATCCACCCCCCTTAAAAAAAATTTCGTCCTCAAAATTAACATGGTCAAACATTAAGGCTAAGACAGGAATAAGATTTAACTACAAGCAAACTTAAGAACATACCGCCAGAATCAATCGAACAAATATGGGTACTGCTCTCTCATGTCAGCTTCTCTCTCCCAAGAGAAATCCTGAGCCATCAGATCGCCCCATGACACCTTCACCAAAGGTATTGTCTTAGACCTTACCCTTTGCTCTTTCCAATCCACAATCTGAGTCGGGGCAACTTTATAAGAAAGATTAGGCCAAAGTTCAATGTGTTCAGAGTCGACAAAACGCGGCTCTGGCTGTCCAAAACTCTTCTTCAAAGACGACACATGGAACACATCATGGACATCTCCAAAATAATCCGGCAGGGCAACTCTATAAGCAACTAGTCCAACTTTCTCTATAATCTGGAAAGTGCCAACATACCTCGAACTAAGCTTTCCCTTCTTGCCAAAGCGCTTAACCCCTTTCATCAGAGAGACTTTAAGGTAAACCCAATCACCTATCTCAAATGATAAGTCTCTTCTCCTTGTATCTGCATAACTCTTTTGGCGACTTTGGGCTACCGCCATTTTAGTCCTTATAAACTGAACTTGGTCCTTCATTTCTTGAATTATCTCAGGCACAATCAATTTACTTCCCCAACTTCATCCAATCACAACGGTGATCTACACTTCCTCCCATACAAAACTTCATACGGGGCCATATGAATGGAGGAATGAAAACTGTTATTGTAAGCAAACTCAATTAGCGGCAGGTGATTCTCCCAACTCCCCTGAAATTCCATGACACAAGCACGCAACATATCCTCAAGAGTCTGGATAGTATGCTCTGATTGACCGTCTGTTTGTGGGTGATATGTAGTACTAAACTTCAACTTAGTGCCTAAGGCTACCTGCAAACTCTTCCAAAATAGGACGTAAACCGCGGGTCCCGATCTGACACGATACTCTTGGGCACTCCGTGCAAACGCACTATCTTCTTAACATACAACTGAGTCAACTTTCCATTTCAACTATCTAGGCGTGCCTATTATCTTGGGTTGTCTCAAACAGGTGTATTTGGAAGATATGGTCTCTAAAGTCCAAAAGAAAATATCAGGTTGGAAAATGAAAATTCTTTCGGCTGGTCGTAGACTTATTTTATTGAAGCATGTTCTTTCTAGTATGGCTCTCCATTTATTTGTAGTTCTACAGGTTTTGCAAGCCACTATCAAAATTCTCCATCGTATGATGAGCACTTTTCTCTAGGGGGAGGTAAATAGTAAGAGTAAGAAAAAATGGGTGGCTTGGAATTCTATCTGTCGTCCCTTGGAAGAAGGTGGCTTGGCATTAAGAAATCTTGATGATATGCAACTAGCCCTTCACACTCGTTTTGCCTAGAATCTCATTCAAGGTAATTCTTTATGGGCCAATTTTTTTAAGGGTAAGTATGAGGGTACCAAGCCTTGGGCTCTTGTTGACCCATCTAAGGGTACTAGGTTTTGGAAAATGATTGTTAAAACTCTTCCTTTGGTTTTGGATAACTCTTCCCTTGGTTCTGGTATGATAACTGGCGGGAGAGAGATCCTTTAGCTAATGAGATGCCTATTGTGGGAAATTCTCTTCTTAAAGTTAAAGATTGCAAATTATCTAATAATTGGGACGTGGATTTTATTCTCCAGTCAGTGGGCCCGGATAATCTGGATGGTATTTTAGAGGACATTGGTAAATCTAAACCAGGATTGGACGTGTTGATATGGACAAAAAATGATAATTGACTGTTTTCTACTAAGTCGGCTTGAGACTGTGTTTGTATTAGAGGTGGTACGCTTGAAGGGCTTTCTTGGATATGGCATAAAAATCTTCCTCTGAAGATGTCCATCAATATGTGGAAAGCTTGGTAGATGGCCCTGAGCGTGGATCATCATCTTCGCAGCATTGGCATTCCTATTACTTCTCGTTGTGACTGTTGTGCTAACGGTCATTATGAAGACTAGAATCATGTTTTGTTTGCAGGTGAAATTGCTAGCACTGTTTGGCGTCATTTTGGGGCTAATCTTGGCATTCTGAACTGCCGAAATTGGAAAGATACGATGCAGACTTGGTTTCGCCATGCGAAATTATCATCTCAAATTGGCATTATTGTGGGTTTTCTTCCAGTGATTATTACTTGGTGACTCTAGCAGAGGCATTGTTTGGCGCGTATGGAGGGACGCTTTGAAACTGCCTCTGACATCATTCATTCTATTCGTTGGTGGATTAGTCTTATTTGTCGTGATATGCATGCTAGTTCTCACCTCTCTGGTTTTGATTTGCAGGTACTTGAGAGTTTGCAGGTCCAGCCTAGTTTCCCTCCCGTTCAGCGTTGCAAAGCTATTAAATGGCTAAGGCCTCCGGCGGGTTGGGTTAAATTGAATACAGATGGTAGTAGTTTGGGTAATCCGGGAGTCTCTGGCGTAGGCGGGATTATTAGAAATGATCATGGTAAGTTAATTCATGCTTTTTCTGCGTTCATTGGTACAGGTTCTAATAATCTGGCAGAGCTTTTTGCTCTCCTTCATGGACTCCAGGTTTGTAGTTTTTTATCCCTCAATTATGTAGAAATTGAACTTGATTATATGACTGTCATTTCTTGGTGAAGAAGTAAAAGATGTGGGGTTTGGTATTTGGAGGATTTATGGGAAGACGTTATTGATATTATGAGTTCCATGACTTGTTCAATTCACCATGTTTTTTCGAGAGGGAAATCAAGTTGCAGATTGGTTAGCCAAGCATGGGGCTTCTGGTAGTGATTCAGTTTTTTCCCACTTGATGGAGACTCCCCGAGTTTTGCGTGGCCTTATTCGCATGGACTACTCTGGGATGCCTTCGCTTCATATTATTTAGTCTCGTTTGTCTTTTGCTTATGGTTTTGTCTTTTTTTTTGTTTTTTACTTTATCTGGCTTGGTTTCTTTTGGCAAGATGGGCTTAGTTTGTTCCCCAGATGCTTGTTTTGTAACCACAGTTTTCCTCCGCCACAAGTGAGGGTTATTAATAAAATTGAGAAGGGGTCCCTATTGGACAGGTGACCCTAACTCTTTAAAAAAAAAAAAAAAAAGCTTATGATGCCACCTAAGCCAAACACTATTCCATCCAACATCTATTTTTGTGCCAAACCAAAAAGGGTTTCAACTCTAGTGAAACTACAAATACTTGGAACCAATTGAAACCCCAAATGCCTTGTGGAAGCCGAAACCTTAAATGGTTTCCCAAACCCCAAATGGTTACCTCAAACCTTAGGAGACGTTTGGAAACAATTTCCATCTCATCTTATCTCATCCCATGTCATTTTCTTTCCCAAACATCATTCAAACACAAATACTTTCAAATTAATAATTAAAACTTTCCTAAATTTTCAAACAAAAAATAAAAAACTATTCAACTTTTTCAAATCCTAAAAAAAATATATTTTAACTTTATAATATTTTTTATTCAACTTTTTCTCTTTCTTTTCCCAAATTCCCATAAATACTTAACTCAAACTATCTCACTACTATTCAGATAACATCTTACTACTATTCATAAACTATCTTACTAGTATTCACAAAATTCTCATATCATCTCATTCTCCAAGTTTCCCCAGTTGGCCGGTTGTAGCTTAGTATTTAATCACTTGATTAAATTACTTTCACATGCTATTAACCACTCAAATTTATGTCATTACACTATCATTCATTCTTTCATACCATAGTATTTTAATTGGGTCAAGAAAAATTAGATTTAGGCATGTTAGAAACCCAAAGCCCAAACTAAACCATTGAAACCCCAAATGGGGCTGATTCGGTTAAGGCCTATTAAGGCCCATGAAATTGCACCACTAAGGCAAGGCTTGTAGAGGGAGCTTCCACCTGCCATGAGTGTACTTTCACTGCCCAAGTTATCCCCAAATAGTTGTTGATGGGAAGGCCAAGAGTTACCTCACCACCTCCTTCTCACACGACAGCAGCAGGTTGAAAGACAATGGGTTCTAACACCTAGTTTTGCTTCTAGTTTTGATGACACCACATCACCCAAAAGTCACTTCCACATCTCCTCTCAACCACTCATACAGTATAAGTCTCGTCCAGGGCCATTTCATTAGTCTTTTGTGACTTTAGAAATACTTTCTTCCAGAGAAATTCAGAGGAACTCTTGGAGAGCTTTTATGGCCTTTCTTGCTCAAATTTTTTGTAGCTTTTGTAAGTAGATTCTCATGAAACTCTCTTCACATAAGTTGTTTCTCCTTGAGTTTTGTTTCTATTGGTATATTTTGTGTAAATTTTCATGGAATTTTGATGGGTAAAAAGCTTATTTAAGCATGTAGACGTCATTCTGAGTGATAAATTGAACAGTGTGATTCTTTGGTTTTTTTGATGATTTTCTTGACAAGATCTTGGTCCGATCTTTGCATAGATGCATGTTATAAGTTTTTGATAATATCTTTGCATATATCTAAAAAGTTGAAAACTGGGAGTATGAAAATAGTTTTTGTTTTGGGAAAGTTTAGGTCTTTTGTTATGAAAGCATGCTCCAATGACTTTTATTTTCAAATATGTTTCTGTTAGGACTTTGACCTATGTGTTAGAATGTTATTTTGAAGATTTATGGTGTTGATCATGAAGATATTAATTTTTATGCATGTAAAGGTCCGGTTAGGTCTTGTATGTGAGGCTCGTGGATGGATCGATGTTTTTGTGCAATGTTTGCCATGTGATCTTAGGCTTGATCTGTAGATCTATTTTAGGACTTGAATATTAAGAATATGATATTATTTCTTGATGATTTAGTTCATGGAATAGGTGCATACCGATTGTGTTGAGTATGATTTTGTAACTTTTGTGGTTTTGGTTTAATTACTCAAAGCATGATAGTCTGTAGCAATGTTTTATGAACATCTTGAGAGTATGCTATTGAAATTTTGGAGTTCTTGGAGTTGTTTGAAAAGGGATAGACCATAAACATCAAGGGTTGTTCTTTGAGTCAAAATACTTGAAGTTTTGTTATGAAGGAAGTTGTTATTTTTATGATTCAAGTTTTTTGTGTTTGTTCTAGCATGTTATAAAGCATAGGATGTGATTTTGTATGTTGCATATTTCGATTTTAACATGAAAGATAGGGTTTGAAAGAATTGTAACAAAAATCAAGAGTTTAGCATGTTTCATATTTCATCCTATGCTTGGTTCACCTAGCTATGTTGTGTTTTAAATTTTTCTAATTATATATTTGGATTTAGGAGTTTTGGAGTTAGGATGTGAAATCTTTAAGTTAAGGGTAAAATGGTCATTTCTTATGTGTGTGTTGGTAATAGAATAATTATTCTTGTTCTTATACTCTTATACATCTCACATTATGCTACGTCACAAAATGTTTATCTGTAACACATTATGCTACGTCACAAAATGTTTATTTGTTACATATTATGCCACATTACGAAATGTTTATCTGTTATATATTATGCTATATCACGAAATGTTGATCTGTTACACATTATACTATGTCATGAAAAGCTTATTTGTTACAAAATATGCCATGTCACTAAATGTTTATATGTTTCATGTTATACTATGTCATACATCACACGTACATGTCACGTTACATTATGTCATGTCATCTATCATTTCTTTTCACGTCACATCATGTCATAAATTTAGAGTTCTTCATGAAAAATAGTATTTTCAAGTTAGTTGAGTCTTTTATGTTGATCATGACCCCAAGTACTAGGATGAGATAATATCCTAGTGAAATTCCATTGTTCACGCTAGAGTGTCTAAACTGATGTGAAATTTTCTAAGTTGACAAAGTACCATTAGCATGCTTTGAATGAGGCCTAAGTAACTGGTAACAGGAGCGAAATTAGGCACCAAATCCGATGGCCTTTTTAGGCCCATAAACATGTTCTGAGCCTAGTGGGCTGTGGGCCTATTTGGGTAGGCTTGAGAGAGAGGGGGGGGGGGGGGGAAGGGGCAACTGATAAGGTATTAGCCCCTACCCCATGTGTGGTTGGAGGCAGGTTTCAGGGGGCAAAACCCCACTAGCCGATGTGAGGGCGGGATGCTGGATGGGGTTCCCCCTACCTCGGAGGGTGCAGGTAGCACCCCTAGAGATTAACTTGACTGAATTGAACATGAATTGAAATTGACATGAAAATGTATCCTTATCTCATGGGGTTACCATGATGTCCTTGTCTCATGGAGTTGCCACAATGTTCTTATCTCATGGGTTTTCCATGATACTCTTGTCTCATGGAGTTACCATGATATCATAGTCTTGTCTCATTGATTACCATTATGGCTTGAATGTGACTTGACTATATGTGGACATAACATGTCTAGACTTAACAAATAAACATGTATAGTAAAAATGATATGTCATTTATGGCATGCAATAGGTAAACATGTAACGTATAATGTGACATTCATGACATGTGACAAATGAACTCGTAATAGATGACATGACATATCATGCCATGTAACAGCTAAGCATCAACTGTAATAAAAGAAGTGGTGTGGCATGTTATAAAAATTTATAATAATCACGAGTGACATTAATATGACGTTTATGGGCTTACCACTGTACATACATAAATATTCTGAGAGCAAATTAGAGGCTAACTTACAGATTGTTGGCACAGCGGGAAAAAATGTTAACTGAAATGAGATAATTCTTAAGGTTAGAATATCTCACTAAACTCATACAAACATAAAGAAGCACTAACTGAGGGCTAAATTGCAAAGTTATCCCTCTACATGTGAGAAATTATAATTTTGTCCCCAAAATAAGGATTTTGCATACTAACTCCAAATCCTACCAAAACCTCATTTAAATTTTGTCTTAAATCCAAATATCAAATCTAAAAAATTTAAAACAAATCAAAATTAGGAGAACTTCACTATGGTTGAACCACTCTAGGAAAAAAATCAACACTTTGTTGCATACCATTCCTTCAAACACACTTTCAAGCTTAAACCAATTTCACCAACTTCCAAAAGTCACATCCTTGGTTCTAAAATCATATTAATACTTCAACAAGCACATTCCATAAAAAATCAAACACTCCTCATGCACTGCTAAGTTTTGGTTATTTAAGCACTTGATCTAACACTTTCCAAATCAACTCCAAGGACTCTAAAAGTCCAAAAATAGATTGCTAACAAGATTATAAATGAAACCTAAGTGATAACATGCTAGATCAAACAACCAAAATCACAAAACTCATCACTAAACAACCGGCTTGTTCACTAAGTTTAAAACGGAGTACCTTATGTTTTGAGTTTTGATTAAAATCACTACATCCAAAATTTGCATGAATAAACCATCAATTAATAAAATCATATGCCTTATATTATAGCTCTGAAATTTATCTAAAAATTTAATTTAGGATCAAATGAAAAGAATTCCATAAAAACACAACGCAAACCTGTGAGCCTCATATTTGAGTCTTAATTGAACTTTTGCATGCATAAAAATTATTCCATCAAGATCAAAATCAATATTCTCCAAACATAATTTCCAAATACATAGATCAAGTCCTTAAGAACATCATATGTAAATATGAAGACCATTGGATCATGTTTCTAGAACAAACGATTTCAAGTTCACAGAAACAGAAACAGAAACTGTTTTGACACTTATAAAAGCTATTAACAAGCAATAAATCCAAACCTAACTTGCATATTAATATGTTAAATCATCACCATAGAAAGATATACCCAAGATCTCACCAAAATTCACGTCAAAATAACAAAGTTTCACACAACAACGAAACTATTGCCCAAAATATCCTTTGCACGCTCACACACAATTTTAACGAATCTATACTCCACAAAAAATTACACCAAATATATCAGCACTAATTAGATTCAAAGAGAAACAAAGCATATGAAGGAAGTTTCTTGAGAATCGACTTACAAAGTCTTTGCGAAAATCGAGCAAGAACAACTAGAAAAGATGCAAGAAACTTCTACTTGAGTTCTCTTCAAGTAAGTGAAAGAATTGACCAAAGGGTGAATGGTTTTCAAGGGGTGCCCTTTATAGGAGGAGAGGGCTGAGGGGGGATGGATGAAAGACTATTAGATGGGTTTTTTTTTTTTTTTTTTTTTTTTTTTTTTTTTTTTTTTTTTCAGCCAAAATAGTGGGCAAAACCATGTTCAACTCAACCCATGGTATTCGGTTGTGGTTGCCACGAAGGGTGGTGGTTTTGGGTGGCTGTTTTGTTTCCCATCCATCCACTATTTGGTGGGGGAAACTTCCTAAAGAAACTTTGCATTGGTAGTGCGTTTGGATGTGCCTAAATGGGCTGGAACTGAATGGGCCTCACTTTAGGGTTCGAAGAGGGTATGGTTTAAGATTTTGATTTCTATCAAGCCCAATTCTAATTTTTTCTTGACCCAATAAAATTACCAAGAAATAAAAGAATAAGGGTGTAATAGCATGGATTTGAGTGGTTAATAGCATGTGCAAGTGATTTAATCAAGTGATTAATCACTTAAGCAAAATTGAGCAGTTTAGGATTTGGGAAACTATTAAGGGTTTTGGTTTCCTCCAAGGGTCTTGGGATTTCAATTGAATCTCAATGGTTTGGAGTTTTATTAGGATTGACACCCTCTTTTCGTTGGTCACATAGTGCTTGGTTGGATGTAATAGTGTTTGGCTTAAGTGGCATGATCACAATGCTTGATTTTGTCTTCCATTCCTCTTACTGCCAAGTGTCCTATACTATTCACCAAGCGTGGCTAAGATCTTGCCAAATGTCCACTAGAAACTCTCCAAGGCTATTTGGGACAATCTCCCATAGTGATTTGACAATCGTCTAAATTGGATGCCACATGGTGCTATCCCGAGTGTTACTATTCACCCAAAAAATGATCAAAAAAAAAAAAAACATTGCACCATCAAATCATAAATAATCATAAGAGTCTAGGGGTGCAATTTGTTTCACAATGTCTGACTCCTGTAAGGCTTGATTAATCAGGCATTTTTGAGCACTTTTCATCTGAAAAGCGAGAAACATATTATTGCACCGAAAAATCCTAAATAATCATCCGAGACTAACGGTGCAATTTGTTTATACAACTCTTGCTCCTAAAACCTAAGTTGTCGCTCGATTCGTGAAGCCTTTTCGAGTTTTCACAATGTTCTTAAGATCTAAGAAATTCATCCACTGAATTTCTGGCGGGTTGTTACAGAGAGTTTGCATAGTTGGAATTACATTTAAAAATCTCTAAGTTTATATTTGGATTTAAGATGAAATTTACATAAATAATGTAAAGTTGGGTAAGTTCTGAAGTCCATTTGCAAATTCCTTCTTTTTAGGGGTAAATTTGTAATTTCTCATAAGTTGAGGTAACTTTGCAAATTTGGCGCTAAGTTAGTAAGTTTTGTAAATAGGAAGATTAAGTGAGATATTTTAACCCTAGAATGTTTCTCATTTCAGTTTACACTCCATTACGCTTCGCTTACGTTAAGCTACATTTCTGTAAGTTAGCTTCTACTTACTTGGTATTTTACATATGTGTGGTGTCAAGAACTTTATATTCATGTTTATTATAATTGTTTATAATATGCCACGACATGTCACTTATTATTGTACATGATTATCTGTCACGTGTCATGAATGCCATGTCATCATATCTATTACATATTATTCTATTACATGCCATGAATGCCATGTCATAAGCATTGAGTATGTCACAAAATATTTTCAAGCCATGCATGAGTCTTTTATCTTATCATGACCCAAGTGATAGGATGGTGAGTTATTCTAGTGGAACTCCCCTGTCTAGTTTAGAGTATCTAAATTGGATGTGGAATTCTCTAGGTTGATGAATTATAGTCAATAAGTTTTGAATGGGTCTAAAGTAATTGATTTTCGAAGTGAAGACGGGCAACCGACGTCGGTGGTGTGAAATTACATGTTTACAAATTCAGTTATCATGACGTACTTATAATGCACATCCTTATGGTGAGACTTTTTATAAAAATGCTTTTAGAAAGGACGACAGGAATTACCGTTTGATTTAAAACTTTTTATTTCCATACCCAGAGTGCAAGACTCTACGTTATAAAATAAAACGTGCTTTTAGAATAAAAGAGGTTTACAGCGAAAAACATCAATTTTAAAATAACAGGACCTCTCATATAGTTAAAACTCTCATACCTAGACTTCCGTGCTCTTCTCCATGGGCCGTGTCCCTCCTGATGCGTGCTGCTCATTCAATTCCTCTGAGGGGAGGGGCAAGCATTAAAACTAAAATGAGTCGAATACTCAGTAAGCATTACTTCATACAGTTAAAATATATTAAAATAGATTTTCAGTCATGCATTCATCATTCCATACATACTATATGTACATGCATACGTCCATTCGTTTGAAAACGTCACTAGATGGAGTTTTTCTTTAAAAATTTCCTTTTCGTAAAACGTATCTCTAGTCAGTGCCTTCGCTTCTTCAAGAGTTCAATGCATTCATGCATTCACACATTCTTTCTTATCATTTTCATTGGCCAGTACACACTGTTACATCCCGTGTGTTGGGTTAGCGGTCTTTTGGACTTGGACTCTGTCCGTGGCCACGGGTTGGAAATCCCTTTTCCGTCAGGGGCAATACTAGGTGCACTACCAGTACTACTTACCCGACATTGCAATCTGCCCAGTCCATTGGTATCATTTTCATTCATTGATATGACCGTTATGTATTTTCATGCATTTCATTTCAATCCTTTCTTTCAGTTCAGTTCTTTCTGTTCTTTCAATCCTTTGCATTTAGCAGTTCGTTCATGGAGAAACATCATTTGAAAGCATGGGCTTAAACATCATTTTTCATGGCATCCATAAATCATCAGTTCATAGGGACCTTTTAAAACAACATACTTTCATCGCGTCGTTTAAAGCATCGGTTAAAGCATTAGGCATAAGCCTCAACATTTCCTTTCGTGGAGAACACATACAATAGATACTGCGTATAGTCATCCATTCACATGCATACAATTAATACTTGGGGTGCATGAAAATGGGCTGCCAAGAAGGGCCGTACGTATGTATACCTTTGAACACTTATACCTAGCATGTTTTCATAAAACATCTTTCGTGATGTTTCGCAAAGCATCGTAAGGGAAAAACATTTCATTTTCATTTCGTATCATTTTGGAAAACTCTAGAAGAGTATGAACGTAATACTTACCTAGACTCCATGCCATACTCATCTCATACAGTCCATTCATATGCGTGTCAGATGGCAACCTACACGCATATACATAACTTTGACGTCATTTTTTATCTAGTGCATAAGCAACTAAACTTAGAAGACATACACTTCACTTAAAACACTCTCCTTCTATCCCATGCTCTTACGTGCTCTTTACTATGTTAAAACTTTCGGGATCCACTTATGGTCACTACCTCTCCCAAACTCAAGGTCTTACCTCGAGTGTTCATCTACTAAAATGAGTCAATGATTCACCTTAGGATTAAGATACTAAGACCTTCGTCTTACTCTTCTTGTTGACAACATTCCGACGCATGATTTTGGTTGACGGAATCACGCATCCCAATCCTAGACAATACATCCGTTATTGCCTCCATGCATCTTAGCTCACACTAAATCCTCATTCCCATCCATACACGCCACACGACTCTAAGCCAACTCAGAGGCTTAAGCACCGTGTAACCATGCTTAGGATAGATTACCCATTACATATGGTGAATCTGTCTGGCACATGTGTCTCACCAGATTACACATGTACCTTACCCCTTTTATCACCTAAGACTAACATATAACACGTTGATCACATGCTCGTAGGGACAAACGCCATACTTCGATACCAACCTTCTCTTAACCTGGCTAGCATGACTCTTTCAACTACCCGTCCCTTTTGATAGTTCTTTCAACTACCCGTCCCTTTCAACTAATCGTGGCTGGCCATGGAAGGGCTGAGGGAGGTGCGGTGGAGCTTGTGGTGGAGTTGGGATGGCGCCACGGTGGCCTACAGTGGCAGTTCTAGGCCGAAGGGAGAGTCCATGAGAGAGAGTGGGGAGCTAGGTGGCTTGGCTGGACATGGGGGTGACTAGGGGAGGTCGCTAGTGGCTAGAGAAGGCTTTGGTGGTGGTGTGGTGGCCAGGAGGCGGCGGTGGAAAGGGGAGAAACCAATGGGTTTCATGCATGGCCTAGGGAGGAGCTATGACGGTTGGGTCGAGGGAAGGAGGAAGGGGGAGGCTCAGGGGGGCTCGTGGTGGTAGTTGGTGGCGGTCTTGGCTGACGATGGAAGTGCTAGGAGGAGATAAATGGGCGAAACCTATTTAGGTTGGGCTACCATACGAAGAGAGAGAGAGGGCTGTGTGGGGTTCACCGATGGTGGGAAGGTGCTTGCCGACGGTGGCGGTGAGGTTGGGCGGCTTGCTGCAGCGCTGGGCTAGAGGAGAAGAGAATCGGCTAAGGGAGAGGGGCATGCAGCACAAGCTGAAGGGAGAGGGAGGAGAGAGAGGAAAAGGGAAAAGTGAGGAAGAAAGAGAGGGGTCTGAGTTTTAATCCTAAACCTTTATCTTGGGAACTTCAAAACAATCAAACAGTGGGATTTGAATACTGATTTGAAAATGCGTAAACATTAACTTAACTAAAAGCACTGAGAGGAATTAATATAGAATATTATTTAAACTAAACTTTAGTTTATAAAATAATATTCCTACATCATTAATAAAATGATGAAGTCTTATTTAATATCATTAAGAGAATAAAACCATTTAATTAAATAGAGTTTTCAACATAACTTAAATCTCATAATATTTTAAATAGCTAAAATCATTTTAATAAATGATATTAAAATGATTTCCTACAATTATAATATTTTTTTAGCTCTTCAAAAATATTATAATTGTCTTATTTAAAATTAAGTTTTTAAGGGTAGTTTAAGGATTGTCTTAATTTGCAGCTAGGGTTTCTTTTGGGAAAACCTTGTATTTCGCTCAAGGGTATTTTGGGAAAATGATTTTATGTTAACCTAGGATTTTTGGAGGATTGATATATGTAAGTTATTGTGGCCGAGTATCGTAGCTGCAATACTATTCACTCAGGGGTATTTTGGAAGATGGAGATTTATTTTGGCTAGGGTTTTAATTAGATTTTGGTTTAAATACTCTTTATTTCCTCATTTTAGGATTTTTTTATTTATTTATGAAATTTGATGAATTTATTCATTGTAAGTTGAGTTTATCTTCTCTTGTTCTCGAATGAACTTTTAAACTTATCAAAGTCAAATCACAACTTTTATGGCGTTCTTCCTTATAATTTAGTTGAGATAGGTTCTTCAAAGGGTCTAGATTTTTATATAATCTAGGTTCTTGAAACGAGTTCCTCAATGGGTCTCAATTTTCCATTGGCTTGATTTTGGCTTTCTTAGATGAGTTTTCAAATTGATTTTGGGTTTAAGGGATTCCATTCCCATGATTCATATCAGACGGCCTGCCATTCAAGCCAATAACTTTGAGATAAAGCCAGCCATCTATTCTTCAAATGGTGGCCTGAACGGTGCAATTCAGTGGCATGCCACATGATGGTCCAAATGCTCACATAGCTAATTTTCTGGAATTATGTGATACTTTTAAACATAATGGAGTTTCTGATGATGCTATTAGATTAAGACTCTTTCCATTTTCCCTTAGAGACAAGGCAAATGCATGGTTAAACTCATTTCCACCATTAAGCATAACTACATGGGACGATTTGGCTAAAAAGTTTTTAGCAAAGTTCTTTCCCCCCAACCAAAACCGTGAAGATGTGAAATGATATCACCACTTTTGTCCAATTTGATTTGGAGTCGCTTTATGAAGCTTCGGAGAGGTATAAATAATTGCTTAGAAAGTGCCCACATCATGGACTTCCTGTTTTGATTCAAGTGCAAACCTTCTACAATGGTTTGCAGCCTACAACACGTACAATGATTGATGTGGCAGTCGGAGTGACTTTGATGACGAAATCACCGAAAGACGCGTATGAGTTGGTGGTGGAGATGGCAACCAACAATTACCAATGGCCAGTGGATCGAGTGACACCAAAAAGAACCCAGGGAGTTCATGAAATTGATTCTTTTTCTACTTTAGTTGCTCAAGTTGCAACTTTATCTAAGAAATTAGACAATATCAATGTGAGTTCCATTCAATCTACTAATGCAATTTGTGAATTTTGTGCAAAGAGTCATATGGGGGTAGATTGTCAAGTGGGAAATCCATTTGCCAACAATAATTCGGAGCAAGCAAACTTTTGTGTCGAATTACCAACGACAAAAGAATCCTTATTCCAACACTTACAATCCAGGATGTCGAAACCACCCAAATTTCTCATGGTGCAACTCCCAAAATGTTGTCAAGCCTCCACCGGGTTTTCAAAATCAGCAACAAGAGAAGAAGCCTAATATGGAGGAGGTAATAGCACAATTTATGGCCAAGGTGGATGTTAGATTTCAAGATCATTACATTGCTCTAACGAACAATGAGAACACTATGCAGAGTATTGGAAGGACAGTTGGCCAATTGGCAAAATTAATGTCCGAAAGGCCTCAAGGATCACTTCCATGCACCACAAAAAATAACCCGAAAGAGCAAGTGAAGGCCATTAATTTAAGAAGTGGAAGGGAGCTTAATTTACAAGAGAAAGAGCAAAATGCCGAAAAAGAGGAGCAGACTGTGAGAGCCGTGGCATCGGAAACTCAAGGCCGAGGCACTCGTCCCAGTTCTGAATGCCGAGACATTGAGGCCGCAGTTCCCACATCCAAGGCTACGGTGCCCACCCCTGTTCTGAGCCCAACAGTGAAAAACTTGAGAAATCCTTCTGTTTCTTCTTCTCTTACTTGTCCTTATGTTCCTCCTATACCTTTTCCTTAGAGATTTCAAAAAAATAAACTAGAAAAATAATTTTCTAAGTTCCTTCATATTTTTAAAAAGTTACATATTAACATTCCTTTTGTAGATGCCTTGGAACAAATGCCTAGCTATGTGAAGTTCATGAAGGAGATTCTATCAAACAAGAGGAAATTAGGAGAGTATGAGACCATGATGTTGACCGAAGTGTGCACTGCCATTTTGCAAAATAAGTTGCTACCAAAGCTTAAAGATCTAGGGAGTTTTACTATTGCATGCACCATTAGAAACTCTTATTTCCAAAAAACTGTGTGATTTAGGTGCTAGCATAAATCTGATGCCCTTTTCTATTTTCAGGCAATTGGGGCTAGGAGAGGTCAAGGCCACTACCATTTCACTTCAATTGACGGACCGATCCATTAAAAGACCAAGAGGCATAGTAGAGGATGTTCTTGTTAAAGTTGATAAGTTTATTTTCCCTGCAGATTTTATTGTTTTAGATATGGAGGAAGATTGAGAAACCCCACTTATTCTTGGTTGGCCATTCTTAGTCATGGGAAGAACTCTCATAGATGTACAACAAGGGAAACTAATACTACGGGTGCAAGATGAACAAGTTACATTTAATGTATTTGAAGCAATGAAATATCCGTCAACAATTGATACATGCTTCAACATAGATGTGATTGATGAACTTGTGGTAGAAATTTTTAAGGAGAGCTATCCTAAGGAACCACTTGAGGCATGTCTTGTTCAATCCGGCACTACTGATTCCTAGAATTTCAAGATAAGCAATTGTGCACACTACCTAGAAGCATCTCTGCCTTACTTGCATAAAGGGAAGCCAGAAAACATAACATTGAGTGAAAGCACTACTCCAAAAAAGCCATCCATTATTGAGGCCATTTCTTAGAACTCAAACCTCTTCCTTCTCATATGAATTATGCTTATTTATATGATTCTTTTTTACCAGTAATAATTTCTTCATCTTTGATAGGTATTGAAGAGGAGAAGTTACTTCGAGTTTTGAGAGCTCACAAGCAAGCTTTGGGATAGACTATAGCCGACATTAAGGGAATAAGCCCTTCACTATGCATGCACAAGATTTTAATGGAAGAGAATTATAAGCCTACGGTGCAGCCACAAAGGAGACTTAATCCGAACTTGCAAGAAGTTGTAAGAAAGGAAGTTCTCAAATTGTTGGATGCCAGAATTATTTTACCATATTTTTGATAGCTTATGGGTAAGTCCGGTGCAAATAGTGCCCAACAAAGGAGTGATGGTGGTAGAGAATGAAAATAATGAACTAATCCCAACAAGAACGGTCATGGGTTGGAACGCTTCACCGGTCATTCTTATTATTGTTTCCTAGATGGATACTCGGGGTACAATCAAATCTAACAATCATCGAAAAATCAAGAAAATACCACTTTCACTTGCCCGTATGGAACATTTGCCTACCGGAGGATGCCTTTTGGTTTGTGCAATGCTACGGCCACATTTCAATGATGCATGATGGCCATTTTTTTTGGATATGGTGGAAAAGTTTATTGAAACTTTTATGGGTGATTTTTCTGTCATTGGTTCTTGATTTGATAATTGTTTAAATAATTTATCTTTAGCTCTACAAAGATGTGAAGAAACTAACCTTGTTCTTAATTGGAAAAAATGTCATTTTATGATGCAGGAAGGAATTGTACTTGGGCATAAAGTTTCTTCCAAGGGCATCGAGGTAGATCGAGCCACAGTAGAGGTCATTGAAAAATTACCTCCACCTAGAACGGTCATGGGTGTGAGAAGTTTCTTGGGACAAGCGGGGTTTTATCGTCGTTTTATTTCTTGACTTTTCTAAAATTACTAAACCCCTTTGTTCTCTTTTGGTCAAAGATACTCCATTTAACTTTTCTAATAATTGTTTGCAGGCATTTTCACTTTTGAAGAAGAAGCTAAGTTCAGCCCCAATAATATGTGCACCGGATTGGGCACTTACATTTGAACTGATGTGTGATTACGCAATAGGAGATATGCTTGGACAAAGGAAGAACAAGGTTCTCCATGTTATCTACTATGCGAGTTGTACCTTGACGTATTCCCAATTAAATTATGCTACAATGGAGAAAGAATTGTTAGCGGTGGTCTTTGCTTTTGATAAATTTAGATCATATTTAATTGAGTCAAAAGTAATTATTTACACAAATCATTCTATTCTTAAATACTTGTTAGCTAAAAAGGAAGCTAAACCCAGGTTACTTAGGTGGATTTTACTCCTACAAGAATTCGATTTGGAGATCAAAGACAAAAAGGGAACTGAGACGTAAGTAGTTGATCATCTCTCTAAACTCGAGCACACAACCAAATAGGCAACCCCACTTTCTCCAATAAATGAGGTATTCATGGATGAACAACTCTTTGTTTAATCTCTAACACAAGTTCCTTGGTATGCAGATTATGTAAACTACTTGGTAAGCAATGTGATCAATCCGGATTTTATATACCCACAAAGGAAGAAATTCTTTTCGGAGGTCAAACACTACTATTGGGAGAAACATTTTCTCTACAAGCATTGTAGTGATC
Source organism: Juglans microcarpa x Juglans regia (assembly GCF_004785595.1). Classification (NCBI taxonomy): domain Eukaryota; kingdom Viridiplantae; phylum Streptophyta; class Magnoliopsida; order Fagales; family Juglandaceae; genus Juglans; species Juglans microcarpa x Juglans regia. Next base: position 18,061,057 of record NC_054597.1, on the reverse strand, counting down.
AAGTGACTAGGAGATGTGTATCTGAGGAAGAGATAGAGTCGATCCTAAGCATTGCCATTTGTTAGAAGTTGGTGGGCACCATTTATTTGCTTGATTGGTGATTCAAAGAAGGGAATGAGATCAGATGAGAAATTTGTGAATAGTAGTGAAATTATTTGTAAATAGTAGTGAAAATATTTGAGTTATGATGTTTTATGGGATTTTGAAAAAGAAGAGAGAAAAAGTTGAATACAAGTATTATAAAATTATGATATTGTTAGAATATAAATTTTTAATATTATTTTTGTTTGAAATTTGAAAAAGTTGAATTATTTTTTGTGTTTTGTTTGGAAGTTTGGTAAAGTTGAAATGATTAGATAATGATTATATGAAAAAGTTAAGGATTTGAAATTGAAAAGTATTTGTATTTGAAGGATGTTTGGGAAGTAAATGAGATGAGATGAGATGAGATGAAACTATCCCATCTTTCAAACAAGCCCTAAGTGAGATATTCTAACCCTAGAATGTATCTCATTTCAGCTGACACTTCTTTACGCTTTGCTTACGTTATACTACATTTATGTAAGTTTTAATTTACTCGGTATTTTACATAGTTTGGTGTTAAGAACTTTATCTTCATGTTTATTATGCTTATTATAATTTTTTATAATGTGTCATGCCATGTCAATTATTCTTGTACATGATTATCTGTCACATGTCACGAATGCCATGTCATCATATCTATTATATGTTATTCTATTACATTCCATGAATGCCGTGTCATAAGTATTGACTATGTCATGAAATATTTCCAAGTCATGCATGAATCTTTTATTTTATCATGACCCTGACCCTAAGTGATAGGATTGAGAGTTATTCTAGTGGAACTCATTTGTCTACTTTGGAGTGTTTAAACTGGATGTGGAATCCTTTGGGTTGACGAAGTACAATCAACAGGCTTCGAATGGCACCTAAGTAGCTGGTTTTCAAAGGGAAATCAAAGAAAAAATGTCGGTGGTGCCAAATTACACGTTTACAACTTCAGTTATCATGACGTACACACAACTGGCACAGAGCCTGTGATCTAATGCAGTATCGGCAGGAGCACACGACCCTTGGGGACTCGTGGAGCATCTACAATTCACGTAAACAAGCATGTATATGTTAAAAAGGTCTCATGTTCACGTAGTCATGCTATTTTCATATCACGTCATGCCACGATCAAGTCAAGTCATGTCACGTTCAAGTCAAGTTATGTCATGTTCATATATAGCCATGTTATTTTCAAGTTATGTCATGCATGTTTAAGTCCATGTCATAACGCATACATTTCATATTACTATCATGCATATCTATTCATACTATTGGTAGTTTAGGAGCTATACTTGCTGAGATTTTATAAATCTCACTTGGTAGTCCCAACTACCATTCCCCCCAGAATGGTAGATGATGTGTCAGGGGACCAGGGATTAGGACTAAACCATTTGGACAAGGTTGAGTTGACTGCAGTGGACGATCAAGGAGCTCATGGAGTTGGTTCTCTAGCTTTTGGATTCCATTTTGGCGCTTATCGCCGAGCTGCGTGAGTGGCTTGGTGTTTAGTTCAATAGTTTGTATTTATGTCTATACTTATAGAAGTGTTGTCTCCAGTACTTATTTTGATACATACTTGTTGGATAACTTTTGTGATGTATTTCTAAAAAAAAAATTTATTCGCTATGAATACTACATACGATTAGATGTTTGTTAGGTGCAATGCATCCTTAACTGCCATGAACGGGGATATGTGACATTGTGTTTCATGTCTCGACGCTTCAAACTCCATCAAATCCCAAGCGGAGTTTGGTGGCACCACAATTACTCAATTAGTGTGAATTATGGGGGTCTGGAAACAACTAGTGATTGAATCTAAAGTTTTTGTGTTAACGATGGAAGGCAATTCCATTCGTATAACTGAAAGGAATTGGAAGGTTATGAAAGAGATGAGGCTATGGATATACATGGTGAACTTGTTCACTAAAACACTGGAGGGTTGTTCTATGGGCAAAAGAAAAAGGATTTTTACGCTACTTCACGGGATGATAATAGAAGCTTTATTGCTCAGAGATGTTTTAATGCCAACAGTCACTAAATGGCACCAGTGGAGTATGGAGGTGGTGGCAGACGTAATCTTATTTCCATATTGGAAGAAATGGAGTGTAAGGGATGGAAGATGATGGCGGTTGCACAGAGAAGAATGTGAGCTTGCCTGGAGTTTGGAAGCAGCGTGGCTCAGAACAGATCAGGGAGGTTGGGCTTCGGTCAAATGAAAGAGACTTCTGGAGGAAGAAGGTCAACTCTGGGGCTAACGGTGGAGGTAAATCAATGGAACACATATTCTTACAAGGAGTTCCTTGAGCAGTAGTCAATGGTCCCATTGTCGTTGAACGTGCAGAATAGGGGAGGAGGTTGTGGTGATTTGGCGGCCTTGGGAGGAGCAACCGCTGGTCATAGTAATGTTCATGGTCTTGGGAAGGCTCGATGTATAGTAGATCAATCAATTGCTTAGTTTAAAGGGGGCAATAATAGGCTCGATGAAGGAGAATTGGCATAAGGTGGCGAATGTAGTACTCTATGGGATATGAAGACGCAGTTAATGGACTTACATGAGAAAGTGAATAGCTTAATATAGTGTGTTGAGAAGGAAATAGAAATGGGACTTCAAAGCTGAACGTGGCCCAGGTAAGCTTCTTAACCCATCGAGTGTGTCAGGCTTCATTATGTTATATGGGCCACTGCATACAAAGCCTAGGGCAAAAGTCACACGATTTGACTATTATTCACAGAAGTTGAAATATTCTACGAGCCCTTAGAATATATTAAAATTTTGTAAATAGTAATAAAATGATTTGTGAATAGTAGTGAAATTGTTTGAATTAAGATATTTTACTAAGTTTTAATAAATGAGAGAGAAAAAATTAAATAAAAATATTATAAAGTTAAAAAATTGTTTGAATATTATTTTTATTTTTAAATTTTAAAAAGTTGTATTGGTTTTTTTTTTTTTTGGAAATTTGGGAATCTTATATTGGATTCTGTGTTTAAATAATGATTAGATGAAAAAGTTGAAGTTTTGAAATTAAAAAATATTTTGTTTTTGAGTGATATTTGATAAGAAAATTTTGAGAAACTTTTAGAATATCTGAAAATGTGAAACCCAGCCCATGTGAAGTCCAAGACTGATTTGGAAGTGGTTTTCTTCTTTCTTTTAGTGTGTGTGTAGGCAGTGGGCCCAGCCCCTCAACCCATGGAAACAACGCCGTTTTTGTGTAAGGGTGAGAAAACCCTAAAGTCCTTCATCTTCCTCCCTCTTTCTCCCCTACGCCTCACCCCCTCTTCAATTCCTTCTCCCCCATCTACAAACCTGTGAGTCTGTTGTTCATCCCTTGTTGCCACCGTCCATGTCTTGCCACCTCACGTCACCGGAAAGCCCTCTCCTCTCATCTATCTTGCCCTCCCTCCTCTCCGTTCATGTCTCTCTCTCTCTCTCTCTCTCCTTTTCCCTCCCATCGATTTTGGCATGCTACCACCCTTTGACCTCAAGAAAGAGCAGATCTGCCATGGTTGGCAGCTAGCCACTCAGATCAGTCATCACTTGGCACCCTCGCCAACGGTTGATCGCCATTGTTCCATTGTGCCTTCACAATTCCTCGGCCATCGCGGCACTCGCATAACCTCCCTCTGTAGATCTCTCTCTCTCTCTCTCTCTCTCTCTCTCTCTCTCTCGTCATGTCGTCTGTCACATCCATTGTTGCCGTGCCTTTTGCCGTGTGGTTTCCCTCTTAACCCCCTCAATCTCACCCTCCTTCCCGTCGATTTCTCCCTCCCTCTGTCTCTTGATCTCTATCCCGCAGTTAGGACACCGTTGCCGTGAGTCGCCACCCTCAATCTCACCCTCCTTCTCGTCGAGCACCCCCACCCCTCCAGTTCCCACTCAGCCTCTCCCCTCTCAGATCTGCTCAAAACTCGTGCCTAGAGCTCTCTCCCTCTCTCTCTCTCTCAGGGTTGCGCCACTGCCAACCACGAAAAGTTCCCCCTTCCCCAACCTTTGTTTTCATAAGAATCGCCACCCACTACTTTCCCAATCGTAGATTCTCACGTTTTGACCAGATCAACCACTGTTCACCGTGCTCCACCACCCACCACCATCCTCCGCTGCATGAGTCCTTCTCTCCACCCTCCTTTTCGTCAGTCTGATCACCCTTAAGTTTTTCCCCAGCTGTGGGTCCCCACTAATCTGCCCAAATTTGCCTCCATCACGGTGCACCTCCGCGTCGCCACACAACGCACATGCACACTTGCAAGATCTCTTAGACGATGCGCTTGATCATCTAGAAATTTGCAGTCTCGCATTGTAAGTAAAACCCTAGACTAACCCTTGGAATAATGATAATGGAAAACTGTGTTTTTATTGCAGTCTAGTTGTGTTTGGTTAAGTGGCCAAGGGCCTGTGGAGTGTTGAGATGATAACTGTAGTTGGTGATGAATTATTGGTCGAAGGCCAAGTGAAGCGATTGAAATCGCGTGTAGTTGTGATTTGTGAATATGTGAACCTACGTGTTGTTTGGCCATTGGTTGATGTATTATTGCCATGCCACACAATATCTGATTGTTCACGCATATGCATTATTATTATTGTTAATTATCTTAATCGTATTAACTGTGCTCTGATCTGTGTGTGTCGTAATTAATTTGTTAATTGTACTATATTTTCTGGTCGTGCTATGAAACTGGAAAATTGTGTTCTTAGTGTCATTTATTAAAATCATATTTTGTGGGTAGGTGTGTATCACAACCCCAAGCCGAGATGGGGCATTATCTCACTGGAGTTCCTCTGGTTACTCGGGAGCTTGTAAAATTGAGTAACATCCCCTGGGTTGTTGCCGGGGTGTCAATGGGCTCGAACGAGACGGTAACACTCTCTTATCGACTCCATGACCTCTTTGCTGGCGGAGGCTAGAGGATGTCTGATCACGTACGCGCTAAACGAGGAGCTGGGCATCGCTCGTTAAGAAGTCACACGCACAATCGTTACCCGTGGTGTGATGAAGGGAGAGCCAGGGTGTGTGAATGGTCTACATGGGAGACCATGGTGCACACGTTATTAAATGGATGCTTTAAAAAATGGAAATGTAGATTTTTGGTGTGCGTGGCATTTTTTGTAAATTGCTGAGAAGTGAAGACATGGGGACCTCTTCCTTATGTTCTTGTTGTGATGTTGTTTTTTTTTAATCTAGTCGGATGACTGTATTAATTTATAGATTATTTTGTTAGAGTTTGTAATCTGAATTTTTGGTAGTCGTAGTAGTTTGAACTGCACTTTTTTACTTCTCCGCTATATCTATAATTGTACATTTTTAAGTTGCATGCTTACACACACTTGCTTTTATGTTGCCCTTGGGGTGTGTGATCCGTGCGGTCCACACCATGGCATCGCAACTCCTCGAAATCACATGTGGGGGTCGAGGGCACTACAGAAAATATACGAGACTGTTTGAGTGTCCAAACTGCCTAATCCTACAATCCTTAAAATCCTATAAAAAGCTCCTTTTATCAAGGGATCGATAAGATAAGAAACACGCATAAATCATATACTTTCCCTCCTCTTTTCTCAGCAATTATCACGAGGAAGTATCCAACACCACCACCCCCCCTCCCCCCGCCCCAACCCACAATCGAGACCATGAACATCGAAGCAGGAGAACCCACATGGCCGGAACTGCTAGGCAGCAACAGTTGGGAAGGTCTCTTGTACCCTCTCGATCTCTCCCTCCGAAAACTCATCCTCCGATGCGGCGACTTCTGCCAAGCCACCTACGACGCCTTCAACAACGACAAAAGCTCTAAGTATTGCGGCTCCAGCCGCTATGGGAAGGCTTCCTTCTTCCACAAGGTCATGCTCTACAACGCCTCCGACTATGAAGTTGTCGCTTTTCTCTACGCCACTGCCAAAGTCGGCCATCACTCGGCCTTTCTTTTCCACTCCCAGTCTCGCGAGTCATGGGACCGCGAGTCTAATTGGATTGGCTATATCGCCGTCACCACCGACGAGGTCAGCCGCGCCCTAGGCCGGCGCGAGATCTATGTCGCCATGCGCGGAACTACTAGGAGCTACGAGTGGATTGATGTGTTGGAGGCTAAACTCGAGCCTGTCGTGTCGTTGTTGCGTCCAAATGCGCTTGATGAACACATGACTGATGGTAGTAATTGTGATAGCAATGAAGATAACGAACGTTCATCGGTCTTCTCTTTCTTCTTCAACTGGGCATATCTGATCTGTAAAAAGGAGCCAAAAGTCATGAAGGGTTGGCTTACTATCTACATGTCGGAGGACCCCAACTCGCTATTCACCAAGAAAAACGCAAGAACGCAGCTTTTAACCAAGATCGATGAGTTGATAAAGCAATACAAAGACGAGGAAGTAAGTGTGACGTTAACGGGGCATAGTCTTGGCGCAAGCTTAGCAGTCTTGGGAGCTTTCGATCTGGTGGAGAATTGTGTTTCTGACAATATTCCGGTTTCAGCCATTGTTTTCGGGTGCCCGCAAGTAGGGAACAAAGCTTTCAATGAGAGGCTCAAGAAGTATCCAAATCTGAATGTTTTGCATGTAAAGAATACCATTGACGTGATCCCACATTATCCAGGGCGGATGTTGGGGTACAAGCACACAGGGGTTGAGTTGGTTATAGATACGAGGAAGTCTCCAAGCTTGAAGGACTCGAAGAATCCGTCAGATTGGCATAATTTGGAGGCCATGTTGCATGTGGTGACTGGGTGGAATGGGGAGAAGGAGAAATTTGAGTTGAAGGTGAATAGAAGCTTGGCTTTGGTGAATAAGTCGAGTGAATATCTCAAGGATGAATACTTGATTCCAGGATCGTGGTGGGTGGAGAGGAACAAAGGGTTGGTGCGTGATGAAAATGGAGAATGGGTTCTGGCTTATCCAGATGAAGATGACCTTCCGGTCCCCGAGTGTTATTCATCAGTTGAGTTGTAGGTACATGATTTGAATGAAGGTTGGTGAATCGTGGCCCTACGTAATTTCTACTTATTTATTCTTTGGTCTTCTTTTTGTGAGATGTATGTATCATGTATGCTTCCTCCGTTTTCATCAATTGGAACTACAATTGAAATAAAATATAAACTGCTTATCGAGGGTTTATTTCAAGTTAAGTAGGTTGTCTAGTTTATTAATCATGTCTTAACAGGTCAACTTATTTTGATCCAAAATCATTTATATAAAACTCAAGTCCACTAATTTCATATCATGTTTGCATTGGGTTCACAGGTCACGTGATATATTGCCACCCCTATTTTCATCTTCCTCTCGCTTTTTTTTATTTTGCTCTTTAGTTTTTCATTTGTTTAATTTTTAATTGAAATAAATAAAAAAAATATGGATAATTTGTGGAGAGAAATGATATTTACAGTCATAGAATACGCAAATGCCGCACACTGCTTTTGAAAAGAATGAGTAAATATGATATATACATGAAAAAATAAATTTATTAATGGTGGACTATATTTTTTTTCAAAAGGAGTATGCGGCACTTGCACGACCTAACTATGACTGCATGCATTCCTCTTTGTTGTAGAGTACTCTTAAAATCGGTTATTTAAAATAGAAAAAAAAGTAAGATTTAGTTAGTTATTTTAGATAAAATGAGGAAAATTATAAACACTACACTACCATCCGACTCTCATCCTATTATGTAAGATGTGACAAATTTATCACTAATGATGATAAATGTGTCACATTTTACATAGTGGAATGAAAATATGATGGGAGTATGAAGTATAGTATTACTCATAAAAAGATAGATAAACCATTGGGAATGCTATAAAATAAAAGAGTAATAAATGCATGATAAAGAGTATGTATGCCTAAAATCAATTAGATTTAGTATTGTTCATCTGGGTTCCGAACCAGATATCCAGGTATACCCGGCCTGGAACCTTGGTTTCAAACCCGGGCCAAGTTCCAACCCAGATTAGTCCAGATTGTGACCCCGGTCCGATACTCGGATGAATCCAGGTTTTAAAAATTTGAAAATCTAGGTAGCAAATTGTACCTGGTTTTTATTTTTTGTTTTTATTTTATTTTTATAAAAGTTCATATTTAATTATATTTAAGCATAATATTTTTTTTAGTAAAAGCCTATATTTAATTAAAGATTTTTCTAGAAAAATCCATGTTTAAAAGCATAATTATTTTTATGTAAAAGCCTATTTTTATTTAAAAATTTTCAAAACAAAAAATGTTGAAAATCAAGTTGAAACGCATAATTTCAAAACAAAAAATTTCAAAGCATAATTTTCTTTTTCATCTATGTATGCATCATAATACAATCCACTACATATTACATTATTTATTATTTATACATTATATTACAAAATACAAAATTACAATATATGAATTACAAAATCAGTAGCATGTTTACCAATTATTTAATTTCACACCAAACAACAACTTCTAGTGATTGGACTGAAAGAGATCCTAAAAAATAAAAAGTCAGTGGTCTTTAGAGGCTTTCTCCTCAAAGCATACTTAGAAAAGGTAAGTACAATATTATTAAATTATTCGGCACATTCTTTTTCATCACACAGTGTAAGCAAGTTATAAAGTTCGAACACCACAAAGTATTGCTGACCACACATTTTATAATTTTAAAGGATTACTTTGGAGAGCAGCTTGAGATACAGAAGAAGTTTCTCATGGATACTGAACCTTTTACAAGTACAATTGATTAGGTGCAGCAATAATGTTTGGCAAGAATCAAACATTTTATATGAGTTGAACACAATAGCTTTTAAATGAATAAAAGTAAGTAACCAATTTTTTTTTTTTTTTTTTTTTTTAAAAAAACCTTCAATTAACAAATGCATAATTCAAGCAAATGCATATAATAATGAAATTTATTCTTTATTTCAACATAGAACTTCCCAAGACTCTAGTTTTTCTTCTTCTTATATTTATTTAATTTTCAATTTTGAAGGCAATTATGATTATCCACCAACTACAATACGGTACTAAATGATAAAAATAAAGTACATGAGTAAATCTCAAAGGATATACAACTACAATGGAATTAGTGACTTGGTAGAATACACAAAAGTGAACTTTTTGTAACATACTTAAATTTTAACATAACCCTAACTTATTATGGTTAGCAAGGGCATTAATAAGTATATGAGGTACTTAAGACATGGGGTAAAGAGGGAACATTGAGCCAATTGGCACCTAAATGCTCAATTCCAACTAGTCCCAGCAGAGAGGGAAAGAATGCATAAAAGATGCAAATATGTAATGGCACTTATCCAAACCTCACATGATCCAGTAAGCAGTATAAACTCCATATATATTAAAGAGAAATGATTTGTATAAATTCTAAATAGATAAGTCTCATACAAGTTTTTGTAAAAAAATAGACTCTATTTTAAAAAAGTGTAAAAAAAAATTATTATTTATTAGTAAAACTTATTGTTTTATAAAAAATTTATATAAGACTTGTCTATTTAGAATTTGTATTTAATATTACTTTATATTAAAAGCACTTTTCCACTGCAAGTGTGAAACAGGTTTCACAGCACAGCAATCATTATCTGCAACGTCCTGATACCGAAACACTTAGGATATTTATATTTTAATTATTCAAACTGTTTTGGAAAGATGGGGGGGAAAAAAAAAACAAAGGACAGCCTTTGCTTGCAGTTAGAGCTATAACCTAACCGCACCAAGTAATGGGTGGTAAGGTAAGCTATAGTGAAATACGTGACATTAATTGACTTCCTGTCTCCTGAAAGATTTTGATGCAAAGATAATTGAAAATATATTATGTTTTTCATTTTATTTTGAAAGGGAATAGTCAATAATATTTTCACAAATTGAATACTACACTGTTTTTGGCCTTTCTCACTTTAGAAGCAAGCTTTAGTACGTATCTTCTTCAAGTCTCCGACAAGGATAGTTTCCTACTTTTATAATTAAGTAGCAATCTTTACAATAAGCAGTCCTGGAAAAATAGCATTTAGCTTATACGTGTATATTATAAAGTGTTTTTTTTTTTTTCGTTAGGAATATATCATAAATTGCTATCAGCTGATTTGAGGAGAAAGATAATCGAAAAAAATATCAACCATCCAAAGATAGATAGAACTCAAAAGTTATTCTTATTGAGACAAAATTGGAATGAAGTAAAATATTTTGTACATAGTATAAATACCTTCCTTTTCTATTTTATTTGTAAGGAACGAACGTTAATTGAATAAGTCAGTTTACATTTTGGGAATTTTTCCTTTTCAGACCTTCTAGACTTTTCCTTTGCTATGGTTTCGACCCATTCTCTCCCTCTAGGGTTTCATCATTACATGGTATCATCAGAAACTTTCTCTTATGGCGCCGAGTCACAAATTAGTCTCTGAGGATTCTACGAGTCCCTTTTAACTCCATTCTAGTGACAACCCTGGTATTCTTCTGGTTACTCAGCCACTGGTCGGCGACAATTACCATACCTAGTGCAGTTCCATGGCCATGGCTTTATCAGCGAAAAATAAACTTGGTTTCTTCAATGGCTCCATCCTCAAACCCTCGGATTTAGCTTATCCACTTCTCTCCCCATGGCTTCACTACAATAATATGGTGATATCTTGACTTTTATACTTTGTTTTCCCTGATATATCTGCTAATATTTTGTACATAACTACTGCGCATGAGATTTGGTTGGATCTTAAAGAAAGTTTTTGTCAAAAAAATGGTCCTCACATTTTTCAATTATTAAAATCCATTTCTGCTCTATCTCAATGGTAGCTTTCTGTGAGCACTTATTTTACTTGCCTAAAATCTCTTTGGAATGAGTTAGCAAATTACAAACCTGTTCTTGCTTGTTCTTGTGGCAGTACATACGTTGACCTATTATGTTCAACAGGAGCATGTTTTACAATTTTTAATGAGATTGAATGAATCTTTTGCCTCTACTCGTGCTCAAATCTTGCTTATGGAGCCTCTGCCTCCTCTTAATAAAGTGTTTTCACTTGTTCTATAAGAAGAACAACAACGAGAAATTTATGTTGTTCCTTTTCAAAATGTTGATTCACAAGCTTTTGTATCTAAGACTGATGTTGCTTAAGACTGATGTTGCTAGATCTGTTAAATCCTTCTCCCGGAAGGAAAGACGAGTGTGTAAATATTGTGGAATCACTAGTCATGTGATTGAAAAATGTTATAAGTTGCATGGATTTCCACCTGGCTACAAGCAAAGCCTAAGCAACAGTCTGTGGTCAATCAGGTTGCTCTTAATGATAACCATTCCTTGGTTGTTTCTCCTTTCTCAGTATCAACAGTTGTTGTTCCTGCTTCATCCTCCAAACAATTCTGATGAGTCCTCTCATGCTGTTAATGCAGTAACTTTGAATTCCTTTTTTGGTATACTCTCTCAATGTTAATCATTTTGTTTTTTCTTCCATAACATCTAATTCATTTGATTCAAACTGTTGGATCCTTGACACAGGAGCCACAAATCATATGGTTCCTTCTTTTGATTGTTTTACTTCTATTACCAATACTGTAAATTCCTCTGTTAAGCTTCCCAATGGTCAATCTGTGCCTGTCACACACATTGGCTCTGTTAAAATCTCTGAACATCTTTTTTTAAATCTTGTTCTTTGTCTTCCTTCACATTCAAACTAATCTCTATTAGTAAACTTACTCAATCAGTCACTTGTTTCTTGTTTTCTTCTGACCTTTGTTTCATTCAAGACCTTACTCATTGGAGGCTGATTGGAGTGGGTAGACAGCAAGGAGGCCTTTATATACTACAACAGCCAAACTTTTTTTTTTTCTAAACCTGTTTTTTTACTTGTCTCATATAATGCCTGCTCCCTTAATAACATGCCTATACATACTTGTTCTGCATCATCTAAGTACTCATTGTTTGAACTTTGGCATAATAGACTTGGTCATCCTTCTAATTCAAGGATGTTATTTGTGATTAAATTTGTTCTCAATCTGCATGTTCCAAATGCTCCATGTATGATCTGTCCATTAGCTAAACAAAAAAAATTGTCCTTCCCTCATATTGCTCATCTATATGATGCTCCATTTAATCTTGTACATTATAATGTTTGGGGACCATATTTTGTCCCTACTATTGAAGGTTACAGATTTATTTTTTTTACTATTGTTGATGATTCATCTCATGCCACATGGGTCTATCTTCTTAAACATAAGTCTGAAGTGCCACTAATCTTAAAAAATTTCTTTAAAATGATCAAGACTCAATTTAGTTTTAAGATATAGACATTTCGCACTGATCATGGTACAAAATTCTCTCTCTCTCTCTCCATTTTTTTTAATTCAAAAGGCATTTTACAACAACGCAATTGTGTTAAAACTCCATAATAAAATTCTTTTGTGGAGAGAACGCATCAACATATACTTAACGTAACCCGAACCTTAATGTTTCAATCTCACTTACCTATTCATTTTTAGGATGATTCTATTTTAAAAGCCACCTACATTATTAATAGGTTACCTACACCAATCTTAAATCATAAATATCCATTTGAAATTCTGTTTAAATCTTCCCCTTCATATGATCATTTAAGGATATTTGATTGTTTATGTTTTGCTTCAACTCTACAAAGATCTAGAATCAAATTTGATCCTTAAGCTCATGCTTGTATATTTCTTGGTTATCCTTTTGGAATCAAAGGAATCAAAGATCTAGAACCAAATTTTGAATATGTGAAATGATCTGAAGCTATTCAGTACTCTGTTTTGATGCGATGTATCATATGAAAAACCTTAGCATGAATTTTTGATTCTGTATTTGATTATAATCTGCTTTTAATGTTGTTTCTATTATGTTTCCGTTAAGGCCCTACCATGGGTGTAATATTGATATACGGTCTTGCCATAGGTATAATAGTGGTATGCCCTGTCACGGGTATAATAGTAGTATAGGGCCCCGCCACAGGTATAATAGTGGCATACGGCCCCACCATGGGTATAATAGTGATTTATAACCCTACCACGGGGGTTAAACATTGTCTTTGTCCGGATATGATGCTCCGATATGATACGAAGATGATGTCTTAGCATATGATATGCCAAAGGAATTTTAAATAAGAATGTTTTTTTGAAAGTTTCGCTCTGATATTTTGATAACATGTTTGACTTTTGCATTCTGAAAGCAAATGTTCTAATTCTACATTCTGAAAGTAAATGTTTTATTCTACATTTTGAACTCTATAAATGCTCATGTTTACATACTAGTATGTGTTGTCTACTTACTAAGTTGTTGATAACTCACCCTTTATCTCCACAATATTTTTCAGATAATTTGAATATTTCAGTTGATGATCAAGATTATGGAGCATGAGTAAGATGATTTTAAACATAGAAAGTTTCTATGAGTATTGGTGAATTTTATTAAGTAATTTTGTCGTGTTCTGATGATTTTGTATTTTGGGAGGTTGATTACATGAGGTAGTGAGTTTGAAACAATAATTTTTATATGGCATTGAGAATTTGGAGTCTATAAATATATTGTTGGAATGTGAGTTTAAGTGACATGAATTAACTCTTCAACCCCTCCGGAACTGGGGCGTTATAGTTGGTATCAGAGCTAGAATGATATTCTGCAGCTAGACTTTATTAGTTGAGTTTTGGAAATCTAAGGTTTAGGGATTTGGCATACTTTTTAAGATGATTTTGATGGGATATGAGATCTTAAATTTTGGAGATTTTAAGGAATGATTTTCATGACATTTGGGGTTTTGGATCCGGTAGGCTTACCTTGTGGACTGTAGAAAATGATTTTTGATAAGACTTAAGGTTTAGATTCTGAAGGCATATACAAGCATGATCGGAAGTAGGGTTTGAGGTTCTATAGGCTTTAATAGATGAGGTTTTGGATTTTGGCCCCTTTTTACTTGATTATTAAAAAAGGCAAACGGGCCATGTCGTATCACCCATTATTTAAATGGGTCGTGTTAGGATTTGAAGGTCTGACCCGTTTAGCAGGTCGTGTTCAAGTTGACTTATATAATCGAATGTCCATGACTTAACACGAAAGGAACACGATCCTTGTGTTGAGAAGTCTCACACAACTTAGGGTCAAACTCATCATGGCTTTATAAAGAGTTACCTCACTCCTCCTATTAGGTCTTTTATGAGAAGAAATGAGCATTATACCTTGAACATGAATTGTCACCCCTAAATAAAAAGAGTGAGAAAAAGATAATAAAAAAAAACAAGGAGAGAGAAGTGTATAAAAAGTTTATACACGGATAGATAGTATCAAGCTACATTTAGCTTGATATTTAGTATATAAACTTATATTTTATATTTCATTTAGACAATCGGAGGGAGTTTTATGAAACTTCTTATCTATTTTAAAATACATGATTTCTTGAGAATGCTTTTAACTATTATGACAAAAGTAGGTAGAAGTTACGGTAAAGACAATTTAACCTACCACGTAAAGCCTTAAAAAACAAAACCTACGACGTAAGAACTGATCACATATGAGCGAGCTAGTTTTGAAAGCTCAAAAACTATTGGTTAAGATGGAGAAGTACAAATACTCTTTATCTTAAGCGTTGTTCACGATCCGATCAACCAATTATCCTTTATGTTTTCTTCTTGTTCTCTATGCTTTTTCGGATAGGTTACACCTAGCTCAAGTAATTGCTCTGAAAAGTTATGGTCGGAGTCTTTGTCGAAAATGACTAGATCAGGACAATTGAATCGTCGTTTTTCAATGAAACCCATGTGACTAAAAGAGACCGATGACCACCAGCCAGCTAGTCATCACAATATGCATTTTAGAGGTCTATCACACACACGTTATCTCTTTCTCTCGGTTTTTTTTTTTTTTTGGGATAAAATAGTTATTTCATAAAATATGAGAACAGAAATTCTGAATTTAAACCGTGTTGAGAATGTGGCGATTTCAAAATACATAAACGAACACCACAACAGATTTCATTTATTGTAATGGACGAAACTGTCACAAAAAATAAAAAAATTGTCATAGAAAATTTTTGGTGACGGTTTAAAACCGTCCCCACAACTGTCGCCAAAAAAGCTTCACAAAAAGTATTTTATGACGGTTTACGGTACGACTGTCACTAAAAGTTTTTTTGTGACAGTTGAAAATCTGCTGTGAGATGCAACGTTCGAACATGAAGAGATTATGTGATTCAAATTCCATCACAGGATGTATATTCGATCGTTTACCCAACTGATTAGCATTCGAATAATAAATATCTAACATTTGATATTTTTCATTCATGCATTTGATTTTTACATTCGAATGTACACACATTCGAACGTTTGTGATGTGACGTTTGAATTTTGCATTCGCACGTTATTGGATAATTGTTCAAACATCAAAGATCAAACGTTAGGATGGTTAATAAATACGTTTGAACGTATCTTTTTAACCATTTGAACATTAAGAAATATTTGTTCGATCGTAACAAAATAAGTTCAAACGTAGTACCTTATGTTTGAACGTATATATTGCACATTTTTCTAATTATGTTTGAATGTTAATTCGAACCTAATGGCATGTTCGATCAGTTTTTGTTTACATTTGAATGTACTGATCATAACTAATAATTTCATAAAATTACAAAACATATAAATTGTATCATATTACATCACAAATAGTATCATCTCATGAAAATGTTTTAAAGAGTTGTAAAATTAGAAGACAGAAGTTTTGAACAATGATAGTGTTTATTTCTTCTTCTTTCCTCGCCCATTGTGATCCTGTTGTAGTGACGTAACACATTCCATCTAGACCAGCATCTCCCTCTATACTTGTTCTTGAACTTCAATGCGTATTCTTTCCTCCTGATCTCTTTGTCACTCTTGCAAACTTGTGTCTAAATCGGACTATCACGATAAGAGAGCCTCCAACTCCTGCTGTCTCGACTTCATCTGCTCAATTTCTTAGTGTGTAGCGTCCAAATCCTTCGTAAGATTATTAAATTCTGAAGTCGTGGAGGATGAACTGACATGATTGAAAGAACATCTCAAACCTCTTACCAAACTAGACTTGGTCTTGAGGACCTACGTATGTCACTAGGAGAAGATTCACATGTTGGCACAATTTATTCACACAAAATGACCTCACTTACATAATTATCTTTGGCGACGCAATCAATCCACTCAGCATGGCATTAGTATGAGTAGTACCATAGACATGAACGAATGAGAGATTTTCAATCATCGCGTTTCTAAGAAAGCCACAATAGTAATTTTAAAGAATCATATTAGTACTTAAATAAAGAATATGATAACAATGAGTGAATTTTAAGAAGTAATTACCATTTTATCGGCAAGGCGTTGAAATGATCTTGAACCAGTGCGATGGTGGATTGTCAAAGACGTTCTATTATGTGCATTTATAGAACTTAAGTGCTTCAGGAGAAATTAACAAGGTTTAATATAATCTATGAAACCAATATAGATATAAATAAGTTATAGGGAAAAAACCTAGAATACTTGAGAATCTGGTATTGCAAAAATATCACAACACTTTCTCCAATCGTCTACATTTTTTGAAAAGGGGACTGAGTAGCCTCTTCCAACGTCATGACATTGGCCCTTGAGACGCTGAAATAATGTAGCCATCAACTCATTTACAGTTCGTACTTCCTCGCTACGGCCAAAATTTAGGTCAAATTCATCCTAAGAAGTTAATTGCGTCAAAAATATGAAATTAAAACATCTCTAAAAAATCTAGGGTATATAAACTCACCAATACATGACTCTTAATGTGATCCTTAACCTCATTCAGAACATCTTGCCAAGACTGCACATAAAATGGCGCATAAACTCGGACTAGTATTCCGACATAGGAGGAAAGCTTTGCCGCACTATCATCCACACCCCTAGTGGAGTTATTAGGGATGTTGTCCTTGATTTTCATGTGCCTACTATTTTTTTTTAGAGCCAGACCACATGTTAAGCCACGACCTCGACGTGACAAGGCATCAACTAATATATTTAAAGTTATTAAAACCAATTTCTCCCCAGGTATTCAAATATAATTAATTATCAACAAGAATTTACCTACAAGTAAGTGTGGACTGGCCGTCTGCCTCTTGTGTATCAACTTGATCAGGAAAAGAGTCCTCAGCTAGGGAGTCCTCAACCATTTATGGACTTGGCGAATGAGGCACATTTCTTCGTTGTCATTTTTGTGGCATCCTTGAAAAGTAATATTATTTTCAATGAACTAGCTTAGAGATAATTATGAAAAATGTAAAAGCCTAATCTATGTAAATAAAACATTTAATACTTTTATTGTTCATCTCCAGATGTATTGTTCATGCTTGTTTCAGAATCTCCTTCAATAACATCTTCATAATCTCCTTCCTCATCATCATCTTATTATTTCTTCTTCATCGACTTCTTGTTCTAACTCTTCTTCGACTTCTTGTTCTGACTCTTCTTGTTCTTGTTCTTCTCCTTCTTCTTGTTCTTGTTCTTCTTGTTCTTGTTCTTCTTCTTGTTCTTCTTGTTCTTCATGTTCTTGTTCTTGTTCTTGTTCTTGTTCTTTTGATTATTCTAATTCATCAAAATTTTCAACTGAATGATCATCTAATACGGATGGGTCGAGATGTACGAGTGGGACATTATCTCTACATAAGGGAATTAGTTTGAGTGCACCAAAGTCAACAAATAAATTAATACCCTTTCCATCTTCCTGGTAAGTCTTTATAATTAGAGTGTCATCTTCATCTCCACTATAATTGTAATTCACTACCAATCCTGCATCATAAAATTATGAGAAACAAACATTTGTATGACTCGCCAAGTTATCTCTCCACTGGTTTCATCTGCCCCTTTCATTGGATCAATCAAGTAATAGATTTGGGTCGCTTAACAAGCAAAAATGAAGATCATCTTCATACCATTTACATACAGTATTGACACTCGTAAAGTAACTATCCCTTTGTATCGATACCCGATCACCGCCTAGATCCCACCAATCACATTTAAATACATACGTCACATTTTTTACCAGGTATTTCAATCCGAAAATGTCACGTAAGACACCATAGTGGTCAATCTCCTTTGTTCCATGACTTCCCTCGACCAACATGCCACAGTTTTGTATCTTTGGATTCCGTTCACGGTCCATCATATGGAACCTATAACCTCAAACCGTGAATGTAGTGTATTGAAGTGCTCTATTCGAAGGACCACGTGCCAATACATGCAGTTCAAAAGAAACTAATTCTGGATCATGAGCACGTTGTTCCAAAATCTAATAACTAAAATAGTAACAAAATTATACAAAGTTATTGTAAATTAAAATGGTTTACAAATATTCTACTGCACGGGACATTTAAATGCATACACATTGTTCAAACTATCCTGGAAATTCTTCTTTGTGCCTAACCTCTATATTCTCTATGCCTTCTATCCTAAGTTTGTCCATGTGTTCACTGTATAGAAGTAAAAAGAATAGAATATTTGAACACCTTCGATATAGTAGTACTTTAATAAAATGTAAAAAAAAAAAAAAAATAGAATTATTCTAATTATGGATCGACATACCTGAGATAGTTATCAATCTCACGATAATTATTCAACACGTACCACTGAGCTTTTCCTAACTCTACACCGATTAAGTTGTACCCCGTTTATGTACATAAGGGTCGTAGATTCTGTAAAAACATAGATAGATCACGAGGGCGAGGGGCAGCAAAATCAGCATTCCATTCTTCTCAATTAAAGCATGTCTCAACCCCACGGAGATATAGAGAGTAAAATGTCAAACATTCATATTGTATATAAGCCTCTACTATTGACCCCTCAACTCGGGCTTTATTCCTAACAATGCGCTTTAGTCTACCCAAAAATCTTTCAAGTAGATACATCTAACGAAACTGCAACAACCCACCTAATAGTACCTATCAAGGTAAATACATTGCTAAATGGACCATTACGTCAAAAAATGATGGTGGAAAGATTTGCTCGAATTTACATAGTATTATTGCAATATCGTCTTCCATCTTCTGCAGGACATCTCGATTTACTATTCGAAAGCACAAATCCTTCAAAAGCAAGCATAGTTAAGTTGTGGCGACACGTACATTAGAAGTCAGCGTCCCATGAATTCCGACCAGTAAGGATTTCTGTAAAAATACGTGACAGTAATGACTTTTCAATCCACTTATTTCCCGTTCATCAGGGCTCGCGTATCTACCGAGATTTGAAGTATAACCATCTGGCAACTTCACACCTTGAAACCATTTGCAAAAGCCCATCTTCTCATCCCTTGTCATCATAAAACATGCATACGGCATAACCACCCTATTTCCTTCCACCAGCAAATGAAGATTATATTTAATTCTCATTCTCTCAAGATCATTCCTCATCTTAATCGTATCCTTCATCTTTTTATTAATGCTCATCAATGTCCCCAGTATATTATCACAAATATTCTTCTATATATCCATTACATCCAAACTATGTCGTAATATGCATGACGACTAATATGACAAGTAAAAAAAAATACTCTGCTTTATCCAATTCAATTCTGTTGCACCTCATTTTCTTTTGTTCTTTCCCTGACCTTTGCCAAAATTGTTCTCTCCAAGTTCAATTAATTTTTCCACTATCTCATCCCTAGACCCTTTGGTGCAATTCTGTCCTCAAATCTCCCATCAGATTTAACGTCTTCCCTTCGCCATTCATGATTTGCTGACAAATATCGTCGATGGCCCATGAAACACATCTTCTGTGAATATTTTAGCCACTGACTTGTAGTTTCCTTATTATACGTAGGACACACCAACTTCCCTTGAGTACTCCAACCCAAAAGATTGTCATATGTTGGAAAATCATTTATCATCCATAAGTTCGGATGTGTATGTATCAAAAGTTTGGACACCGTTTTCCCATAGATCTTTCAACTCTTCAATTAACGGTTGCATGAATACGTCAATATCATTCACAGGTGATCTTGAGCCGGAGATAAGCAAAGTTAACAGAAATATTGGCACTTTGAGGCACTTTCATGGTGGAAGATTATATGGAATCAACACTATAGGCCACATGCTATAATTTGTACTCATATTACCAAACGGACTGAATCCATCCATTGTTAGTCGTAGACGCACGTTACTAGCTTCGTTGCCAAAATCTGGGTATTTATTATCAAAACATTACCATGCAATTGAGTCAACTGGGTGCCCCATATATCTTTCATCCTTAACTCATTTCTCCTCGAGTTACCTCATATCTTGAGCTGTTTTGCTACACATATATAGACTTTGCAATCTTGGTTTGAGTGGAAAATAACGCAAAATTTTCATCGGAATATTTTTCTTGCCCTTCCACCTCGACTCTCTATATACGGGACGAGCCTATTTTTTCTCATTCTCCTTCCAAAACAACACACAATCATTCATATATGAATGTATCGACTTTTACTCAAACCCTAACCCATTTCTCAACTATTTTGCTTTATAAAACTTCTTCAGCAATGCAGAACTTAATGTGCAATAGCTGCACAATAAACGACCTTTTTCTATGTTTTGTACAGCCAGGATAAATCTCACGCTTTGCATCTTCCCACATTCTTGAGAAATTCTCTGACTCAGTCCCTCAACCACTTGAGGCATCATCCATAAACATCAAAACTCCATTGTCACCCAACATCTCCTCCATCTCATCCCGCTCATTATCGTCATCTCGCTCATTATCATCATCCAGGTGCCTCCTTTCAATACCATCACTGAACAAAATATCGGGAGATTGTTCATATGGCTCACCATGCAATACCCATTGAGTATATCTCAAATCCATACCATTTACAAATATATGACTTTTTATTTCATCCAATCCTATAGTGCACAGAAATTTGCACCCTTGACATGGACACTTTATTTAACCTCAACTATCGGCAGAAGCCCAAGCAAAATCAATAAAGTTTTTCACTCCACATCCATACAAAACGTAGTCGTTTCCAAGTCTATCGCCAAGAAACATCCAACTATTGTCCATTTCTTAAAAAAACCTTTGGACTAGTAGAATGACAACTAATTTCACATGCATCACATGTTCCAATTCAATTCCCCATGTTCTTTAGATAAAATAGTTGGTTTTATCCCATTCGAGGTTATATTATCTATATTGCACAAGTTTTGTTACTCATGTACTCTCCATGTCAGTAGAATATTTGGTAGTACCTCCCTATAGTTCTTGAAGAATACATGATCGTATAGAGGAATTGCCACCCTGCGAACAATATACCTAAAGAACAAATGAAGAAGACACCGAAATGTTAATCCTTAACGTGTAAAGAAAGAGTAATGAAAATGTGCAATATAGATAATATAATCCCAAACTGTCCACACTGGACAATTCAGGAATTAGTGAACACCTAACTGTACACTAATTCTCAATCGGATCTAAGGTTATTCATGCAATGTCATACACACAAGCTATAACATATAACATATTGCTATAACACAAGTTATAACATATAAGTAATGTATATTGATACTGAACTTCTTTGAAACCCTTAATAAAAAAATCCATTGTTGGGCCTTAACTGAGGATTCTGAAGAAGTTTAGTATGTTTTGTCATAAGTATAGTATGTGGAGTTGGTTATTTGTTATTGTTACAATTTTTTAGCATTTTAAAGTTATCATTAAATTAAATTAGATATAATTATTTATCAATCTAAGATCTAGACTTCAATTAGATATGTAAGGTGTGTTTAATGTATATTTGATTCCAAATAAATAAGGTTATAAATTTAAATAATGTATATTCATATTGAACTTTTTCAAAACCCTCAGTAATAAATCCATTGTTGGGTCTTAATTGAGGGATTCGAAGAAGTTCAGTATGTTTTGTCCTAAGTATAGTATATGGAGTAAGTTATTTATTTTATTGGTTATTGTTTTAATTTCCTAACATTTTAAGATTACCATTAATTAAATTGATATAGTTACTTATCAATCTAAGATGTAGATTTAAATTAGATATGTAAGTTGTGCTATATATTATTAGATATTTAGTCTTAGTATAAATTATTAATTAGTTATTTGTTTTAATCTTAGCATAGATTATTAATTAATTAATTATTTTAATCTTAGAATACATTATTAAATACTTATTTTTTTTAATCTTAGTATACATTCTTAATTACTTATTTGTTTTAATCGCAATATACATTCTTAATTACTTATTTTTTTAATCTTAATATAGATTATTAACTAGGTATAATCTATACTAAGATTAGTATTGATTATTATTTATTCATAATTAGTATTGCTTTAATTTCATATAAAAAAAATTATCACATAAACACAATATAATCCCACAAATCACAAAACTCATAATATAATCACAAAATAACCATACAAA
This sequence comes from Juglans microcarpa x Juglans regia, assembly GCF_004785595.1. NCBI lineage: Eukaryota > Viridiplantae > Streptophyta > Magnoliopsida > Fagales > Juglandaceae > Juglans > Juglans microcarpa x Juglans regia. The sequence continues at coordinate 18,038,633 of NC_054597.1, read as the reverse complement.
ATAGTCACAAAATAACACAGATCACAATATAGTCACAAAATAACACACAGATCACAATATAATCACAAAATAAATCACAACATAATCACAATATAATCACACTATTCACAATATAATCACAATATAAACACAAAAATCACAATATAATAAAAATATAATCACACAATCAAGTTTAGAAATATACCTAGCTAAAATCACAAACTTTTTATCTCACAACCTTCAACAAGCTCCAAAAAATATTCCTTCAAAATATACACAATATTAATTAGTTCAAAATAAACATAATAAATAAATAAACACAACAAATATTCCTTAAAAATAAATAAATCAAAATAAATGCAATAATAAACACAAAATAAACACAACAACTACTTTCAATTTCACACATTTTAGTCTCTCTTTCCTCCCTCTCTCTCAATCTCAACCTCTCTTTCTCCCTCTCTCTCTCTCATGCCACTCTCTTTCTCACTCTATGGCTTTCTTAATCACTCACTCTTACTCACAATCACTCTCTCACACAAGCGCTCTCTCTCTCGGCAACTCACAAGCACAAATGGGCAATAAACAACATTCCCCTTTTCTTAAACATGCCCCAGACTTGTCTGGTGCATTATAATTTTTCTTCAAAGTTTTTAACCTATTGCGGCACCTTTTATCGCTGCAATAGGTTAAACTAAAATGAACGATTGCGTTCTGTTTACTACAAGGTCCTTTTGCAGCGAATTTTTAAATGCAAAGTCGTCGCATCAAAGTGTCGTAACGTTCGAACATTTATAGTAAACGTTCGAATGTTTTGTAAAATTTTCCAGTCCTGCTAAGTGTCCCACCAAGTCTTTTTACATGCCGTAACGTTAGAACATATCACTGTTAACATGCAAATGTAGATAAAATTAGGTCCCCGTATATGCCATAAAATTAACGCGAAAAAGGTTTGGACAATTTTTTTAAAAACGTTCGAACTTAATTATTCCACATTCAAAAGTACCAAAATACCATTTGATCGTAACATTTTTATGTGCGAATGTATATGAAACTAGGTTCCCCATAAAGCGGGAAAGGTCCTGCCAATATTTTTAAAATGTTTGAACTTAATTACTCCACATTCGAATGTACCAAAATAACATTTGAACGTAATTTTATTGACATGCAAACATAATTTAAATTAAGTTTCTCGTATATGGCATAGAATAAACGCGAAAAAGTTCTTGCCAATTTTTTATTGATGTTCGAACGTTCATTATAACGTTCACATGTAAATCCTACCACGTTCGAGCGTTTATTTAATGTTCAAACATGATTTATATATTATAGTTATATAGTATATGTAACATAATTATATAGTATAGTAATGTATATAGTAGCACTTCCATGGTTATATAGTACAGTAATCTACATAGTAAATATTAATCTATATAGTTACTATAGTAAATTATATAGGATATAATAATCTATATGGTTATTGAGTAAATTATATAGTATATAGTAATCTATATAGTTAGTATAGTAAACTATATTGTGATAACCTCGACTTAATTAGCCAAGTCTATGTCTATTACTTCCATTATGATTAGTTTAATCCACATAGTTATATGTCCAAATTTTGGTATGCATAGAGTATGGAACGCATTAAGGGCCTCATTATCTTAGAGAAGGGGGCACCAACGCCCACTAGGAGGCCCATCATGGGCTAGTGTGAATCGGCCACTAAGGGCCTAGGGTTTAAGAAAAAAAAATCCTAACTAGGATTTTAGCATGGGAGGCGTCCACATGGGAGAGGGAATGAGCTTTTAGTCTTCCCTAAAAATTCCCATCATTTGGAACCTAGGGAAGGAGCACCTTGGTTAGCACAGTGATGCCACGTGACTAGCATGCAAGCCAACACCTTGGGTACATTGAACCTGGTCATGAAAATGGAAGAAAAGGGAGAGAGAGAGAAGGGGGTTTCGGAACCCTAAGGGCTATACGCCACATACATGCACTTGTGTGTGAGTTCCTGGAAGATGCAATGATTCGGGGCAGTTGGGGAAAGTGCAAAATCAGAAACACAAGGTTCTAAGGGACTCTATGGACTCGGCCAAAGGAGGGTTGCACTCTATGGTTCTAAGGGTTACACTTGTCGAAAGCATGAGAGTTCCAAGGAGTTGGCATGGGGAAATGGCGCCTAGGGAAGCTCAAAGGGCAAAGTCACAACCCACAAGGACTAGTTTGGCCAAGGGAGATGCATTTGCCAAGTGTCACACATGCATTTGGAATTGGGTATTCTAAAAGAAACAAATGATCAGAAGTGGAAGAGGCCCCTTGAGACAAGGAAAAACCAAGTCCCTAGATTCAACCACCCACGCCACATGTCTTTCACCTAAGGAACCAACACCCACATGCCACCTATGCCTAGAGGAAAGGTTGCCTAGGGAACCCACATGTACACGCCACCTAAGTCTTGGGAAGAGGAAGAGGTTTGTGGGGAAAAGAGGAGTTTCGGCCAACCCCACACACACGCGCGTTGTTTGCCACCCTTGCCAAGTGGCAAGCATGCACCCGTTCATCCTCCCAAGGATGATTGAGGGTTTGTGTTTTGACATTTTTGCCATTGGATACATTGAACCTAGACACATGAGGAATGATACTTTTGGAAGCTAGGGTTTCGGATGGATGGGTTCACGCCACTTGTCTATGAGGCTTTTGGTTTTCCCAACACAACTCAATGATAAGGAAGATGAAGGGATTTTTTGCCATGGTGCCACATGGATCCCATGCATAAGTCTCTTGCTTTTCCAAGGAAGGAGGGGATGTCTATAAAATGGGAGGGGCCGATGGGTGAAGGGTCTTTTTGGAAAAACTTCGAATTCCCACTCTTGTATCACTTCTCCTCCCACACGGCTACACCATTCTCTCACCTTTACTAAACATATCTCTCCAATAAAACACCAAACACGCACCCTCCACCTTCATCCAACAATCTTATGAGTAATGAAGGAAGTAGTGACTCCATTCAGGAGGAAGGAACACGCACGGTAAGATCCATATGCCTATCCTCATCCACACACACGTGACCATTTTGAGTGAAGAAGGTGATCCATTCTTTCTTTTGCACATGGACATTCGAGAAAGGCTAGGGTTTCATCTCAAGAGAAGAACAGATCCACCCATAGCACTATACACGTGAGCATGAGTTTTTGAATGGGGAGAAGGCCACGACCTCTTGAGTTTGAACTAGAATCTTTTTCTCTATAAAGTTCAGCCACATGAGTGAAGTCCAAATGCATGAGGAACCTATCTAACCACAAAAAGAATTTCATGAGCCCTGAGGGAGTAAACCCTAGACACAACACACTCTCACATGCATTCACTCGAAATAGGGCTTTTTGTGTGTACTCATCTCATGTTGTTTATTGTATTTTCAGCTTGCTATTTGTTAACTTATCAGATTTTCTGTAATTAGACTCTCAACCTACTTTGGATAATGTTTGTCTATGTTGCATGAACGTTACACTTTTGTTGCTATCATACGCACTCGTTGTTTGATGATAATCTCTTGATTGTAATTGGATTCACATGATGATTTTGCCATGCTTACTTGTTTATGATATTTTCGGATATGCTTAGAGGTAGTGGTTAAAGTTATTGATTATAACATGTTCTTTTTATAAGTCTAAATGATTCGGCCATGTCTATATGTATGTGCTCGGGTTTAAATATTGTTCGTCTTTTTTGGCATATGTGTTGAGTGCTTTGCTTAAGTTGTGAATTGAGTATTCGAATGTTCTAATATTTTCAAGCTGTAACCTGAGATGTTCGATGTTTGATTACATGACTTACAACATTCACATGTTCACATGGTCCATGAAAAGAAAAGTGTTACAAGTCTTATGTTACATGCATTTGGGTTACAAATTGTTTTAAAAAAAAAGAGTCTATACGTGTTTTATCACGACCCCAACTGCTAGGACGGGGGAATGTCATGGTGGAACTACTCTATCCACTCTAGAGTGTTTAAAATGGAGTGGTAGCTCTTGGGATGACAAAGAACTATCGACAGACCTCAAATAGATCCTTGAAGAAAGGCTACTGGAGCAAGGTAGCACCTAAAACTAGTGGGTGCAACACATTGAAAAATACAGTGAAGGTGAAATATGCGAATTGTCATATCATATTGTATATGTGGTGATGGCAAAATATGCGAACTGCTGCATAAGTTAAAGATTATGATATAGTCACAACGGTCAAGTGGGGCATTGGATGATGCGGTAACTTGTGGGGAACCAATAGTGCAAAGGGAAGTCGTGAGGTATCCAACCATATGTTACAAGAAATGAACAAGGCAATGAGCTCAAAGATGTGTTATATGTATATTGATCAATATGAAAAGATGTTTAATTTTAAAGGTCCAAGTTGCATAAGCCAAGTTTTATGCCAAGTACATGTTCATGCATTCATTTCATAGTTTGTCTTTATATGCCTATGTTATCTACTATATGTTGTGTGTTTACTTATTGAGACTTCTCGAAATCTCACATTGGTAGTTCTCACTACCATTTCCAACCCAAAATGGTAGAAGTGGTTATAAGACAAGAAGAGACTAACTATGGGGAAGCGCAAGAGGCCAGCACCCCGAATAGTCAAAGAGGCCTCGAAGAGCCCCGAGAGCTTGTCGAAGCCATCCATAGTGGAAAGGTTTGAAGCCGCCAGCCAATTTATTATAGAAGTATTGCAACTCTTTGAAGAGCTAAGGAGGATACTGAACAAGGACAAGGCAAAATAAGGATGGCCTTGTAGGTTTTTTTTTTTTAGAGGGATCTCAGAACTTATAGTCAAAAAATGAATTTATGGTTTATCTTTGAGATCCCTTTCTTTTGGTAGATTTCAAAATAGTAACAACTTTGGGAGTAACTTTAACAAATGGAATCATTTTAGGATAAATAGCTTATGGTACCATGTTATTTGTTCGAATTGCTTTAAATCTTACCTAGATTTACATGAATTTTTTCACTGCGATTTATTGCATACTGCTAAAACATAATAGGTTCATTGCATCTTATCTGTCTTGTACAGGAGTATATAGCCTTAAGTTACATATCCCGACGATTCAATCACTGTCCAATCCTAAGCGGGGATTGGAGGCGTCGCATATATAGCATATTATAATAATCTATATAGTTACTATAGTGTATATATATATATATAATATTACTATGTTTCTTCTTTGTTGAACTTATTTTGTTTTTTGACAACCCCCACCCGGAGTTTCTATTTTGGTTGGTTCAGGATCATCTTTCGACAAGTAGGTCAGGAACCCGGAAGTGTAAGTACCGTTTTGAAGCTAGGGAGGCGAGTATAGGGCAGCTATAGGTTCAAACCCGAGGGCCGAGAGTGGTAAGTTCGCAGACCCTTGAGATGCAACGGTTGGTGTTATCCTAGGACAAAATGAGTTGGATAAATAGATCCAATTCAACAATTAGTTCCAGGTCGGCTATGCCGCTTGACATAGTTAATGAGGAAGACTGTGCTTTTGAAGCAACAGAGTCGCCTGTACTGGGATCATAGACGATTCCAAAACTTGATGTTAGCACGATCTATCGAACCGATTGGTTTGAAAGATCTTTGCACACACAATTTTGCGTGCGTACTGTTGAACAAACTTATACTATTTCCAAAACTCAAGAAAAATGTTATCTCTTCCCAAAAGAACAGATGACAAAATTCTTGCAGTAAGGTTTTAGATATATTCATATTGGATCTGTCCAAATTGCTGCCAAACCTTTAACAAGGAGAGGCATCAATGCATCCGTATTATTCTGTTTAAGGGATGCCAGATTCAATAATTTTGAAACAAGTATTCTCAGAATGATTCAATCCTCTTTAACGGATGGACCAGTCCATTTTAATTGTTATCCAGATTTAACTCTTGCTATTGATGATGAACATATTTCAAAATGTTTGACTTTAAATATTTTAACTTCTGGATATGATATGCTTAAGGGTAGCAAACCCCTTACTTTGATTTACAGGATTTATTATCGTCTTTTAAAAACGAGTTTAAATCCAAAAGCAATTGCAAAACCCATCCAGGGAAAAACTCTTATAATCCAGAGTTTAACCCCAGATGCGGATGTTTCAACTCCAAAAATGATTTTTTGAAAAGATATAATTCTTCCTAAAGAATGGATTTTGGAAGAAGAGGCTCCTCCTATTCCTCGAAACTCTGTTAACAGTTACCCAAGTAACATTCAACAGTATTTGGATGGAACCATTAAAATTAGTTTTGATCAAACTATATCTCCAGGGCTAAGAAGAAATTCTTATGCTGGATCTAGTTCTTCTTTTGCAGGGTCAGAAATTCCAGTAAGAAGAGACCAAAATCTCAAACAATTTCTAAAAGATTCTGTTAAAACAGCCCAACTTGTTAATCCTGTTTTAAAATTAAAGGGACTTTCTACGTCCTCTCAAGTTACTTCTGCTTTTTACTCTGCACAGAATGCTGGATCCTCTAAATACCAGTCTATTCATAATGAAGCTGATAAAGAAGATGACTCATCTTTATCACCTACAGCTTCAGATATGGTAGCTCCTGTTGCACCACAAGTTCATCACATTTTAACTGTGTTGAATAAACCATTTGCTTTTGATCTTGTTTATCTTTTTGAAGAATACAAACTTTCAAAAAACAGTGCTAGGCGAAAAGCTTACCATGCAAAGTATTTTGAAAAAGAAAAACAACGTGTTAAACGGAAATGGAAAGGAGAAATGAATAAGCAGCAAAAGAATATTCTTTTCTTTGATTTTGTTGAAAATATTTATGTTTCTAACAATACTTTGAATGTTGTTAAAACTGATTTTGTCAAGGAAGAAGGTAAAATGGTAGTTCAGTCTAGCCATCCACCTTTGGAGACTATTCTCATCACCCATAAAGGGGTTGAGATATCTGCTTTACCTTTCAAAATCTCAGAAACTGTTTCCAGAGATCCTAAGAAGGACAAGATTCTCAAAGAAACAAAAAAGGTTATTTCTCAAAATAACTTTGTGAATCTTGCTCTTCATACGATCGGATAACAGTTAGATCAGATTAAAGAAAAGGTTGAAAAACCTGATCCTATTCCTTTTGTTTTGACTACAGATCAACCAAAGAAAGTAATTGAAAAACCTTTGATTATCTTACCTGAAAGTCGAGCCAAAATTGATTTTAAAAATCCACAGGCAAAGACTTTAGATAAGATTGATCAAATGCTTAATGATCTGAAAAGAGAACAATCTTCTACTAGTGTTTTGTCTAACAAAGAAATAGGAGAAGAAGTTCTTGTTGAAACTACAGATGAGTCTTCTAACGATCACTCTTCTGAAGAAAAGGGTCTTGATTTACTTGAAAAGAATTTTCAAGATATTGTTTTAAAACCTGAAATTGCCAGATTCTTTTCAAAAGGACCCAAACCAATGAGTCTAACGAAGAACTGGTATTCCAGGCCTACTCCTCCTAATTTACAGTTTGAAGAAAAAGTTTTTCAAAACCAATCTTCTTACTCTGCCGACAAGGTTTACGAGCGGAATATTGATGGTTTCTCTTAACAAGAAATCATGAATACCATGAGTAAAATGTCTCTTGTGGCAAATGCTTATGTAAATAACAATATTAGGCAACCTGATATTGTTAAGATTTTAACACAAGGTTTTTCCGGTGTTTAGAGAAACTGGTGAGATAAACACCTAACCAGAGATGCTAATGAAACCATTAAGAACGCTGTCAAGTGTAATGATGAAGGGTTACCTATGTTTGATGAATCCATTGGATCTGCTCAATCTGATGGAGTTAATACTTTGATTTACACAATTTTAAAACATTTTATTGGCACACCATCTGATATAACTAGCCGCATCAGCGACCAATTAAATAATCTTAGATGTCATCAGGTGTCTGATTATAGATGGTACCAAGATGTTTTTATTTCCAAAGTAATGCTTCGTGATGATAGTCAGAAGCCTTACTGGACGGAGAAATTTATTGATAGTTTACCTCGCCTGATCGCTTACAAAGTGAAGGATGAGCTTACTATTGCTGGGTCTCTTAATTACGACGTATACACCTATGGTGATATTTGTACAGTAATCAAGAAACTTGGTATTAGTATGTGTAATGATCAAAGGATGCTTCGAGAGCAGATGAGAAATAGCAATAAAGCCAAATACGAAATGGGAACATTTTGTGAATAATTTGGACTTCCTGCTATAGCTCCCTCTAAAAGGAAGCACAAGTTTTCTAAACCTCATGGTAGTATTAGGAAAAAATCCCGTGATGAATTTTATAAGAAAACTTATAAAAAACCATTTTCTACGCCATTTTCCAAGAAAAAGAAACTTAAAAATTATTCTCAAGGAAAATGTTTTATTTGTGGCAACCCGGGACATTTTGCTGATAAATGTCCCCAGAAAGCCAAAAAGGATAAAAAAACTAAAAAAGAAGCTTAATGAGTTGAATATTGATAACAATGATAAAGAAGAACTATTTCAACTCCTAGAAATAGCTTCGTCTTCACCATCTGATATCCTTAAGTTCAGTTCTATTGATTCAGAATATCACTCAGAAACTGAATCTCCAGATTCTACTGGTCCTAAGCTAGGTTGCAATTGTAATTATACTTGTTGCCAGATAAAAGGTAAGACAATCCATGTCTTGTCTAAATCTGAAGAACAAGAAAACCTATTGCTAATCTTGATTTCTCAAATAACAAATCCTGAGCTTAAAGAAGAATATCTTCTTAAGTTAAGAAAGACCATGGCTCGACAAGAACCAGAGTATTCTAAGCAAAGGATTAGTTTTCAAGAAACCTTGGAGAGATTTCAAAAGAAAAAACCCAAGGAAATTTCTACAAATGATTTACAACACGAAATAAATCTTGTTAAAAAAGAAATCGTTGAACTCAGATCTGAGGTTAACAACCTTAAGTCTGAAAATGAGATTTTAAAATAATAATTTTTAGTGTTTAAAATTGATAAACAACTTGATCAGGATATTCCTTCTGACAATGAGCAAACAAACGACTCTGATTCAAGCCAACATGAGTTAGTTGCTGATAACCAGATATGTTTAATCCATCATACCATTCCTCCAAAATGGTTTTCAACGGTTACCATTGTGGTCGCCCATGATTTTCAATTTTCTGTTGTTGCTATGATTGATTCCGGATCAGACTTGAATTGTATTCAGGAAGGACTCATTCCTAGTAAATACTTTGAAAAATCTTCTAAGAGATTATTTTCTGCAAGTGGATCTCAGATGAAAATTACTTATGAGTTTAACAACGCTCATGTTTGTCAAAACAATGTTTGCTTTAAAATCTCCTCTGTTTTAGTCAGAAACATGTTTGACAAAGTGATTTTAGGCATTCCATTTATTTCTGCTTTATATCATTTTTTGACTGAGAAAAATGGTATTACTACCGACCCTTTTGGTTAAAAGGTCAAATTCAAATTTGCATCTCGTCAAGAAATTGATCAAGATAAAGGTTTGAAATCTTTACTTTTTACAAAACAAAAACATCTGAATTTCCTCCAACAGGAAATCAGGTACAAAAAGATTTCTGAACAATTATCTTCGTCAATTTTAATTTCAAAAATTGATAATTTTAACAAGTGCCTGGTTTTTTATGTTTGTTCTGATTTACCAAATGTTTTTTGGCATAGGAAGAAACACATCGTTTCTCTTCCCTATATCAAAAATTTTGATGAAAGCACTATCCCCACTAAAACCAGACCAATTCAGATGAATAGTCAGACTTTAGAATTCTACAAAAAGGAAATTGCAAACCTTATGAAAAAATGCATAATTAGGGATAGCAAGTCCCATTGGTCTTGTCCAGCTTTTTATGTCTGAAAAAATGCTGAACTAGAAATAGGTACCCCTCGTCTAGTCATTAATTACAAACCTTTGAACAAAGTCTTGCAGTGGATTAGGTACCCAATTCCCAATAAAGATGACTTAATTCATAGGTTGAGTGATGCTGTAGTTTTTTCCAAATTTGACCTCAAATCTGACTTTTGGCAAATCCAGATAGCCGAGTCAGACCAGTATAAGACAGCCTTTGTAACCCCCTTTGGTCATTTAGAATGGAATGTGATGCCATTCGGTCTAAAAAAAGCCCCTAGCAAGTTCCAACATATCACGAACGACGTCTTCAACTCGTTCTCTGCTTTCACCATCGTCTACATAGATGATGTCCTTGTTTTTTCTAAATCTATTGATGAACACTGAAAACATTTGAATTCATTTCTAGACATCATTAGAATCAATGGTCTTGTCGTTTCTGCAAAAAAGATCAAATTGTTTCAAACCAAGATCAGATTCCTTGGTTATGATATTTCTGAAGGGAAAATCAGGCCTATCCAAAGAGCCATTGATTTTGCCGACAAATTCCCTGATGTCATCCTTAACAAAAAATAATTACAGAGATTCTTAGGATCTCTTAATTATGCTGCTGATTTCTACAAGGATATGAGGAAACAATGTCGCCCTTTGTTCAAACGACTTCTTTCTAATCCTCCCCATTGGACAGAAATTCATACTAAAATAGTGAGAAAAATCTAAGCACATGTCAAGACTCTTCCGTGCCTTGGTATCTCCACTTCTGATTTATTTAAAATTGTTGAAACAGATGCCTCAAACATTGGTTATGGTGGCATTCTGAAACAATCTGTTTCACCAGGTTCTTCTGAACAAATTGTTCGTTTCCATTCTGGAACCTGGAATCCTGCACAAGAGAAACATAGTACCATTAAACAAGAAATTTTATCTATAGTACTATGTATTTCTAAATTTCAATCTGATTGGTTAAACAAAAAGTTTTTACTTCGTATTGATTGCATGAGTGCTAAATTTGTTTTGGAACAAGATGTTGAAAACATTGCATCAAAACATATTTTTGCACGATGGTAAGGTATTTTAAGTGTTTTTGATTTTGATATTAAATATATCAAAGGCACTGATAATTCTATCCCTGATCTTCTTACCAGAGAGTTCTTGCAGACACCCAACCATAAGCGTAAGCAAGAAGAAAGGAAAAAAGAAACAGAGAGCGAACCCCCCACCTCCAATACCCAGTATAAAACTCATCAAAAATTGAGTCTGGATTCTCCATTGTGCCCAGTGTCTCCTCAACAGCACTGGATATTGCCAATAGGTTCACATCTCTTGGTAAAATTGTGCAACCGGCGACCTTCGCGTCTACGGTTTCTACACCCTTTGATCCATATGTGAAAGCAGTGGCATCAAAAGGTCCTACTTTAATTACTCCTCAGTTTTTCCTCCCAAAAAGAAAATCTGAATATTTAAAAAAGCCATTTATTACTCATCTGTTCCATATAGAATCTAACCGTTCTAATTTAACAGATCCGTTCAAAATAGCCTCTTCCTATTTCCCCCCTAATTTCTACTGGATACCTGAAGATTCATCCAAAAATCTCCACTACTATTCCAGTATCCTGATTCTCACCAACTCTCTTGTTATAAAACCCATTTATGATAAGAATGATTCCACCAAATTAATCTATCGCAGTGTTTATATCCTCCGAGTCATGACAGAGGCCGAATGGGGAACAAACCCATGGACACCCAAAAGACTCTCAGACTCTGCACTGAGTTATAATTATTTTGATTACATAACTGCCTGGAGACGTTTCATGTTCTTTCAGGTACCTGATATGAGCCATTCATGGTTCATCAATTTTGATACAAGATTCAAATGAACTTTCCCTTACTGGTTTCTCCAATGGTTGGACCAATTAGAATTAATTCCACAGAATCTTCCTGAGCAGCTCGCCAGAGCTTTTACATTCTATCAACAAATTGCTGGTACAAAATTGAACCGGCATTCACAGATGTTTCCTTATGAGCTCCATTTTTACAAGAACTACAAACTACCGTGGATCTTTAAATGGATTTATGAGAAAAATACTGATATAATTGACCGAGCTTATTTCACAAAATGGTGGGATAGGTTTGGATATACTGAAAAAGTGATCAACCAGATGATTACAGATTTCTTTCAAGTCGCTCCTGATTTGCAAGACAAGAAGGAATTCCCAGCAATCAAATCTGGTTCACCAGTTCCCGAATATCCCCTAATAATTTGGGCCCCTAATTCACCAACTACTTCATCAAGAGGAAAAACCACCAGCTCATCCTCAAAGAAATCCTCTAAGTCTGCTAAAGATAATATCCTCAATAGACTTGGTAAAAAGGATTTAATAAAATTGTTGGAGCAACAACTGTCTAAGTCTACGAGTGATAATTCTGAAAATGATGAGAATTCAGAAACATCCTCAGAGGCTTCATACAGTAATATATTTGGTCATGATTCAGAAGGCATTTCAAAGCTAGAAGATGATTGACTACCACTTGAGTTCAAAGAAGACCTACCATAGTCCTCTTTGAGATATTTGTCACTTTGTGCTTAAAGCAGCCGCCTACAGAGATAGCTGGAAGACACAGAGACGACCGAATGTTATTTTGTCATCTTATGCCCAAAGCAGCCGCCCACAAAGACAGCTGGAGAGACACAATGATGATATTCTGAGCCCCGTGTCTAAACTGTTCCTACTGTTCACTCACGGATTGATTTACTGTTTTACTTTAATGATTGTAAACAGGAACTCCTTATACTATAAAAGGAGAACCTTATTCTGAGCTGAGGCAGAACTCAAACCAGAACTCACTCGAGAGAAACTTGACCTTCTCTTCCATGTTCTTGAGTCTCCTTATATACCCTGATTTTTGTAAGTGCAAATCTGCACTACCTTGCACCAGTAATTACTTTAAGCTTGTTAATTTTAATAAAGCTTATATGTTTTTACAATTAATTTTGCATATTCATACATGCATATGGCTGGTTTAACCGCCTGTTTATTTTGAACTTGTATAATTTAATTATTGTGCAATTTATTCTTCCATTCCCTTCCTTCTCTTCTTCTTTAGTCAGCTTCGACTTTTCCTTCTTTCCGCTGTTATAGTAATATTATATATATATTAACGTTACTATATATATATTACTATATATTGTATTGCTTCAGTTCTCAAGATCACTATATATTGTATTGACCACATGTTTCGATTTCCTAGGTTCAGTGTATACTTTATTTCAATAGTGGTCATTGCAAGATTAACGTCCTATTTGAGGAAATCGCGACTCAGCCATTTCTGGGTTTAGACATCCGAACGTCCCTCTAGCAACGTTTGAACAATCACCTATACTTCGAACGTATGTTAATCTACGTTCAAATATATTGTTATGTTCGAATGTTTATACACTAAAATGTTTAAATGTAACATTTTCCTAACCGTTTGACTCCTAACGTTCAAATGCAACATTTCTATAGTTTGAACCTTTAGGTATACCTTCGAACTATATATATCAAACGTTAGAATGTAAGGTCTCGTGGAACGTTTTGGTCCTAACGTTTGAATGTATACTTGCATAAGTGCAAACGTTAAGTTAAATATGTTTGAATGCACTAGTACGTTCAAACGAATTTACATGAAACGTTCAAATGTAAAGTTTCGTGGGTCTTTTGACTCCTAACGTTCGAACGTTTTTACCTACACGTTTGAATGTTATCCTTTTACGTTCAATCGTTAAGTTCTACGTTCGGACGTACTTCAAAACAGATTTAATTTGCTTCCATTTATATATATGTATACTCATGTTTTTTCTTTTCGCAGAATGTGGCTCATCCTTTGACAACTTGGAAATGGGGGAGGGAAGGAACCTAAGAAACTTCTCGAATAGGCTGTAGAACTGTTATGGTCGAACGTGAAGTGTATATCAATGAGTTCGATGAGCTGACATGGGAGGATAAGAGTCTGAGGTCCATCTTTATTTCCAGTGGTTGGACCAACATCTGCACATTGAGGGGGAGGATATACCCCGTCATGGTCCGAGAGTTTTACATGGAGATGTCGTCCATGCCTTAGGATGCATCATCTCACAACGTAACTATACGCGGTGTTCAGATTGAGGTTTCGGCAGATATCATCGCCGTGCTACTTGAGGTCCGTTGCATATTTGAGGCATTGACTACAGTGGATGCTTAGGCTGAGGACATACTAGATGTAGGCACATCTGCATCATCTACTGGCCCGATCGAGTCTATGGCGAGAGATGTAAACCGGTCAGAGGGCGAGGGGATTGATCAGCCTCAAGATGACGACTACCATGAGGATTTCTTCATCCTCACTGGGAGATCCCACACATCGTTCGATAAGAAGAATGCGTTCTCTCATACATTGTTGCTGTCATTTTTCCGCATGTTACATCTCATAATTGCAACAAACGTAGATTCTGTGGCACATAAGGCCACCTTCAGTTGGACTCGCGTACCGTTCCTCATATAAGTGGCATGTGGAGAGCCCATCGACTTGCCACTACGGATATTTGAGAGGATCCGCTATGAGGCAAGCATTATCTCTACTGACAACCTACCATATGGGGTGATCATTACTCGGCTATTACAGGACTGGAGAGTGCCAGCCCAAGCAGACGAGTGGTTGACTTAGCAGATGAACTCCCAAAACATGACCTCACATCGTCGAAGCATTGGACAAGGAAGGGGGCGTGCTCAACGTGAGCCTAGGCCTACACCAGATTTTGTTCCTTTGACCTAGTCTGGGGTCGGTGTTGCTCCCCATAGTGGGAGTACTATTCAGCACCCGATGGGTACATCTGCAGGGGATGCGTGCCCTGGTTAGGTTGATGTGATGGTCTTAGATATTACTACGCACATTGACCGACAAATTGCATCAGTACAATAGTGTAACCGAGGTTGACCATCGTTTAGATATCTTAAATGAAAAGATCAACACATTGACTGGGGAATTTCATACATTTGTAAACAACTCGTTTTGAGCTTTGTTGCACTTTTATTGTATTTTGTATTTATATTTCAATATATTTCTTTTTCTATACTTTATGTAATGAACAATATCATTTAATATATCTAGTGTTTTTGTATTTCAATTCTCAATATTTTTTAATTGAAATTCCATTTTTAATTTTAAAACATTTCATGTTCGAATGTTAATGACTATCATTCGAACATAAACTAAATCATTCGAATGGTCAAATGAATAACTTGCACATTCGCATGTAAGTGGGCTTAATGTTCGAACATACATGAATCGTTCAAACGTAACATTTTATATTGTCTAAGTTAGTTTGAACAAAACATTATTATAGTTCGAATGTATAATCATTTCCCGGCCACCTTTAGTGACAGTTTCCTGTGCTGAAGACAATACTAAAGAAGAAGAAAAAAAAAAAAAAAAAAAAAAAGGAGGTTCCTTGAGATGGGCCCAAGAAGAAAAGCCTAACGAAAGAGCTCTTGAGACAACACTCATTGAATAATCACTCGTTGCCCGAAGTGGTGACCCTTTCTTTGCGGTCTCTCTTTGCACTTTACAGGTCCACCTGATGCAAACCTAACCCAGTACTCATTAAAATAGTATACGTCTAGTCTATAGACCATTGGTTTTTCAACTATCTGCTTTAACACGAATCTCAACAACGAGCCATATAAGCAAGATGGAAGAGCATCTAATAATGCATTGCAATCAGTTTACACGGAAAAGCCAAGGTTTTAGCTAGAGCAGCCGATCGAAGTATTTTTTTTTTTTTTTTAAATAAAAGGAGTGTGGTACCTCCATCTTTTATTCAAAACAAACCCTTACTTATAGCGGAAGAAAACCGTAAACAAATAATACTAATCCAACCCAAACGACAAGAAAGAAAAATACACGCCCAACAATAAACTAAGGCCTAATACTAGGCAAACCAAGATAATCCAATTGAAGCAATCCTCTCACATGTAGGGAAAGGCGATAACGAGGGTGACATAAGTGCATTGGCCATGCATAGATGAAGTACTGGATCTTGACAAGAGTTGTGCATAATCATTGATTTTCATAATCCTGCATTAATTCAGTAGGGGCTATATTCAGCATAATCCTGCATGCGTTCCATAGTCATTGCTTTACTTCTGCTACTATTTATTGCCTTTTCCATTCGAATGAATAAAACGAAGGACACTGCTAGAACTCCCAAGAGTAGAACTTTGAGAAATAGATCTAGAGAGGGTGTAATCTTGTAAGATTAAATGGTAAAGTTGGTTGAAATACCTAGTTATTGCATTAATCACTAACTTAATGATAGTTTACTATCTTAAAAAAAATAATAGTTTACTAAAATGTATGCTGATTGACTAACTAAGATTTATGTATCTTAAATATTATTTTAAAATCAATAATATATATTATAAAACTTTTATTCATATTAATCTATAATTTTGTGCTGAAATTTAGCATCATTTTATTTTATGAAAATAAGTTTCTACTTTAATTTATCTTATTATATATATATATATATATATATTATGGAAAGATCAAACTTTATTCAATCAAACACAGTTTACATCATAGAGATCAGACCAAACAATTTGTGAAACACTAACTAGAATAGAGTTCCACCAAACTGTGAGGCTATCAATACTCCATGCATATCTTGCCCAATTGTGAGCAGCTCCATTGGACGTGCGCCCAGCATGTTGCACTGTGACTTTAGGTATCTTCTTCATCAAGTCCTTTACTTCTGAAATCAGATTCCCCAACAAAGGCATTGATTAACCAGGGGCTAAAATCACATTAACACTTAATAGAGAATCACTCTCAACTATAAGGCCCATAATTCCCATGGGATAGCAAAGCTGCAACCCTCTCAAAATTGCTAGCAGTTCCATTTCCATTGGATCAGTCACTTCATTTTCTTTGTTACTAGCTGACATAAGGACTCTTCCCTTCTCATCCCTCAAAATGATCCCTACCCCAGATCAACATTGCTCAGTGAAAATAGCTCCATCAGTATTCAACTTCACAGTTCCTACAGGAGGGGGTTGCCATCCAAAGCCTAGTTTTGAGTGTTGTTTCAAGGGTCTTTGTGCTTCACTGTGTTCCTTATAGAGGGATAATGCATTCTCAATCACCTCTTCTGGCCATGGTGTAATGCCCTCATACATACATACATACATATTTTGATTTCTTCTATACCATATGCTCCAAGCTATTAAGAAGAACTTCTCCAATTCACCTTTTTTTCGTTTGTCCTGAACTGTCTGTGCTATACTCACTAAATCTTCTATAAGCTCATCATCTGGCAGATAATTGAACTGTTGTTTCCAATAGGATCTGATTAAAGCGTAGAAATAGAGAGCATGGGCCACATCCTCCACTTTATTTAGGCATAACTCACAACAATCATCCAAAATAATATTTCTATGCTTTAGATTCTTCAGAGTTGGCAATCCATTTCTGCAAGCCCTCCAAGCAAAGACTTTCGCTTGATTTGGTATGTTTAGCTTCCATAGTTTCCTCCACAACACCTTCATAGTCTCTGAATTTGAGCTTTCTCCTGCATTTATATTCTTCATTAAAGCATAAAAGAGTCGATAGACACTCTTTACACTAAAAATCTCGTTATTTTCACATTCTCACACCAGTTTATCTTCTCTATTTCCAGGGTCAATTGCGAGCTTTAGAACCTTAGCTATTTCTCTAGGTGGTAAGACTCTTCTCACTTGTTCCACATTCCACCAATTAGTGTTTTCATCAATAAGGCTAGCCACATTTTCATACTCCTGAGAACTGGATTGGTTCTGAGGTTGAGGGATAAGTCTGTGATCTGGTAGCCACAAGTCATACCAACTGTTAATTGACTTCCCATTACCAACTCTCCATCTGCACCCCTTCAGCAAATATTTCTTTGATTCCCAAATTCCCCTCCAAGCATATGAAGGGGCATATCCCATTTGTGAATCTTTGAAGCTTGAATTGGGAAAATATATGGCCTTGTAAACTTTGTGCAACAATGATTATTCTTCTTGCAATACTCTCCATCCCTGCTTAGCAGGTAGGGCCTAATTAAAGGTCTGTAAATGTTTAAAACCCATACCCCCATTTGACTTTGTTTCACACATCTTTTCTCAATTCACCCATCTAATTTTGTTCTCCTCTTTCTTTTGTCCCCACCAAAACTTAGCCATCATATTTTCTAACTTTGCACACAAATTGCCAGAGATTTTAAAGTAGCTCATTGTATAAGTGGGTATAGACAAGGCCACTTCTTTAATCAAAATTTATTTTCCCCCTTGAGATAGCAGCCTTTCCTTCCAACTCTAAGGTTTCTTCCACACCTTATGCTTCAACTAAGAAAAGGTTTTATATTTTGCTCTTCCCACCACAGGTGGAAGTCCCAGATACTTTTCATATTGTTGAAACTTCTGCACTCCCCAGAAAGCCATGAGTTGCTCCTGCTGGCCAGCTTCCACATTTTTTATGAATACCATCGAGGTCTTTTCTCTATTCACCTTTTGACCTGAAGTTCTTTCATAAGTCTCCAAGAGATGTTGAATAGTGAGATTTACTTCCATTGTTGCCTTGCAAAATAACAAACTGTCATCTGCAAATAACATGTGATTAATTTTTGGTGCTCCTTTGTAGATTCTGATACCCTCAACCATCATATGCTAATCAACTTGCTTAAGTAATGTAATAAGGCCTTCAGTGCATAGTAAGAACAGGTAAGGGGAGAGGGGGTCCATTAACCAAAACTGAAAAAAAAAACATTATCTTCACACATACCATAATTAACTACCTCCACTTGCCATTGAAACCCATCTTTGCCATCATAGAATCAAGAAAGCCCCACTTCACCCTATCATAGGCCTTGCTCATGTCAAGCTTCAATGACATATACGCTTTCTTCCCATAGCTCTACTACCTCAGATAATGTACTAACTCATACCCCACAAGGACATTGTTAGTAATGAGTCTACCTGGAACAAATGCACTTTGAGACATTAAAATAGCATCTGGTAATATAGTCTTAAGTCTATTTGCAAGAACTTTGGAGATCAACTTATAAACTACATTACACAAACTTATAGGTCTATAATCTACCACAGGTTCAGCCTTATTCTTCTTTGGAGTCTAAATTATAAAAGTATGATTTACATCTTGAGGCAAAAGACCATTGTTAAGAGCATTAAGGACAGCTGCAGTCACATCTTTCCCTACCACATCCTAATATTTTTGAAAAAAGATAGGAGTCATACCATCTGAGCCAGGTGCTTTTGTAGGGTTCATTTGACTTAATGCTTTTGTAACCTCATCAGCTTTGAACTCTTGTGTTAGACTTTCATTCATTTATGTAGATATTCTACCAACAAGGCCATCCAGGAAATTCAATTCACCAGCTTATCAAATGCTTTAAAGAGACTCTTAAAGAAATTTAAGATGACTCTATCTCTACCTGGCTCCACCTGCCATACCCCAGCATCATATTTAACACCTTTTATCAGATTTCTCTTCTTTCTTTGAGTGGCTTTATTATGAAAAAACTTGGTATTCTTATCACCCTCTTCTAACCATAGGGCTTTTGATCTTCGCCTCCACATAATCTCATCTCTTTCCAACCATTTTTGCATGTCTTCTCTTGCCTTCCTCTATTCCACGGATTTGAGCCCTTGAGGATCATAATTGTATAAGCACTTCAGCTTGTGCCTTGCCTTCTTGATATTTTCCTTAACATTGCCAAAACTGCTCTTATTCCATAGCATTAGTTTTTCTCCACATCTCTGAATCTTTTTTATCACACTGCTTAAATCTTGTGGTCACATCACCCCTTTCCAAGCCATATCAATTACTTGTTTACAAGTATCAGATTCCACCCACATAGCCTCGAATCTAAATAGTTTTTGGCCCTTTACTTGGTAATTATCATCTAGCCTTTTCATGATGATAGCTAAATGGCCAGAGTGAGCCACTGGGACATGTTCCACACCCATCATAGGGAAAGAAGCACACCATTTCATATTTGCTGCAGACCTATCAAGTCTCTCACTGATGCATTGGTTATTCTCCCTTCCATTATTCCAGCCCTTCCATTATTCCAGGTAAACTTAGGCTCTTTGAAACCCAAATCAGTTAAAACACAATCTTGCATCACTGCTCTAAACTTAGCCATTTATCTTTCTGACCTTACTCTCCCACCTTTTTTTCTCATTGTTGCTAAGTATCTCATTGAAGTCACCCATGAGGAGCCATGACTTACCTTGGGGAACATTAATGGATCTAATTAAAGACCAAGTTTCATGTCTCTTAGCAACATCTGATTGTCCATATATACCAATCAAAAACCAAGGCTCTTCCATATCATCATCTGCCTTGGCTTTTGCATGAACATGGAATTTAGAGAAATGAACCATAAGTAATTGAACATGATTCTTCCAAACTAAGGCTAAACCCCTTCCCCTTGCTTCATTGCTTATAGCAAAACAATTGGTAATATCTATACCATATTTTATTATTTCCATTCTCTTTGTATTTAAACGAGTTTCTTGCAGATATAAAATATCGGGGTCTTCTCTTCTAACTAAGTCATGAAGGACTCAAATTCTCTGTGGATTTCCAAGCCTACGGGAATTCCAACTTAACACGATCATTGCTGCCAGCAGGGTTGAGAACCAGCCACTGCCTATATCATATTATCACTTGAGTCACCCCTTTCTTCAACTCCAATTGTCCCACCCTCACCTCTTACACCACCATCACCCAATTTGTATCTTTTATTCTTCTTCTGTGCCTCCAACCAGTTACTATTATCTTCTAGTGTCCTCTTTTTGCCAACAATATCATTAACCAAGATAGAAGAGTTGCCAAAAGCTCTTGCTCCAGACTTCCACTTCCTACCCTTATTCCTCATTTGTCTTTGTTGAGGAGTCTTTTGAACCTTAATTGTACATAACTCCATAATATGGGTTGGATCCTTTGAAGCAAAACTGAAGCCTAGCCCTCGATCCACTATCTCCACATCACACTACCTTTTACGTCACTCACAATCACTGTAAGTTAGCCTCTAACTTAGTCTTAGTGTATTTATCAATGTACGATGGTAAACTTATTATTGTCATATTTATGTCACTTATGATTATTATAAATTGTTTAATATACCATGTCAAGTTATTTATTGTAAGCTCATGTTTATCTATTACATGCCATGTCATGCTATGTTATGCCATGTCATCTATCACACGATCAATTGTTACATGTTATGCCATGTTGTTTGCATAGAGTATGTTACGAAAAATAATTTCAAGTCAATGGAATCTTTTATTTTTATCACAACCCCAATTTCTAGGATGGGGTGTTATCTTAGTGTAACTCTATTGTCCAAGCTGGAGTGTTTACACTAGTATAGAATTCCCTAGGTTGACAAGGTAAAGATCAATACGTTTCAAATGGGATCTAAATAATTGGTTACCTGTAACAATCCGCTCCTTTTTCTCTTTAAGGTTTAAGAGTCTAGTTATGCGTGCCAAACTTAGATAGCGTGTTTTTAAAGGTGTCAAGTGATTTCTGAAGCTAGCTCAGTGTTTTAAAGCCACGAGTATTGTAAATGGGATCTTCCCAGTGTTATTTGACCAAGCTTGATTTTAAATAAGACAATTATAATATTTTTGAAGAGCTCCAAAAATATTATAATTGAAGAAAATTATTTTTAATTAAATGATTTTAGTCGTTTAAAAATATTATGAGATTTAAATTATGCTGAAAACTCAAATTAGTTAGATGGTTTTATTCTCTTAAAGATATTAAGCAGACCTTCATCATTTTAATAACGATGAAAACTATTATTTAATAAACTAAAATTTAGTTTAAATAATATTCTATCTTAATTTTTCTCAGTGTTTTAAACTAAATTAGTTTCTTAATTCTCCACAGTTAGATAGATTTGAAGACCCAAAGATGAAGGGTTGGGATTAAAACCCTAAGACCCTTAGCTTTGTCCCCATTTCCTCTCTTTCATTCTCTCTCCTCCCTCTCCCTTTAAGCCCGACAAAATGCCCCACCCTTAGCCCAATCTCCTTCAGCTCAGCATGGCGCCGCCATGCACCACCTAGCCTCACTGCCCCCACCAGTGACTCCCCCCCTCACGCCGGCGAGCACCTCCCCCACCCGCCGGCGAGCACCTCCCCCACCATCGACAGCCACCATGCAGCTCTCTCCCTCCCCCTGCGATAGCCCAACGAAATGAGTTTCACCCATTTTTCTCCCCCTTGCACCACCGTACGCGGCCACCTAGGCCACCACACCACCATCAATGACCTCCCCTCTCACCGATGAACCCCCTCCATGCAGCCCAAGCCATGGCAACCTCCATTTCTCTCCCTCTTGCCCTTACCCGAAATGGGTCTCCCATGGCTTCACCACCACCGACAGCCCTAGCACCGCCGTGCATTGGTTCTGGCCCCATCGAGCACCTCCTCTAACCACCACGACTCCTCTCCGAGCTCCTTCATGCCAGCCAAGCTCTCCATCTCTCTCAAGCCTCTCTCTCTCCCACGAATTCCCCTTGAAAACCCACAGCTCTGTCGTGCTCTACCACCCCAGCCACCATGAGACCACCCTCAGCCTCCCTTGACCTTCCCTAGCCTAGCCCTAAGCCCAAACCGCCACTTTAAGTGGTGGACAACCACCATGTAAGGTGGATAGCCACCGTACGCGGTTTAGCTACCACATACGACTATTCCGACATCATCGATCATGACGGTCAGTGAACAATGCACAGGTCAATCTGACAATGGTATAATCTTCTATCTCTCGTTATTTATGTTAGATGTTAGTTGGTTGATTGTGGAGTTCGCTGTGTAGTGAAGTGTTGGGCGTAAATGTGTAGTGTGTTGTGAAGTATTGTGGACTGAGCTGTGAAGTGCGGGTGTGAAGTGTGTGTTGTAATAGTGATGTGGCGTAGTGTTGTGAATGGAGTACATGTTATGTAGCGATGCACCGTGTGGTGTGCATTGTAGTAGTGTGTGGTGTAGCTTGGGAGTAGTCTTGAGCTACGTGACATGATGTAGGGTGTAGTTGGGAAGGAGTCTTGTGATGTTAAGTGTTGGGATGAACTTGTAAAAGGGTCGAGAAGTATGAAAAGTCCTGTCAACTGGGTTTGAGCAAGTTGGTATCGGAGTATGGCACTTGTCCATACGAGCATGTAACCAACGGATTATATGTTGGTCTTAGGTGATAAATGTTTAAGCTACGTGTGTAATCTGGTTAGACACATGTGCCAGACAGATTTACCATGTGTAATGGGTAGTCTGTCTTAAGTATGGTTACACGGTACTTAAGCCTCAGAGTTGACTTAAAGTCGTGTGGCATGTATGGATGGGAATGAGGATTTAGTGTGAGCTAAGAAGCATGAAGGTAGTGACAGGTGTATTGTCTAGGATTGGGATGCGTGACTTTGTCTGTTGGAATCATGCGTTAGAATATGATCAATAGAAAGAGTAAGACAAAGGTTTTGGTGTCTTAACTCTAAGGTGAATTCTGGAGGTTCACTTTAGTGGATGAGCACTAGACGTAAGACCTTGAGTTTGGAAGAGGTAGCAACCGTAAGTAGATCCCGAAGGTTTTAGTATAGTAAGGGACACGTAAGAGTACGGGATAGACGGAGAGTGTTTCTAAGTGAAGTGTAGTTCTACTTCTAGTTTAGTTGCTTATGCATTAGATAAAGAATAACGCTAAGGTTATGTGTATGCATATAGGTTATCATCTGACACGCACATGAATGGACTGCATGAAATGAGTATAGCATGGAGTCCAGGTAAGTATTATGTTCATACTCTTCTACAGTTTTCTAAAAGATATGGAATGAAAATGAAATGCTTTTCCTTTACGATGCTTTACGAAATGAGAGGAAACGATATTTTATGAAAAAGCATGTTAAGTATTCAAAGGTATATATGGCCCTTCTTAGCAGCCCCTTTTTATGCAACTCAAGTATTAAGTGTATGCATGTGAATGGATAACTATACGCAGTATGTATTGTATATATTTTCACGAAATGAGATGTGAAGTTTATGCCCTATGCTTTAACTGATGCTTTAAATTATGCGAATAAAGTGTTTTAAAATGTTCCTATCAACCGATACTTTAAGGATGCCTTGAAAGATGATGTTTAAACTCATGCTTTTAAATGACTTTTTTTCCATGAATGGACTGACAAATGAAAAGGATTAAAAAGGAAATGACTGAATGAAAGAAAGAAAGGACTGAAAAGAAATGAACATTTTAATGTATGAAAACACATAACAGTCATGACTAAATGAAAGGGTACCAAAGGACTGGGCAGATTGCAATATCGAGTAAGTAGTACTGGTAGAGCACCAAGTGCTACCCCTTGATTGAAAGGGGTTCCCAACCCGAGGCCACAGGTAAAATCTAGGTCCAAAGGAAAACCGCTAACCCCAACACAAGGGGTGTAACAGTGTGTACCGGCCAAAGAAAAGTGATAAGAAAGAATGTATGAATGCACTGAACTCTTCAAGAAATGAATTCACTGACAGGAGAAATGTTTTACGAAAAGAAAACCATTTTTAAGAAAAACTCCGTCTAGTGATGTTTTCAAAATGATTGTATGTCTCGTGTGCGTATAGTATGTATGGAGTGATAAATGCATGACTGAAAACCTATGTTAGTATATTTTAATTGTATGAAGTATTACTTACAAGTCATCGACTCATTTTAGTCTTTATGTGTGCCCTCCCAGGGACAAGATGAGCAGAAAGTGTCAGGACGGACACGGCTCAAGGGGAAGAGCACGAAAGCCTAGACATAACATTTTGTATGAAAGATTTTAATTTATAAAATTTAATGTTTTCTGTTGTAACCCTTTAAATTAAAAAACACGTTTTATTTTTAAACATGAAGTCTTTTGTATCCTGGCATGAAATGAAAAGTTATTTTAAAACGAACGGTAATTCCCATCTCCTTCCTTAAAATCATTTTCTAAAGGTCCCACCACAAGGGCGGGCATTACATTACCAAAGCAAAGTCAGGCATCCAACACTAGTGGTGTCAACAACACGTTTATCAGTTCTAATTCTATTATCATGATGTGCTCACAGCTGGCACAGATGTCTATGATGTGATGCAGTACCGACAGGAGCACATGCCTCAAGGGAACCCGTGTAGCATCCACATTTCATGTTTAATGAACCTTGTATTTGAACAAGTTTTCAAGCTCATGTCACGTTCAGTCATGTGTCAAGTTCAATTATGTCTAGTTCAGTTCATGTTAAGTCCAATTTAGCCAGGTCATGTCACCTCCATGTTTAGTCTCATTATTTTCAATCAAGTACATGCCATGCTATTTGTCAAGTCATGTCACGCATACTTATATTCACATCATGATACATCCATGCTTTCTTATTGTTATGCATGCATAAGTATACTGTTAGTAACTTGGTAGTTTAGTTGCTGAGATTTGGAAACAAATCTCACTTAGTAGTCTGAACTATCATTCCCTCCAAAGTGGTAGACAATGTTTCCGGACATTGAGAACCCACGCTCGGAGAATTGGACGAGGCTAACTGGTCCACAAATAGGCAATGAAGAACTAATAACTATGATTATCTGCTTTCTAGACTCGATTTTGGAGATCATAACTGAGCTGCATGAGCAACTCTATCTCTAGTACTTATGTCATTACAGATCTTTTGGACAAGTATTGTAACTTTTGGATATTTGTTATTATGTAAACCTATTAAGCATGTTTATGTTTTGGGGATATAGTATCTCTAGTACATTGTATTGCTCAAAGAAAAAAAATTATCCATTACGAATATTGTATATTGTTAGTATGATGCCCCTACTGCTTGGAATTTAGCGGACTCTGAAGTATCGAGACATCCAATACAAGGTTACCTACCCTAATTCATGACAAATAAAGATGCAATACACTTAGTATGCATCTAGAAATATGCAATATTCACAATGGATAATTTCTTTTTCTTGAGTAATACTATGCACCAAATATAATATATCTCAAATTAACATAAGCATACTTCATAAACATATAATAATTGACATCCAAAAGTCATAGTATTTGTCCAAAATGTCTGTAACATCACTAGTACTGGAGACGGGGTTCCTCATGTATTTTATAAGATTAAACATAATAATTACTAGGCTAGCCTAAGGAGTAGCTCATGCAACTCAGCCAAGATAGCCAAAACCCTATCTAAAAATTGGAGCATCGACGTGATGAGGTCCTCGTTGTTGCGTTGCAGTCTAATCAACCTCATCCAGGTGATCCTTTACTGGTTCTCCAGATCTTGACAAATGCTCTACCATTCGGAGGAAATCGTCATTGAGACTATCAAGTGATTACAAATCTCAACAAGCTAACAACCAACTTAAACTAAAAACTTACAAATGCATGCATGATAGTAAAAGACATAAATGTTGATGTGAACATGAATGAGCATAACATGACTTCGCAAATAACATGACATGACTTGACAAATAACATGACATGTGCTGACATAACCTGGAAATAGACATGAACTATAATTGACGCGAACTAAAAATGAAACTAAATATGAACTAAATATGAACTGAACATGGATTGAAACTGACATAAAAATGTATTCTTGTCTCATGGGGTTACCATGATGTCCTTGTCTCATGAAGTTGCCACATTTTTCTTACCTCATGGGATTTCCATGAAACTCTTGTCTCATTAGATTACCATGATAGTGTAGTCTTGTCTCATAGAATTATCATGACTTAAACAATAACTTGACTGTACGTGGACGTAATATGACTAGACTTGAGAATTTTTCTTGATAGACTTGTATTACTTATGACATCACATAAGGTGACATGACATGTTCATGAGATTAATAGCATGGCATGTAACAAATAAACATGTACTTGGAAATAAATCATGGCATAGCATAACATGGCATATTACAGATAAACATATACTTGACATGACATAACATTTAACACCCAGACCCAGTCAAACCCGGATTTTATATATTTTTGGGCTTATGCGTATGAAAAACCCAATTGAGTGTTTGAGTTTTTTTTTTTTTAATAGACTACGGGCTTAAAATCTTTGTTTTAGAGGTTTATGATTTTTCTTTAGTGTTGATAATTAGATTAAAAATCATTTTATGAGTCGAGAAAATTTTTTGGACAGGTTGAATTATTTTTTAGAAATTGAGTTGTGACCGATGACTCAAGAAAAAGACCAAGACCCAAGCCCACACCCGTTTGTTTTAAACCATGAAAAACCATCTATGAGTTTATGATATTTTTTCCGCCACGCACGATTGCCCTCCCATGCACGTACACCTCTATTCTCCTCAACTTTAGGGTTTTGTTTTTGTTTTTGTTCCAATCACCTATGTATTCACACAGTAACTTCACAGTTCACGCACGTCTCCATTCTGTTTTCACGGCAACCGTCTCTTTATAATATAGAACTCGTACATGTTAGACATAAATGATCTTCAACCTAGAGCTAGGGTTGCCACAACCTTCTCCTAGCCTACTGCTCCTCTACAGCCATGGCTCCTCCTGATGGGCACGAAGATGGACCTAGTCTTAAAGATTCTTTGCAAGTTTCAGGTGGGTCAATTACAAGGCCAAGAGCTAAGAAGATCAAGGAGGCGATGCAAAGATTGACACAATCCACTTGGGATGAAACTAGCAAGACTCCAACACTCAAGATGGAATTGAAGGATGAAGATCCAATTTTGACTCATTTGATAAGCTATGGAAGAAGGCAACCACAAGACTTAAAGACTTTGAGCTCTTGAAGGGTTTCAACTTGTTTAATTCATTTAAATGACTTATTTTATTAGTTTAGAATTATTTGGTTTAATTGTGAGAAGGACTTAAGGGGGGTCTATTCAAGGGCATGTTGGGAAATTTATTACTTTGTTGAACTAGGGTGTTAAGTAGTACTGTAGCGAACTATGCTTTCAAAGTACTGTAGCCGAGTTACTATAGCGTCGTACTGTAGCCGAGACACTATTCACTCAGGGGTATTTTTGGAAGTTAGGGTTTTATTTTGGCTAAGGTTTTAATTAGGTTTTGGTTTAAATACTCTTTGTTGCCTCATTTTAATAAGTTTATGAAATTTGATGAATTTATTCATTGTGAGTTGAGTTTTACTCCTCTTGTTCTTGATTGAACTTTTGAATTTATCAAAGGTAAATCACAACCTTTGTGGCGTTCCTCCTTTGTAATCTAGGTTCTTGAGACGGATTTTTCAACGGGTCTAGATTTTAATATAATCTAGGTTCTTAAAATAAGTTCTCATCGGGTCTAGATTCTCCATCCATTGACTTGATTTTGGCTTTCTTGTGGAGTTTTCAATCTGATTGTGGGTTCAAGGGATTCTATTCCCGCGGGTTCATATCATTTGGTATTCAGAGTAAGATTTCCAATCAGGTCTGATTCTATCTTTTAATTTCATGCATCCTTAAATTTAATCCTAGGGCTACATTGTTCTAGGGTTGCAAAAAAAAATGCAAAAACAAAAAGTAGGTTGCCGAAATTTTTAAGGTTTTGGGTTTAGCTGAAATTTGCATCACTTAGGATTTCAAAATTCTAGGGTTTAGCACATCTCTAAGTTTGTCAATTGCTTGGAGTGTCGTTCCATTGATTCTCTTCTATTTCATTGTCAATTCTTGTGTGCTTGAATTCAATTGCTTGATTTTCACAATTGAGTATTGATGTTTGTGATTGAATTAGGGAAGAAAAAGGAAAAGAAAACAACACAAAACAAAAAAATTCAAAAACAAAAAAAAAAACAAAAAAAAAAGAAGAAAAAGAAGAAGAAGAAGAATGAGAAAAGAAAAGGTAGCATATTCAAAGGTTGCTACATAGTTACAACAAAGAGAAAGAAAAACATTTATTGATTGAGCTTTATCATCAAAGGGGCTGAATACATCTTTGTAGTCGGTATCTTGTTTTATAATTACTATTTCCATCATATAAATTCCTTGAGTCTCGTGTCATTTTATTTCTTCCTTGTTTATTGTTTCTTGGATCTATATTACTGGTTGGAATAATACAAGGTTGTATTATCTTGATTTAGTTCAACTAGTTCTTAAAGAACTTGAGTGGAAAAACTATTGAGGTAAAAGGCAAGCGAGTGTGAGACTATTATCGGGAAAAAACCAATTAAGAGTGAAACACGAATGAAGAGTCATTATTCGAGTGTAAACACAAAAAGGAGTGTGTGAGGTTTTCCACTAACATTCTTTTGTACAACACTTTACAATGTCTCACCGGAGTGGCTCTTCACCAAAGGAGATGGCAGATAACTCATCATTTGTGTTGCAAGCCATGCAACAACAGTTTGAGCGATTGAACTTGGTGTTGGGTGAAGTGAGGGATAGTATGGATCATCAAGAAGCAGTGATTAGAAATTTGCAAGGTGGGAGAGATAGGAGGCGACGTGAGCCTAGTATTGAGAATGGGTATGAGAATGGAGAGTATGGTGAGGATGAGGAAGACCTAACATTTGAAGATTGGGTAGACATAGAGGAGTTAGGCATGGAAGAGGACCTAGGGCAAAGCCAGGGGGTCGAGATGGAGTAGATAAGAACCTTGGGAGCATCAAAATGAAAATACCATCCTTCCAAGGTAGAATTGACCCTGAAGTTTATTTAGAGTGGGAGAAAAGAATAGAATTGGTGTTTGATTGTCATAATTACTCTGAGGAGAAGAAAGTGAAGTTGGCGGTAATTGAGTTCACTGATTATGCGAGTATTTGGTGGGATCAATTAGTGACCAATAGGAGGAGGAATCTTGAGAGACCTGTAGAAACATGGAGAGAGTTGAAAGCTATCATAAGGCAGAGATTTGTACCTAACCATTACTATAGAGACCTCTAACAAAAACTACAAAATCTTACACAGGAGTCTAGGAGTGTAGAGGATTACCATAAGGAGATGGAGGTGGCTATGATTCGGGCCAATGTAGTGGAGGATCGGGAGGCCCCGATAGGTAGATTTTTGAGTGGGTTGAATAAGGAGATAGCCAATATAGTTGAGTTGCAACATTATGTGGAGGTAGAGGATATGGTACACATGGTTATGTAGGTGGAGAGGCAGTTGAAAAGAAAGAGTACATCGAGATATACTTTGGTTTCTAGTACTCCTTGGAAACCAAAGTGGGACAAAAATAATCAAGCTGTAACAAAGGGGAAAACCAAACCACCTAAGGGAAAAGATAAGGGTGAGACTGAAACCTCAAGAAAAAGAATGAGTTGAAAAACAATTGTGAGGCCAAGAGTTCAAAACAAGAGGAGAGTGAAAGAAAAAGAGAGAGTGGAAAGGAGAGTGAGAGGAAAAAAGAGAATGAGGCCGAAACATCAAGAGAAAGAGAGAATGAAAAAGAAAATAGAGAGGTGGCTGAGAGTCAAGAAAAAAGAGTGGAGCCACGAGAGGAAAAAGAAAGAGAGATTGCAGAGAGAAACAAAAAGACAAAAGTGAGTTTTTATACTAAATCAAGCTTTTATACTAACGAATTTAACGACTCTTTACCTAGTGTTGTTGTTTATTTGTTGCAGGGATATGAGGTCATGATTCCTTGTGGTGTGTTTAGTGGATTTCCACCTATTAGAGAGATAGAGCATTACATTGATTGTGTGTCGGGTGCAACAATTCCTACCCGACCTTTCTTTGACGAACATGAGTCCTTGAAGTACTTGAAGGGACGACAAGGTAAGTTGAATAGAAAATATGCCAAGTGGGAGGAATTCATTAATACCTTTCCTCCTGTATTCAAATACACACAAGGTATGAAAAATTTTTGTGGTTGATGCTTCAGCAAGAAGGTATGTCATTATCTTCATTTTAGATGCAAAATTGTTGAGACTTGAATATGATAAGGAATTGCATGCTAACAATGATGACTTTGCTAGTGCATATGGAATATGTGAGAAACCATCGTTTGGTAAGTTCTATAAACTAGATTGGTACTTGTTTAGAGAGAATAGATTTTGTATGCCTACTAGTTTTATGTGTAAGTTGCTTGTGTGTGATAGACATGGTGGTTGTTGGATAACCTTGGTGCAAGGAAGACTTTTGATGTGTTGCATGAACGTTTGTGGGAGTATCATTTGACATTCATTGATGTGTTGCATGAACGTTTCTGGATGTATCATTTTTCATTCATTTACGTGTTGCATGAACGTTTGTGAGAGTATTGCTTGCCATTCATTGAGTTTGCATATAATTGGAGTTGTTATTTTGGTATAAAGAAGATTTTAAACGTGTTGCATGAACATTTGTGAGAGTATCATTTGCCATACATTGACTTGTTGCATGAACGTTTGCGGGACTATCATTTGCCTTTCATTGAGTTTGCATATAATTGGAGGAGTCATTCTAGTGTCAAGAAAACTTTAGATATTTTGCATGAACATTTCTTTTGGCCTAAGATGAAGAGAGATGTTAATCATATTTGTGGAAGGTGCATTACATGTAAAAAGGCCAAATCTAAGGTTTTGTCACATGGGTTGTATACACCCTTACCCGTTCCTAGTGAACCATGGGTAAACATATCTATGGACTTTGTTTTGGGGCTGCCTAGGACAAAAATGGGTAGAGATTCTATTTTTATGGTTGTGGATTGATTTTGTAAGATGGCACATTTCATTCTATGCCATAAAACAAATGATGCCACAAACATAGCAGACTTGCTTTTTAGAGAGATAGTGCGACTCCATGGTATACCTAGGAGTATTGTTTCTGATAAGGATGTTAAATTCCTTAGCTACTTTTGGAAGGTGTTGTGGGAGAAATTGGGTACTAAGCTCTTATTTTCCACTACTTGTCATGCACAGACTGATGGTTAGACTAAAGTAGTTAATAGGACTTTAACTCAGCTTTTACGCACTGTTGTTCATAAGAATTTAAAAACTTGCGAGGATTGTTTGCCATTTATAGGGTTTGCATATATTAGGACCATGTATACTACTACTTCATATTCTCCGTTCGAAATTGTTTACGGTTTTAATACCCTTACTCTTTCACCTTCGATGCATTTGCTTGTTGATGATAGGAGTAGCTTGAATAGACATTTTCAAATTCTTGAGAAAATTAATGAAAATGCATATAAAATGGATCTTTCTAGTAAGTATTATGTTTCTGCTATTTTCAATGTTACTAACCTTTTTTCCTTTGATCCAGATGGAGATTCGAGGTCGAATCCTTTTAGGGAGATAGGGAATGATGGGCACCAAGATGGATCTAGTCTTAAAGATTATTTACAAGTTCCAGGTGGGTTAATTACAAGGTTAGGAGCCAAGAAGATCAAGCAGACAATGCAAGGATTGACACAATCCACTTGGAATGAAGCTAGCAAGACTCCAACACTCAATATGGACTTGAATGATGAAGATCCAATTTTGACTCATTTGATAAGCTATGGAAGAGGGCAACCACAAGACTTAAAGGCTTTGGGCTCTTGAAGGGTTTCAACTTGTTTAATTCATTTAAATGACTTATTTTATTAGTTTAGAATTATTTGGTTTAATTATGAGAAGGACTTAAGGGGGGTCTATTCAAGGGCATGTTGGAAAATTTATTACTTTGTTGAATTAGGGTGTTAAGAAGTACTGTAGCGAACTAGGGTTTCAAAAGTACCATAGCCGAGTTACTGTAGCGTCGTACTATAGCCGTGGCACTATTCACTCAGGGGTATTTTTGAAAGTTGGGGCTTTATTTTGGCTAGAGTTTTAATTAGGTTTTGGTTTAAATACTCTTTATTGCCTCATTTTAATAAGTTTATGAAATTTGATGAATTGATTCATTGTGAGTTGAGTTTTACTCCTCTTGTTCTTGATTGAACTTTTGAACTTATCAAAAGTAAATCACAACCTTTGTGGCGTTCCTCTTTTGTAATCTGGGTTCTTGAGATGGGTTCTTCAACGGATCTAGATTTTAATATAATCTAGGTTCTTGAAACGAGTTCTCATCGGGTCTAGATTCTCCATCCATTGACTTGATTTTGAATTTCTTGGAGAGTTTTCAATCTGATTGTGGGTTCAAGGGATTCTATTCCCGAGGGTTCATATCACCTCCACATTCAACGTTGCACACCATCACAGAAGGGTAGATCACAGTCATGCCCAACCCCACGAAGGAACTACAACCACCATGTTGTCTCTGTTTTCTCCCCAAAAACTACCAGCCTCCATCCACGTACATTCGCAGCAAGCTTCTTCGTACCGCCACTACAAATCTCCACTGGAAGCAACGCTGCAGTAAGAACCGCCCACAGCCAAGGCAAACGTGAAAACCACCGTGATAGTTCGATGCTCTGCTCTGCCTTGCACCTCCGTGCCCAGCCTCCCATAAGCTTTGGACATGGAGGGCTCTGTTTTTGCACGCCGAAACAGGGGAAACATCCCCACCGTGAGCCACATCGTCAGCCCCCTCCACTTCGACACCACTGCCTTGAAAAGACGCCGAAGGACAAGCCTCCACCTTCGGAAGCTGCCCTGGTCGACGCCCAGCCCCCAGACTGTCGCACCCCTCGCTGACTCACGATGAGTTTACGTTCTCTCTCACGCCGAGCTCTCTCTCTATCCCTCTCTCTTTCTACGTGAGGTCTCTCTCACTCACTCTCCCGTGCCCAACCATCCAGCTCGACGGAATCTTCGCCGCACCACCCAGTCTGCCGTCACGAGCAACTCTCCAGTGGAGTGCAATGCCTCTGTCGCACGGTTTCCCTTTTATATGGTAAGATTCAAAATTTCTTTAGAAAGGCACTTTTGCATGTTACGTACAGCTTGGATAAGGAAGGTTAGGTCAAGAAATTACAACTTTGCCCTCATATTTTTAAACCAAAGCATGAGGTTTTTTAAAGTTATATTTCAGTGGGTACGTTGAGCCTAATCTTTTTGTAGAAAAATATTAGATTTTTTTTAGTGGGCTTCGACCTACTTTAGAATAGTCCAAAAGGTTTGTTTGAGATAAAATAATAAGGTTTTTAAATTGCAGTGGTATTAAAGTCTTAAAAATTCAAAGTTTATGTCTTGGTCCGAAAAATTGAGTGAAAATTGATGTATTTCAGATTTGATGACATTTTAGGGTTGCGAGAAATTTAAATTTTTCGAAGTTACTTAGCATTTGGGGTTTTAGTATTGAAAAATGTGTTAATTTCGGACGTTTATGAAAATTACGTGACAATCTTATAGGTGACGATTGATTTTTGTTCAACACTATTGTGGAGAAATTCAGGAAATTAAGAAGTCCAAGAAAGCGGGGTTCCTATGCTAGACTTTGCATAAATTTGAACTATGTATGTTTGGTTATGAAAAGAAATTTGAACTACCTCAATTATTTGTTCTGCATTGCTCATGAGATTCTGTTTAAGAAGAAAGTATCTTCTGTCGTGACTGGTGTAGACATAAGCTTATTTTGACATTTTGTTTCTGAACTGTGCAAAAGAGATCGAATATGAAATTTTGTGCATAAATTATATTTTTGTGATCTATTTTGTTCTATTCTAAAGATGTTCTGTACTCTGATATGATATGATGTGATTTCTGAAAACTTCTGGCATAACATTCTATTTCTGTTTCTATTTCGTTCTGACCTTACCACTGGTGTAAAACTGTGGCCTGTTTGGGTTGGTACCAACTATTCTATTTTCGGTGCACCCACTTTGGAAGCAAAGTGGGTTTCTGCGTGGTCTTTCATGTGTGCACATTCGGGGCTCCGAGAATAATAAGGGAAAAATTCACATTTTTTTCTGCTCGGTTGGCTGTCGGGGTTTGCACAACCCTAGCACAGGAGTTAAACATGGTATCTGTTTTGATATGATAAGATAAGATGTGATGTTTTAGTTTATGCTATGCCAAAGGGATTTTGACTATGAATATTTTTTAACTTTCGCTCTGATCTTTTTTTATAATATTCTGATTCTGCATTTTGGAAGAAAATGTTTTGTTCTGCATTCTGAAAGAAAGTATTTTGTTATGCATTCTGAACTCTGTAAATGCTCATGTTTACACACTAGTATATGTTCTCTGCTTACTGAATTGTTGATAACTCACCGCTTATCTCCAAATACTTTTCAAATGATTTTGGATATTTCAGCTGGAGATCAAAATTTTGAAGCTTTGGGTGAGATGATTTAAGATTAGTGGATTAAGTATAAAAGTTCTCAATGAGTATCGGAGATTTTTATTAAGAAAATTTATTGTGTTATGATGACTTAGCATTTTGGAAAATTGGTTATATTGAGTAAACTAGTTTGAATCAAAATTTCTTTATGATATTGGAAATTTGGAGTCTATACTTATATTGTTGAAATGTAAGTGTTAGTGACAAGAAATAACTCTCTGACCCCTGAGGGATTGGGGCATTACATAACTTATAACAGATATGTATGTACTTGAATTGAAAACATGACATGACATAACATAACATGTATATAAGTATAACAAACACGAATGATGGTTTCTTACCCTCATAAATACACAAGTATCCTGGAAGTAAGTTAGAGGCCAACTTACAGTGATTCATGACTTAAATTGGCATGAAATAACGTGAATTGAAAGGATATATTTATAAGAGTTAGAAACTCCTCATTAAAAACATAGAAACATAAAATCACTGATTCAAGGTAAAATTACCATTTTACCCTCTATTTGTAGGAAAATGACAATTTTACCCCTAAATTAAGGATTTTACATCCTAACTCCAAAATTCACCAAAATTTTTCATTCGTCATATAAATTTTATCCTAAATCCAAATATCTAATCAGAAAAAATTAAAATACACCACAACTATAAGAACTATGCTTAGGCCAAAACATACTAGGGCTAAAATCAGTGCTTTTTGTTGCAGTTCTATTCAACTTCAAAACACATGCTCAAACCAATTTATGCAATATCTAAAGATCACATCCTATGTTTTAAAAT
Source organism: Juglans microcarpa x Juglans regia (assembly GCF_004785595.1). Taxonomy (NCBI): domain Eukaryota; kingdom Viridiplantae; phylum Streptophyta; class Magnoliopsida; order Fagales; family Juglandaceae; genus Juglans; species Juglans microcarpa x Juglans regia. Next base: position 18,002,807 of record NC_054597.1, on the reverse strand, counting down.
AATACTAAGATCATATAAAATACACTTCAAAAAAATACAAGCTGCTCATGACAAGAAAAGTGTTAAAACACCAAATCTCAAATAACTCTTTGATGCATTTGAATTATTCCCTTTCCAATAACGCCAAGGGCTCCATAAGTCCATAAACATATTCTTAACATGTTTATAAGTCAATCCTAAAAAATAACATGCTTGAAAATACAAATCAAAAACCACAAAATATCTCTCAACACAATTGGTTTGCACACTAATTTCAAAACTGAGTACCACATGCTTTGATTTTAGATCAAATCTCTAGATCCGAATTTCTCATAAAATAAATCTTTAAGAAATAAAATCATATACCTCATATTCAAGTTATAAACATGATCTAATCATTAAACCTAAGATCACATGGCAAAAACCCATAAAAACACAAAACAAACCCATGGGCCTCAATTTTGTGTCCTAACTGAACCTTACCGTGCATAAAAATTCATTCCAAAGATCAAAAACATTAATCTCCAAAAATAACTTTCTAACATATAGATCAATGTCCTAAGATCACATACGTGAATATCAAGACCATAGGATTATGCTTCTATAACAAAATATCAAAACTTTCTCAAAACATAAATTGTTTTTACACCTCCAGTTTCCAACTCTCTCTACAATCATGCAAAACTCTTAACATACAAAAAATCTAAATCAAACTTGTATGTTAACTCTAAACCATAAAAATATCGGACCAAGATCTTGACAAAACCTTCACCAAATAAATCAAAGTTTCGCACAACATCCAAACTATCATCTAGTATGTACTTTGCATGCTTAAAGAGATTTTTCACTAATCAAACATCCTTGACAAATCATGCCAAATACATCAATGGAAACTAGACTCAAATAGGAACAACATATATGAAGGTATTTTCATGAGAATCTACTTACAAAGACTTCGAAAAAATCAAGCAAGAATGGCCAGAAAATCACCATCAAGAAAGCAAAGTGAAAGTGACCTAAACATGAAGAATAAGATGTGACTTATATAGAGCTGGGGGGCTGAGACAGGATGTGAGGGTGACAACTTGATGGTGGTTTTGTCAGACAAAAACATGTGCAGCACCACACGATTTTCTACCTTGGAAGCTGTCGTGTGATAGGTGGGGGTGAGGTGGTTGATTGACCACTCATCAACTACTATTTGGGCTAACATGGGCAGTGGAAGTAGACCTAGGGCTGTGGGGAAGACTTCCTCAAGAAACCTTGCATAGGTGGAGTTTTTCGATGGGCCAGTGGGCTTAAACCAATTGGGCCTCATTTAGGGTTTCAATATGTTTTGGTTTGGGGTTTCGATTTCGAACAAGTCCAAATTTAATTTTTCTTGGTCCAATGAAATTACTAAGATATAAAAGCATAAATAAGAGTGTAATGACATGAATTTGAATGGTCAATAGTATGTGGGAGTGGTCTAAGCAAGTGATTAAACACTAAGCTAAAATTGACCAACACTTAGGTTTGGCGTAACCATTTGGGATTTGGGGTTTGGGGTAACCATTTAGGATTTTGGTTTTCACCAAAGTTTTGAAGTTTCAATTGAATTTCAAATATTTGGGGTTTCACTAGGGTTGAAACCCTCTTTGATTTGACACAAAAATAAATGGTTGGATGGAATAACGTTTGACTTAGGTGTCATGATCACAATGCTTAATTTTCATTCATTTCCTTCAAATTTTCATCTCATGGTTCATCATGGTGCCAAGTGTTCCATACTATTCACCAAGTATGGATAAAATCTTGCCAAGTGTTCGAATAAAACTTCTCTAGACTAATTTGGACAATCAAAAAATGGTGAAAATAACTTTGCACCATAAAATCCTAAGAACATAATAGTACAATTCGTTTCTCCAATTTCAAATCCTAAGCGTCTTGAATAAATCAAAATGCATTTTCGAACAACTTTCATTTGGAAAACAAAAATTGTATTATTACGCCTCTAAAATCTTAAATATTCATCTGAGACTAATGACACAAACCGTTTCTCAATCCTATACTTCTAAGTAACTCAAATAAATAAAATCGTGTTTTTGTCCCCAAAGTGGATAAGAAACTTACTAAGCTGACAGATTAAAACCAACGTGATTGTTTGATTCGTGAGGCCTTTCCAGGGTTTTCACGACGTTCCTAAAGCCTAAAGCAATTCATCCAATGAATTTCTGGTGGGCTGTTACAATTAGATGCATGGTAGGTGTACTGCATCTTTAACTGTCATGAACGGGAGCATACAACCTTGTGTTGCATATCTCAACGCTTCAATTCCTTTCAAATCACAAGCAGAAGTTAAGGGCGTCACACATTTTCTACATGAAAATTATACATCTTCATTATGTTTATGGGTTGTCTTTACACTGCGATTTTGATGATAATGAGTTTGAATAGTGTGAGCTGATGGTGATTGCAATTTTAGGGTGTGTCAGTCTTACGGTGTGTTGATCATCTTGGACGGGTAGAGTGATTCCCCGCACGATTCCTACAACACATTGCCACAATTTCATATAGGTAGATGGAGTCTCTATAATGATTAGGGTGAAACGCTTTCATATTGGTCTCACTTGATAGACAGGTAGAGAGATTCCCTGGGCATATTATGTGTGGTGCCTTTGAGTCAGTTGACCAAGTAGAGTGATTGTAACACATCGCTCCTTCCTTCTGACGTACGTTCTTTCTTTCTGACGTAAGGCTTCTTCTTTTTGACGTAAGCAAGTTCTGAGGACGGAAATTATGCAACAACCTGCCCTTCCCTCTAGCGACTGTGAGCCTCGTTATGCGTGTCAAACCTCGATGCCATTTTTTAAAAGATAGTGTGACTTCTAAAGTACGCCCAGTGTTTTAAATGTGCTGGAAATATTTATATGAGGTATTTCCAATGTTATTGAACTAAGCTTGTTTTTAAATAAGACAATTATAATATTTTGGAGGTCTATAATATTTTTGAAGAGCTCCAAAAATATTATAATTGTCGGAAATCATTTTAATGTTATTATTAAAATGATTTCAGTTATTTAAAATATTAGGAGATTTAAATTATGTTTAAAACTCTAATTAAATTAAATGATTTTATTCTTTAAAGATATTAAATAAGACTTCATCATTTTATTAATGATGAAGGAATATTATTTTATAAACTAAAGTTAGTTTAAATAATATTCTACCTTAATTCCTCTCAGTATCTTAATTAAGTTAACGTTTACGCATTTTCAAATCAGTATTTAAGGGTCACCATTAGATCGTTTTGTAGATCCCCAGACGTTGGGTTTCAGGATAAAACCCCAGCCCCTCTCTCTTTCTCCCTCACTTTTCCCTTCTCTCTCTCTCTCTTCCCTCTCTCCTTCGGCTTGCATTGCACAACACCCTCTCTCACCCGATTCCTCCACTGCCCAGCCTGGCGCCGCCGTGCGCCGGTGAGCCTCACTGCCCCTTCCACCGGCACCACCTCACTTCGGTGAGTCCCCCCACACCGGTCTCCCTCTCTCACGCTCTCCCTTCCTCTCTCTCGGCAGTGCACAGTCCGAATGGGCTTGATGTTGCTATGCCGCCGTGCGCCATCCTCCAGCACCACCACCTCCACGGTAGTCTTCCCTCCCACCGGCCATCCTCCTCCAGCGAGCTCGGCCTCTATCTCCCTGTCGTTTGCCCTGTGAATTCCACCTCTCTCTTGCATGGGTTCTCCCCGTCCACCTCCGTACGCCACCACCCAGGGCGTGTGACCACCCTCTTCGGCATCCTCAGGCCACCACCGACACATCCCGACCACCCTTGGCCCCTCGATCTGCCACCCATGCATGCACACTCTCCCTCACTCTCTCTTACGACATCTCTCCTTCTCACACACGGCCAGTTTCCCCTCCACCACCGTGGACCGCCGTGCCACCACCACCGAGCCTCCACGGCTCCACCAGCAACCTCCCTTGGTCTAACCCTAAGCCTGAACCATCACTTTATGTGGTGGGCAGCCACTACACATGATGGACAGCCACTGCACGTGGCTAACCACCACTGTACACGGCTAGATCCGCCGTATGACGCTCCTTGCCACCATCACAAGGCCACCACAAGCCATTCCAAGACCACACTTAGCTATCCAAACGCCCAAACATCCACTGTACGTGGGTTAGTCGCCACGTACGACCATTCCGACATCATCGGTTGTGACGATCAGCGAGCAACGTACAGGTTATCCTATCGATGGTATAGCCCTCTATCCCTTGTTATTTATGTTAGATGTTGATTAGGTTGTAGACTGTGCTGTTAGTATTTGTAGAGTTCGCTGTGTTGTGATGTGCTGTGTAGTGAAATGAAATGTTGGGCATAGTTGGGAAGTGTGCTGTGAAGTGTTGTGGACTGTACTATGTAGTGTGATTGTGGAGTATGTGTTGTAATGGTGACGTGGCATTGTGTGGATTGGAAAGAAAGAGTATACTCTCATGGCATAGTGTGGGATAAGGAGGGTATATGTAAAATATACCCTCCTGGCGTATTGTGGAATGGGAAGAGTACACGTGGAGTGTACTCCACGTGGTGGAGTGATGCACCATATGATGAGTATCCCATAATGGTAATGTGGCATAGTGTGTGTGAAGGGAGTACACATGGAATGTACTCCGAGAGGTGCAGCGACACACCGTGTGGCATGTTGCAGAGATAAGGATGATTGTGTGGTCAATGGGCGTAGAGTGTGATGAGTAGTATCAGGAACTGTGGAACAGTGTCTCAAAGTAGTTATGGTGTAGCCTGTAGTCTGAGGTGACTGGTGTCACCGTAATTGACTTAAGGCTAGGAGTATGGATAAAGTAGTAGAACAAGTGTAGGAGTGCGCAGCGGAAGCATGACTGGGGAATGTCACGAAGTGACATGGTTACCAGCAGTCGTGCTTATGATAGGTGAGGAGTTAGCGTAGGAATGGCATAGTGGGATGTTGTCAGATGATGTGACAAGGTCACGGTGTAGCTTGAGAGTAGTCTCAAGCTATATGACATCACATAAGGCGTGGTTGTGAACGGAGTCTTATCGTGTTAAATGTTGGGATGAACTATCAAAAGGGACGGGTAGCATGAAGAATCATGCTAGCCGAGTTAAGAGAAGGTTGGTATCGGAGTATGGCCCTTGTCCCTACGAGCAGGTGATCAACATGTTATATGTTGGTCTCAAGTGATAAAGGGGTAAGGTACATGTGTAATCTGGTTAGACACATGTACTGGACGGATTCACCATATGTAATAGATAATCTGTCCTGAGCACAGTTACACGGTGCTTAAGCCTCAGAGTTGGCTTAGAGCCGTGTGGCTTGTATGAATGGGAATGAGGATTTAGTATGGACTAAGATGCATAGAGGCAGTCACAGGTGTATTGTTAGGATTGGGATGCGTGATTGCGTCGATCGGAATCATGCGTCGGAATGTGGTTAACAGGAAAAGTAAGACGAATGTCGAGGAAAGAACGTCAAATTGGGAAGAGATAGTGACCATAAGTGATCCCCGAAGGTGTTAGCATAGTAAAGGGCACATAAGAGCATGGGATAGAAGGAGAGCGTTCCAAGTGAAGTGTAGCTTATGTCTTCTAAGTTTAAGTTGCTTATATACTAGATAGAGAATGACGTCAAGATTATGTATATGCATGTAGGTTATCATCTGACATGCACATGAATGGACTACATGATATGAAAGTAGAATGGATTCCAGGTAAGTATTACGTTCATACTCTTCTAGAGTTTTCTAAAATATGAGAAACAAAAACGAAATACTTTTCTTTATGATGCCTTACAAAATGATGTTTTTACAAAAGCATGCTAAGTGTTCAAAGGTATAAGTATGTACGGCCCCTCCTCGGCAGCCCCTTTTTACGCACCCAAAAGTATTAATTGTACGCATGTGAATGGATGATTATACGCTGTATCTATTGTATGTATCTTCCACGAAAATGCATGGCATGAAAGACGATTTTCAGGCTTACGCTCAAACGATGCTTTCTCATGAAATGATGTTTTCTCATGAAAATGAATGTTTTCTCATGAAAGGACTGTTAAATGAAAGAAAATGAAAGAATGAAAGCTTCAGCTCTTTAGAGCTGACATGAATGAATGAATAAAAAGCAAAGAAAGCATGAAATGGATTAAATGTATGAAAATACGTAATGGCCATATGAATGAATGGAAAGGGTACCAATGAATAAGCAGATTGCAATGCCGGGTAAGTAGTACTGGAAGTGCACCCAGTGCTACCCCTGACTGAAAAGGGATTCTCAACCCATGGCCACGGGCAGAGTCCGGGTCTAAAGGAAGACCGCTAACCCCAACACATGGGGCGTAACAGTGTGTACCGACCAATAAAAGTGATAAGAAAGAATGGATGAATGCATGAATGTATGAATGCACGAACTTTTAAGAAATGAAGGCACTGACGGGAGAAACATTTTACGAAAAGAAAGCCCATTTTAAAAGAAAAATCTCATCCAGTGATGTTTCAAATGAACGCACGTATGCATGTATGCATGTACATATAGTATGTATGAATGGTGAATGCATGAATGAAAACCTATGTTGTTATATTTTAATTGTATGAAGTAATGTTTAGAAAAGCACATTTTATTTTATAACGTAGAGTCTTGCATCTTGGGTATGGAAGTAAAAAGTTTTAAATTGAACAGTACTTCTCGTCGTCTTTTCTAAAATCATTTTGTAAAAAGTCCCACCACAAGGATGGGCATTACAGTGATTCCCCATGTCGGATGGTTTGAAACTAGTAAATCAGCTTGCACATTGACCGAGTAGAGAGATTCCTCACATAAAACAGTGGAGTGATTCCTAATGGGATATGATGAACTTTATGAGTTTTGATAAGAGGGTGGTTCCTCGACTCATTAATAATTAAGTATCCTTGAGATTTGCTTAGAGTTTGATTCATCGACATGCTTATATACTTGTATTTTTATTCAGAGAGTGGTTCCTTGCCATAACCATGGATATATGTGTTTTTACCCCAAGGGAGATTTCTCGCCATGCATAAACATATGTGTTTACAAATCATTTACATGAAACCATGCAAGCATCTTCACTTGCATTGCTTCCCATTAGTAATATTGTCATAGATATTTAACCTACATATGGTTTCGTTTATCGAAACTGTATGGTTTGATGCAAATGTAGCCTAGCTAAGGTGGAAGGACTGACCCAGCCTGAGTGAAAGAGATGGAGGCCTGTCTTCGATGTTATTTATTTTACTTGTAAAAATATACTATTTACTCAGACAACAAATTATGTTCGATATGTCGTACTTGGATGACTGATGAATAATTGATGTTGTATAATGTTATTTGGAAAGTGACAATGACTTGTGAATATTATAATTATTATTAATAGATGAATCTTTTATGGATTTAGAACTCTGGTAAATAAGCACTAGTCTCTTATTAAACCTTCACTCATTCTACTACAACTTACATCATTACCAAGTATTTGGTCAACAAAATATAATATAAAACCACAAAAATAGAAACTTAAGATAACTCCAAGAAAACATAGAATTAAAAAACTTGTTAACAGAATTTAGAAAGATAACATTAAACATTTCTAAAACACATAAAGTTACAAAAAAAAAAAATAAAGTGAAAAGAATATTTAAATATCAACAAATATAAGTCAAACTCACGTAGAAAATGAAAATAACATATTTAAAAAAAAAAGAAATTATAAAATTTGAAACTAAATAAAATAATAATAATAATCGAAAAATATAAAACAAAATAAACTTTAAAAATAAATCAACTAAATTAAAAAACAAAAAAAAAATTAATACAAAGAATAAAATTAATCTCTAGATAAAACATATAAAATTCATATAATTCATAAAATTAAAAAAAAAAAAAAAAAAAAAAAAAAAAAAAAAAAAAAAGAAGAAGACGGCGGAAAGTGGAGTGCCCTCTCCACCATAGGGGCCAAATCCGACAACCCCATGGTGGGCCATGCCTAGGAAACGGCCACTCTGGACCCAATGGTGGCGTCTTCCTAGTCATTGGCCACCATGGGGTGGTCAGATTCGATTTCCAATGGTAGCTGGCCGGGAGAGGGGATTCACCTCCACATCCATCTCTTTTTTTTTTCTTTTTTTTTTTTTTTTTTTGTTTTTTTTTTTTTTTTTGTCTTTTAATTTTATGATTATTTTAATGTAATGTTTTTATAAATTAATTTTATTTTTCATCATTGTGTTTTCTTTTAATTTAGTTGTTTTTTAAAAGATTTGTAAGTTTCTTTTGTTTCTATATTTTTTCTATTTTTATTGTTATTATTTCATCCGGGTTTATAATTATTTTTTAATTTTTAATGTTATTTTTTATTTTATATGCTTTTATTTTTTTATTTTTTATTTTTAATATTATATAATTCTATTTCTTTTTATTTTTTCTATTTCATAGATTTTTTTCCTTATAGTTTTAAGTGTCGTTGAAATATTTAAAGTTATTTTCTTAAATTTGGTTATTTTTGTTTTTTAAAATTTATGTGTTTTGTATGGCAACAGTATATAATATGGCACATGCCATTTTTTATTGGTCATGATCATGTGGTGGTCAACCGTCACTTCAGTATTTTACGTTAAGGAAAACACTACTATGCCCATTCCTTTTGACACTTCTATTTGACCATTAGTCAAAATTTTATTTATTTTTTTACTTAGGGATTAAGGAAGTGATTTTAAATGTATTAGTATATTTTTTATTTTTTAAATATATTTAAATATGTTAAAAAAATGTGAAAAAACAAAAAAAAAAAAACTTCTTTACGTTGGGCGGTATGCCCAACGGTCAAGATGGGGGCGGCATAATAGCCGCACCCTTTACATTAAAAGATTGATAGTTACCATATCTGTGATGCTCCCAACTTTCCGTTGATAATTTGGTGGGTCATTATGACATCACGACATATAATCACTACAAGAAAAATGGATTTTTGTGATCAATTTATTACAACTAAAAGATTATTCGCAATCAATTTTAATTACAAATAATCATTTCGTTAGAATTAACTAGTTGTAAATAAATAATTTTCTTGTAGTGAATATCAAGTTACACATCCCATACATATACGAGAATAGTTTGCATGCAACATAGCATGTTACTACGATAGTTTTAACAATACCAAATACATGTCCGAAATCCTTGGAAACAATAAATCTTTGGTACAATAAACGAAATTATACAATAAAAGTTAATACACATTTACTTGAAAGAGTTACCAAATTAACTTTAACTGATTAACTATAATTCGTATAAATAATGCATACCATATCGTAGGTTGATAGTTTTCTATTTAATTAAGGAATCATATCATTAACGTTATACGCAATACAGTTTTCATTATACTAGGTAATTTTTTTTTTTTTTTTTTAGGCCATTATACTAGGTAATTGATAACACATATTGTAATTTAGTACGATTACTTAGTACTTATAGTTGGATATTATTATATTTTTAAAATAATATATTATACAACTAGAATTTTTTTAATTATTTTGCTATCTATATATCTATATGTATTAAATGATTTAATTTATTGCATTTTATTTTATGTATTACTTTTTTAATTTATAACTATAAGTTAATTTATTTTATAAAATTTGTATCATAAGAGTTTTTTAGTCAAAATTATTTCGTTGATTAATTTAATGTTTAGAACTTTTTTGTAAAAATTAAAAATCTATTTCTTAATTGAAAGATAAGAATCAGATTTTATAAAAAAAAAAAAAAAAAAAAAAAAAAAAAAAAAAAAAAAAAAATCGAGTTCGAGCCACTCAACCTTGACTCATTTGTTTATCTTTCGTTGAGTTTGACTCTAGTTCAAACAATATTAATGGTTAGCGAGCCGAATTTGAACAAAGATATTCAAGTTCGAGCCAAGTTCAAACGAGTACATATGCTCATCGAGCTCGAACATCCTTGTTCGAGTTTGGTTCAACTCAGTTCATTTGTAGCTCTGACCACACATTTGTGTAATGCTCGTTAGTGTAACTTCTTCTCAAGAGCACTTAAGGATTCACATTTTGTTGGGGAAATCAACACAGCAGAAGGGGTAAAAACGGTAATAAAAGATTACACTCATGCACTCAGTGACACCAAGAATTTAACGTGGTTCGGCAACTGCCTACATCTACAGAAAAGAGCTTCACTATTTAAATAATGGTACACAAGAAAATATTACAGAGGAGGAGGATCACATTCCACTCAACTCAACTCTCTTTTTTTTTCTCAGAGCTCTCCGGGCTCTCTCTCTTTTCTCTTCTTCTTGGGTGTATCTGAAACTCTCGCATGGAGTTTCAATTTATAGTCGCCTCGCCTCACGTATGAATGCATTTATTTGCATTCAATGGGTAGCTGTTGGGCGCTGAGCGCTGAAGGTTGAGCAAGCAGTCAACAATGACTACTTGCTTGTCTCTGCAGTCAACAATGGCAGGGATTTCAACAATTCTCCCCCTCCATACCCATTTACTTATCTGCTACCCATTCCAGCTATGTCTCTGCATAGCTCAAGCTTCTCACTTGCAACCACCTTCGTCAGCATGTCCGCTAGATTCTCTTTCGTATGGATCTTCACAAGCTTCAATAGATGTTGTTCCATCGCTTCGCGTATCCAATGATAGCGGATATCAATATGCTTGGTGCGGGAATGGTACATTGAGTTCTTGCTTAAATCTAGAGCATTTTGACTATCACAATGTACCTTATAGTCTTCTTGACTAACCCCTAGTTCTTAGAGAAAATGCTTCATCCACAACATTTCTTTTCCAGCTTCCGCTGCGGCAATATACTCTGCTTCTGTTGTAGATAAATCAACACACTTCTACAATTTGGACTGCCAAGACACAGCTCCTCCTGCAAAAGTGAAGAGAAATCCCGAAGTAGATTTCCTGCTATCCAGATCTCATGCCATATCTGAATCTGTATAGCCTTCCAAAACTGGTTTAGCTCTCCCAAAACACAAGCACATCTTTGATGTACCTTTTAGGTACTTGAGAATCCACTTGACTACTTCGCAATGATCCTTTCCTAGATTTGAATGGAATCTGCTCACCATGCCTACAGCATGAGCAATATCTGGTCTGGTACAAATCATTGCATACATCAGGCTTTCTACTGCTGAAGAGTAGGGGATTACTTCCATTTCTCCAATCTCTTTCTTTGAAGAAGGACGCGAGCTCTTGCTCAACTTGAAGTAGTTAGCAAGTGGAGTATTGACTGGCTTAGCATCTCCCGTGTTGAAACGTCTAATGACCCGTTCAACATATTTTTGTTGTGATAGCCACACCGTCTTGGCTTTCCTATCACGAACAATCTTCATGCCCAAAATTTGCTGTGTTGGGCCTAAGTCCTTCATGTCAAAGGACTTGGATAGTTCCTTCTTTAGTTTGTTAATCTTGGACCTATCCTCACCAACGATTAACATATCATCAACGTAAAGAAGGAGTATGACAAACTTGTCATCTTGGAACCTTCGAACATAGACACACTGATCTGCAACAAGTCTCTTGTAACCAAGACTCATCATGAATGAGTCGAACTTCTTGTACCATTGCCTCGGCGCTTGCTTGAGGCCATAGAGACTCTTCTTTAACTTGCAGACTAAGTGATCTTTTCCTGGAGCTTCAAACCCTTCTGGTTGCTCCATATAGATTTTCTCCTCCAAATCTCCATGGAAAAAGGCTGTCTTCACATCCATCTGTTCAAGTTCCAAATTCAAGCTGGCTACCAATCCGAGTATGACTCGAATTGACATCATTTTCACCACCGGAAAAAATATCTCATCAAAGTCGATTCCCTTCTTCTGATGGAATCCTTTGACAACCAATCTGGCCTTGTACTTTATCAGCTTTACTTGGCCATCTTTCTTCAGCTTGAACACCCATTTGCTCTTTAGGACTTTCTTTCCTTCAAGAAGTTTGACCAACTCATAGGTCTGATTTTTCTGCAAAGAACTCATCTCTTCTTGCATTGTCTGCACCCATAGGCTTCTATCAGCATGAGTTTGAACTTCTTAGAAGCTCTCCGGCTCCCCCTCATCAGTAAGCAAAATATAATCTGATTCCGGATATCTCCTCAACGGAATCAGTAGGAGGCCTCTTGCCGATCTTCTTGGTTGAGTTTCATCAACCAAAGTAGGTTTATCGCCATCTAACTCTTGTGGTGGTACACCAGCTGCTGGTGGAGAGGGTTCTTTCTCCCTCTGCTCGACACCCTGAGCTTCTTCTTCTACTTCTGGATCTCGATCCTACATATCCTCATTATCTGTGGCAAACTGTAATGGTGCAAGATTTGGAGTATAGGAACTAAGCTCTCTTGAGTAAGCTTTAGTTCCTATGTTCTGGTTTTCATGGAACACAACGTCCCTACTTCTGACAATTCTCTTTGTCACTGGATCCCATAACTTGTATCCAAATTCTTCATCTCCATATCCAACAAAGATACATGGAGTTGACTTGACATCGAGCTTCTGTCTCAGCTCCTTGGATACGTGTGCAAAGGCTTTGCACCCAAACACTCTCAGGTGAGAGTAAGAGACATCTTTTTCAGACCAAACCTTCTCAGGAACTTCAAATTCCAGTGGTGCAGAAGGTGATCTGTTGATCAAGTAATAGGCAGCAAGAACAGCTTTACCCCAGAATGGCTTTGGTAACTTGGCCATACTGAGCATGCATCTTGTTCTTTCAATGATGGTTTGATTCATTCTTTCGGCTACACCATTGTGCTGAGGGGTATATGGGACCGTCTTCTCATGTCGAATACCGCGATCAGCACAGTATGCAGTGAACCTTTTAGAAGTATATTCTCCTCCATTATCCGTTCGCAGGCACTTCAACTTCTTTCCGGTCTCTCTTTCCACTGGGGTGTGGAAATTCTTGAATTGCTCGAAGACCTGATCCTTTAACTTCAAAACATATACCCAGACCTTTCGTGAAGCATCATCAATGAATGTCACGAAATATCTGTTACCTCCCAATGACTCTTCTTCCATGGGACCACATACATCAGAGTGTACCAGACTTAACAACTCTGATCTTCTCTTCGTAGAGGATTTAAATGAGACTCTGCATTGTTTGCCAAACAAACAGTACTCACAAGGGTTTTTAACGTTGTTCCTTTGGCAACTTTGATGAGTGCCTTCTTCACAAGCGTATCCAACCCTTTCTCACCCATGTGTCTGAGTCTCTTATGCCACAGACTCGGTGAAGCCTCGTCTTCCGCTGCATTGAGGCTATCAAAACTAAATTTTCACATGGGTTTTGTACAACGTACTGCAAATATATCCTTGGGCGACAACCATGGTACCTTGTGACAGCTTCCAAGTGCCATTGTTGAAGTAGCTGTCATAGCCCTGTTGATCAAGGACTGTTCCCAAAATCAGGTTGAGCTGAAGGTCAGGAATGTGTCGAACATCTTTCAACACCATGGTGCAACCAACATTGGTTTTTATCTACACTTCGCCAACTCTCACGATCTTCGAAAAACTGGCGTTCCCCATCCTTATCGTACCAAAGTCTCCTGCTTTGTACGTAATGAAAAATTCACTATGGGAAGTGGCGTGGTATGATGTTGCTGTGTCTACCACCCACTTAACATCATGGCTTGCAACATGCAGACATGTCTCATCACTGGTGGAGAGTATTGCCATATCTCCCGAAAGAGTGACAAGGGTTTCACCATCTTCTTTCTTCAGCTTACTGCTTTGACTTTGCTCCTTTAAAAACTTGCAGCAATTTTTCCTCATGTGGCCTTCTTTGCCACAATGGTAACATTTCATGTTACCCGTCTGCTGGTTCCTGCTACTGTTGGACCTTCCACGTGGTTGAGACTTCCCTCTGTTTCTGCCTCCACTTCTCCCTCTATCATCACCTCAAGGCCTTTTTCTACTCTCGGTGACAAGGACATGAGTTTGATTCATGCTTGTCTCTTTTCGTCTGGCCTCCTCATTAAACAGGGAATCCTTAACCATCGTCATGGTAAGTTTGCCATCTGGAGTAGAGTTACTGAGGGAGACCACCAGCGTCTCCCAACTGTCCGGTAATGAACTAAGAAATAGCAGGGCTTGTTCTTCATCGCCAAGATTCAGGTTGACGGATCCGAGTTGGTTAACTAGGTTTTGAAACTCGCTAGTGTGCTCGGCAACAGAGGTGTCGCTTTTCAACTTCAAGTTAACAAGCCGTCTCATCAAGAGGACCTTGTTTCAAGCAGTCTTAACGTGATACATATTCTCCAACTTTTTCCAGAGGTTATATGCATCTGTCTCCTGGGCCACATGGTGAAAAACACTATGGTCAATCCATTGTCTGATCTGACCAATAGTCTTCTTGTGCATCTTTTTCCACACTTGATCCGTAACTTCATCTGGCTTCTTCCCTTCATCTTCCAAGGGGTCAGACAGATCTTTAAAGTTCAAGAGATCCTCCATTCAAGGTCTCCAAAGACTGTAGTTTGAGGCAGTCAGCTTTATCATGGCGCCTGATGTTGAATCCTCCATGGATTTAGACTGATTCTAAATATAAAATGCAAGTACAGAATATTTGAGATGGAATATCGTAAAACGGACAGCACCGTTGTGTCCGGAATGCTTGATTTTGTTGGAAACGAGTCTTGTTTCGTCAAAATCGGACTCATATAGCACAAGGAATAAGTAAAAGAACCAAAACAAGAACACTGTCGCACATGCAGCACGTGGCGACTAACAGCACGTAGGTGCGTATTCTTCACATACCAGAACCTCACTAGAGCGCGTGGAACGCGTAGGCACATGTAACTGACGCGCCTTCTTTAGTCAAGTGTGCGTGAGGCGCGTGGAATTCACACGCAAGGACTCTCTCTGAGCGCGTGCGACGCGTTCTGAGAGTGGGGATCACGCGCTCTAGCCTCTCCTGGGCGCGTGTGGCGCATGTCGAGAGTGGGCTCACTCTTCGATCTTCAGATAGTGCATCCCGAGTGTGCGGCGTCCGTCCAGCCTCTGGTTTTCACCACTTTTCTTGTCTCGATGAGACGAATACAGTGGAATGCTCAGATTTTGAAACTGAACAACGCACTAAAAACGAGTTTTCTATAAAAAAAACTCTTCCCAGCAATCGCTCTGATACTATTTGTTGGGGAAATCAACGCAGCGGAAGGGGTAAAAGCGGTAATAAAAGAGCACACTCATGCACTCAGTACACCAAGAATTTAACGTGGTTCGGCAACTGCTTACATCCACAGAAAAGAGCTTCATTATTTAAATAGTAGTACACAAGAAAATATTACAAAGGAGGAGGATCACACTCCACTCAACTCAACTCTCTTCTTTTCTCTCAGAGTTCTCCGGGCTCTCTCTCTTTTCTCTTCTTCTTGGGTGTATCTGAAGCTCTTGCATGGAGCTTCAATTTATACCTCACGTATGAATGTATTTATTTGCATTCAATGGGTAGCTGTTGGGTATCGGGCGCTAAGCGCTGAAGGTTGAGCAAGCAGTCAACAATGACTGCTTGCTTGTCTCTGCAGTCAACAATGGCAGGGATTTCAACACATTTCACGTAGCCATCTTTCACCCTAAGTTTCTCTAGCCTCTCAGCAAGAAGGTAAAGCCTTGTAATCCGAGACCGTTACATCTCATCTGAGATTGTTGAAAGCCCAACGTCAACCCAAGGGAATATTACTTCATTCTTAATCACTTACACTCTAGAGTGGCCAAAGGTGTTCCATCACAGCCTTGAGGTCGTGATTTGCCCACCAAGACATTATTTTCAAAAGATGACATGATAGTTATGCACGTGCTCATAAAGATAATACTTCAGCAAGAGTAATCGTGGCAACTCATACATGACATAAAAGAGCATAAAAGTCGTATTTATCGCAGTAATAAATCATACGATCAATAAGTTTAGTCAAGAAACAACATACCTTAAAAAATTACGTCGAGCAAATTGTCGTAAGGTTCATTGTCTACGAATAATGGTTCGGTTAGATTAAATGTAGGTTGACAACTTTTTCTAATTAGTGAATTAAGGAAAAATAAGAAATTGATTAAGACATTGGCCTTGCAATTAAACCTTCAAGGAAGGTCAAATTAAACCTTTTTAACCTCCATTTTAGGCCTCGTTTGGATTTAGAGATGAGTTAGGATGATTTTAGATGAGTTGAATAAAATATTATTAGAATATTATTTTTAATATTATTATTGTTTTGAAATTTAAAAAAGTTGAATTATTTATTATATTTTGTGTAAAAATTTAAAAAAATTGTAATGATGAAATGAGATGAATTAAATTCAATTTCGAATCCAAACAAAGTTTAAGTCCTAGAATTCAGAGGAACCCACCTTAGGACCTATTTCCATCCAACACTCTGTAAACCTCTAAGTTTTCCAATGGGCCAAGACACTCCATCACTGGACTATTTTTTCCTAATCTTGAAACCTCCACCTTGAGAAGCATTTTCCTTGCAAAATCTGTCTAATAGAGTGATGTTATATATAGTTATGAACGCAAAAGTGTTACATAATTATTTTGAAAAAAAGTAAGATCTACTATTAAAAAATATTTTTTTCATATGAATTCCATATTTATCAACTTTTTTCAAATGAATTATATAGCGCTTGCACATTTCACGATTGTAAATATTATTTCTCTAAAGGAATCTAACATTCATTTCTTGTAGCAAAATAACATCACGGATCCCAAATAGGGCAACCCGAGAGCCACAAGGGCTATCCGATCCAAGTATTTCACTAAATATTGAAACTTAATCCTAATTAAACACCTTTTTAAATCATGGAAAGCATCATTAAGGACCTGATAGGGCATCATACCGAAATTACCAAGGTGGGTTTCTTTCATTCACCCAATCATAAAATTTTACCTTATTTTACAAGGTAAACCAAGCTCAATACTACTCAAAACACCATTTTCATCCAACTTTATTATGATCCAACTCAAATTTCATCCATTTTACAAACAATAAAGAGTTTCCATCTTAGCATTTTTCTTCAAGAGTCTTGAGTTCACAAGAAAACAACATTTTCAAGGCTTCATAAATTAAAAACCGAGCCCCTTTCTTGGTTCCTACTAACTTAAAAAGACCTCCTTTTTAGCATAAACCCATTTTCATCATACTCCAGAATGCCAAAGAAGGTTTAACAAGATTCGGTTTCCTTACAAATCAACTTTTTTTTATGAAAAAAAAAAAAAAAAAAAAAAAAAAAAAAAAAAACTTGTGTATATCTACATATTGAACCCGAGATCATCATCATCATCTCACATCATGCTCATCATTTCCAAATAAGTCAAAGCATAAACACCCATTCATACATATGGATGGAAGCCGATGCCATCAACCAACCAGGATGTACTTTGATTTCGCAAGTCTGTATTTATCCTTTGATCAAAACATACCCAAACACAAAGACACTTCCATTCACACATTTAATCATTACAATGCACTTGCTCTCAGGATCCGCCATCAAGCAACATGCTAAGAAACCTAGACATTTTTTATATATATAGGTAAACCGTTTAGAAAGTAAGAAACCGAGACATCATACACACTTGGATTTTCTCCTCAACCAAAACAAGTTTCATAGTTCTCCCTTCTTAAATAGCAAGATTTAGGAAGCACCCAATACAAAACCTCAAGAGACTCGCCCTTGAGAAAATATTTGCATCTCAAACCCTCTATCATAAAATGGGAACCGTAGAGTTCAAACTGACATATTTCCCTTTAGGCAAACACCATTTTCACCATACACATACTAAAATCCAACAAACAAAAGTTCAGATCAAGTTTAAGAGAATCATACATTTGAAAACATCACCAAGGTTCGGCTCCCACCTACTACTCAAGATGACGGTGGCTCAAAATGATGATGCCTATGTGTGAATGAAACTTGTCGGTTGTGAATAGGTGTATGTGTCAGCCAGCCCCTTGTGAGGGAAAATGGAGATGAGCTTGAGAGAAAAGAGAGAAAGAGAAGGTATTGAGAGAGATAGGAATAGTCTATACCGGAATACCGATCAGTTTAGGGTGAGAAATGTGGAGTTTTGTGTGGTTTGCATGAGTTTTTAGGCTTCGTTTGAAAGTTAAACTCAACTCAACTTATCATTATAATTTTTTCAAATTCTAATACAAAATATAATAAACAATTCAAATTTTTTTAAATCTTAAAATAATAATAATATTAAAAAATAATATTTTAATAATATTTTATCATCTTAACTCAACTTAATTTAATTCAATTTAACATCTAAATCCATCCTTACTATGTTTAGTTTGAGCTCCATCCAATGGTACATGCGTAGGGTCATAAGCAAGTGTGTAAGAGAAAAAAAAATTAATAACAAAACAAGGGGGGCTGCAGATGGATGGGGCGTTTGGTGTACGGCCATGGATGGTGATTGGCTTCCCTTAGTCAAAGAGTCATTACTGTAAGATAAGTGTCTCTTGACTTGGGGGCTTGACATTTGGCTAATTGGAGCCTGAAAAGTGGCCAGGTCTGGCTGACATGGGCATGGTCTGCACTATACAGATGGTGGAACCTCTTGATATGGCAAGATTTTGATGATTCGGCAAGCTAGGATAGGTCTAAGTAGGTGTCATCTGTCATTGACCTAAGGTGATGTATACAAGGTGGTCAATGGTGTCGATCCTACTCAAAGTGTCACTGCCAAGTGGCATTCTTGAAGTTCAAACGTGGGTGACACGTGGTACCACATTTTTTTTCAAGACCAGGGATCTAAAAGTACGTGACTAATCCATCTTTCTTCGTAGAAAAAAGTTACTTGCACTCAGAATTGGAGATACACCGCGTACCCAGGTTCCAAGTAAGCATTATTTAAACGGTATATTTGCACCCTTAGTTAAACGCTGCATTTTTGAAATCGAGTATTGTTTCTAAAATCAAACTTCTAAAATCAAACTCGAAAGTAGCACGGAGACAAGACAAAATCTTGGGTGAGAGAAGAAGAGAGTAAGTCGAGAGAGGGACTCACCGTAAGGGGTTGCGACGGGCTGGGGTGGCTTGGGTCTGTCCGGCGGCCCTTTTCGTGCAGGTGGCGACATCTTGGAGCGGCTGGCGAGGTGCGGTGGTTCGGTGGGTAAAAATCTCTAGTTTGAGTGAGAAAAACAGAGGTGCTGGTGCTGCCGACGCTTTGGCTGGACAGTGGCTTTTAGTGGTCGTCTAAGGGAGGAGCAGCGACGTGGTCTGTTTTCGGGGTGGTGAGGCAGTGGCTCACGTGGAGGGAGCAGTGCTCTGTTTTCGGGAGCCAAAGTAGAGGAATAACGGCTGGGCAGTGCGACGGGGCTTCTCTACGGTGGTTCTCGGTTTGGTGGCAACGTGGCACCGGCTGTTCTCGGGGCTTCTCTACGGTAGATGCTAGGGTGGCAACGGTTGTTGATGCGTGCATGCAAGAGTGGCGTCGTGGATCTGTGGGGGTCGATGGCGAATTTGTCGTGATCGTTGCTGCGTGAAGCTTGCTGTGCATGCATGCGGACGTGGGTTGTGAGGAAGAATTTGAATGAGGGAGAAGGAGTGGGACATGGGTTGGTGCTTATCGGTGAGGTCTGTGCAGCATTTGGGCTGTTGACATTTGGTGTGCAGGTGCTTTTGTCGGCATAGTCAGTGGGGGAGTGGGCAGTAAAACAGAGCATATCCACGCCGTCACTCACTTGATGCCCATTGCTCAGATGGCCAAGGAAGACAGCACGAAGACGATGAAGGCAAGGTGAGACGATGAAAACATACTCACTTTACTTTCTGAGAGTGCAAAAATTGGTTTTTGAAATCGATCTTCCGCCTCTTTTTTTTTAAAATAATAATATAAAGCTGACGTGGCATGGCCACGTCAGACGATTCCGCAACGGGTACCCAAAGACGCGTACTTGTAGCAGAATTGTTCTTTTTATCTAAAAAGATTTCTAAAGAAAGATATGAATTTTCTAAGTTTGTTCCCTCTTTGCTTCTCTACGTGATTGGTCTAAAATCAGGTTCTCACAATAACCATTGCTACTAAGCTTTAAACTAGAGCTACCAATTTTCAACAAGTGCAAAACCTCAAGAACCTTAACCGAAGGGTAATCTTCCCTAAGTTTTACAAAACCATGTAATCTCGATGGCATTCATGGAGAGCCCAAGACAATCCAGCAGGATACTTGATGAGTACATCTCCTATTAATGTTTTATTTATTTTAGTAATGTCTTGTCTATTTTATTTAGGGTTTGTATTACCCTACTATTTAAAGACATCTTCTATTTTGTTATTTTATGAATGTGTTATTTATTTCATTTAGGGTTTGTATTGCCCTACTACTTAAAGACTTGTAAGGAACATTGGAAAGTAGTTTTTGAATTAAGAGAAAAGAGTTAGCGCCACAGCCGCCTCCTTCCAACCCCTCTCTTACTTTCTTCCTCTTCCTTTCTTCTCTTCTGGTTCCTTTTCTTCTCTATTTCTTATTACTCTGCTTCTATCTCTTGTTCTCACTTCTATCCTACATCATATTGGTATCAAGAGCAGGTTATATTGTTTTCTCAAACAATAGATTAATTTCCAAACCCATCCACCTAAGTTCCCTTCGATCCAAGCCAAAAAAAAACCCATTCACCTTCACTCAGACCTTGCTGAAAACCACCAAGTGAGACTGCCAAAAATCTCCAGAAACCACCACACCTTCCTGAGCAGACCATCCCGATAAAGCAAACCGTCACATTCACATTCCCCTTTAGTGAATCGGTTCTCTCCGATTCTCCCTCTCGTTCTCTTTGAGTTGCCGCCGTCGCTGCCTCTCCTGACCCTGAGCACACTGCCGCCCCTCCCTCCGACTTCCTTTCCATCGTTACCCCAGTGCAGAAACAGACAACAGCTCAGCTCCCCTTCGAGACAGACCTCACCGAAACTACCAAATCAGAGACAGACAACGTCGGAGATTTCTTCTCCCTCCAGCAAACTTCTCTCCCTCTTTCGGTCTCTCCTCTCGCGTGCGAGTTTATTTTTCTCCCAATGCAGAAATAGCCAGAACAACAAGTGCAGCAAAACGAAGCCAGTCAAAAAAAAAAAAAAGGAGAGAGAAGGAATTGTAACTGCGGGTGCACCATCAGAAGCATGTCTTCTCAACGATCAAAGGGAGTCCTTTTCCCTATTTCTATTTGGTTTTATACTATCAGTTTATTTTTTAAAATTGTATCAATTGTTTTTCTATGTGCTGCTGTTACCCAGACCCACTTGATTGGATTTTTTTTTTTTTTTTTGCTAATTTAGCCTCTGTGATTAATTTTACTCCACTTTTGCTGCGACCCAATTTATCCAATCCTTAGATTTTGTATTCCCATTATCTCATTTTAATAGTCAAAAAAAAAAAAAATCCTATGTGATTGGATTTTCTTGATTGGTATTTGGTCTTTGCTTTGTCATTTTAAATATCAGCATTAGTTGTTTGCCGTATTTGGATTTATGTAATCCCAAAAAAAAAAATTGCTCAAGTTGATATTTTTCATTGCTTGCACTTATTGTTCATTGATCTCTTCGTTGCACCTCATTTAGCTAGTGTTGTGTTGCATGCAATTGCGTAGTGGTCGTCTTGTCACCTCTAGTTCCAGTACCTTTACCATGGATCCGTCCCAATTTGATGCCCTCACTCGACAATTAGCTCAACTAGCCAGTGACCAACAACATGTACAAACTCAATTAGCAGCTGTCCAAACTGAGATGGCTGCTATTCGTGAGGAGAACAGGGACCTAGCTGCTAGGTTGAACAATTTTGAGGAACCCCCTCATTCGTCTGACAGCTCTGAAGTGCCCCATAATAGACATTATTGTCGTCGACGAGGTGATCGACAACATGTTAGACATGATCGTGGGGGTAGGGATTATGATCGCGAGCGAGAACGAGACCATTACTGTCAAGGTACTCAGTCTCCTACTCGCCATGAAGAGCGCTTATTCAGAAATATTAAGCTAGAGGCCCTTACTTTTGATGGTTGTCTAGATCCTCGAGTTTTTACTCAATGGATTAGGGATATGGATCATTTCTTTACCTGGTATAGAGTCCCTGAGGATCGAAGAGTTCAATTTGCTAGTCTGAAATTAACTGGCACTGCCCAACTCTTTTAGAAAAGTGTAGAGGATCTCCTTGAGGGGCGTCATGCGCCTCCTATTGGGAGTTGGGAAGAAATGAAACGTCGTCTTCAAGAGAAGTACTTGCCCCAATCTTACATGGGTAATTTGCTGGACCAATGGAATGCCCTTACACAGGGCAATCGGCCAGTGACTGAGTATGTCACTCAATTTGATGAATTCTGAATGCGATGTCATATTGTTGAGGATGAGGCCATGACTTTGAGTAGGTTTAGACAAGGCCTAAAAGATGATCTTAGGCGCGAGCTTGTCATTCGGGTGTCGCTACACTTGACCACGCTTACTCTTTAGTCCGAGACTATGAGTCAGTTATGAGGACTCCATATGGAAGGCGTGGTGACAACCGCCCTCCCATCACCCCAGCGCCCACTCTTTCCCCTAAGTCTCTCTTAGGGCCTCCACCATCTAATGTTCCCCCCGCATGGGAAAATAAGGGTAAAGGCCCTAAAATTCCCAGGACTTCCTCCCGCTTGCAGTGCTTCAAATGTAAGGGTTTTGGCCACATTTCTTCCAATTGTCCTAGTCGAACCCTAGTCATTGAGGAACATGAGGGTATAGCTGATGAACCGTTAGAAGATCAAGTCTATGAGCCTAAGCTTGAGGAGTTTGATGATTTAGGTGATGATGAGGATACCTTCTTAGGTTGTATCCGAACCCTTCCTGTGGATCTAGGTTCTGTACCCCTTGCTCCCGACACACCCCGATTAAGTGTTGTACGTTGTGCCCTTACTCAACCCAAAGGTGCTGATGATTGGCGTCGTCATGCCATCTTTCATACTTATATCAAAATCAATGATAAGGGTTGTAAAATCATTGTGGATAGTGGGAGTTGCATTAATGCAGTTTCTGTGGCTACTGTGTCCCGTCTTGGGTTGCAACCAGTGCCTCACCCTCAGCCGTATAGTGTCTCTTGGGTTGATACTTCTTCCATAGCTGTGAAAGAACGTTGTCTAGTGCCTATCCAGTTCCTAGAATATAAGGATCGTATATGGTGTGACGTCATTCCTATGGATGTCGATCATGTCATTCTTGGCAGGCCTTGGTTATTCGACTTAGATGTGACCATCCATGGTCGATCCAATTCATGTTCGTTTTTGTTTAATGGAAAGAAGATTCATCTTAACCCTTTACCCCCAAAACCTGTTGGCTCACAGCAAACAAAGAAAATTGTGGAACGAAAGGGCTAAATATCATTAACTCTACGGAGTTTGAGCGTGCACTCGTGGGTACTTATGTTGTGTTTGTTGTGGTTATTATGGAGCTTCCATTGGAGTCTCCAATAGTGGCCCCTGATGAGGCCCAGTCATTTTTTCAGGAGTTTCAGGATGTCTTCCTTGAAGATCTTCCTGACCACTTACCCCCTCTACGAGATATTCAACATGCCATAGATCTTGTCCCAAGAGTGTCCCTTCCAAACTTGCCTCATTATAGGATGAATCCTATTGAGCATGCTGAACTCCAAAGGCAAGTGGGTGAACTTCTTCACAAAGGCTTTAACCGTGAGAGTTTAAGTCTTTATGCAGTTCCTACTTTTTTGACTCCTAAGAAAGATGGTTCTTGGAGGATGTGTATTGATAGTCATGCCATTAATAGGATCACAGTGAAATATCGATTTCCCATCCCTAGGCTTGATGATATGTTGGATATGATGGTTGGTGCCACAATATTTTCTAAGATTGATTTAAAGAGTGGGTATCACCAAATTAGGATTCACCAAGGTGATGAGAGAAAAACTGCCTTCAAGACGAAGGATGGCCTTTATGAGTTGTTGGTCATAGCTTTTGGACTAACCAATGCCCCAAATACTTTTATGAGAGTGATGACACAAGCCCTTCGGCCTTTCATGGGCAAGTTCCTCGTCGTCTACTTTGATGACATTCGCGTTTACAGTAAGACTAAAGAACAACATCTAGATCATCTCACACAGGTTTGTTCCACCCTTCATGAAACAAATATGTATGCTAATGTGAAGAAATGTTCTTTCTTCACCGATCGAGTTGTCTTCCTAGGATTCATTGTGTCTTCTACTGGAGTATCTGCTGACCCCACAAAGATTCAGGCCATTGTTAGTTGGCCTGAGCCCAAGACTATACATGACATCAGGAGTTTTCATGGTCTGGCTACCTTTTATCGTCGTTTTACTAAGGGGTTTAGCACAATCATGGCTCCTATCACGGAGTGCATGAAGAGGGGAGAATTTCAGTGGACATTGGAAGTAGCTAAGGCTCTTGAGTTAGTCAAGAAGCGAAAGACGGAAGCTCCTGTCATGAGACTTCCTAACTTCTCCAAAGTTTTTGAGGTCGAGTGTGATGCCTCAGGGGTAGGAATAGGTGGAGTTCTTAGCCAGGAACGCCACCATGTTGATTATTTCAGTGAGAAGTTAAATGATGCCAAACAACGGTACTCTACCTATGATAAGGAATTGTACGCGGTTGTGCAAGCTTTGCGCTATTGGCGCCATTATTTGTTACCTCAGGAGTTTGTTCTTTATTCAGACCATGAGGCCCTCTGCTACCTTAATTCCCAGAAAAGATTGAATTCTAGGCATGGCCATTGGGTTGAATATTTGCAGGCTTATTCTTTTGCTTTAAAGCATAGGAAGGGTGTCGAGAACCAAGCAGCTGATGCCTTGAGCCGCCACATCTCCCTTTTGTCTATCATGAATGTCAAGGTCATTGGTTTTGAAAGACTTAAGGAAGAGTATGAGTCTTATCCTGATTTTAAGGATACTTTTCTCGCTTTGCAAAGTGGGCAGACTGATACCACTGATGGTTTCCGTTTTGAGGCTAGTTATCTTTTTAAAACCAATAAGTTGTGCATCCCTCGGACTTCAGTTAGGGACTTTATAGTTTGGGAAGTTCATGCCGGAGGCTTGGTTGGACATTTTAAACGTGATAAGACCATAGAAGAGATTGAACATCAATTCTATTGGCCCAGCTTGAAGAGAGATGTGGCTAAGATAGTTAGCACCTGTAACACTTGTCAATTAGCCAAACAAAAGCGACAGAATACTGGTCTCTACACACCCCTTCCTGTCCCTAGTTGTCCTTGGCAAGATGTTAGTATGGATTTTGTATTGGGACTTCCACGCACTCTGAAGAAGTATGATTCTATTTTTGTTGTAGTGGACCGTTTCTCGAAAATGGCTCACTTTATCCCTTGTAGCAAAACTTCAGATGCGTCTAAGGTCGCTAGGTTGTACTTTAATGAGATTGTCAAGTTGTATGGTCTTCCTAAGACTATTGTTTCAGATAGGGATGTTCGTTTCACAAGTCATTTTTGGAGAACCCTATGGCATATGGTTGGCACTAAATTGAAATTCTCCACTGCTTACCACCCCCAGATAGATGGTCAAACTGAAGTTGTTAACCGCAATCTCAGCAACTTATTAAGATGTCTGGTCCAGGAAAATCTTAGGAATTGGGATTTGATCCTCCCTACAGCTCAGATTGCATATAATAGTTCTATGAATCGGTCTATAGGTATGAGTCCCTTTGAAGTTGTTCATGGCTACAAACCTAGGAAGCCTTTAGACCTTATTCCCATGTCTCCTCATGCTAATGTGTCTGTGTCAGCTGAGGCATTTGTTCAACATCTTCATGACATGCATATTGAGATCAATAAACAACTTGAGGCTAGTAATGCATCATATAAACTTCGAGCTGATTTGCATAAACGACATGTTGAATTTAAGGTTGGGGATTATGTTATGATCCGAATTAGACCAGAACGGCGTCCACCTAGATCCGCTTCCAAATTGCAGGCACGTAGTGCTGGTCCTTTTAAAATTTTAAAGCGTGTTGGTCCAAATGCATATATTATTGATCTTCCATCACATTTTGGTTACCACTCTACTTTCAATGTTGAGGACTTAGTTGCTTACAAAGGTCATTTCAATCCCTCTAGTGATCCTTTTCTGCCTCCATTTGTGAACCCTGACCCTGAACACCTTTTGTCACTCCTAATCCACTACCATCTATCACAGCACACAAAGATAAAATTGATACTATTCTAGATGAACAGATTGTGTTGACCAATGATAGAGAGGTTCAGCGTTTCCTTGTTTGTTGGGTCAATCGACCAGATTCTGACTGTACATGGATTCCCAGAGAGACACTCCAGCAGCTTGATCCAAATTTATTGGAGCTTTATCGAAGCCAACAGGATCTTCCTTTGCCTGGGTCACCAGCCACCTGTTCTAGAGAAATGGGTAGGGACACCAGCCTCAGGACTCCACTTACACGTGTTTATGGCCGTCAGAAGAAGCGTGCTCAACCACTTAGCTTATGGTTGGGTGATTGATTGCAGCCTTAGTGTGACTCATCAACTTGACAGAGTCAAGCTTTCCCATCCTGGGAGAGTTGATGAGGACATCTCCTATTAATTTTTGATTTATTTTATTAATGTCTTGTCTATTTTATTTAGGGTTTGTATTACTCTACTATTTAAAAACATCTTCTATTTTGTTATTTTATGAATGTGTTATTTATTTCATTTAGGGTTTGTATTGCCCTACTACTTAAAGACTTGTAAGGAACATTGGAAAGTAATTTTTGAATTAAGAGAAAAGAGTTAGCACCACAGCCGCCTCGTTCCAACCCCTCTCTTGCTTTCTTCCTCTTCTGGTTCCTTTTCTTCTCTATTTCTTATTACTCTTCTATCTCTTGTTCTCACTTCTATCCTACATCAATACTACATGAGGATGAACTGAAATTTCATTTATAGATCTAACTGGCCCCTCTATCCTCAATGTATTCAGTCATAAGAAAAAAAAAATATGACAAAAAAAAAGTGGAGAACACATTTGGATGGCAGAAGCCATCTGAGTACGTATATAGGCAGGGAACACGCAGATATTTAGTAATTTCGGATCAGGTATGTTGAACCAAACGAGTAAACATTCAAGAGTTATCTTACATAGAGACACAGTAGTTCCGGGGCAACCATTCTTTGGCTACGATTTACCTAACTGCACAGCACGATGCAGCATCGGCTAAACATAAAGGCCAACAAGTTTCCTTATTTTTATTCCAAGGCTTCCTTTTACTTCTTTCCACGCAATTTAGCTCCGAGAGTCCTCTCCAGCTTGGTAATGATCTGTTGATTAGGTATAGCCTTGCCAGATTCATACTCCTGTATGACTTGAGGCTTCTCATTAATCATCTACAAAAAGGAGATTGCCGTCACTAAACAGATCAAAATATGGGAGTGTGTGTGTGTGTGTGTGTAGAGAGAGAGAGAGAGATACTTGAGCAAGCTGAGACTGTGTAAGCTTCTTTTCCATTCGAGCTTGCATAATAGCTTTCTTTAGCTCAGTTGGTACACGTTCATCTGCAATCATTGACGGATATATGCATAAAAATCCTAAAATGATATACATGATAAGCCACATAATTAAAAACATTGAAACTGGGAACCAGATTTTCTGAGATCATATTCTAAACATATTGCTCCCAAATTCTCTTAGTTTCTTCACCATCATGCTCTGTTTCACTTCAACCAAAATTTGAGTTTGTTTATGTAAAGCAGAGTTTCCAATATCTACCAGACAACGTGCCAAACCAAATTTTGGTATGTCAATGATTCTAAGTGCGAAACATCAGTTTTTAATTCTGAGCCAATCACCATTTTTTTGGAAAAATAGCTCATGTTGGAAATATAATCCTTTTTTTTTTAAATATGTTGGAAATATAATCCTAGAGAGAAACAAACAGTCCTTTGCAGATTCAATACAATAAATAAATTGCATTTGGAAGAAAAAAAAAAATGTGTCAAGAGTTCAAGGCAGTTGATAGAGTTTTATGAGAAAATAATCAAAAATTTGCTCCAAGGCAACCCAATATATTTGTCTTCTTTTCCTTTTTATCATGACTCTAGTAGATATTTCTTTTGGGTAGGACTCATAACCCATTGGTTTCAAGCCTTATAAAAATTAATATCGCTAGTTGTCAATATAATTTAATCCTATTGATTAAATGAACAAGTTTTAGAAAAACTCTTCTCCTGTGATGTGGAGGAACCTTAGCTTTAATGCTTAGAAAAATTATGTGCAATACTTACAATAATCTTCAGTCCATAAAACAATTTAAATCACAAGGATAGAAGAAAGATAAGGAAAAAAATGGATACACAAGGTGCTAGGGAGGAAAGGCAATATGTGAAAGTGTTTGAAATGAATTCTAATGGCAAGAACAAGATGCTGACCACAACCAAGACCTATTGAGTCTAAGGTAATTCAAGGTTTCCTACAAGGAAAAAAAAAAAAAAATGAACAGTACCATTTTTGGAAAAAAATAAAAAATGTGCCCAGTATGTACACAAGGAAATTATGTAATTAAATAAGTCCAAAACACATTAGGATATAATCACCTACTTTAATTGGATGCATTCACTAACCATACATGCATCATAAATAGGAAATTTCAGCAGACTAGGAAAATTTTTAAAAAGCAAAACTCACACCACATAGATTTCCCAGGAAATGATTCTTATAAACTCACAACTTGAAGGATATAATATTTTAGAGAAGAAAACTAAGATTTAATGCCGATAATATCAGCAAATTAGAATCCAATGTCCATAGCGAAGGTCATTCAAGGCAGATTCATTTTGTAATCGCATGAATTATAAAGTGTGAAGAGACTCGTAAGGATGACTGTAAATAGGTAAAAAATTATACTTACGAGCAAGGTTTTCAGTTTCCTCATCCAGCTTCCTCGTGTTTAGAGAAGTGCTGCTAGAGGCAGCTTTATTTGTCCCAGCAGTGGCTGAAAAATATATTGAAGTAGCTATTAGAATGGAACGTCTAAAAATCCATCAACAATGAAATCAAAACACAAGACAAAGAGAACTACGGCACCAATTCCCCCATCCGTCATCATATAATAAACGACACTAATTGAGTGCCTCTTCTAGATAGAATAAAGGAAGATGAGCCAAACAAACAACACACAATAACTTCAACAAGCAATAATCTAATTGTATGCATCAACTAACATTCTAATAAACCTACTGATAGAAGACACAACAAGTCATACCTAGGGCTGTGCATATAATCCGATAACCCGTTGAGCCCGATTAAAATAACTTGACCCGACCCAACTTTTATCAGGTTTTATCTTTTCGGATCTCCAACCCGACTAGTAGCGGGTCTGTATTTTGGGTGTCAACCCGTCTGACTATAAAAGTATACCTATCTTTAGTTCTCAAAACCTAGCCGCCCAAATCCAGATGAGAACGCTGCCTCCCATCTCCAATTCGCTGATCAATTCGTACGCGAGGTTGCCTTCATTGGACAAGGCATCTGCGTAGGAGACTATCGCGTGGCAGAGCTTATTCGGGTTGCAGGACACAGGTAGGACTGTAAGAGTAGGGTCTTGGTATGGGTTTTGCAGGCGAGCGAGGAGCATGGGATTGGAGAGGAGGAAGAAGATAGAAGTGGGTTGAATATGGAGTGGAAGTTTGGGTTTTTTTTTTGTAGTGAAGCCAAGAGAGTTCACTCCCCTTGTTGAGGACCATGGTAACGCTCCGTGGGGGCGAACCTACGGTGAGTGAGACTGTTAGGGTCACATTGTGGTGGAAAGGGAGTTTGTTTGGAGGTTTTTGAGCAGAACCAGGTGAGAGTAGCGTCTGGGCTTTGAGGGGCAATATGACTTTCATGTGTTGCAGAAACAGAGTGTTGCTACAGAAACAGAGTGACTGTTTCATGATGAACAACCGCAGAAGAAGGAGAAGCAGCGAGTTTTGGAGAATATATGAATTTTCTCAATATCAAAAGCCATTTCGCCGACCAAGTTGAAGCTCTTCGTCTTCGTTCACTGCAAGGATGGGCAGAGGTCCGTGTGTTTAGATTCAGTTCCCAGCTAGCATCCACCAGAAACAGCTAGCACAGAGAGTTGCTGTCAAGGATGAATCTGTGACATGCATTGATGCGCAGTTGAAATCTATGTTCTTGAATTTGAGAATGATCGTAGATCTGAGATTCAGATCATGTACAAAAAGCAGAATATTTTTTTTTTCCTGAGTCGTAAGGGTTCGACCCGCTTTTTTTTTTGTTTGGGTCCGATCAGATTGGTTTGACACCATAAACTAGATCACTCGGGTCGGGCAGGGCAAGGCAAGGCAAGGCAGTGCACAAACCCGGTTGTATGAGGCCGGGTTGCAGGCATAGTCATACCACACAACTAGTATTATGATAAGACCATGAAACGTTCAACACTTATGTGGAATTATTTTAATTCAAAGGAAAAGCAACATTATCAAGACGCAAGCAAGCTAGCACAAACACACACACAGATGCCACCATGCCAGTCCCAGTCAAAACAAAGAACTCCTCACCACAGAGGTGAAAGGGCCATAGTTATACCAATGAATCCCACAACAACCAAATTATATTTTGTATCAAAAAACGCAACATTTAATCATCTTAACGCTATAATTATTAAATAAGTAACGTTACTATGTTCCCTAATTTATAACACCCACTTTACTCCCTTCAAGTGGAACTACAATGTGGTGTCAGGTGGCTTATTAAAAAAAATTAACAACATAAAGATCAAAGGTAGAGAAAATCTATAGTTTTAGTCATTTTTTTTCGTGTTTTCGAACGTTATTTTATTTTCGAGCAAGAGAACAAAATGAGTGGTACAAATTAGGAAAATAGTAGCATTTCTATCACTAAATAAACCAAATATGAAATTAAAAAAAAATTATTGAGAACTTTGACTAACAAGCACAATTAACCAAAACTTGCCAGAAGTTGCAATTGAAATCTATCAAACCCTAACTATCGCAGGAAAGAAAAGGTTCCTCTTTAGGGAATAAAAAAAGTAAATTTAACTGATACATGAATTTTTCTCCTACATAGAGATTTGGGAGGCGAGGGGATTGATAATGAAGGGAAATACGGACATTTTTTCACGGTTTCGATCTCGGCGCCGGCTCTGCGAGCGGCGTTGACGGCTTTCTCATCCTTCTTGGCGGCAGCGTTGGGAGCCTTCTTGCGGATCACCACCGGTTCCCAGTCCTGCGAGATCGGTCCGATTCCTGCCATTTCTTTTGTGTATCTGCCTGCCTTTTCTGTGTGCACTACTGCTTTATTCGTGCCGTTGCTTTTATAGGATTTTTTCGTACTTCTATAATTCAATTATTATTATTTTTAAAACGATAATTCAATTATTAAATCATGTTTAAGATTGCAGTAAAAATATAACTTATAATTTTAGAATTTAGAATTTATATTTTAAATAATAAGTTCTACAATTAAATATTTATTTACTTTTTGATAACATTCAAACATGTCAAATTTAAAAAGTGCTTTTTGATATATAAAAGAATATCATTTGACTTTTTTTAAAAAAAAAAAAATAATTCTATTTCAAACATTTACACCACACATTATCCACATAACATAATTTGATTTATATATTTAAATTTAAAAATTTATTTTTCAAATCAAATTATATCATATGAATGATATGTGATGTAAAGATTTTAATTATTCATGTAAATATATTTCACAGCATTCCTTGTATCCTTATATTTGGGATTGCATTAGAAGTCTAAAACGGTGTTTAAATCGCATTAAAGTTCTTTAATAAAAAAATTTAAAAAAAAAAAGAGAAAAGAAAAAAAGTTGCTTTGGTGTTATGTATTAAAGTACTTTTTAATCTCAAATAAACTAAAAAGTACGTTTGAAAAAAAAAATAACATACTTTTACAGATAAAGCGGAACATACTTCGAATTTTAAAAAAATTATTGATGGGCAAAAATACTCATACAACTTTACAATTACAACTTTTAAACTTTTAAGGATATGGTTATAATTTTTAAAAGAAAAATTATATTTGTAGTCATAGAGTACGCAAGTTTCGTGAACTTAATTTAAAAAAAAAATGAGTTAATATGGGACCTACTTAAAAAAGTTAATTTTGTAATAATGAACTCTACTCTTTTTTAAAAAGAGTGTGTGGTACTTGTATAAACCATGATTGTATCTAGCGTTACTCCTCTATTTATATTCTACTTTCAGCTAGTTAAAAAATTTGATGCTTTCTATTATTCTGGACATCTTATAAAGAAAAATCAAGAGTTTTTTTTTATAGGAAAATGATTACTTTTTTTACTGCTGCTTTAGTACTCAGTTATTTTTTTTTCCTTTTACTCTTTGAATCTAGATTAAAAATCTTAGAACATGACCTTCTTGCATAATGTAGAAGAAAATAAATTCAATCAACAAACGTAATCATATAATTTAATTAACAATAAAAATTGAATTTTTATAAAATTGAATTTATTTTTAATTAATTGACATGATTACGTTGGTTGATTGAATTTATTTTCTTTTAGATTTTGCAAGAAAATCATATTTTGAAATTTTTAATCTAGATTCAAAGAGCAAAAGGAAAAAAAATAGCTGAGTAGTAAAATAGTTTTGCATGATTTCAAAATATTAGAAACTGGAAAACTCAAAATAATTTTTGTTTTGGTGAAGTTAAGATCTTTGGTTATAGAAACTTAATCTAATGGTTTTGATCTTCTTATATGTTGTTCTTAAAGATTTGATATGTGTTAGGAGTTTTATTTTGGAGAATATTGGATTAGATTTTTGATAGAATGATTTTATGCATGCAAAAGTTTATTTAGGACTCAATCTAGAGACTCTCGGGTTGGTATTATGTTTTGATGCAATTTTTGCCATGTGATGCTAGACTTAATGCAAGGAGCAAGTTAAAACTTGAATAAGAGGTATGTGGTTATATTTATTGAAGTTTTATTTCATGAACATCAAGGATCTACTGATTTTTGTTTCAAGTCAAAAGCATGTTATACACGGTTTTGATATTTTTGTGCAAACCGATTGTGTTAAGTGTTATTTTGTGATTTTAATTGTTTAATCAAGCATTCCATTACTTACGATTGAATGATGAACATGTTAAGAGTGTGATTATGGATTTTTGGAGTCCTTGAGTTTTTGGAAAGCATTAGACCAAGAACATCATGAGTTAGTCCTGTTTGACCTAAACTTGGTGTTTTTGCATTTTTGTTGATGTAGTGAGTTGGAGATTTTTATGAAATGTGTATGTTGATATTTTAGCATGATTTTAGAACCTATAATGTGAGTTTTGAATGTTTCAAAAATCAATTTAAGCGTGTTAGTTTGAAAGTTAGTCAAATTTCAACAAAAATCAAGTTTTTGCCTAGAATATGAATTGGCCAAGGTGTGGTTCACCTAGTTATATATTGTTTTAAAATTTTCTGATTGGATATTTGGTTTTAAGATGAAATTTAAATGAGAAATGTAAATTTTGGTAAGATTTGAAGTTAGTATGCAAAATCCTCATTTTAGGGGTAAAATTGTAATTTCTCACAAATAAGAGGGTAAATTCTCAGTTAGCTATAAGTCAGTAAACTTTTATGTTTCTAAGTGTTTAATGAGATATTCTAACCCTTAGAAATATCTCATTTTAGTTCACGTTTTTTCATGGTACGTTTCACGTTACGCTCATTCACTGTAAGGTAGCCCCTAACTTACTCTTGATGTATTTATGTAGGAAAATGCTAAATATACTTAAGAAAAACTTATAAAAAACTTACTTTACCACATGTCAGTTATTGATATATTGAAAATTATGAAATTTGAAACTCAAAATTTAAATTAAAAAAAAAACTAACAAAAAAAGTCTTGTAAGTAAATTGTAAATACATGTAGCACTACTCATTTATATATGTACTGTGGTAAGACTATTACAGTTATATTCTTGTCACTTATGATTATTATGAAATGCTACATTATGCCATGTCACGTAATTTATTACAATATCATGTTTATCTGTTAAATGCCATGATATGCCATGTCATTTGTTACGCGCTCATTTTGTTGCATGTCCTACCATGTCACATGCATAGAGTATGTCATGAAATATTTTTCTAGTCATTTAAAGTTTTTTATTTTTACCATGACCCTCAAGTGCTAGGATGGAGAGTTTCCATCCTAGCGAAACTCCATTGTCCATGCTAAAGCATTTAAATTGGTGTCGAATTCCCTGGGTTGACAAAGTACCATTAACAGGCTTCAAATAGGACCTAAGTAACTGGTTACAGGAGTGAAGTCAGACACCTAACGCCAGGGGTGCCAACTACATGTTTATTAGTTTTAAATTAGTTCAATTATCAGTACGCACTCACAACTAGTGCAGATGCTTGTGATGTGATGCAGTACTGGCAAGTATACACGACTCAGGGGAACTTGTATAGCATCCGCAATTTCACGTTTAATCAACCATGTATATATGATAACAAGTTTTCAAGTTCATGTCACGTTCAAGCCAAGTAATGTCATATTCAGTTCAGTCAAGTCATGTTACGTCCATGTGCAGTCGCGTTATTTCTCCAAGTCTAGCATATGTTAGGTTATTTGTCAAGTGACGTCATGCATGTTCACGTTCATGTCACAATGCATTCATGACATTACTATCATACATGTATGTTGGTAGTTTAATAGCTTACTTGCTGAGATTTTTGGTAGTCCTAACTACCATTCTCTTAGAATGATAAACGATGTGTCAGGATATCAAGAACTTGTGCTCAGAGGACTGGATGAGGTTGAGGAGCCCACAGCAAAACAACATGGAATTGATAACTTCGATTATCTACCTTTTGGACATAATCCTAAACGTCATTGCCGAGCTGCATGAGCTGCTCAATAATTTATCATGTGAATTTGTGAAGTATGTTTATATTTTTGAGATATAGTGCTTCTGGTACATTGTATTGCTCAAAGAAAAAAATTATCCATTGTGAATGTTGCATATTGTTATATGCATGTTAGGTACACTGCATCTTTAATTGTCATGAATAGAGATATATAACATTGTGTTGCATGTCTCGACGTTTCAAGCTCAGTCAAATCCTAAAGGTTGAGAGCGTCACAATACAAATTCCGGCCGAAATTGTCAAAATAAGCCATAATGGGCTGGAATTTGGAGCAAAACAAAATGAATATGTATAGTATAATGGGTACAACACCTGAACGGAAAATTTCGAACCAAATAAAATTCAAAATTATAGTCCACGTTCTATTAACATCGCCCATTCTTATAGTGTCTTGAAACTACTAGCATCTATGCTAAAGTCTGGAGGGTAAGTCTTTATATTCCAAGCAAATGTATATGTACTAGTAATTCTTGTTCTACTTAAAATCTTATAGAGTAGTTCTACTCATTTGCCCCTCAAGTCTCATACATCACACACTCGATGATGTGAAATTTTTTTTTTTGAAAAGGCACGTTTTACCTCCAAATTAGTCTAATGAACACAATTTCAGATTTTTCCCCCTCCCCGACGTTCACCCCTCCGCCCACCTTCACTCGTGATCAACTGAGATTTTTTGAAGTCACACTACCTCCGCCACCACTTGTGCCATCGACAAGAACAAATGACCAAACAAATACACAAGTTTTCTCTCATATTCAAGCTCCTTTATATTTTTTTTATAGTTTTTTGCTGTCTCCATTCTTCATTGTTTTTGCTCCATAAAGCTGCTCCATATTATTAGATTTTGTTGGTGGGTAGGGGTTAGTTTCATTGCTTTCGATGTAGCTGTCAAAGGCTTGTTGGTGGGTGGGGGTTGTTTTCCTTGTTGGTAATGGATTGGTGATAAGGGAAGGGTAGGGTGGGGGGGGGAGGGGTGATATTATGATAAAGGTGGAGGGAGGGAGAGGGAGAGAGAGAGGAGAGAGAGAGAGTCATTCATGTGGCATGTGGGAGCAAAGTAAAGACCCTCGGGTGTATTAAGAGTGACTCGCATGCCACAATTTGTTAAAAGGTTTAATTCAATTAAACTTGGGTGTTGATAGTTTTATTTCTAGCAAACAACTAGTAATGGATAACTCATATTCCTTGATGAGAGGAATAGTTCAAGTCTAACTCTGTTAGAGGGTCCCTACCCTAGCCTATAAATAAAGGGCCTCTGTACACCGTCAGTACGGCAATCAAAAGGTATAGGCCAGAAGATTCTTTTTCTACTCATATTTAACATATTTTTTAGGCTCTTGTTTATTCTTGAATCTAAGGTTTTGAATTTCGTATCGTACCGGCCGGTACGGCCGAAATATTTCGTTTCTGTGGTGGCCGGTACAGAGAAGGATATAGTTCGTACTAGTTAGAATTTCAGCCGTTTCGGCCCATATCGACCGATATTTCAGCTCGTATTGGCCTATATTTCAGCTCGTGCCGGCAGATATTTCGACCTTTACTTTTTTCTTCTTTTTTTTTTTCATTTCTTCAAATTGCAAGCTCATTTTTTTATCCCCAATTCAGACTAGACTATTTATAATTTTTATATATTTGTATATAATTTATTCATATATAAACTATTCCAAAATGGTACCGATACCAAAATATCTCGTTTTAATAACTTGACCGAAACGATCACCAGTACGGTATTCAAAACATTGCTTGAATCACTATGGTAGGAAGTATGCGCTATTTCATTTCCACTGCTAGCTATTCCATATTCAGTATTTTATTCTTTCATGTGGAATCAGAGACAGGTTCATGCCAATTGATTCAGATTTTTGAGACATTTGTATTTTTCGTTTGAGCATGAAAATTCAATATCATTATGTTTTCTTTGTGAGATCACATTTGGTTTGATATGAGAAGTTTTATAGCCTTTCTTGTGATTTACATTGTCTCTGGATCTCTGAAAAATCATAGACATTTTGGTTTGATTTTTATTTTATAACCTGCATCCTTACATGTTCGATTTTCATGGATTCTTTATGATTCTTGATTTTGTATTCAAACTTGTTCATAAATACATGCTTCTAAGACTATATAGTACATGCTTACATGATTTTATTGCATGATTTATGATTTAAAAGTCTAGGGTTTGATGTTTTTTTCATAAGGTTTAAAGGTTGAATATTTTTTCAAAATATGTCACTTGCTGTTGATACCCACTTCATATACGCATTAAATTGTGATATATATTTTTATTACGAACAAAACGCCTCAATAATCATTGAATTTGGAGCTCCAAAGCTTAAGTTATGTCCAAAAATCCGTTTTGAGACCCGCAGACCTGACCCAAAACCAGTTCCAGACCAGGCCAGAGGTAGGGGATGACCTTTGGCCAGGGCGCGTGAGATTCACGCGCTCATATCATGTGATATGGCTGGGCTTGGCAACGCAAGCCTTTAACCCACGTGGGAATATTAATTGGTTGGGCCTCATGCGGCTTATTACTAGCTCATTTGTTACATGTTGAAGTCTGAGGCATGTGAATTAGTTGAAGGCCTTGGGTCACGTGTTTCCTAGAGGATGGGACAACACGTTAGCGAGCCAGCATTAGCCTTATTAGGCCTTATTTTGGATTCTTGGCCTTATTAGGCCTTTTGGTCTTTTAAACACATATGACTCTTTTACCCATTAAATAGACGCCCTTATTAGGCCAGCCTTTCGGGCTGGGCTATGTGCTCAAGTAGGCACGATTGATCCACCCAAAACGGTTTTGACCAGCCCAACCTACAGGAATAAAATATTAATATTTAAATAAATTTTTTTTTTTAAAAAAAAAAGATTTTATTCCTGGGCTTATTTTTGGATTGTTTGTTCTTTCCATTAATTTTGGTGGATCAATATATTATTTTTTCTATGATAAGATGCTAGAAGTTGTGATTATTTGAAATATTTTAGGAGTAGCCAAAGCATTCTTATCTATTAAAAAATAATCATACAAGGTTGATTAACGGAGTATTTTGGAAGTAGCAGAAGCATCCTAATTTATAATACTAATCATATAAAGTTTCATATAGATATATTGGCATCTGTGTTGTAATTAAATCATTATTTTAGTGACCCGGCCCCAAAGGGGGTTATTATTTTGTGGTTTAATTAGAATAAAATAGATAGTTTAGGTGGTCGATTTTCCTAGGCCCAAAGGTATTTGTATTTATTCATTAGCAAGGAATTATTCTAGTCTTATTATTTAGATATTTTGTAAATTTATGTGTGATGCAACCTCTATTTATAGTTGATTAAAATTTACTATTGGTTAAATTGACATTGGTTGATTTAAATAAAATCAAATTCATAGCATTAAAGTGTTTCTTGGTTATTGCAACTTTAACTTTTCCCACTTCACCTTTTAATGATATTATTCGTATTCCGATACTAAATGGTGACAATTTCTTTGACTGGAAAAAAAAAATATTCTTTTGAAATTGGGGTGCTTAGAGCTTGATATGGCGCTCTGTGTGAATGAACCACCCGCCCTCATGAAATCAAGTATGCCAACACATATGTCTAAACATGAACAGTGGGAGCGATCTAGTCGTCATTGTTTGTTGTTCATGAAATCTCATATCAACAAGAGCATTAGGGGTTCTATCCCTGAAACTGGTAAGGTTAAAGCATTCCTGAAGGTTGTTGAAGAACAATTCATTCATTCCAACAATGTTTTAGCTAGCACCTTAATGAAGAAACTATCAAGTAAAACTTTTGATAGTACT
Source organism: Juglans microcarpa x Juglans regia (assembly GCF_004785595.1). Lineage (NCBI taxonomy): Eukaryota > Viridiplantae > Streptophyta > Magnoliopsida > Fagales > Juglandaceae > Juglans > Juglans microcarpa x Juglans regia. The sequence continues at coordinate 17,964,138 of NC_054597.1, read as the reverse complement.
AAATGTGTGCCTTAGCACATTATGCAAATGAGGGACATGATAGCTCAACTTAAGTCCCTAAAGATGGAGATCTCTGAATCATTCTTGGTACATTTCATTCTAAATTCTCTCTCTTCTGAGTATGGTCCTTTCAAAATCTCTTACAACACACATAAGGATGAATGGTCAATTAATAAATTATTGACCATGTGTGCATATGCACAAGGTGTAATTCAAGAAAATTGACAATTAGGATTCTTGTTTCTTCTACAAAAAAAGAAAATGCATATGAAGAAGGATTGCCCAAAAGTATAAGAGGTGGCTCGAAAAGAAAGGTAATCTCCTATCTCTAGTGTGGCATGAATCATTTTTTGTAGAAGCTCCTCAAAACACATAGTGGATTGATTCTGGTTCTACAATCCATATTGTTAATACCATACAAGGATTTCTCAAAACAAGGAAGCCGAAACCAAGTGAACAATATGTTTATTCAAGAAACAAGATGCGTTCACAAGTGGAAGTTGTAGGGGTCTTTAGATTGTTTTTAAAGACTGACTTTGTTTTAGACCTTGAAAATGTATTTTTTATTCCTAATTTTTTTAGAAATCTGGTTTCACTTACAAAGTTAATTGAGATTGAATTTGAGTTTAGATTTGTTAATACTTTCAGCATTTTTATGAGTAATGTTTACATTGGTGGTAGAATAAAAGTTGATGGTTTATTTAAATTTGAGTTAGATCCCAATTTTGAGAATAATTATTTATCCTTGCATATTGATGTTGGTATTAAGCGGAGCATCAGAAATGAGAACCCATCCATTTTGTGGCATAGGAGATTGTGACATATTTCTATAGAGAGAATTAAAAGGTTAGTAAATGATGGAGCCTCACAAACTTTTGATTTTACTGACTTTAGGACTTGATTACATAAAAGGAAAACAGACCAACAAGACCACTAAAGAGGCCACAAGGAGTTCAAGTATTTTGGAAATCATACACACTGATATATGTGGACATTTCCTACTCCCTGCCTAAATGGTCATAGATATTTTATCTCATTTATTGATGACCATACAAGGTATATGTATCTATACTTTATAAATGAAAAGGCTGAGGCATTGGTACTTTCAAAACCTATAAAGTTGAAGTAGAGAAACAAAATGAAAAGAAAATTAAGATCGTAAGATCTGATAGGGGAGGAAAGTATTATGGTAGTAGGTACACAAAAAAGAGACAAATGATGGGTCCATTTGTGAAATTCCTCGAAAAAGAGGGCATTATTGCTCAATACACAATATCTGGCACACCACAACAAAATGGTGTAGCTGAAAGGAGGAATCGTACGCTTATGGACATAGTAAATAGCATGACTGGTAATTCTAAACTGCCACTATTCTTGTGGAGTGAAGCCTTGAAAACCATTGTGTATATCTTGAACAGAGTTCAGTCCAAAGCTGTCTCTAAGGCACCTTTTGAGTTATGGATTGGACAAAAATCAAGTTTGATTCATTTACATATATGAGGTTGTCCTATTGAAGTGAGGATTTATAATCCTCACAGAAAGAAATTTGACTTAAGAATGATAAGTGATTTTTTCGTTGGTTATCTGATAAACTCCAAAGGATTCAGGTTTTATTGTCCTTCAAATAGTCTTAAAATTGTTGAGAGCATAAATGCTAAATTCCTTAAGAATGTTGAACCTAATGGAAGTGCTTATCCTTGTAAGTTACAATATGAGGAAACACAAGAGCAGACTAAAACTCTTTAATATGGAGGACGTATGATTATGCTAAGAGAAAATTAAATTGATTACTCTGAGCAACAATCATTTTCAGAACAGTCTACTCATGAAGAACAAATTCAAACATAACCTACCCCTAGTTTACAAACTACAGAGGAGGTAGCATTAAGGAAATCCTCAAGGGTAAGGAGACCAGCAGTTTCTAGTGACTATATGGTTTACCTCCAAGAATCTGACTTTGATGTTGGACCTAAAGAGAATTCGAGCTCGTTTTCAGAGGCCATGAGTAAAGATAATTCCACATCTTAGTATGATACCATGAAAGATGAGATGGAATCCACGGCTAAAAATCAAGTCTGGGATCTCGTTGGCTTTCCTAATGGAGCAGCAACTATTGACTACAAATGGGTTTATAAAACCAAAAGGGATGCTGCTGGTAATGTTGAACGACGTAAAGTTAGACTTGTTGCTAAATGATTTACTCAAAATGAATGCATTGACTACTATGAATCATTTTTCCAGTTTCTAAGAATGATTCATTCAGGATAATCATGATATTAGTAACTCATTTTGATCTAGAGTTACATCAGATGGATGTGAAAACGACATTCTTAAATGAGGATCTTGAAGATGAGGTATATATGTTACAACCTGAGGGTTTTAAAGATAACAGTCAGAGAGTTTACAAATTAAAGAAATCTATATATGGACTTAAGTAGGCCTCCCGCCAGTGGTATATAAGTTTCACAAGGTTATTAGCTCATTTGGATTTATTGAGAACCTTGTTGATTAATGCATATACCTTAAGGTCAGTGGGAGTAAATACAGTTTCTTAATCTAATATGTAGATGATATTTTGCTTGCAAGAAGTGCTTTAGGCTTGCTTCAAGACACCAAGCAGTTTCTTTCTCAAAACTTTGCAATGAAAGATTTAGGTAAAGCCTCTTATGTCATTGGCATAGAGATTCACAGAGACAGAGAACAAAGAATTTTGGGAGTGTCTCAAAAGGCCTATATTGAAAAGGTTTTAGAAAGATTTAACATGAAGAGTTGTAAGGCTTTGGTGGCACTGATTGTCAAAGGGGATGCATTTAGTAAAATCTAATGCCTTCAAAATGCAATGGAGCGAGAGCAGATGAAAGGGATATCGTATGCATCTACAGTAGGAAGCATAATGTATGCACAGATCTGCACTAGACCTGACATTAACTTTGCAGTGAGATTATTGGGTCAATATCAAAGTAACCCAGGTTTGGGTCATTGGAAGGTTGTAAAGAAGGTTATACGGTATTACAAGGAACCAAGGACTACAGATTGACCTACAGACACACTGGTTGTTTAGAGGTGGTTGATTATTTAGACTCAGCTTTTACTAGATATGTAGACACCAAAAACTCTACTTCAGGATATATTTTTCACTTGCTAGGGGTGCTATATCTTGAAAAAGTTGTAAGCAAATTATTATTGGTACATCTATTATGGAGGCAGAGTTCATAGCATGTTATAAAGCTACTACACAGGCATTATGGTTGAGGAATTTCCTCAGTGGTCTTAAGATTGTTGATTTAGTAGAGAGGCCACTAAAGATCTTCATGATAGTACTGCTGCAGTTTTCTTCTCCAAGAACAATAAAAGCAATAGCAGAAGTAAGCATATCGGCATTAAGTACCTCAGTGTTAAAGAGAGCATTAAGAGAAATGAGGTGTTTATTTAGCACATAAGTATTGAGTTGATGATTGTAGATCCATGACCAAAGGCTTATCGATACTGTAGTTCAAGAGTCATGCAGACAATAAGGGACTTGTCCATTTATTTTATATTTAGTTTCTCTTTATTTGGTCTATAGGCATACAATATTCATTTTGGTTTTATTTTGAAGAATAAAGTTGTTTAGTACATATTGTTTTTATCCAAGGGGATAATGTAAAGTAGGACCCGAATGACTTATTAGAAGTTCATTCAGTATTCATTTTGGATTTATTTTGAAGAATAAAGTTGTTTGTTCATATGATACTTATTTAAGAGGTATTGTATATGTGATACATGGAAGGGATGTCTTGGCTTTATAAAGAGATTTACTGCCATGTTTCGTATATAATATTCTTTATCTGAGTGAAAGTATTTTGTAACTAATTGAAATAAACAATGTTTGGCCATATTTGTTTTTCTATCACCCTATATGGAAATTTATGTGACATGAGGATTAAGTGGGAAAATGTTAGAGTTCTATTAAGAGTGACCCAAATGCAACAATTTGTTAAGAAGTTTAATTCAATTAAACTTGGGTTTTAAGAGTTTTATTTCTAATAAACAACTAGTAATAGATAACTCATATTCATTGATGAGAGGAATAGTTCAAATCTAACTCTATTAGAGGGTCCTTAACCTAGCCTATAAATAAAGGGTCTGTGTACACCATCGATACGGCAATCAAAAGGCATAGGCTAGAAGATTCTCTTCCTACTCACTTTTAACATATATTTTTAGGCTCTTATTCATTCTTGAATCACCATGGTAGGAGGTACACACTATTTCATTTCCGTTACTAGCTATTCCATATTCAATATTTTAATCTTTCATTGTGGGTATGTGGGTATGTTGCATGGACGTCATAAATCACCTATGATCCAAAAATATGATTTTAATTAAGTTTTATTGCAATACTTTGACTCCCATGTAGACTAGATTGATATTTAATCAAATGCAGGCTGAAATATAGATCAGTTAGGATTTAAAGTGAAAAGACTTTTTGTTTCAAAATATGTAGATGAAAATCATTCATAGATTTAAAAAGTCTCAAACATCAAACAGACAAGATAGCATCATATTCATGTACTACGTTGGTGAGAGAGAATGGAAACAATTCATGGCCACCATTATTGAGTTTGCCAAATGAATAATTCACGCCATTACCTGTACAAACTTGCTTTCCCCACATTGTACTTACACAATCATATTTTTCAAACTTTAAATATATACATACATGTGTGTATGTATTTCTCCTTACCCTTCTATTTCACGGAGTTGATGACAAAGTGTAGGCATTCTCCATCCATGATCCCCTGCTAAACATCCTCTCTCTCTCTCTCTCTCTCTCTCTCAAACACACATAAGAGTAGTTATCTATTTCTCAAGGTTCTTCATCATGTTTGTTGGCCTTCGGTATAGTTTTTTTTGGGTCACTTCGGTCACACTTAATTTTAAGTTGAAGTGTTATTGGTATTTGCTTGAATTACTATTCTTTTGCTATTTGAAGCACTTGTTGTTTGCACATGAAAAAATTTTTCGGTCTGTACATTCTGCAACTCTTTAACTTTGAGGGAATTGGACATGAGAATTGAATTTATAATGTGTTAGGCAACTATTATATGAGTTTCTAAGGAATTTGCATTGAAGATGTCATTGAAATAGGTATAACAATCCTGAAATTTAGACTTGCAGAAAAATATTTGATGACGAATCACAATATGGTGAGGTGGCGAACGCTAAACTTGGTGTTAACGTTGAAGATTTTGTTGTTGGAACCTAGTGTAGTATTGTCACACAACCAATACCATCGGGCAATGGGGAGATGCGAGGCTGTTGTACGACAAGAATGTAAATCGGACTTGTTGTGTGAGGTTTTGTGATGAAATTTGTTGTGGTTGTTAATAATGTAAATTGGACTTGTGGTTGTGAGGCTTTGTAATGAAATTTGTTGTGGTTGTAAAGAATGTGATAGATAGATTTGTTGATTACCTATTATACTTTGAAGTCTTTGTATTCTTAAAGTTGGTTAATCTTGATGTTTATTGAAATATAAAAATTTTCTTTCTAGGTAGATTATAAAATAATGTTCTTGCATTTAAACTCTTTCCAGGTTTATTATTTTCCTGTTAGATTAGAATAGGTGTTGAATTAATATCCTTTAGGAGGAAATTAAGTCTAGAGATTTGGTGGGATGTACCTGAGCATGAATGTATGGATAATGGGGTGTTGGGGGCCTTTTTTAGAGTGATAGTGCATGACAGGAAGTTGGTAATGTCTAATGATTGGTACTATTGTACATACATCTGGCTTTGGAAAATGATAGTATGCCCTCTAATTCTACTTTCCAGCTTAGTTTTGCTATTTGTGAATCCCCTCTTTCTTTCCCTACTCAGTTTTCTATTTCCAAGCAACTAATATCCATTCATCCAAGCAATACCATTCTCACAAAAATTAAACCAAGCACATGTACACTTATAGTACCATTCTTCCAAATCAAATAATTTAACATCCATAGCCATACTCAAATCTTACAAAGCACACATTTACAAAATATTTATAGAGAATTCAACAATTATAATTATGGCCAGAAGATCCATTTAAATTTTTTCTATTAATAAAATACAAAGCACGAACAGGATCGATCCACCAGAAGAATTTGATAGCTAAAACTGCTACTGCAAGGCCAATTGAGTTTGTGATCACATCGAAGAGATGGCCTTGAGCGGGCCTTAACAATTTCATTTTTGAATTTGCGACGTATGCCATGAGCACAAATTTAACTATTGTGACTGAGACCATGATTCCTATCATCCATCTTTCGTTTGTGTGGTCCCTTTTAGGAGTTTGCATGCATAAGGTCAATCGTGACTTCAAGCAATTGTAATGAGTTAACTAAAAAATAGAAATGTAAGAAAACATCCAAACACTTAATTTCAATAGTAATCATTTATTAAAGGTTGTATATAACTTAATATTTTGTCATGTAAGGTACCAGACAAGTTTGGTCATTTAAAAATAAATAAAACAATATCGAGAAATATTAGCATTCCCCAAAAATTAATTTTGGGTAGCAATCATGCTAGAAATAACTTGAAGCTATCAAAACAACCGTAGAACAATTCTAAAACAATAGAAAAAAGCCCTAAACCAAGAAATAAAATATTGAATCCATCATAGATTTCTAAACTAGGAATAAAACGATTGAATCGGTGTTAAGAGAAATCACATGCTTAGAAAGCCATTGTTGAGGGCAATATACACTCTAGAACATGAGCTTGTAAATGAAGAAATAAAAACGAAGGCTACATCAAGTCTTGGACAGAGAAAGTTTGAAAGAATATGTTATTTCAATTGAAGACTTTTGACAAACAGGAGAAGAGCAATATTTTGGATAACACAATGAAAGCAAGAAGCTAGTAATTAGAGCATCAAACACAAAACAAATTAAATTGCATACCACCTTGAGAGGGAAAGTGATGAAATATCAATTGATACAATAAAGAACAGATGTAAAAACTTGATTGATCAACTTGAATAAAATCCTTAAAAAATCTAAACTTGGTGAAACATATAGATAATAGATCCACGGGGGAGAGGGGGGATTTGCACGATAAATGCTATTATAATATAGATCTAGGGTTGCTATTGGTGAACATACCAAATGAAGGCAAAGAAAGCAGATTGATGGGGTGTTATGAACCCATTATGTAGAACTCACCCTTGAAAATCGGCTTACAAGGGAAGGGTGCTTAGGGGCTTATAACCACCAACCAATCCCATACTTAGTCAATGTGGGATCGTAACAACCACCACGCTCTACAGCTGATGTCTACGGCGGTCCTAGCGCTCTCATGGGTTGGCTGTGGGCTAGGTCTTTCCTAGTCCCAGGCGAACACTGCCATGCCGGTATCACCCTCCCGTGTTGTACGATTGTAACCGTGCCAACATAGACTGCATACGTGGGATGGCTCTAATTTGTTATGAACCCATTAGATAGAACTCACCCTTAAAAACTTACTTACAAGGGAATGGTGCTTAGAGGCTTATCAACCACCAATTAATCTCATACTTAGTTGATGTGGGACGTAACATGGGGGATGGTGATTCGCACAGGAGGAATGACGGAGAGGGGGGGAATTCGCTCAACGGCTGAAAATTGCACAGGGTAGAGGGGATCGATGGGATGGAGGACTTATGTTCTGGACTCATGGGGAAGGGGGTCTCGCTTTCGATTCTATTCATGGGGTATCGAGGATTGACGGGAGGGAGCTGATCTGTTTGCTCAGAGGCGACGGGAGCTGGGGAGAGGCTCAGAGGGGGAGAGTGATGCTAAGGCATGATCAATTCACTGGAATGAGCTGCTCCAATTGGACCGAACTTCTCTTAGACCGGATTTACAACAACAAAGGGTGTGTGGTGTGTGCTTGTAAAATCGGCCTAAGAATATAATTTTTCTATTTTTTATAGGAGAAATTCTTCTCATCAGGTACTATTCACTACCTCACATGTAACACCCGGACCCAACCAAGCACTATTTTTATCTATTTATTTATTTTTAGTTCTTTTATTTTATTATATTTTCTTCACATGTTTATTTTTTGATTTTAAACACCAGATTTAATTTTGTTTTCTTTTCTTTCCATTTTTATTTTTCTTTTTCCCCTAGGTCTGCCTCTCATCCACGACATGCTTATACACGCATTCGTTCACGGCATGCATGCGCACACACGTCTCTCTCGTCTCTCTAAGGTTTCACCTCACTTATATATAGATGCATATGTTTTTCCCATGTAATGAGAAACTACCCAAACACTGCCGCCGCTTGAAACTCCTCCCCACGCAAATAGCAACCGCAGCGTTACATGCCCTCCCACCGTCCAACTTCAGTGCGTCCTCTCACCCGCTTGAAGACCAGCCGTAGCGCAGCATCCCACCCACTGCCTTGATCAAACCCAGCCCGAAACACACGAACCACCGTGCCCACTGCCCAGACCACGCGAACGTAAGCCTCAACCACCGCACTGTCTTAGCCTGCGTCCTTGAACATTTGCAGCAAACTCCTCCACACCGCCACCTCCATCTCCACGTAAAACCGAAGTAACCCGTGCACACTGCGTCTCCATGGATCGCAGCTCCACCTCGCCGTGCATCACCTCCACTTGACTGGAAGTCCAGCTCCTCCGCCGTACACCGCTGCACCACCACCAAAGTATCGAGAACAACCATCTGCGGAGTGATTCGAAATTCCCCTATTTTAGCCACCAAAAACAGAGCATCACAGCCCAGTGCCCTTGTCGTTCATCACCACCACACACAGTGCCAGCGCCTCCACGCCGTTGCCACCGGCACAGAGAACTCCGACGGTCACTCCACGCCACTCATTTTCCGCCGCGTCCCTTTCGGTAAGCCACCAACAGTGCCTCCGTGTCACTCTCTCGGCTTACTCTTGTCATTCATTGTTTTTCCTCATTCGTTGGTCTCTCTCTCTCTCGTCCAATGCTCCGTCGTGATCACCGCCGTCTGCCTGGCCCCTCGCTACGTCGCACGCTGCCGCGTGATTTCCTCCGTGAGTAAGCCCTGCCGTGCATGTTCTGTAGATTTACGTAGGTTTTGTTTAGTTTTCAAAGAATTAATTGAAATTACCATAATACCCTCTAATACAGGATATATTAATTAGCTTTTAATTTATATTATGTAATAGTACACTCTTATATTTAGGATTTCATAAAATCACTTAAGTATTTTTCAACATGTTAATAAGTAAAGATTTATTTTAAGAGTAAATAATATTGGAGTAATGTTGTTTTTACACTTTAGATATGATTTTGTCTATTTAAAAATAGTTATGTTTATTTTAAAATATTTTAGGATAATTATATTATCTAGTATTAAACTTTATAGTTTGTTTTCAATAATAAATAGATCAAACTTTTTAAATGTGTTAATCATAGTTATTAAAGCAACAGTGACGATTTTAGAAAGTGATTATTTGAATTTTAGGTTTTGAGAATTTTAATAAGCTATTTTATAAGTTTAGAATTAAATATCGAAATGTGTGATTAATTGGAAATTTACGAGAATTACGTGATTATTTTATAGGTGACGATTAATTATTGTTCGACATTTTGAGGAAAATACCGAAAAAGCTAAGAAGTCCAGGTAAGCGGGGTTCCTATGCTAGACTTTGCATTTGAAATAAAATGAGCTGAGATTATTTTTGGAAAATATACATATTTGATTATGAAAGGAAATTTGAACTACTTCAGTTATTTGTTCTGCATCACTCATGAGATTCTGTCTAAGAAGAAATTACTTTCTGCCATGACTGGTGTAGACATCAGCTTATTTTTGACACTTTATTTATGATTTATGCAAAAAAGAGCGAATATAAAAATTTGTGCATAAATATTGTAAATATGCTTTGGATCTGTTTGATTTCGAAGATAATATGATTTTGTTCAGTACTCTGTTTAGATAAGATGTGATCTCTGAATACATTTGGCATGACTTTTTGATTCTGAATTTGATTCTGTTTCCGTTCTGTTCAGTACAGCCCTGTTACGGGTTATAATAGTAGATACGGCCCAACCACAGGTAATAATAGTGGATACGGCCCAACCACGGATAATAATAGTGGATACGACCCAACCACGAGTTATAATAGTGGATACGGCCCTGCCACGGGTTATAGTAGTGGTCTCTGTTTTGAGTGCACACCTTGGTGACAGAGTGATTTATGTTCTGCTTGGTTATCCGCAGATTGCACAACCCTACCACGGGAGTTATACATGGCTTCTGTTTTGATATGATGTTCTGATGATGATGATGATCATTTATGCTATGCCAAAAGGATATTTTTGAATGAAATTATTTCTAAATCTTCGTTCTGATATTTTGATAACATGTTTTGTTTCCGCACTCTAAGAATGAAAATGTTTTGTTATGCATTCTGATTTCTGTAAATGCTCATGTTTACACACTAGTATATGTCCTCTGCTTACTGAGTTGTTGATAACTCACCCCTTATCTCCATATATTTTTCAGATAATTTTGATGGTTCAGCTAGAGAACAAGAGTAGGAAGTTTTAGCAAATTGTGATGATCGAAGTAGAATAAGTGCCTGAGGGTACAAGTGCTTATTTGAGAGTCATAATTAGTAAACTGATTTTATTTTTCGGGTATTTTGATTTGATGAGTTAAGGATAATTTCGCGTTTTGGAGAATTTTTAAGTTATGTTATTGAGATTCTCTTTATTGTCTCCATAGAGGAACTTAGATATTTGGATTGATTAAATGAATTAGCATTGTTTCGGATTTTCTGGATTTTTAGTTGTGTTATTTAAGTTGATTTTAGATATTAAAAGTTAACTCTCCGGACCTTCGGGATCGGGGTGTTACATCACATATGAAAAACACCTCTACACTCTATGAAAAAAAAAATTATAGGTATAAGGTATAAAAATAAATAATAACTTATATATAGAATTCCTATTTTTATAGTAAGATGAAAGAGTGTAGGATACCAAAAAAAATTAGGTATTAGGTAATGATTAAATAAAAAAATTTAAAATTAAAAGTTATTTTATGTTTTAAGATTAAGGCTTTGTTTGCTTCATAAACTCATCTCAACTCATCATTACAATTTTTTAAAATTTCAATATAAAATATAATAAATAATTTAACTTTCTCAAATTTTAAAATAATAATAATATTAAAAAATAATATTTTAATAATATTTTATCATCTCAACTCAACTCAATTTAATTCAATTTAATATCCAAACGTAATCTAAAATTGCGATATTTTAATAATTTGGAAATACTGTTTACCAAACATCCCCTTGATACACAGACGAAACCAGTTGGTGGTTAGCAACAAAGAGGCCAAAGTGAGACGATAAAATAAACAAAAAAAATGACGTATGTAAGATCCTCTTTCGGCTCCTTCGGGATTCTCACTTTCCATTCATATCCCTCCAACCCCACACTTCGTTACAGCTCTCCCTCTTTTCTCTGTCTCTGCTTTTGGTTCCTGGATCTTTCAATGGCTATTTCAGGTTCTGATCCAATCTGACTTTTCTTCTTTCGAATTTATTCTTATTTAAAATGGCCAAATTTCATCCATTTCTGTCTCTTTGCGTTTTTCTCCCCCTTTAAAACATATCAATATCATAAAGAGATGGGCTTTTCCCCCTTCTTTTGGCTTCCTAAGATAATACGTAACGGTAACTACATGAAAATGTTTCCATTAACCCAAATAGTTTTGTAGGTTGGTTTATTTATTTGTCTGTTTGTTTCTTTTTTTCGGCTGGGCAATTTATGGGTTCATTTGATCTTAGTGTGAAATTTGATTTGCTCTGGGGTGTGATATTAATTTTTGTTTCAATAGGTGATCATTAAAGATGATGGCAGACAAGGAGAGAGAGAATTGCAATGCAGATCTATTACTGTCTGTTTGATACACAGAATAAGATACAATTATTACCCAGTTGTGAATTTTGACGTCATTGAAATCAATTATAACTTCCTTGCGAAGGCGTAATCAGCTTACCGATAGTTTTCTTCAGTTAAGTTGGTACCCTCTTTACAAGATGCCATATTATATACAGAGACTTTATAATACTTGCAAAGCATCATTTTCCCCGAATGGACCAGTCTCAGACGAAGCACTTGAGAAAGTCCGTGCTAAGTTAGGTATTAAGAAGGATCCTCTTGTTGTCTCATGTATATATAAACTTTACTTGCATTGTGTAGCTTCATGTTATCAATAGCTTATTTTTCTCGTTACTTATATGAAATATTTTACATATCAGATGCTGTTTGAAACGTGCACAGCATTATCAAAATAGTTGTTACTTGGAATGATGTTTGTCTAGTGTCTCACTTCTAAAGCTAACCCATTGCTTGACCATGAGCTGGCCGATTCTATGGTCAATTCTAGTTTGGCAGACACGCAAAGGCACATGTATCTGTACCGTGCTTGAGCTGGATTTGTGGTACCTTAAACTTTTAACTATCCTTGTCCAAGTTGGATTGGAAGAAGCAGCTTCCAAGGAACCTGTATGAAAAGTTGTGGGAGATTCGTTTGAGAAGTCTCTAATGGGCATAGCCATCATCAAAACTATTCTCATTTATAATTCTATCGACAGAACATTTTAAAACCTTAATTGGAAAAGCATTTCAATTGGTTATTAACCTTAAAAGTTACTTTATATGATATTTTTTCTCTGCAATTCAAGCCAATTTGGGATGTTTTGAAATTTGTTTTATCTTCATGTTTTCCAAACCATTTGAGGAATGTACTCTTTTTATTGTATGAGTAGTATTCTGTATGAGGATTATGTTTCCCATGTACTTGGGAAGTCCACTTGCTGTTTTCTCAACTATTAGGGATCCAGGAAAACATAAACAAAATAAAATTAGAAAGCCCTGTACAGAAAAGATCAAGTAGTGCTGCTGATTTTTCACATGTTCTATTTGCTGTTTTCTCAACTACTAGTGATCCAGGAAAACATAAACAAAATAAAATTAGAGAGCCCTGTACAGAAAAAATCAAGTAGTGCTGCTGATTTTCCACATGTTCTATTTGAATTTGTGTATTGGAACTATTCAGGTGTTTTTGTGTGTTCGGCATCATTTGTTCATTATTTTTGAGGAAAAGATTTGACCTTTGATTATTTAACTAGTAATTGTATTGCTAGGAGGTTGACATGGTGTCAGTGTTTGATATTGAGACCTAATAAGCCATAAATGCCATGCCAAGTGGTCATTTGTGTTTGAGAAGTATCCGGTCCATTCATGCCACAATACAAGAGAAGTTTAGTGTGATGCCTTGGGCTTATCAGAATGTACCAATAGTGAGTAGCAACAATATTTGTTTGATGGAGGTGTCTGATATAAAATTTTGACAAGTTAAACTTTATTGATAAAAAAAGGATGTAATCCAGGTAGTATACAGGATGTACACCTAGGGGAAAAAGAAACTGAAAAGAAGTGAAAAGCCTGATAACTAGAACCAGTAGAACAAGATTGGGCAACCATCCAAAAGAAAAAGAGTTCTAAAAAAATCCTTGACTTCTAACCGATTTTCTGAAAATCCTTGGATGTTTAGTTATTCCTTTACCTCTATACGCACTACATTACACAAGATAGATTAGTTCCATAAATTAGCTTTTTTGGAGCAAACAAAACAGTCGCTCCAACATGCCAAAACAATACCACTCTAATGACCTAACCCAGTTTGGCCTGAACTAACCCAAGTAGTGTAAAGCACTGGCTACCTAACAATGAAGTAAAAGATGTCAATCCCTCCCCCAGTCTTCTTACATAAGGAACACCAATCTAACACGGTAATATCATAAGTGAGGATCTTTCCAAGAGTTGGAGTCCAAAAAAATGAATGCCACTCAATGGAGCCACAATTCATCCAAATTTTCTTCCAAGGGAGAGAAGAACTACCATGAGTCAATACTGCCCTATAGAATGATCTAACATCAAATTCCCCTCGCTTTTGACTGGGTCCAGCGAAGCCAAAGCATGTCCACCCTGTACCTTCTCAATACTATGGAGTACAAGACATTATAAAAAGAGGTTATAATCTCCACCTCCCAATTATGTACCTCTTGGACAAACTCAACATTATAGAAGTTGGGGTATAGCAATCAAACAAGATCGAACTGTTCTCATTTGAGACTTTCAATGTGTTTGGGGAGCTTGTTTGAGGTTTTTATTGACGCATATATTGTGGATTAGTTTTCCCAAGACTTGCTATTGAATCTATCATTTGGATTAACTCGTGTTCCTGAACATAAGCTTTGGTTTTAACTATTAGATGCTAATGGTTCTTCATATCTTTAAAACACTACTGCACAAGGTTGTACTTTATATACAAGGAGTTGCTATAATTATGTTTATTGGTGCTTGGCCTTCATAGACTTATTTATATGTAGAGTAGAAATTTATTTATAAGTGGAATTTCTACTTTTATGATTATTTGGCATACCCGTACGATATCTTTAATCTCATATTTTGTGACGTTCCTAACTTGCACTCCCTTTCTATAGGTGTATAAATTGTAAGTTCTCATAACGCCACCATCCCCATTTGGTAGCTTTGCAATTTTAACTCTAGCTATAACTTTTTTTCAGACAAAATCAAGCCTTCCGACGTAGGGCTCAAACAGGAAGCACAGCTGGTACGCAGTTGGTCAGCTTCTGCAAATGAGCGTAATGGAAGCCATCAATCAATGCCACCTATTAAATACTTGCATTTACATGAGTGTGACAGCTTCTCTGTAAGCACAAGGCTTTATGTAATTGGTTTTCAATTGCAAATTTTATTTTTGAAGAATTATGACTTTGAAGTTGCTTATAAAAAGAAGTTACATTTAATTTGAGAATTCTGTTGTATTTGATGCATCATATATCTTCCATAAAAGTTGCTCTTAGAATTTAGATAGTTGAAAATTGAATTACTGAGTCACTGGTTTTTAACATTTTTTGAAGATAGGAATCTTCTGCATGCCACCTTCCTCTATCATACCTCTTCATGATCATCCTGGAATGATTGTGTTGAGCAAGCTTGTTTATGGCACCCTACATGTTAATTCATATGACTGGCTGGATTTACCTGGGCCTGCTGATCCTTTGCAAGGTGTGTTTTTTTATCAGATTATCTCTCCTCCTAATGATTATGTTAGGCATTCGTACTATTTAATCTCACATTTGTTGCTCTTATATATAATTCCTGGTAGTTGGTCTTGGCAGGCAGTAATATGGGTAACTTTATTACGATGTTAGTATATTACCGAATAACATTATGTCTCCTTTCTTTTAATTGAGTGGCAATAATAGGAGCTGTGTTGACCTGTGACTGGCTTTCTTCTAGATAAACATGTACAACAATATTCTCATGAAAACCACAAACTAGAAAGCCAGGTAAGGGAAGATCACAAGCTATGAACTTTGCTTTTGTTTTTTTTTTTTTCAGGTGCAGCTTTGTACAATGATTGTTTGATTATTGGAACAATTTTCTTGATCGAATACTTCATTGGCCATTATTATTCATGTTATTGATCATTAGGATGTCTTTTCTTGTAACACCCCCTTCCCGTAGGTTAGGAGTGTCACGTACTTTTCATAAAAAAAAAATCTGGCAAGAGATCTCAAATTTCATAAATGAAATCAGCAATTTATTTTGTAGCAAAGGTCTAATAAAAAGTCTTCCAAAAACATTAAATGAACTAAACTGAATGAAACTCATGTCATAAAAACATGTTTTATTTTAGAAAGTCTGAACAAAAATTTAATGCTCTTTCTACTCCTGGCCTGCCTGCTCGTATTCATCATCATCATCACCTGGGTGGTTTAAAACATGAAAATAAACAAAAATGAGTCGAAGACTCAGCAAGGAATCCATCACAACGTAAACATACTAAATATAAGGTTTTCATAAAAACTTTCATGCTGAGAGTTTAAAATCATGACTATTCATACTGATGCTTGTGCTATGCATGATTGTTTAACTGAATTAACTGACTGATTTGACTGATTAATCTGACTGATTTGATTTATCTGACTGGCCAACACACTTAACCCTGTGTGCGAGGTTGTGCACCGGCCCTACATCCCGCGGCCGCAAGGGGAGCCGCTGATAGTATTCTGGCATACTATGGTGGACCACGACTGAGTTCGTGGCTTGCACATCCACCCTGAAACTGAACTGCATTGGTACCATGCATCTGAATGGCCATCTTATTAATTGATCTTATCTTATCTTATCTTTCACTTGAAATTAAGATGGCTTACGTGTCTTATACACATGAGATGCATGACATATTACATACATAATCATAACTTCTGAATTTAAACATGATGCGGAATGACAAAATAGTATGCTATGCTGGATGACATGTTTGCATATGACATGAGTGGTGCATAAATAATTGGCTGGAAATGAACTGGCTTGAATACTAATTATCTATAAACTGAACTGTAATGATCCTAAACTTGTGATCAAATTATTTACCTCGCTGCGTGTCTTCTTGAATAACACTTCGTAACTTGAGACCTATATGAAATAATAACTATCACTAAATTGGTTTGGAATCACATAAGTACTAATGTCCTACTTAATTAAATCTACAATCTAAAAGATAATGTTAAACAATTCAATAAATCCTAGTATCTAAATTACTAAAAATACTAATTTATAATTTAGATGAATACTCAACTATTTCAAAATAATTCATAAAACTTAAATTCTTAGACTAAGTTTTAGTTCTTAACATAATTATTAAATCTTATAAGAAACCTAATAAACTTTATTAAATATTCTTAACATCATAATTTTATTAAATTCTTAACATAATAATTTTATTAAATTCTACTACATAGACAAATGAATGTTAACAAAATGCTCGCAAAATATCCTTATAAAATAACATTTGACTACTATATTTATTTAAGAAAAACTGACTTTTAAAAAATGTAAAGCCCAATAAAATTAATAAACTGCTAATAAAATAATATGAATAAAATAATATGAAATACAGATTAAAATACAAGTTCATTTAAAGTAATTAGGATAGTTTCTGTAAAAACAACCTGGCCCTATAACATATTATTATTACTACCAGAGCCCAACAAAACAAACTCGAACACACGCGCATAAGGGCCTAAGGCCCAAGGGCCCATCAAAAGAACCCACGGATTCAACAAGAACTGAAACACATGGCTTAATCACAAGGAAACAGAGAGTTCGAGAGAGGGAGAGAGGTTCTGTGAAAGGAAGACTCATTGAGAGAGGGCTGAGTGCGACGGCGGCTCCGGGTGGTTGGGAGAGACAGGCGACGCGACTGGGAGTTCCTATGGTGGTGCGGCACCGAGTGAGGGAGAGAGAGAGAGTTTAGAAAGAGAAATTGCAGGACCGAAACAAAAGAGAGGAAAAAAGATGAGGTTGGCGGCGGTCGGCTTACCGAAAAGGAGTGGCTGAGCTGGGGCTGGGCTGGTCGGCACCTTCTGGTTCCACGGGTGGTGCTCCGACGTCCAATGGTGGTCGGCGGCGGTTGGGAAGAACCTAAGGCTTAAACGGCAGTGTTTTGGTACTCTGGGTATTTCAGAAGTAAATGATTTTGGAGTGGCTCACGAGTTACTCCTCTCATACGAGGTAAGCGATATTTATAATGGTAGACGATAGAGAACAAAATAAAATAAAAGGAAAACTCGAGTAGAGACGTGCATGTGACTGAGAGTGTAGACGTGCGGAGTGGAAATCGTTACTCACTAATAGAGTTGATTTCCACTAGAATTTGAATCTACTAAGCTAGGGATGAGGCTGAAAATAAGGTTAGAACTTCAAATTCGACAGAAAGTGGGATGAAACTTACGGATTTGTGGTTTAAAGTGTGCAAAATAGAGGCTAAAAACAAGAGATAAGGTTCGGTGGAGGTAGAGAAAAATATAAACTTTAAATTTCAAACCAACTCTAGTGAATGTAGTCTGATACAATTTAGTAATCATTATTAAAAAAAACTCTAAAAATTTTCAAATAAAATTATAATAGTAATTCTTAAAATAAAATAAATATAAAATTTGATAAAACTATAATCATAATAATAATAGAAAAAAAAAATTACTAAGAAATTTACTCTTATACCCTAAATCCAAAACTAGTATGTTACATTTCTCAAACATCATATTGCTTTTTGTTTGCTTAATGGGACATTACAAGTCCATTCGGATGATTCTTTGATACAAGGGAAGAGTAAATTTTGCGCCTTTAAACAACTTGGGGTTTTACACTTTGCACCCTAAACTAATACTAACATGCACCTTAAACTATCAAAACACTTTGCACCCTCCCTTGAGTTTGATCATAAAGATTGTGCTGCATTAAGCTCAAGGGAGGGTGCAAAGTGTTAGCTTTTAGTAGTTTGAGGGTGCAATGTGTCAGTTTTGATAGTTTAAGGTGTAAAATGCAAAATCCCTAATAGCTTGACGGTGCAAAGTGTATTCATCCCTTGATAGCTAAGGGAGACAAAATTTAAAAGGTTAAATTTGGACAATCAAGGAATTGGCACATTCTATCTGGGATGGTGGTGAATATCCATCCAATAGAAGGATTTCATAGGTTAGCATAGGAGTGATCCGTGTGTATTGAACCAAAAAATAATGACAATGTGCGTTATTCATGAGATGTGCACGCCTTTTGTCAATGTTACACAAGTCCATTTGGACATGTGAAATCCTGGATTGTCAATTATTACATTTGTGATGGACAGATTCGATCATTCGAGTGTTGCTTAGTCTAGGTGTGCTTAAAGCACTAGGAGAAATAAATGATAATAAATAAAGTGCTTTCTACCCCTACAGGAAAGAAAACGTAATAGATGTTTCGCAAAAAAATGTATTTCTTTTTTTAATTTTAATTTTAGTGTCGATAAGTTATGTGCTGAAATACAATCAGTAGAAACCAAGAAGAAATTTGAAGGGAGGAGAGAAAGCAGAAATGGAGGAGAAGTAAGGGTGCAGAAGAAGGGAAGAAAATATCAATCAAATTATTATTTTGTCAAAAGTGTTTGACAACAGTACTGAAATAGGTTTCTTTTAACCGGTAAATAAGAATTTTATTGATGAGAACTAGGCATAGTTCAAGTACACGGGACCCTTCTTGTCATCACCCAAGCTATCCCCATTCTAGCAAAGAATTTCCAGGTAAGCTTCCTTGTGAGCTTATCACCACACCATAGGTCATGCCAGAACTTGATTCTAGATCCACCATCCACCTTGATACCGAGAATATCTTGAAAACTAAACCTTCGTTACACTTGGGCAGACAGCCAACAAAAGGAAATAACAAACCTTTATCTGCATCTCTGCTTTTTAAGAAAACAATGGGAGGCTGGTAGGTCAGTCTTTATCACAGCCAGTGTGAAAAGAATGGTGAATATCTCAAATGATGCCACAATATCAGCTTTTTACTCATTGAATGGTTGGCATGTTTTGTTATTTTCAAAGGCTGTCTGCATTTTTTTGGATTCATACTACAAATTGAAACTTGTGGTTTTTCAGCAAGACCTGCAAAGCTCAATAGAGATGTCGAGATGGCAGCACCTTCTCCGACAACAATTCTTTATCCCAGAAGTGGGGGCAATATCCACAGTTTTCGAGCCCTAACTCCCTGTGCTATATTTGACATCCTTTCTCCACCATACTCTTCAGAACATGAACGAAACTGCACTTATTTCCGAAAGTCTCTAAGAAGGGATCTACCTGGTATAAAATTTATGCAAATTTTTAGTTATTGTCTTTCATTCCATTTTTTGTTTGATTGCCTCTCCTAAATCGAAATTGCTAATTCATAATTCATCTTTAACTGTGGCAGTCATTCATGTTCTTTCTTGGAATGTAGGTGATTTTCAGTTGGATGGAGGTGTGGTTTCTGGTGTGACTTGGTTGGAAGAATTCCAACTTCCTGACAACTTTGTCATACGCAGAGGGGAGTACAAGGGTCCTGTTATTAGAACGTGATACTTCTTGTTTTGGCATATCATGCATTTTGATTATCCTTACTCTTGGTAGTATGATAATTGTGGGAATCCTGGTATACAAGTTGTCAATAGCCATTGCAATGAGTTATGTTTTGATTATATGTTAGGCATTTGGTTTGTACATATTACACAAATAGTCTTCCTTTTGGTGACCTGACCTTTAACTAGTGGATTTCTTTATGGATCAGCACTGTCATTGTTTTTGGTCAGTAAGTAATCAAGTAGGAGAGCAAGGGCCATCCAGAGCTTAACCCCAGAGCATTTATTGGCCTAATGTTCAAGAGTTTCCCAGCAATTAACTCCCAATCTCTCTCTCTGGGATGCTTGGAAAATGAAATGAGATAAAAAAAATCTGTGAATAATAGTGAAATAGTTTGAGTTATGATGTTTTATGGGATGAGATGAAATCTCTCAACATCCAAACAACCCCTCTCTCCTTAGAGATGATTTTTTCCCCATGTTTTACCATATGAAAATATGATAGAATTTAACATATATATATATATATATTAACGTTTTCACCTTTGTGTTTAGTAAGAATTGTGGAAATAAAATATATAGTTTTTAACTTTATTTGATTGAAGAGAAAAATTATGAGAGTAATGAGTATTTTGTTTAAATTTGTGATCATGCACAAAATACCCTTATAACATATGAGTATTTATCTTCTTAAATGAGAATATTTGAGTAAAAAAAATTAAAGCAAGGAGTATAGAGCAGCACTTGAGATCAAATATTGGATCGCATTCATAGCTCAGGCAAGGAACATAATTTTAGACCAATTTATTGGATATATCCATTTTTCCTTAATTTTTATTATTTTTTATATCCGTGTGTCTCCTCTAATGAAGTTTTTATTCCTCCAAGACTCCAGAAAATACTTTATTCTTTTTAATGTATTAATCATTAGAAAACACCAACGGCTCATCATTTTTGTTTCTACTGCCAACTCATTAAAGAAAATTTATATAATTCATTTAGAGAAAAATTATATCTATAAGTCGATGTGGATAACACAAATTTGAAAGAGAAATTTTAAAATTTGAATCTTATAAATTAAATTTTTCTAGTTATATAGATGGTAGACTCTACATATCGATTTAAGAATAGAATAATTCTATATTAGAAGAAATCAGGTTCGAAATGGTAAGAGAGCCTTCAAACTAGCTTACCTAATGAGAAAAATGCTCACCATTCTCTATGTATTTACTTTTAATAGATAAGATGAAAATCTACTGAAATTAGAAGTACAATAGGAGGAAATGGAAAACCCTAACAAACACCTCAAAACAAACATTACAAAAACAAACATAAAATAAAACTTAACAGTTCCGATCCCTTATATATTTCATGACTCGCTCCTAAGAGAGTGGTCGGTCTCCTTAAGCATAATGTTTTCTACTTGGAGGAATATCCTAAAGGCTATAGCAATAGATGACTTGAAACAATTTATGTGCTCATTGGAAATCCATTCGCTCATTTTTAAAAAACAAATCCAATCCTCACAAAGAAACAAAAACTTGGTGGAAATTTTTTTCTAGCTAATAGGTACCTGAGCTAGAGTATTGATATTGATAAGGTTGTGTTTAGGTAGTGAGGTAAAATAAAAAATAAACGACTCTGGAGGCATCGTTTCATCACACGGGAGATCCAAAACCCAGGATCCCCTTCTCTTCTTCATTCTTCCATTATTCCGTTATTCTTTGAACCTCTCGGATCTCCTCTACTCACCGCCTTTGTTCCCTCTTTGTTGCTGACGTTCCCTCTTTGTGCCTACGTAGTCCGTTGACTCCGTTCCCCTTCACTTATCAGACTAGCCTCTAATTTTTATTATTTTTGTGCCCTAAATAAATGCATGGATGTCACCTGGCCATGGGAGGAAATAGGAATGTTTCGCAATCATGTTCCTACCAAACAATTGGTAATTTAAATAAATTATTTTTTCTATAGCAAAATCATTTTTAACAAATCCTAGGCTGAAGGACATTTCTCAATAGTTTAGTGAGCCCCCATGAGTGTAATATGTCCTTGAAAATTGTCCTGAAAAATATTTCTGATTTTTTCCTAGAATACCATCTTAACTTCAACATGAAAGACCATGCACCTTATCTACAGTAACATGGAATATTATTGGGTTGAAGAGAATATATATATATATATATATATATATATGTATATATATATATATGAGTTTAATTCGGAAGGGGATGTATAGTTTTGCACGCAGAAGTATAGTTTTCAACTTTTCAACAAATGTGGCTGAAAAACGAACATTCTGAGACTGACTTGGATGAAAATTCTAAGACTGACTTGGTTGCAAACAAAGCCATGACTTTTTTACTACCAAAAACTTTTTAAATTGTATGCATGATATGTTTAGCAAAAATTGTAGATCATGTCATTAAACAACAACCTTTTTTCCTAGTTTTTAACTTTTTAGGCAGATTCTAATTGTTGTGTTTTATTTTGGGTGGCAGCCCATGTATAAACCTGAAATTCACAACATCATTAAGTTTAGCATAAAAATCATTAAAATTTTCATCTTCCAGCATCTTAATTTCTTCAAATTTTAAGGTTAGCAACTGTAATTTTAAATTTTTTTACAATTTTTGTTTCCTCATGTGTAACCTCCAAGATATCTCATACTTTTTTAGCAATCTCACACATTGAAATTCTTTTAAATTCATCAGGAGATACGGCCATGAAAATAACATTAAGTCCTTTGCTATTCCAATTAGAGTTGGTGATCTCATCTCTTGTCCAAGCATCAATAGTTGTCTCGGATTTAGTCCACTCTCACTCAACTGCATACCGCACATGTTCATCCAAAGACTTGAGGAAATCCCTCATACTAACTTTCCAATATGCATAGTTTTTTCCATCAAAGTGTGATGGGACATATAATGACATGGTCAACAGGGGAATGGATCACACTCGAATGAGTGAACTATGCTCTGATGCCAATTGAAATTACCCAAATACCCCTGTAACGCATTCGAAATATCTACCAATTCACTTAATAAATTGGTTAGTCGTTAATTATACAATAATTTGATAGACAATCAAATATATAAAATAAACGAAGTGCGTAACACCAATTTTGGTTACTAAGAAAAACTATTTAAAGAACTCTTTAAAGGTAAAATCATACGAGGCAGCCAAATCCAGAAAAATCAATTTTATTATTTGAAAATCAATTACAAGTAAATCTTAATTACAAACCTTTGTAACTTAACTCTCTTATTTGACTAGACAAACGATCCATTTGTCTTCTACCGCAGTAGCAACCAGAACTTCTGACGATCTTCAAATTATGGACTTCCCTCCTGGAACTTCATTGGTTAAACTTGATCACTTCCACTCCGACACGGAGTAAGTACGTACTCAAAGAGAGAAATCATTCGCAAGAATCCTCACACACTCAAGCACTTGGATCTCTCTCAAATCTCCAAGCTCTCAACATAAACACTGATCCAAAGGATATTTGAAACCTTCAGGCAAAGTCTCTAGCTGCTTAGTGGTTATCCATTTAAGAGATGATCACATTAAGTTATAATTCTATTACGCTGCTGATGGATTGCTAATCGTCAGAGCTGAAGCTTCATCGTATAACTGCTTTAGATAACTTCTTGATAGTTCGAAATTCTTTTTGCTTGATATCTTCTTTTTGAATCTTCTATCCAGATCACTTTATCTCCTATTTTTCTAATCTCCAATCTTGATCAAAAGTCTTTTGAACCTTTATCTATTTAACCACTTATCATATAATTCAAATATTTATAGATAAAGATAAAGACAAACCTTTATCTATTAATTTATTTATCTTTGAATTTAAATATTCATAGATAAAGATAAAAATAAATTACATTCATCCAATAATTCAAATAGATCCTAGTCATCTAATCCTAGCCAACAAACTTTTACATCAACACCAACATTTGTTCACTTGATTGGTGGAAACTAGAACCCTTTGGCAGAAAAAAACACATTTATTCAACTTCTTTCTACGACTCATAACAATTTCTTTTTTCTCCAAAAAATGAGGTCAAGCCTCTTATTATTAAAATCCTCACTAAGGTGGAGGAAAACCATGATTACAAGGTTTCATAAAAAATACATTAATGATGAATATAAGTAGTACCCAAAAAATCTAGCCGATCAATGCCCCGTAATCGTCCTTGCATGTTTCTATGCTTTGATTTATGATATGAATGTTATCTTTTAAAAAAGAAAAAGAAAGAAAGAAGTAGTAATGACATTCTAATTTATTTTTTCTGATCATCACATGAGGAATATTTGAGAAATCTCATATATGATAATAGTAATTACATTATGACTTATAAGCCCCGTAAGGAAGTTAATTTTATATATATATATATATATATATATATATATATATTACTTTTATGGTTTAATTAAAAAGTTAGAAAATTTGGCTAATTTAAGAGATGAATTTTCCCAAGTCCACGAGTATGTATAGCAAACTTATTTATTAAAACTCAGATTTTGTAATCTTATGAAAGTTAATTATTTGCTAATCCTATAATCCCTTCCCTCTTAATTACTTGAATATATAAGTAATTGGAACTAGTGTTTTTAATATCATACCGTACCGGCTGGTAAGACCGAAAGTTTCTGTACCGGCCCAGTGGCCGATACAGGTATCATATCTGTTTCGTACTGGCCCAAATACCGGCCTGTTATAGTATGCTAGTAACTCAAACGAGAAAAAGAGAAAAAGAATACTTTCTGATCATTCGAGGGATCAGAACCTCCAAGAATTGAATTCTGTGTAATTCTTCAGATGCTTTTCTCATAGCCTTCTGTAGGTTTTTATACAAGAACTCATGTGAAAATGAGTCAGTTATTTCCATTACAGCAAGGGTAATATTGTAACTTCCTATTTGTAAGTAATGCTAAAACAGACAACTCAACTATTAATGAACACGTGCACACAAATGATTCTAACTATACGATGCCGTATTTACTTCTGCTTCCTAACTCAATTATTCTCAACATTGTAATACATTTCTTCTTCATAACATGCCAACCTTCCACTCTCAATCTCCAGCACTGAACCATCCTAACAATTCCCTCCCATTCAAAAGACCTTGCCTACAAGGTCAGGATACTGGAATCTAAGCTGCTCCACTGGTACCCATGAAGAATCTTCTTGAGGTGCTCCTCTCCACTTCACGAGCAACTCAATGAAAGGCTGGTTGTTAACTGGTGTCATTCTTCTTTCCAAAATACATTCTGGCTCCACTCTAGCATGCCCATGAACATCAGCAAAAGGAATCGAAGGAGACACATTCCCATATGGACCCACATGCTTCTTAAGTCTAGAAACATGAAAAACTGGATGTACCACAGCATCTGAAGGCAATTCTAGTTTATAAGCAACTTCACCAATTTTCTCCAAAACTTTAAATGGCCCACAAAATCTAGGAGCCAACTTAGGATAAGGAATGGCTGCAGCACTTTTCTGTTTGTACTTTTGTAACTTCAAATAGATCATATCTCCTACCACAAATTGTCTATCAATATGCTTGTTATCATAATATTACTTCATCCTTGACTAAGCTGCCAATAAATTCTTTTTAAGAATTCCCAAAATCACTTCCCTTGATCTGAGTTCAGAATCCACATCATGGTTCTGTGTTGTACCAGCCACATACTGCAACAAGGAAGGAGGCGGTCTGCCATACAAAGCTTCAAATGGAGTTATTCCTGTGGAAGAATGTATAGAAGTGTTGTACCAATATTCTGCCCAAGACAGCCAATGAACCCACTGTTTTGGCCTGTCAAGCACAAAACACCTCAAGTACTGTTGTACTACCTTGTTTACTATCTCAGTTTGACCATCGGATTGAGGATGGTAAGCTGAGGTAAAGTGCAACTTCGTGCCAAGCAACTTGAAAATTTTCTTCCAGAAACTGCTAGTGAATACCACATCCCTATCAGCAACAATAGTACTTGGCATGCCATGCAACTTAAAAATCTGGTTAATGAATAACTGAGCAACTGTAGCAGCTGTATAGGGGTGAGATAAGGGCAAAAAATGAGCATACTTAGTAAACCTATCCACTACTACAAAGATTACAGAAAAATCCTTTGATGGTGGCAAGGCCTCAATGAAATCCATGGAGATATCACTCCATGAAGAAGTTGGTATTGGCAATGGCTGTAATAAACCTGCTGGAAGCAAGTTTTCTGTTTTGCACTTCTGACATATAGAACATTTTCTAATGAATTTATTCACATCCTTCTTCATACCAGCCCATATGAAATATGCTTTCAGCCTCTGTAAGGACTTTTGATAGCCTAAATGACCACCCACAGCACTGTTGTGAACAAAATAGAGAATTTGATTTTTAAGTGGAGAACAAGCAGACAAAAATAACCTCCCCTTCTTAAACAACATTCTTCACTTCAAACATAGAAGTGGATAAGGAACCCTTCTTTAGCTTCTCATAGATGTAAGATATTTCCTTGTCCAGCAAATAAGAAGATTTAAATTCCTCTAACCAAATGGGATCGAGTACTATTATAGCAGCCAAAGAAAACTCTGATTCAGAGCTCTCTTCTTTTCTAGATAAAGCATCAGCAATTACATTATCCTTCCCCTTCTTGTATTCAATCCTGAAGTCATAACCAAGAAGAAGCTTGCTAATCCATTTCTGTTGTGAAGGAGTTCCAATTTTCTGCTCAAGCAGGAATTTCAAACTTTTTTGGTCTATTTTAATGACAAAGGTTCCCCCAAGCAAATAAGGCCTCCATTTTTGAACTGCTAAGACCAATGCCAAAAGTTCTTTCTCATAGGTAGACAGATGTAATGCCTTACCCTTTAAAGCTTGACTCAAATAAGCCAAGGGTTTCCCATCTTGCATTAAGACAGAACCCACTCCCTTACCACATGCATCACATTCAATTAAAAACTCTTTAGAAAAATTAGGCATGGCTAACACAGGATGATTAGTCATAGCCAATTTCAAAGCTTCAAAGGCCTTAGAAGCCTCGGGTCCCCATACAAAAGAATCCTTCCTTAACAACTAAGTGAGTGGGGTAGCTACAATACCTATCCCTTCATAAACTTTCTGTAGTAACCAGTTAGTCCAAGAAAACCCCTCAAGGACTTAATGTTTTTGGGCAATGGCCATTCAATCATGGCTTTAATCTTAGAGGGATCTGCTTTAACCCCCTCTGCAGAGACCAAATGGCCCAAGTAATCAATCTCCTTACAACCAAAATGGCACTTACTTCTCTTAGCAAACAATGTGTTTTTTGCTAAGGTTTGCAACACAAAAAACAAATGTTGTAAACGATCCTTCTCAGTTTTGCTATAGACAAGAATGTCATCAAAGAAAACTATAACAAATTTTTGAAGGTAAGACTGAAATACCTCATTCATGAGTCCTTGAAAAGTTGCTGGAGCATTGGTTAAGCTAAAAGGCATAACCAAAAATTCATAATGCCCTTGGTGTGTTCTGAAAGCTGTCTTCTCTATGTCTTCTTCCCTCACTCTAATTTGATGTTAACCTGATCTGAGGTCCAATTTTGAGAAAATTGTAGCCCCAAACAGTTCATCCAGGAGTTCATCTATCATAGGGATGGAAAACTTGTCTTTAACAGTTTCTTTGTTGAGAGCCCTATAGTCCATGCACATACGCCATGTTCCATCTGACTTCCTCACCAAAAGTATAGGAGAAGAAAAAGGAGACTGGCTATTTTGAATCACCTCAGTCAAAAGTTCATGCACTATTTTCTCAATTTCAGACTTTTGATAAAAGGGATATCTGTATGGTCTTACAGATATAGGTTGAGTTCCCTTTTTCAAATTAATCTAATGGTCCTTACTCCTTTTTGGAGGCAACCCTTTAGGTTCCTCAAAGACTCCAGGAAACTTCAACAACACCTCTTCAATTTTAGGATCCACAACCTGCAACTTCTTATCAAAATCTTGAGGAACAATCTGTAAAAAAATTCCCTTCCTCTCAACTGCAGATAGTTGACAAAATTGGACTTCCTCCACCAACTCAGGACTATTAGGGCTTAAACCCTTCAACATCACAGGTTTTTTATCAACCTCAAAATTCATAGTGAGATTATTAAAATCCCACAAAACAGACCCCAAAGTAATCAACCATTGCATTCCCACAACTACATCACAGCCACCCAATGAAAGCAGAAAAAAATCACTCAGAATTTCAGTGCCTTGCATCTGAAACTGAACCTTTTGTAACAACCCTTCACTTCTTACCCTCTCCCCATTTTCCACTCAAACCTCGATCTGCTCCTTCATATCAGCATTCATCTCAACTTTCTTGGCTACCATTGGATCAAGAAAGTTATAAGTGCTGCCAGTATCTACCAAGATAATGACAGGGCACCCTTTGACTTTTCCCTTGATCCTCATGGTTCTTGGACTTAAAGAACCAACTATGGCACTCAAGGAAATCTCAGGCATCTCACACTCCAACTTAAACTCCTCAGAATTGTTAATATCCACCAGCTCCTCATGGACACTTTCACTAACTTCAGAACATAGATCCATACCTTCCATCAAGTAGATTCTAGCCTTTTTACATTTATGAGATGGATTCCACTTCTCCTCACAAAAATAGCATAAGCCCTTATCTTTTCTTTCCTTCATTTCTGCTGGAGAATTTTTTTGAAAAGGCAAAGTGCTTTTGAAATTTCCTCCCTTATTCCCAGCATAAGGTTCCTTCTCAAAAGTAGAACTTGTTGTCACATTTGTCCCTAGAGGATTAGAGGCATTACCTCCTACAGAATGTGACACATAAGGGGAGTGTTGTCCAATTACATTTTTAAAGTTCCCTCGAGAACTATTAATGTACTCTTCTTGAATTTTAGCCAACCCAAAACTAGAATTTAAATCCTGTGGATGAAGCATTCTAACTGGTAGCCTTATTTCATCTCTCAGCCCACTTAAGAAACAACTTAATTTATAGCTTTCAGACAACCCTTTCAATCGATTAGAAATTACCTCGAATTGGGACTTGTATGCTGCAACAGAAGTAGTTTGTCTAAGTCTAGTAATAGCTTCCATAGGATCATCATAGGAAGAATTACCAAATCTCAGTTGTAAGGCTGCTACAAATGCTTCCCAAGTACTGAAATTTCCAGTTTCTTTCGCATCTTGGAACCAAATTAAGGCACTGCCCTCCATATAGAAAGAAAACATTAAAACCTTTTGATCATCAGGCATGGGATGTAAGGGAAAGTAATGATTAGCCTTGTAAATCCATCCCGTTGGATTCTCACCATCGAACCTTGGAAAGTCAATCTTGATACTTCTAAAAGGAATTACAGAGTTCTCTTCCCCATTTCTATTACTTCCATTGCCATTTCCATTTCTTGAACCCACTCTTCCTCCATTAACAGCCTCCAACAACAAAACAAATCCATCTTGGTACTTAATTCCTCCAAAGCACCTTTATGGTCTTCAACTCTTCTCTACTGGTCCTCGACCCTCTTCTGCTGTTGCTCTTGCGATGCCTTAAGCCCAAAATCAGCTTTTCCAAATCTTTGTATCTTGTACCTTCTGCCATCTCGAACCCAGTAACTTGCAGGCCAATATCTCCAAGAATCAACTGCTTTGATGCCACTTTGTTACAGTATGCTAGTAATTCAAACAAGAAAAAGAGAAAAAGAATACTTTCTGATCATTCGAGGGATCAGAACCTCCAAGAATTGAATTCTATGTAATTCTTCAGATGCTTTTCTCATAGCCTTCTGTAGGTTTTTATACAAGAACTCATGTGAAAATGAGTCAGTTATTTCTGTTACAGCAAGGGTAATATTGCAACTTCCTATTTGTAAGTAAGGCTAAAACAGACAAATCAACTATTAATGAACACGTGCACACAAATGATTCTAACTATACGATGTCGTATTTACTTCTGCTTCCTAACTCAATTATTCTCAACATTGTAATACATTTCTTCTTCATAACATGCCAACCTTCCACTCTCAATCTCCAGCACTGAACCATCCTAACACGGCCGTACCGACTGTACCGGCCTGTACCGGCTGATTTTTCGGCCTTTAATTATTATTTTTTTCATCTTTTCAAACTACAAGCTTATTTTCTTATCCCCAATTTAGATTAGACTACTTATAATTTATATATATATATGTATTTATATATAATTTATTCATATATAAACTATTATTTTGGAATAGAATTTATATATATATATAATTTATTCATATATCGACTATACCAAAATAGTACACGAAACGTTACCGGTACCGAATTATTTCGTTCCAGTGCCTTGACCGGTATGGTATTCAAAACATTGATTGGAACCCTTATATAATATGATTATTTGTATTTTTGACGCACTTTGTACTTTTTTTTTTTTAACAACAGTTCTATATATATAATATGACTGTTTAAACTAAAAGAAGTGTCTTTTGGTTAATGAATTTTTCTATTTTTATTTCAATTGTTGTAACTTTCATTAATTGTTAGGATTCTTTGAACTTCAATATATAACTACTACTTTAACAATATTCATTAATCATTTTTATTTTCTCAATAAATACTATTTTATTCAAAATTCTTGAATTAATTTTCTTTCTTTTTCATTTTTATCTATTGCTACAATATATTATTCTATTTTCATAAAAGTATATATTCAGCATTTGCAATATGCACACTATTTACAGAAATGTTATTTCTTGAGGATGATATTGTTGGGTTCCTTATTGTAAAAGCCATTCTTGAGTGGAAAACAATATTTTTCTAAGAGACAGATTCACAATCATTTAGCTTACGGTCTAACTAGATAACTACTCTCTTTGATTGATCTCTTTCCTTTTTTCAATAGAAATTATGTAATATGATTGAGAGAGATATTGAGAGACAATGGCATCAACCTTAAATTGAATATATATGAATAGCTCGATGGCCCAATCAATAAAAACTAAGAAAATGCATCTACATGCATTGATGAACAAATATCATGTAACCATCGTTTCATTATATCAAGCCAATAAAATACATTTATATATTGCACAAGAGCTGCCAGGCATATCATATCTCCGTTGTCTTGAACGGTTGCCTTGATAATTGGCATTGAGTTATAATGATAATCCAAAGCTCGATAATAGAGTCTGAGTATTTCAGCAACAATTATTCTTTTATCAATTTATAAGGTACCTAAAAAACCAAATGGTAAAAATTATCATACTTAATGATGGGTAAAAGAAAAGGAAGGGAAACAAAGACCATTACACACTTACATAATCTCATAGAAATTGTGATTTGTTTAGTAAATGATGTGAGGTCTTAGGTACTTGTAGTCTTAAGTACAAGGAGATGAGCTTGATGGTGGAGGTGGAGATTTGTAGCTAGGTGGAGGCGGAGATGGAGAAGGTGGTGGGGGGGATTTGTAGCAGGGTGGAGGAGGAGATGGAAAAGGTGGTGGTGGAGACTTGTTATGGGGTGGGGGAGGAGATGGGGGAGGTGGTGGTGGAGATTTGTTACGGGGTGGGGGAGGAGATGCCGGAGGTGGTGGTGGAGATTTGTTATGGGGTGGGGGAGGAGGTGGTGGAGGAGGAGATGCCAAAGGTGGTAGTGGAGATTTGTTACGGGGTGGGGGAGGAGATAGAGGAGGTGGTGGTGGAGACTTGTTATTGGGTGGGGGAGGAGATGGAGGAGGTGGTGGTGGAGATTTGTTATTGGGTGGGGGAGGAGATGGCGGAGGTGGTGGTGGAGACTTGTTACGGGGTGGAGGAGGAGATGGCGGAGGTGGTGGTGGAGACTTGTTATGGGGTGGGGAAGGAGATGGAGGAGGTGGTGGTGCAGATTTGTTACTGGGTGGGGGAGGAGATGCGGAGGTGGTGGTGGAGATTTGTTACAGGGTGGAGGAGGAGATGGAGGAGGTGGTGGTGGAGATTTGTTACGGGGTGGGGGAGGAGATGGAGGAGGTGGTGGTGGAGATTTGTTACGGGGTGGGGGAGGAGATGGAGGAGGTGGTGGTGGAGATTTGTTACGGGGTGGGGGAGGAGATGGGGGAGGTGGTGGTAGAGATTTGTTACGGGGTAGAGTAGGAGATAGAGGAGGTGGTCGCGGAAACTTGTAACGGGGTGGAAAAGGAGATGGAGGAGGTGCTGGTGGAGACATGTTACGGGGTGGGGGAGGAGATGGCGGAGGTGGTGGTGAAGATTTGCTACGGGGTGGGGGAGGAGATGGATGAGGTGGTGGTGGAGATTTGTTACAGGGTGGAGGAGGAGATGGAGGAGGTGGTGGTGGAGATTTGTTACGGAGTGGAGGAGGAGATGGTGGAGGTGGTGGTGGAGATTTGTTACGGGGTGGGGGAGGAGGTGGTGGTGGAGATTTGTTACGGGGTGGAGTAGGAGATGGAGGAGGTGGTGGTGGAGGAGGAGACTTATTGTAGTATGGTGGTGGAGGAGACTTCTTGTAATATGGTGATGGTGGAGGTGGTTGCCTATGATTGTTGAATGGTGGTAGTGGGTTTGGGACTACTATTGGTGGTCGTCTTATTTGGTTAGGAGGTGGAGAGTGGACAAAATAAGGCTCGTCAATGGCTGCTACTACATTGGTGGCTAACAAGAACAATTTCAATGCATAGACCAGGTAAAGCCATAGATTGGCCATTTTTCGAGCCAACACTTGCAAAGTCCCACTGTTGGGGGGCTTCTATGCGATGAGAATATATTCAGAGTACATGTGAATGAGCATCAAGATGCTCTCAATTTATAGGGAGCCATCCCTTTAGAGAGCATTGCATGCATTTTGTTTAATATTGTGTACGCATGAAGTTTCCATCCTCTAACTAACCTATTATCTACCTTTGATTTTTAGGCCCTCCCATTTTTTTTGTTCATTACAAATAAATTGGGGTTAATGGAATATGACTCCCGCCTCTGAGCATTACTTATGTTTTGAAAGTCTACATTGTAACAATGGAGGTAAGTTAGTTTGAGTTTGAAAACAGGGAGGGGTTCGATCTCAATTTCTTTGATAAACTTTACATTTTCTTTCAAGTATTGGCTTTTGTTTTGTTTTCTTTTTTCTTTTTTGTTTTTTGTTTTTTTAATTTTTTAATTTTAATTTATATATATATATATATAACATGCAAATTTATTGAAATGACTATATAGCCCTACAGTGATTGGCTTGTGTTGGAAGGAAAATTGAACTGAAGATTGGGAGTTTATACAGTCCATATATAAAGGCATGCAGAAAAAATCCACTTGATAGAAAATTTCCCAATTCCTACGGAAAAGAATGTCCCACATCACCGTTAAAACTCTAGTTTGCACTCTAGCTAAAACTACCATAGAATTTCCCTTCAACTACGGCTTCATTCGGTTCAAGATCCTCTAAAATTCTTGTCCAAATTTGATGGTGTCAAGTAGAAAAGAGATATATACATCAAGTAGAGTCTACATGATTTATATTACTCATTTACAACTGCTAGAAATATTTATAAGATAACAATAAGTATTATAAGATCTATTTTACGTGTCTTCTTTGAGATTCTCAAATAAGAGAACTTTGTTCGCTTCGTAATGCGCATCAACATGACTGATATCCACCAAAAACACTGCAAAGGGAAAGTTAAGTTATATGGTTTGAACACATTTTTCAGAGAAGTTAATTGTCAACTGAAATTACTCAAGTACCCCTGTAACGCGGGAGAAATATCTACTTATTCACTCAACAAAATAGTTAGTCGTTAATTATGCAATAATTTGATAGACAATCAAATATATAAAATAAATGAAGTGCGTAATACTAATTTTGATTACGAAGGGAAACTCTTTAAAGAATTCTTTAAATGTAAAACCTGACGGAGCAACCGAACTCAGAAAAATCAATTTTATTATTTGAAAATCAATTCCAAGTAAATCTCAATTACAAAATCTTTGTAACTTGACTCCTCTTACTTGACTAGATAAATGACCCGTTTGTCTTCCACCACAGTAGCAGCCATAACCTCTGGCGATCTTCAATCTATCGACTTGAACTCCAGTGGCTGAACTTGATTACTTTCACTCCAACACGAAGTAAGTACGCACTCAAAGAGAGAAATCCTTCACAAGAATTCTCACACATTCAAGCACTTGGATCTCTCTCAAATCTCAAATCTCCAAACTTTCAACATAAACACTAATCCAAAGGATATTTGAAACCTTCAACCGAAGTCTCTTTAAATAAGCTGCTTAGTAGTTATCTATTTCTGCTGACGATTACATTCATTTATAATTTTGTTACGTTGCTGACTGATTGCTAATGGCCAGAGCTAAAGCTTCATCGGATAACTGCTTTAGATAACTTCTTGATAGTTCGAAATTCTTTCTGCTTGACATCTTCTTTTGGAATCTTCTATCCAGATCACTTTATCTCCTATCTTTTCGTACCTTCAATCTTGATCAAAAGTCTTTCGAACCTTTATCTATTCAGTCACTTATTGTAGAATTCAAATATTCATAGATAAAGATAAAGACAAACCTTTATCTATTAATCTACTTATCTTTGAATTTAAATATTCATAGATAAAGATAAAAACAAATTACATTCATCCAATAATTCAAATAGATCCTAGTTATCTAATCCTAGCCAACAAACATTTACATCAACAATCTCCACCTTTGGTGGATTGGTGACAAAACCAACTTGATGAATGTAATATAAAACCAGTCAAAAGCATGAATAATAGACAAAGAGACAAAGTAGAAATTCCAAGCAAATAATCATGAATAAAAAATAATGACAGAACAATGACTAAGATTAAAATTCACAAGATTTAAAATCTAAGCATGTTTTAGTTTTGGAGTTGAATTATATTCATAATTTAGTTCTCCCCCTCATTTTTAAACTTTATTGATCAGAACAATAAAAATTCATTCAACTCCCCCTCAACAACACACTTGCTCAAGCTCCCCCTAAAATTCACAATACCAATTTCATAATACCCGAAATAAATCAATCTGCTCCTTCAATACTCCCCATTTTTGTCACTAACCTGACAAGACTCATAAGATAATAAATATCACTTATGTAAACCAAGATGAAAACACTAAGAAAGACATGATGAACAACTCCCATGTGTCTCAACTTTTCATTGATTAAATACACTTGATGTATGAGCATGAATGCAAGTAAAATCATGATAAAATGAATGAAGTAGTTTGGTTGAAACATAAAAATAAACACTTGGTGGTCACTAGTTTAAAACTGAAATGAATAATCCCATAACCCACCAAAAATTAAGCCTTTATACATCAATAAATTATATTCATGTAATCCTATGTATAAATGCATATGCAACCCAACAACAATCCAAGCTCCAACTTCACGTATCAACTATCAACAACTCAATCTCCATATATTATGCATTGAAACCTAGACTGGAGAGTGAGAAGGATTTGAATAAAATAGGAGCTTACCGTGATGGAGAAACGTGAATCAAAAGACTCGGAACCAAATCTTTATCCAGTGTGAAACGGATGGAATGATTTGGCTAGGGCTTGCGTACATGATGTTGTTGTGAATCTGGGTGTCGCGAGAAATTTGAGAGGGGGTTTTTGGATAATCGCATAAGGCAATGCCATGGGTCTAGATTCTAAGGCACTTAACTGACTCAACCAAAGTTTTAAATACCGTATCGGAAGCTGTACCGGTCAAGGCACTGGAATGAAATATTTTAGTACTGGTATCATTTTGTATACCATTTCGGAATAATATTTCAGTACCAATACTGTTTCGGTAACGGTACCGTTTCGTGTACCAATTCAGAATAGTTTATAATTTGATAAATTATATATATACAAGCATTAATTGAATTCCAAATAACAACAAAATAAACCATAAACTCTATACTTCTCAATACAAGTTTTAAGTTACAACTAACATAAGTTGTTAAGTTTTGAGTTACAACAAACATACTTTTTTCAGAAATAGCCCCTAGATGTTTACTAAAATTGCAAAAATATCATCCAAACAGGCTGCAAAATGTGTATCGGGTGAAATATTTGTTTTGACCGGTACAAGCAAATACCGGCTGGTATAGACTAGTACCGGCCGGTACACCCGATATTTGGGGCGGTATGAAACAGATGTATTACTTGTATCGGACCAATGGCCGGTACGGCATGTACCAGCCGTACCGGCCGGTACGGTATAATATGAAAAACACTGGACTCAACTCACTTAAGTGCTATCCGTGCCGTGCACTG
This sequence comes from Juglans microcarpa x Juglans regia, assembly GCF_004785595.1. Classification (NCBI taxonomy): domain Eukaryota; kingdom Viridiplantae; phylum Streptophyta; class Magnoliopsida; order Fagales; family Juglandaceae; genus Juglans; species Juglans microcarpa x Juglans regia. The sequence continues at coordinate 17,927,886 of NC_054597.1, read as the reverse complement.
ACTCTTGTGATAGTCCCATTTGGACTTAGTCGCAACACAGGTGCTCATTCTACTTCTGCCAGACTTATGAAACAAATGCAACATCTACTCAACATTGACCCAAATTAAATTATATTTTATATTTTTATACTTATTTTATATAAACCGAAATAAATAAGGAAAGAAAATTAAAAAAAATAAAAAACTTAATTTTTATATATATAAGCAATGTGACAAATAACATGCTTAGATGTATCTTAGTTCAAACACAGTGCTACTCACAAAAAGAATTTAATAGAGTACACCCACTTATTTATAACAATCACCATGGATGTTCACACCTCATAAGATCATCAATGTCAAAGTTTATGTGAGTGCGTGAGTGAGCACACTTAAATAGATTAGTAACTTTTTATTTCTTTTTCTCTTCAATATATTTTTGATAATATTATTCATGAGCATTTTCTTCTTATAGATGCTCCCAAAAGATTGTCACTCATCTCAAAAGTCAAACTTTATGCTAGGGTCTAGATACATGAGTATCTCCCCCAAACACTAGTTTGCACAACCATTTTATATGTCCATTTTTGTTACTCATCTTTTTCCACAATGATTTGAGTAGCGATTCTTTCTATAAGGACTTAATGGATATATCCATGTAGGGTATTTGTCTTTTTTTGCAATGATTCAATACCGATTTTTTCTATATGGATCGACCATTTGTGTTTGGGAAGAAAAAAAATCTATTTATTATTGTATTAGGTTCAACTAGTATTAGTCAATTCAAGGTTTGGACTCCCTCTATGATGAGTATCTCAAGAATAAATATGAAACTTAATTATAATGAATATACATGTAAGTTCATCATAGTGCTTGTAAATGAACTTTGTCAAGATGACTCATAGGGTTAGTATGCACAAAGTAGAGAGATGCATAAGTTCAAAAATTTATTTTGTGAGACCACATGTGCTCAAAAACTTTGACATTTCAAGCATGCACTTCCCAAAAAAATTAGAAACAAACCAAAAAATCTTATCAACTTGATTTTTTAGAGTCTTTCCGTTTCTTTTAAACTTTCTTTCACTTCCATTTTTTTTTTCACTTTATTCAAATTAAAGCAATATGGTCTTATATGGCCAATATCACCACAATGATAACAAGTAGGAATAAACTTACATTCAACCTTACATCGAATCAGTCTTTTTGAGGTTGATTTTTCATGAGAGTTTTCAAAAAGATTTGATTTTGAAGCGACTTCTTTGGAGCATCCATAACTTTGAGTATACTATCAAATTATCAATGCTTGGTACCAAATGGCTGTTCTTGGGGTCGGATCAAATTGTTGTTTCCACTTACAGGTTGAATGATTTTGGTGTTGATGGTGGACCTGCAGCAAAGTATCTTAGACCCTCTGATAAAATGTCACACTTTATAATATTATATAAGCACATTTCTGTACAAGGATTAATCTTGAAGATGCTATTTTTATCTATTGAGCAAAATGTTAAGAATACCATCTTAACTTCAACATGAAAGACCATGCACCTTTTCTATGGTAACATGGAATATTATTGGGTTGAAGAGAATATATATATATATATATATATATATATATATATATATATATATAGTTTTGCATGCAGCAGTTTAGTATTCAACTTTTCAACAAATGTGGCTGAAAAATGAAAATTCTGAGACTGACTTGGATGAAATTCTAAGACTGACTTGGTTGCAAACAAAGCCATGACTTTTTTACTACCAAAAACATTTTAAATTGTATGCATGATGTGTTTAGCAAAAATTGTAGATCATGTCATTAAACAACAACCTTTTTTCCCTTGTTTTTAACTTTTTAGGCAGATTCTAATTGTTGTGTTTTATTTTGGGTGGCAGCCCATGTATGTTTCTTTATGTTTAGCTTCTAATTTATTTTTCTCCATCGTAATTAATGAGTTGATGCCTTTTAGTATAGCCTAGTTATTTTTTAAACTAGTTTTTTGTTTCTAATTTATTTTTTCAGCTTCTTTGATTGTGATATAGATCATACACCTAGTGGAGACGATCGTCCACAAGGGGATGTGGTGGATGCCAGTGCTACTGCTTCTACACCGGTGGGTACTTCTACTCCTAGAGCCACAACTAGGGCAGCTACATCTAGATACCGTTGTATAAATAAAATACCCATTGGACTAGATACCGTTGGCATTGATATCGAGAGCTATAGGCTTGAATCGAATAACTTTATTTACTTTTAAATGATTATTTAATTATTTTTAATGTTTCATTTACTTAACTTCTACTTTTTATGATTTTATAAACCTAATTATGAACCCTAACATAATTGCCAATGACTGAAAGTCTTAGACGGACGCCCTTTGAGAGTTGGGATGTAGTTGAGGGACTATGGACTATGGAGAACGCCCATTCTTGGTGAGAATCAAATTTTATTTTTACCACGTTCAATTTTTTATTATCAGTTTTTTTCCTTTATTGATTGCAACTTTCTATCTTCATTTTAGGTATGACCAATGGACCATTGATATTTGAGTGAAATCTTTGCTGCACAAGTATACATAGTGTTTAATATTTATGTAGTTATCTCTAAAGACTAAGTCAATGTTGTAATAAATGAGATTGTTATAACTTATGGCTACATGTTATTTAGTTTTTAAACTACTGTATTTAAGTTTTTTTTCAGTATTTTTTTTACAAGTTTGGAATTGGGCTTTGGTGAGCCCAAAAGATGAAAAAGGGCATTAATTTAACCCAATAAATGGTCGGAGCTCTGACCACCGTTAGGAACTCCGATCAGAGTTTGGAGTTCCGACTTTCGATTGGAGTCGGAGTAAAAATTTTCCAAATGCCAACTCCGAGCTCAGCTCTACTCACAATACTTAGGAATACCTCATTACCCAAACTAGGCCTTAAGTTAAATGATAGTAAAGTCTCTAATACTAATATCCCTTAAAATAAGGCTGCAATAGATTAGGCATCATTGAGTTTAGATGACTTTGAGCAATAGGAAAATTATCTTGGGAGTCATACTTGGCCAACCGCTAAGTTATCCCATTTGTTTATTATTTAAAAATGAGTTTAGATGTGATTATAGGTTATTTCAATTCATTTGTAAGTTGAATTTTGAGTAAATATTTTTTAAAATGCAATTTTTTCTAAGGGCTATAGACTCTTGTAATATATGCCTATGCATTGACTAGAGGTTCTCTGGGATGAAGAGAGCATATTGAGAGAAAAGAGAAAAATTAGTGAAAAGCCATCTCTAAATTAACTTGGCATTATTTTGATTTATAGGTTGTTGGAAATGACCATGAAGTTGATTTTGTATATATTTTAATATTTTGTGTAAGAAAATGAAGTTAATTTAGATTGATGGTCGGGTTTCATGTATTTCGATGTATAGATTCTTGGAGATTATGAAAATGAAAATAAAAATATATATATATTTAAAAAAAATAAAAATGCATTAAAAAAGTAGATACATGGTTTTTAAAAAATAATAATATTTAATTATTATTGAAAGCGAGATGACTAATCCAATGGTGACATTAACCAAACTTTGCCTAAATCAATAATATTCCTCTAAGGATAGAAATCTTATGCGAAATCAAGATGTGTGATATTATGATAAATCTTATGTGTGTGACATTTGAGAGTTTAGAAATTATTTAAAAAATAAGTGATAGTTCCAAGGGGATGAAGTAGAATTTTGCAAGACATAAGACACAACACTAAGGACAAGATCAGAACATTATATGGAGTGAATACATTAAAAACAACGAATCAATGCATGGCTTTGTTTTAAAACAAAGTCCTAATGCTCTTTCAAACCACAAGCGAATAATTACTTGATAAGTACATTTATTGGAATGCAACGCTGATGATTCTATGGGATGGGTATATATATGATGCCGGAGACTTGAAGCTCCTTGTCCTTGAGTCCATCCCTATAGCAATGCTATTGTCTAATTGTTTCTAATTACCTCCGCCATCACCTCTGCCACCATCATGGTCACCACCACCACAGCCTCCTCCACCGTCATCTCCTCCATGTTAGCCGCTTTTCCGCTTGCTATGTTTAGTAGACTTATGTCCTCAATGTTTGCCGCTTTTCCGCTTGCTAGTTTTAGTAGACTCGTCATCACCACAAGCAAAGATGACCATTGATGTAATAGAGAAGAACATGATGATCATGCCCACCAATGTAACCCACCCCAGCTTTCCAGCACAATACTCGCGTCATCTGCAGCGAAATCTCTAGCCATTTCTGAGAGTGATTCGTTGATCTCTTGCTTATTAGCTATGAAAGCTTTACGAACCCATTCATATATACTCGTAACCTTTCCATAGGCCATCAATGGTGTGTGTGCCCCCATCAATTGCACAGATCGTGTGGTGGGGACTGGGAATCGCTTCTCTCATGTCTTCTCCTGAAAATTTAACCAGGAAACTTTAGTGCAGTAGTATTTTCTCTGACATATGTTGCCAGATAATTCAGTGGTGGGTTCTGGGAAGAGCAGAGACACGAATGGCAATTCACAACTGTCCGACCAACAATTGTGTTTCATGTGTTTTGTTATTATACGTAAATTTATTTAAATATTTTATACAAACTTTGATCAACCTGCAGCACGAGAGTAGATATTTTCTGCTTTCCTCCGATTTGACTTTCACTTTTTTTTCAAGTTTTCCTCCAATATGATTTTTTGTTAATTTCATATTAGAAAGACAAGTAAACTTTAGTCATTTATAATTGAATGGATTTGACAATACATAAATTGGAATATAAGAGTAGACACACAATAGTAGTGTCTTCGCATTGATCACACACGATGCATTGACGGTTTAGACAGTTATTTAACACCTTTCTAATAGAAACTGTTTTATTTAAATTCAAATAAAATAACACAATTGTTGCTATTACATCTGTTCGTTCAAGATTAATATTCAAAATTTGTAATTTGTATACTATATAAATAATGTTGTATCCTGAGGATAAAGTTACCAAATCCTCCAAAATTTTCATGAGTGGAAAGCAATCTTAAGAGAATTAACAATGCCACACTATTTTGCCATTTTCAACCCTATTCGTTTTCCAACATTTTCTATGTGAAATTGGTGCACTGTGTACGAATCGGTAAGAGACGCAAAAGAATATCAGCAAATGTTGGAAAACGAATAGGGTTGAAAAGCATATCAAAAGCAATAAAGAAGGCCACCTGAACGAACAAAGGCCACCTGAATGAACAAATCAAGCAGGCTTAGAAGGCTATCTACAAACTACTAGAGGAAGATAATCTTAGATGGCAGCAGAGAGCTAAGTAGAGGTGGCTGAGAGAGAATGATAGAAACACTAAATTTTTCCACCAATGTGCTTCTCTCAGAAGGAAAAATAATTTAATAAAGATGCTAGTGGATGAAGATGGGCAGGAGGTGCAATCCAAAGAGGGTATTAGTTCCCTCTTGCAAAGCTACTACAAAGAACTTTTCACCACCTCCTCACTAGATAACATCTCTGAATGCTTGGCTGCAATGGAGTCTCGAGTAACAGAAGCACAGAATGCTACTCTCACAAGACCTTACACCCAACAAGAGATTGAAGAGGCTCTTTTTCAAATGGAGGGCCTCAGCTCTCCTGGCCCAGATGGCTTCCCAACAGCCTTTTATCAGAAATATTGGCCCCTCATTGGTAAACAAGTTTGTGAAGCTATATTACAGGTATTGAATTCGAATGGTAGTCTCATTGCTGTTAATGACACCTTCATCTCCTTAATCCCCAAGAAAAAGAACCCCACTACAGTCACAGAATTTAGACCCATATTTCTATGCAATGTCATGTATAAGCTCATTTCTAAAGTAGTGGCTAATAGACTTAAGAATGTATTGCCTCTTATCATTTCTAACTCACAGTCTGCCTTTGTTCCTAATAGACTCATTTCTAATAATGTGATAGTGGCCTTTGAAGCTTTGCATACTATGAAGGCTAAAATGATAGGAAAGGAGGGTTACATAACATTGAAATTAGTAATGAGCAAAGCCTATGATAGACTAGAATGGAGCTTCATCAGAGCTGTGCTAATCAAAATGGTTTTTTGCAATTAATGGATAGAGTTAGTGATAAAATGCATTGAGATAGTATCATATGCTATCCTAGTTAATGGAACCCCTCTACAATCTTTCCACCCAAGTAGAGGGATTAGATAAGACGACCCCCTTTCACTTTATATTTCATCATATGTGCTCAGGCACTTAGTAGTCTGATCAGTAAAGCTGAAAGGGAGGGACTGATCCATGGGGTCCTTATTGCAAAAGACAGGCTTAGAATTTCCCATCTCTTTTTTACTGACGATTGCCTTCTTTTTTGCAAAGCTAATGCCATTGAATGGGGCAGACTTTTTGGGTTCTTAAAAGCCTATGAATCAACCTCGGGTCAAAGGCTTAATTTGGAGAAAACTTCTATCATATTCGGCAAGAACACAGCAAGGGCCACACAACAGTACGTCCTATCTATTGCTAGGGTGAGGAATGGCATGTCATATGAGAAATACTTGGGACTGCCCTCAGTGGTGGGAAGGAATAAAGCCAAGACTTTTAAAGGAATATTGGATAAAATTAGATCAAGAGTTAGTAATCATTGAGTCAAAATGCTGTCTCAAGCGGGGAAGGAGATCTTTATCAAAGCTGTTATCCAAGCTCTTCCTACCTACACAATGTCTATTTTTAAACTCCCTAATTCCATGCTCAAAGACATGAAGAGGGTCATCAACAACTTTTGATGGGGGCAGCAAGGCAGTGAACACAAGATCCATTGGATATCATGGAAAAATATGGGCAAGGCTAAATCCGAAGGGGGCATGGGTTTGAGGGACTTTGAAGCTTTTAATAAAGCAATGTTGGCCAAACAATGTTGGAGACTGATCCAACATTCTGAGTCCCTTGCTACTCAGGTGATGAAGGCAAAGTATTATCCAAGTTCCACTTTTCAAGAGGCAAAATTAGGCTCGAAACCCTCTTATATCTGGAGAAGCTTCTTAGCAGCTAGGCCTTTAGTAGAGGCAGGATACTATTGAAGGATAGGAAATGGTCATCATGTTCAGGTTTGGAACGACAAATGGATATCCTCTCCTAATTCTAGCAAGGCCCAGAGTATTGTTAGTGTGTTGGAGAATAATGCAACAGTTTCAACTCTAATTGATCCTATCAATAAGCAGTGGAAATATGCATTGGTGCAGCAGATTTTCAATCACAGAGAAGCTGAGTCCATAATTAAAACCCCCATAATCTACCTCAATAGTAGAGATAGACTTGTTTGGCAAGGCACAAAAGATGGTGAATTTTCAATTTGAAGCGCCTACCCCAAGGAAATTGAGAGAAGCCTTCCTGTTTCTAGTCAAGCTTCAAGTAGCTCTTCCCTCAAAGTTTTTTGGCAGCAACTATGACAGTTAAAAGTGCAACTTGGAGTTAAAGTTTTCCTTTAGAGATCCTACCTAGAGGCCCTTCCAACCCAATCTAATCTCTTCAAGAAGAAAGTAGTAGAACACCCCCTCTGCCCTATATGCAATTTGGAGGAAGAAGACTCAATTCATGCTATATGGGGGTGTGAGTCAGCCAAGGATATGTGGAGTCAATGTTCTAAAAGGTTACAGAAATGCTATTTACCATACATGTCTATGCTACAACTCCTCGAAGCCTTATTTCAAACCATGGAAAGCAAGATCATTCAAGAGTTTGTTGTGGTGGCCAGTAAGATATGGTGGAGAAGGAACAACCTAGTTTTTAAAGGTGTTTTTACTCACCCGAAGGTTATTGTGCAAGAGGCAGGAAGCATCTTGGATGTACTAAACGAGGAGGCATCCAATCAGGGTTGTAGTTTCAGTGGCGGCGTCTGTATTTCAGTTGAGGTTTGGCAAGCTCCTCCATCAAATTGGCTCAAGATGAACTGGGACAGTGCAATTAACAAGGCTAAAGGTATCATAGGAGTGTGAGTGGCAGTTAGGGACAGTACAGGCAAAATCATTGCAACCACGAGGACTAAGAAACATCTCTTCTCTAATCCATTGCTAGCCGAGGCTTTTGGAGCTCTTAAAACAGTACAGTTTGGACTGGAGCTTGGTCTAACACAAGTAATTATTGAAGGGCATTCCCTACAACTCATCAACAATCTTAGAAGGGACAAAGAAGGCTGTAATAGTGCAAATATGTTTGTATGTGAAGCAAAACAGCTCTTAGAAAACTTTGCTAAGTGAGATGTTTCTCATGTAAGGAGAAATGACAACTCTATAGCTCACTTGTTAGCAAAAGATGCTCTTTCCAATTATGATCACATTGTAACATTGGAGGATCTCCTCGTTGTATCCCTTTGGTTTGATTGAATGGAAATGAGTTACTCAAAAAAAAAAAAAAACCCAATCAAAGAGTTGGCACTACTCCCAAAAAGAGGGAACAATGGACAACCACCCAAGGTATAAATGATTTCAAATGGACTCCATCACCGAAAATTATTACTCTCAAGAGTATTTGAAATTCCCAATGTACTCTTGTATATGCACAAAATTGTGTTGCAATTTACTTGAACAATTTGGTTAATTCACAATTTTGTGGTTATTTAAACAATCAAAATACTTGAAGTAAATAAATAAACTTGCATAAGACAACAATTGGTTACGAAGGAAAACCCTTTGAAGAACTTCTCAAAGGTAAAACCCTACGGGACAACCAAATCCAAAAAAAATAATTTTATTATTTGAAAATCATATTACAAATAAGTTCTTAATTACAAAACCTTTGTATTGACCTCTCAATTGACCAGACAAACAACTCGTTTATCTTCTACCGCAATAGTAGCCAGAATCTCTAGCGATATTCAAATATTACCTTATCTACTGGAACTCTAGTGGCTAAAATCCAATCAACAATCCTCCGAACGTGGAGCACGATCACACTCAAGGAGAGACGAAAAGTAAGATGAAAATTTTTAAGTGAATTTTCACTCTCAAGCACACATAATATACTCTCAATAATTTCTGGCTGAAACTCCTTAGAGAGTTATTAAATCGAATCACTTTTATTATGAAGTCTGGAAAGAGTCCCAGTTGAGGTAGGACTCTGCTAACAGATCAAGTCTATCGCGAGAATGTCTCATGATGGGTTACTGACATTTCACGATAATTCTTCACTGTAGCTTCTGATTTTAGTTCAATCTTTGGTTATGGATTTATACATATCCTTATGAACTCAATTTTCACATAACTGACTTATCTAAACAATCTCTAAGACTTCTAGATAAACTTAATGTTGTTATAGATAAAGTCAATAATTATTTTACATTCATCAAAAAATACAAATATAATGATAGGATAAACTCTATCCACTTGGTCACCTAATTCTAGCCAAACTCTTGTATTTACAGTATTGATCCGAAAGCTTCAGCCATTTACGGCCCTGTAATAAATTTCAATCTCTTCTATAGGAACAATCATTAGTTGAAAAATGAGACATACATGATGGATAGCGTAGTTGGCTCAAACAAGCACCAATCTCCTTTTATTACTTGATATATATATATATATATATATATATATATATATACAGCCCTTTAATTTCCTTTACATATAAAGAACTTTACAGGAATAGACTTCGTTTTAAAGTTAAACAATTTATGAATTTACAGCAGAATAACAAGTTGAAGTTTCTTAATACAGGAAGAAATTGGGATGTTGATTTACAGTTTCAGTATAGGAATCAAAAAGGGGAACACCTTGGGAAAAGTGGAAACTAAATGACCTGGAAAAGAATAAATTTGATCATCTTTAACACCATTATAGGAACCCATTCCAATCAAATGCAGGAGTGGTGGATTTCAGACAAGGCAGCTTCCAAACTTCTAAGCTTCCGGTATAGGTGTCAGTAGTTCCTGGTAAATATAGTCAAGTAAGCATAGCATAACCCATATCAATACACAAAAATAATGAATGCAAAGATTACGAGATTACCTCAGAATACCTCAGATGGCCATGGTGTGTGTAGGAAGATTTAACGCGTGTTTCCCAGTTGGATTCAAGAGAGGTTGACTTGGAAGCTTGATTTCTAGTATTAATGAGCATGGCAAGTGAAGATCTTGAAGGTACATTTCTCGAGGAAATGACGGGAAGAGTACGCTTTAGCCAAGACTCAGATGGAGATTTTGGTGAAGGTAAGCCAAGAGGAAGGTATGGATAGCTGCTATGAGAACTTTCTTGATCACCAAGACTCATAGGCCCCCGGCTTTCGAAATTATTTTTCCCACCCACTTTTGAGCTTGCAATTGTGATAGAATCTTGTACAAAGCTAGCATTAACTTGAGTGCAAGATTTCTTATCATGCCGGATTTCTAAACCAATACTCCTATTGTTAACGACTTTCAAACTTGTCAATCCAACAGAATCCTGAGTAAGGCCATGAGAACCTTTTGGATCGCCTAATTTAACAGGCTGCTGGGTTTCGAAATGAATCTTCTTGGTATCAATTGGTTTTGAGCTCATCAATGTACTAGAATCCTGAATAAGATCCAGAGACTGTTTGGAATCATTCCTCATTTCCATTTGCAAGTCAGGATTGGATCTGGCAGAAGAAGACAGAAAACAAGTATCAACAGACACTGAACTTACTGGTTGCACTTTTGTGTTTTCATCCACAACACTCGAGTACTTGAAATCTTCAAGTGAAGAATCTACAGAAGGCCTTTTCTCCAATTCGCTACATTTTACAGTAATCCCAAAACCGTCCCCTCTGTAATCAATTGACCCCTGCATATCTGAAGAACTTGAATTTGACTTTCGAGATTTTACTGTATGTACAGAATCAATATAGAGTGTTTTCTCAACCATGGGACTCGTAGAGCCTGATTCCCATTTGGTGTCCTCATTGGCCAATAATTCTCGAAAAGTTTTGTGGCCTTTTCTGTGAAAATCTGACCCACTCACCCTGGAATTCACATCTTTTCCAGAAAAACCAAGAACTTCTTCTTCATGGAGAGACTGGGAAGATTCATTCTGGCAGGTCAATATGCCATTACCATGCAAACGCCTGTTCTGAGGTGATTCATCTGGTTTCCCACAATCTTTTTTATGAGCAGTTTGGTTGGATTCAATTCTCACCTGAGTCTTATCTTTGTGCAGCTCCGCTGATTGGTGTCCATTCAGTGATCTTTGCTCAGGTGCAGCATTCCTAGCACGCTATGGAAATAAAGTAGGTAATAATATTCGACAATGACTTTAGACATGACAATAATAACACAGCAGGAAAGAAAACAAGTAGATAGGGATGATCTAAATACCTGTTTATCCGACTCACTGAAAGAACCAGAATATGAAGATTTTGCTCTCAAACTATGGACCGTAGAAATGGGTACCCCTCTCTGCATGCTCATCCCTGGTGTAGGATTTATAAGGCAAAAGGAATTTTTTAGGCAAAACCTAGGAAATAAGCCACAAATTCTAGATGATGAAATTTCAGATCCGTCAAAACCATCAGCTTCATCTTCATTTTCTTCCACATCTATGTTATGGGATTGGCATGTCACAACATTTTGCATGGACTGATTAAGTGGATCATGTTTATCCCCAGCTGCTCCCTTCTCTAAATGTCTCAGTTGCTCTCGTATAATAGGTTGCTTCCAAGTAGCATGTTGGGGTGTTTCAGAAGCCATTGCCTTTGCTGCAGGTAAGAAACGACCAATCATGATATCCCGAGTTTGTGGATCCATTGAGAAGGTTCCAGATGGCTTAACATCTGGACCATCCAAGCTACTCAACCCACTAGTGCTGCAGTTCATAAAAAAAGATTCTGTCATAGAAATTGTGTCAAGGGCGTCGAAATAGGCCTCGTCACCATCCTCTGAACCAAAACCCTCAAACTCCATCTTCTCATTGCAGCTCTCATAGTTAGTCACATTTTTATCCATAAATGAAACGTGTTGAGACCTGGGAAGGAAGTTTTCTGTTTTGCACTGAGTAATACTTGTAGGTTTAGAACTTTTATCTGAATCTTGCTGTTTGACCTTTGGAACCCTCCCAGGTGGAAGCCTTGGAGTTACATGAGGCCATTCAAGAGCAACATTTTGTGCTTTCCTTTCATCCTTTGGTCTCCCTGGTGTTTGCTCCCAGACAAAAGGAACAGTTCCTGGGTTACTCACTGGACCCGATTTCAGATCTGACTTGTAAACAGGAAGGGGAGGTATTTTAGGTAATGAATTATCAGTAACCCTTTTGTTTTCAGCTTGTATGGAGGCCGCTGCTAATGGGACTCTCCTCACGGATAAAAGTGGCTGATAAAAATCTAGTTGTTTGTCTTCCATTAGATTCTTGAGATTCATCTATTAGTTTCTGCAAAAAATCAGCATCAGATCTAACTGCAGTCAGACTGAGCAAGATTAAGGAACAAGGGGCAAACCATGGAAGAAATAACATATGAAATACTACAAATCCCAGTTCTATCCAGTGTCATATAAATAAATAAACAAACCGTAATGCAGTCTATACTAGTGTTACACAGAAACTAAGACTAGCATAAAGTTTATGCCATAAACATTAAAATTCATTTCTCTCTTGCCGATACAGGAGTGTGTAAATCTTGACTGGACATTAATGAGTTAAATAAACATAATATAACCAGGATGGTTTAAAATTTTTTTAAGCATCTAGCTTAACTTAAACTTCAAAGTTACGGTGAGTGATAAGCATCTAGCTTAACAATTTTTTCTACAGGGATTTTCTTTCCCAGACACTCACAAGTACTTTTAAGTACTTTTTCAGTAATTTCACTGTTTCCGATGAAAATGAAGTTTCCATCTCAAGAAAACTAACAGAGGTAAGCCCCATACTCCTTGTACAGACACGATCAGATTCGAACACTAACGGGACAATTGGTTATTAAGTTCGAGATTAGTGGTTTCTTTGATCTCAAAATCAGAGGCTAAGGCTATGTTTAGTTTTCACTTATTTTCAAGTTCAATCTAAACATCTTTAAACAACCAAGAAAATGATATTTCTCAAAAATCTTATTCGTCTAATCATTATCTAGGTTTCCATAAAAAAACACAAAAGCCAAAACAACCTTACAAAAATCCAAAAAACTAAAAGAACAATTCACACATAAATTGTATCCAAACAACTTTTCATTTTCTTACCCACTTTCAGAACACCCAATACAAAACACATCTAAATTTTGTTTCAGGAGTTCAGGGAAATTCTCAAAGTTTTTACTAACCAAACATGCCCTGAAGTTATCTAGATACTTCAAGCCCTGTTTCACGAATAAGGAAATGGAAATCAATTAACCTAAAACCGATTTTTCATCATTAGAGTTAAAAAAAAAAAGCCCAAAACAACAGAGATTTGAAGACTAATAGAGTTCATTTTAGTGAGGTGAGATTCACATGTTTATGGACCTGAAGAAAAAAAAAAAATGAATAACCCATACGGTTGGGGTTCAATTTGCACTCGAATTCTTATCCTTTATAAGCAACCAAAACGTATTGGTAAGATTTGACCAAATGAGCAGCATTGCTGATTACTCTCTACCTACGAAAAATCAATAACAATTGACAATTAAAAGAAGAAATAAAAGTTAAGCAAAGAAAACGCTAAAACAACTCAAATTCTTCAATCCCAAATGAACACTAACAGCGATTACATCAGAATCCTCTATACTACTACACCCAATTTTTCCCACAATACAATCTCATCAAACCCAAATTAAAAAGGAAAAAGAAGTTTTTTTTTTCTTGGTACCAAAAAAAAAAAAAAAAAAAAAAAAGCAAATGCTTTATTTGAGCGAATACAATGAAGAAAATGTTTATGTTTAAGAACACATCAAACATCACACTCAAACTCCTCATCCCCGAGAAAGCAACTTAACGATATTCTTTGAAAGCATTCTTTCTTTTTGTGTAACTTAAAGAACAATCATTATTCATTTATACATAATCATCCATCACGAGCAATTGAGCCAAAGAAACATTACGGGCAGAGAGAGATATGCTCCGCGCACAAACACACACACTCTCACACAGAGAGAGAGAGAGAACCTGTGAGAAACAGCCGAACCCAGAAACCAAGGGGCCTGGTTCTTGGAAAGAGCAAAAGAGAGCTCTAAAACTCAGAGAGAGAGAGAGAGAGGATAAACTAGTTTGAAGTACGCATGTTTTTATGAACTGTGGTTGCAGAGTAGAGCTTGAGCTTGAGCTTGAGCTTGAGCTTGAGCTTACCCGCCCTTTTTAATTTATTTATCTGCAATTTGCTTGGGATCATGTGAGAGGAAGCTTTTTGTTTCAGAAAAAAACCAGGAAAAGAGAGTAGTCTCAGTCACATTACGTGCATCATTATAATGTGAATTGGTGTGTGAAAGATTTTGAAGTCAGCAACCCCGTCCCCATCTCCACCCTACCAATTTCATTATTGATGATGTTAGCATACATGAGAAGCTGTCCATGTCTCCTTTCAAGTGATAATGTTTTTTTTTTTAGATTTGTTAAATTTATATTAAATAAAATTTATAAATTATATACAACTTAATTTCATACATTATATCTATTTTAAAATAAAATAAAATAAAATTATAACCAAACCTACCACATCAATCCATATCAGATTCTACAGATTTTTCTATTTCTGTTATGTGAATCAAGCATTTCTCATGTTCTTTTGTTTTTACTCCTCAATGTTAAGGCACATGTGCCGACATTGTACTTCTAAGACACATGTCTATTTAGTTCTTCTCTTCTTCTTTAAGAAAAAATAAAAAAAGAAAGAAAGAAGCTATTTAGAAAACCAAGTAGATTAAAAAAAATATTTATAATTTTACTATTTCTTTTAAATAACTGTTAGAGAATCCCACGATAAGTGATATCATTTGACAGAGACTTATAAATACATTTAGATAAATAAATGGGAACACTGAGAGCCAAGCATACGGCCATAGGAAAAACAACATAGAATAAGATAGATAAGGAAAAATAATTCAGAAAGTGACAATTTTAACAAGTAAAGCATCAACGTCTCAACTCTGAATAAATACATAAATAAATAAAAGGATCGATATCATAGAATGCATGCGTATATTTCTTTTTTAAAAGAGGGATAACGAAACCTTTTTTCAAAAAATAAAATAAATAATTTTTCTCCTCAAGTTGATGAAGTGCGTGAATACCAGCCTGCCAGACTAAAGAATGAGTCTACTGGGAAAAGAATGGATTCCTTTGTAAGAGCATTAGTAATGGTCGAGTTTAAAGTTTGACTAGAATCTTAACTTTTGGTTATAATATCAATTTTTGATTAGGTGAATTCATATTGGACTAACTATTATAAAGTTAAAATAATAATATAATATAATATTTTTTATTTTTTTTATTTTTTTTTTTTTGCAAATACAATTTATATATTTCTTAGATCTTCATATTTTGTAAAAATAATATGTCTACTCTATCAATCAGTAGAAATAATGTACATGCCATGCATGTTTTACCATTCAAAGAGAGATGGAAGTGATAAAATAATTAAATATTACTTTCCATTGTGAATAGTAGCTAGCCATGTTTAGAGAGGACTTAAGATTTACTATTCATCAAGTCTTAAACTTTGGACTATTGGCTAATCCAATGTGGAGTCTTTTTCTTATATCTAGCTAAAGTTTAGATTTGTATTGACATTTGGCTAGTCTATTACTAATGCTCTTAGAATGAGTTCAATAGAAAAAAAATGGATTCCTTTGTAAAATAAAATATATTGATATCATTTTATTATTATAATTTTTTTTAATTTTTATATAAAATATAATAAATAATTTAATTTTTTTAATTGTTAAAATAAAAATAATATTTTATTCAACTCATCTCATTTTACTATTTAAACAAATATACAGCCCGGTTTGAATATATAAATTTATTTCATCTCATCTTATATAATTATTAAAATTTTCTCAAATTTTCATATAAAAATATAATAAATAATTTAATTTTTTAAAATTTTAAAATAATAATAATATTAAAATTTATATTATAATATATTTTATTCAAATTCTAACAAAACATTTTAAATCAAACGGTATCATCTTTTACTACCTTACCGATTGTACTTTTCTTTTGGTGAAGTGTATGATATAGCAATCAATCTACAACCTAATCCACTCAAGCTCTTCATAAATTTCAATCCTTTTTAATAGCTGTCATACAAGTGACAGCAGCTCAGGCACGTGGCAGCATACTCCTTTTCCCAAGACAAAGTAATACTATTTGGAAAATGATACTCTGACATTGATTGGAATTTTTATTTTTTATTTGTTTTAACTTAATAATTAAATAAATATTTTTAATAATATTATAATATTTATAAAAATATATTTATAAAAATATTAAAAAATACATGTAAAAAAAATTAAAAAAAAGATTAATTATGCCCGATGGTAGTTCTTAGCAAGAGTTAGAAGTGATAGACGTAACATCATCTATACTATTTAAATTTATATAATTCTTCTTATCAATCATTATTTATTACTTCACACTTCATACTCTATATAACATATTACATCACATTTCATACAACAATAAGACACGTGTAAGGTGTGGATGTGAACAATAAACAGTGATTGATATATAATAAAATCTTTTATACAACAATTAATATAATAATAAATAGTAACTGATACATAACAAAATTTTTTATACTTATTGACAAAGAGTAATTATAAATATATTTATAACATACTCATTTTAAAAAAATAAATAAATAAGAACAATTGTGAAAAAATTAATTTATTATTTTTAGAAAATGACAGTTTAAAGAATAGAATGGCTACATGAACGATTAATGATTGGATGGTGCTACTTGTACCGAATTGTGATGGTTTTTTTTTTTCTGATTTATTTTCATTTTTGAAATTTTTAATGAAAAATCAATTATGAAAATTATTTTTTATCCATACTAAATAAGAAAGGGCATTCGATAACATATAGTTTGTTAGTCAAAGTAGTCCTTTATTAATGATCATAAAATACAATGTGCATCTTCTATTAATTAAGAAAAATGCTAATAGGTACATGGAAACGTCTACCATTATTTTCTAATGGTCAACTCTATTCATTTTAGAAGAAAATGTGCAAAATTTGAATACCTCGTGATTATACTTAGGTTTGCAAATGAACAGAACAGTTCGTAAATAGTTTAAACTTAATTCATGTATACTCGGTTCATTTAATAAATGAGATGTTCGTTAACATTAATATAATTTTGAATAATATTAAACAAGTAAAATTTGTATAAATTCTGCTCGACTCGATTTACACCCTTGATCAAAACTCGTATAAGTTCGACCTGAATTGTTTATCTTACAATGTCAAGTAACGTATAAGAACAATATAGATGAAGCATCCCGGACATTCATTTGTAAATCTAAGTTTTCAAATTCTATTATTCCTGACTGTTTATTTTAAGTACACCGAAATTCTACAAAACTCTCTTGTAAGAGATCTAGCTAATACATCGAAGTCAGAGAAAACATGAATGATGAACCCTAATAATTACCATCCCCGAGATTGAAGTATCAATCAGTCAAAAAATTGCTTTTCACCGCAAGAATTCAAGTTTTCAAATTCAAAAGATTTGGTGATGATGATTGTAAGGGCACTGTAATTACAATCATTATAGCAAATCACCTTTTTTATTTGGAAATGTCCTAAATCTCTCATGCATGAAACCCTTGATTGATGCTAATTATCATATTCCAATGTTCTTTCACTTTCAAAGATTTGAATTATTACTTGGCGTTAATAAAGTTGTGGAAATTTTGAGGAAACCCATAGAGACCGTTTGTTAAATACATGTCAAAGGTTAATCATCATCTCACATGTACACTTATTTTCTTTTTCTTTTTAAAGTATGATACATAATTTATTAAGAGTAATGCTATTTTGCCCTTGCATGTGCCTACTATGTGTGCCGCTTAGTGTAAATTGTATTTTTTAATTCGAATATTTTTTAAATATTTTTAAAAAATAAAAAATACTAATATATTAATAGTCACTTCTTTAATCATTAAATAGAAGAAAAAAAATTAAATACATGAACGGTCAAAATGAGACGGTATAATAACATAACTCTTTTATTAATATGTGCTCTACTTTCTCTATCCTCAAAGTGACACCTCGTTTTTGACTGTTAGTATACATTTAAAAAAAAAATATATTAAAAAAACACATTTTTACATTAACGATCACTTTGTGAAGAACAGATGTAGCATTTTTCCATTAAATATTTATTAAACATTTTAGGTCTCAGCTAGCATTGTCTCTATCTCTCAAACTTTAATTAATTACGTTAAAGCCTCACCACCAAAACTCGATTAGAAATATAGGGAAAATATTAATAAAAACGATACTCTAATCTCTTAATACGATATAAACACATGGATGGTATGAGCATCAATGCAATGATGTAGGGTCGCCCATGTTCACTATCGTGGCCAAGTATATCATCATGATCTGAATATATACAGTTTAGGTTAAAAGACGACCAAACAATATTAAATAATTTAGAGGGGTCAGATCACAAAATATTTTTAAATATGGCCTAAAAAAGAATAACTCGAAGAGCGATGTCCAAAACTATAAAGATGATGATAACATCAATCACAGGTTCAATTGACAATAACTTATATAAAGCAATCTAGTTATTTATTATGTGTTTATTAATTAAGAGGAAAATATATATTTAGTATCAAATTGGTTTTTTCATGACTATAATTGTGAAATATTTGCATGATTAATATATTTGTATACGTTAGTGAGAAAATATCAACAAAAAAACCTCAACGCCAACCGGCAACCATCACCTTATGAAGGCGTTGGCCAAGACCGACCGCGCCAGCACTGGTTCTAGCCATATGACGATGTTGGTTCTAGCCAGATTCAACAAGGACAACGCCGATTTTGGCCATTTTGGTGCCATTTCGGCACCAATATTGAATTTTCTAGCTACCACTTGGGGTGGCGGGAACCACCTATGGCCACAAACCCATGTCCAAATAAATTGTTTTAATAATAATAATTATTATAACCATATCTCGAGATGTGGGATTGAAATGAGACATAAAATTATCATTTTATCTCATTATTATATATTTTTTAAATTTCTATATAAAATATAATAAAAAATTTAATTTTTTTAAATTTCAATTCAACTTTTTAAAATCTTAACACAATCATAATATTAAAACATAATATTTTTAAATTTTAAATAAAATATAAAATTCTTATTTAACTCTCAAACTTGTTAGTATGGTTTATTTTATGATTTTTAGTAATAATCACGTGTGGTTTATTTTATTTTAAAATTATCATAGCCATTAAGTAGCAACCTATGATTGGAGGGCGTAAAAGAGTTACGGATACAATAATGGGTAATGTTAAATCAATCGGATTAAGATTGAGATATTTTTCCACGGTGGAAAAAACCAAGCATGCTAGGTGGGTGGATTTTTTCCACCAAGGACCAAGGAAAAGCCTTTACCATATGTTCCTTCAGCTTTTCTAGGAATTAGGCGTAGAGTCTCAACTACTACTAGCATGAATGATCACCCATGAAAACCGACCAGCTGTGAAAGTGATTGGCGATTGCCTGTACGGTCCGAATTAAATCAAACCTCAAAAAGTCAAGACGCACAGTTTTCATTGGAAAAACTTACCTATCTATCTTTCTTCTTTATAGGAGGTGTTAAAAAAAAAAAAAAAAAAAAGGATGAATCGAACCGTTAGATATATATTTTTAATATTTAATTTTATAAATAAAATATTTTTATATGATTATTTTATTTTTTATTATATTATATACTAAATTGTTAATTAATATAACATAAAATTATAATCGTATTATTCATGTCTATTAATTTAATAACATATAATTAATATAAAATATAATACAACATAAAATTAATCTTATAATTTTTAATATAATGCTTGAATTTTGATATAATATATAAATTTTAATTTTATAACATAAAATGAATATAATATGAAAATTTGATTTTAAACATGAACATTAATATTAAGTTACTAATTTGAAAATCAGACCAAAATCGAAAAATTAAAAATTCTAGTTTTGGTGACAAATCAGTCTATTATCAATTTTTTATTTTTTAAAATTGGTGTATATCGATTTGTTATCAAACTCTGTCTAAAATCAGACCGAACCAAATTAGTTACTTCTTTATGCAAAACACTTGTCGAATTTCAAAACAAATATTCAATTAATTTTAAAAGACGTTACCGTTAGAACTACTATGAATTCTGTCATAAAGAGATTATAAAACGTTACCATTTCGTTGGAACTACTTTTAAGATTTGAAATAGCAGTCTTAACTTAAAAAGATTCTTTTGTATCACATACTAACGACCGGATCATTGAAATCTAGATCCGTTTATTTTTCTTAATAGATTAGAGCAATTTACTTTTATTTAAAAAATAAATAAATACTTTATAAGATTTTTGAATTCATATTTATAATATAATTACCATTTTCAACATCAGTTTAAATGTCATTTATCGCAATAATTTAAAAGTTTAAACCAAAAAGATTAGAAATGATGAGTTAATGGAACTGTGACTACCACGTGTACATGGACTAAGTCAATAATATAGCAAATCGCTTTTATTTGGATATTGTCCTAAGAATCATAATAATTAATATATAGCTAACGTGTCTTTAGCATGCATTATTCCCTAGTCAGTCCTATATATAGCTCTCTCGTGCATGAGGCCCTTATATTATTCTAATTCTTCTTCAAAATAGTTGAGTCAATATTGGGTGTTGATAAGGTTGGAAATTAATTCTTGAGAAAAACCATAGTTGTTTTTCTTTTTTCTTTTTTGTTAAATACATGTAGGCACGTAGTAAAGGATTATATGTCTATTATTTTTTAATATAATATAAGTAGACTTAGGATTAAGGCTCTGTTTAGATAGTAAAATGAGATAAGATGGTTTTACACGAAAATTGAAAGTTTAATAAAATATTGTTAAAATATTATTTTCTATATTATTATTGTTTTGAAATTTAAAAAAATTAAATTATTTATTATATTTTTTGTGAAAATTTAAAAAAATTATAATAATAAAATGAGATGAGATGAAATCATTTCTATATCCAAACCGACATAAAAATGTCACCACAGCTTTACAAAATAGTATTCATCGGAGTATTTCGATGCTTTTTGTACAGAGCATGTCTAATGCCCCGTATTCCGGGGGTGAGTCCATAACCATATTAAACAAGAACTAAAATAAAATCTTTAGTAATATAAAATTAAAAAATGTCGTATTTGTTTCACAAAACTCTTCCAAGAAACTAAATTGAATGCCAACCAAAATGATCTTCTTAAATTTGACAAATTCACTGGTATCACTTCGCACTTATCTCACCATTTTCTTCTAATCACGCTCTCGTGTCATCTATTTCTGATCCTTGGCACATGGTTTAAAGTCATCTAAGCAATAACAATAAATGGGTGAGTTTTACAACTCAATAAGGAGTAAACTTATTGTTGATGTATAAAAAATCGCATAACAGACCGAAATAGGAGAAAAAGTTATTTTCGGTCTGCTATGACGACTCAAGCCTCGATCAGTGTGGTCTGGAGCCCCCGACAGTGATCCGGTAATACTATATGGTGTCGGTGCATACATCCATAGTGGTAAAAGGAAAATAAGTGTAAAGAAAATAAAGAGAGATGAACACACAGATTTATGTGATTCGACATGTTACCTACGTCTATGGGGCGTTTGTGGAGGGAAAATCTACTATAATATACTTCTTTATAGTCTCTCTTAGCCACTCATTTCTCACTGTGCAATGGAGATATTGAATATATTTGCTAGAGAAGACCCTCTCGCTAGAGCGAAGAGTTTGAAGAAGTTGAAGAAGAAGTTGAAGTCCCCCAGTTGTCTGGTCGCTTGCTTTTTATCTAACTCCATTTTCGCATGTACCTCGGTAGTGATGAGTAACGTCCACTTTGCATATCTGACATCTTCCTTCTCTTTATGTTTTTTCCCTTCCCTTCCCGTCCTTTCCTCCTGACACGTTTGCTCCTTTCTCCCCTCTTTATCCCCCTCTCCCTCTTTCTTCTTTTGTCTCCTAATGGTGGCCTTTAGGGCTAGGCCTAGATATTTTGCCCTTAAAGCTGCCCGCGATTCTTAAAATTGATTCGCTCCGAAAGAAGGTCTTGAGAATCTTTAAGATAAAATATACAGACTCGGCTTAGCAGCACTAAAGTCAGCAAGTCAAGGGACTGGTGTTTGGCTAGTCATGTGGACGAGCCCTGGGGCTCTAGCCCGACCAATGCATTATGGCGATGTAGCACGAAAGTCGGCAAGTCAAGGGACTTGTGTCTGACTGGTCATGAAGGTGAGCCCTGGGGCTCTAGCTCGACCAATGCATAGTGGCAAGTTAAGGGATCCAGCTTGGCTGGTGCGAGGGTTAGTAAGTCAATAGACTTTTGTCCGACCGATGTGTAGCAGCGAGTAAAGGGACTCGGCTTTGCTAGCGCGAGGGTTGGCAAGTCATGGGACTTGTGTCCAACTGCTATGTCGCGACGAGTCAAGGGACTCGACTTTGTTGAAGAAGATGCTTGTCCTACTAAAAAAATAACCCGAGCAACGTAAATAACCCAAATCACAAATGTGAGGTTTGCAAACCTGAATAGCTCCGCTAGAGTATGGTGAAGGTTGGAGGAATATCGGCGAGGCCAGTGGGGAGCCATATTTTGGTGATTGAGAAAATTCGGGTCCTCGCGATGCTAGGCAATTTATTCGAAGAGTTTTGGTCGTTGTAGTTGATTCTTTATCTGAAATCGGGCAAGCAGACTTGGATGAGCAAGGTTGGGCGAGCAAGTTGGTGGAGTATGTTGGGTGAGAATGGCCTGGTGAAGCATGTTGCATGGCCCATGCAATGTGTGTTGGAGGCTGCTCTTGTGCTGGACTTAGTCGTCTCCTAGAAAACTTCCAATCCAATTTCCCTTAGGTGATGTATTGTGGGCGAGTCAAACACTAGGTTGTTCCTTGTTCTCCATCACGTGTACAATGCATGGTGCACATTCCACATGCTTAGCACACGCATAAACACTAGTTGTTCACTGTTGGGAAGTTGCCCGCTAAATGAGGTGATTGTGCTTGCCGTGCATGTGGCTGAGGAACTCTTAGGCCTGGTTTGTATTCGCAAGTCATCTCAACTCATTTTAACTCATCTCACTACTATTCATTATTATTCATCAACTTTAACTCACAAATCTCACTACTATTCACAACTCATCTCACTACTAGTCACAACCCATCTCAACTCATTTCAACTCATCTTCGAATCCAAACGATACCTTAGAAGCATAGGCTATGCATGTGATGCCCGAGAAAAGTGGTCCCCTTCTATCACATGCCCGCTTGTGTGCGTGCAATAGCGTGAATGAGATATACAAGACTAAGAAGCAGGGTTTCCCGCGTGCATGGTCGGGTAACTTCTGGCTTGAACCAAGATGAATGTGGCCAGATGGAGTTTGTGAAGAGCTGGCTGTGGAGTTTGATGATTGTCAAGATAGTTTAATTAAAATATCTGCCTACAAGAGAGTAAATTGAGAATGAATAGTTCCAAAAGTGAGACTAAAAGTTAGATGATTAAAAGTTAGATTTTAAGACAAAAGCCTTGTCCTTTGGAATTACAAGTTTAGAGGAATAAATTCATTATTTACGTAGCTGATGGGCTAAATGGTTTTTTTTTTACCTGCAGGTGGTTAGGCCCAATCTCATAAGTTAAGCCCAAAAGCTCATCAATCTTTTGGCTCAGCCTCAAGCTCAAATCTTGACCCGTGTAAGGAATCTGCTACGGCTTCTCCTCAATACAGCAAAAAAAATCGAGAAGGGTCTCATCCTCTAGAGGGCAGGATCGCGAATCAGAGAGAAACAGTTAGAAGAGAGAGAATGAAGGAGATGTTGGAAAGGCGGGATAAATGGAGAGGAGGCACACGAGAGAGAGGCATCGATTCAGGACCACATTAAAATCTTTAGTCTGTTTTTATTTTGAGAACAATCGTTGGTATTCTTCTTGCTTTTTGTTAGGGTTTTCGAATCATCTATCACATGATGATTCAGGGCTAATTTCTATAGCTAGGGTTGCAGAGCAAAGGGTTTTCTTTCACCATTGCTGGTTGTTATTTGTTGCTATTATATTTAGCCTTTACTTGTTGCTATATTTTCATGCCTTATCTACTATCGGTTTGGAAGGATCTCTTGTTCTTGATCTGTTGTAGACTCGTGGCACAATAGGACCTTGAAATAATCAAGGATCCATCAACTTTTGAGTCTTGAGATGAAAGTGGATGACAATATAGTGAGTTTATTTCTATCGGTGTTTAATCCAAGTAATAGTGTTCGTTTGGTTTTAAAGTGTTAAATTCTTTATTGAGTTAGCATTAGCAAATGCGCCCAGCAACTATAACCTGATGGTAGAGGAAACCTTAACCCTGTACCCCTAGTATTTACGCTTTTTGACAAATACAGTTTCAGTTTCTAAGCTTTGAAAAGTTGCTTTGTATTCTTATTCACCTCGTTTCAAATATTAAGGCCGCAAATATGGTTTTATATTAATATTTTCCTTAGAGTAATTACAAACTCTTGCTTCATTTGTCAAACCATTAAATCATCCCACATTCTGTGTAAATCCAGTGCACACAGCTCACTTTTGTTCTCTTGGCAATTGAGAACAAATCAACTTCACAAAGGAGATTTGTTCCACCATATTCTACTTCCTCTTTGATTGATTTCATTTTATTTGTTTGAACTTTGCTGGATTATGTTGATATAGTTGTCCTTGTGGAAATGACCTTGGAGACTCTCACTACACTCTAAACCTGCTTTTATACTTGGAAGCACTATTTCGGTGAGTATCAAATTTTTAGCGCCGTTGCTAGGACAATTGGTGAAACATAATTTTTCTTGCCAAAAAAAAAAAAAAAAAAAAAAAAAAAAGAAAAAAGAAAGAAAGAAAGAGGAGTGTATCTGTGAACCTCTTCACAAAATGGGTAACAACTCTCACCCTTTTTGTTAAATAATTTTGTGTCTGTTTGTTTTGTTTCCTTTTTAGTTTGTCTTACACCTGTTCTTAAGTTTTTCTGTTTAGAATTCATGTCTGTTTGGACTAGAGACCAAGCATCACGACTAGCTAGGACTAAGTCAACAAAGTCTGCATCCATATCTTTTGAGTCATCCTCTGAGAATCTAAGTAACATGGAGAAAAATGAGCACTGGGAGTCTTGAATCAAAATAGGACATTAAGAGAGTACTTACAACCTGTTAGAACTAGCCCTCCTTCCTGCATTATTCAACCTTTAAATGTAAACAACTTCAATTTTAAACCTAGGATGATCCCATTGATCCCTCATTTTCATGGAATGGAATCTGAAAATCCTTACTTGCATTTAAAGAATTTGAAGAGTTGTGCTCTACATTCATGGATAGGACATGTACTGAGGAAGTGATTAGATTGAAACAATTTCCCTTCTCTCTTAAGGATAAAGCCAAAACATGGCTAAATTCTTTAAGGCATCGGTCCATAGGAACTTGGCAAGAGATGCAGATTGAGTTTCTTAAAAATATTTTCCCATGCATCGAACAAATGCCCTAAAAAGGCAGATTATGAATTTTGGGCAAAAAGACAGCGAAACTTTTTATCAATGCTGGTAAAGGTTTAAGGACTTGTTGAATGTTTGTCTTCATCATGGCTATGAACATTGGAGAGTCATTAGTTTCTTTTATGAAGGCTTGCACCCCAAAATGAAATAGTTTGTTGAAACCATGTGCAATGGTGAGTTCTTCGGTAAGGAACTTGACGAAGCCTTTGAATACTTCAGTTATTTGGCTGAGAATGCTCAGTCATGGGATGTTTCTGATGTTGGGGATAGGTCTGAAAATGTGAGAAGTACAGTTTGGGTTGGGGGGGGAATATAACCTCAAAAAGGTTGATGACTTGCATGCTAGGATACCTCTGATTTCCAAGAAATTAGAATCTTTTGAACTAAAAAAAGTTAATGAAATGCATGTTTTACCCCCAAATGCTGATAAATGTGGGATATGTGAGGACCAAAGGCATAGCACCAATGCATGGCCACTATACTTGCTTTTAAGGAGGTATTGTTAGATCAACCTAATGCTGTAAATATGATTGCTAAGAATTATTCAGAGCCATTTTCTAACACTTACAATGTAGGTTGGAAGAATCACCCCAATCTCAGTTGGAGAACTGATTAGCAAGCTTCTTCTTCTACAGCACCCTACATGCCTTTTACACCACCTCTAGGCCTTAACATTACCCCAACTAGCCCCATTTTACCTAGAAAAAGAATTTGGAGGAATCTATACAGCAACTCACTGTTAACCTCCAATAGTTCATGCAAAGCCAAGCAACCATAAATAACAAAAACTCCCAAGCCATAAATGACATAAGAGGAACACTCACAAAAGTGACCACTTCTTTGAGTGCCCAGGAAAAAGGAAAGTTTCCAGCCCAACCTCAACCCAATCCATAAGGTCAGCAACCTCAGGCAGAAGGGCCCAATGTGAAGGCTGTTAAAGCCATCACAACCTTGAGGAGTGGTAAGATTTTGGATAAACCTGAATCTAGCACTGGAAACTCAAGTAAGAACCTTAACTCAAAACCAGATGGGTAATTGCATGCTGAAAATTATGAGATTCCTCTATATATACCTGCTCCATTTTCCTCGAAGGTTGATTTTTGTACATAAAGAAAAACAAAATTCTGAGATTCTGGAAGTTTTCAAACAAGTAAGAAGAAACATTCCACTTCTAGATGCCATCAAACAAATCCCTGCTTATGTAAAATTTTTGAAGGATTTGTGTACTATCAAAAGAAAGTTAAATGTTCAAAAAAGGTTTTTCTCATTGAACAAGTTAGTGCCATCATCCAAAATCACACACCCCTTAAATACAAAGATCATGGTTCACCCACTATCGCTTGCATTATAGGTGATGCCAAAACTGGCCAGGCTTTGCTTGATTTAGGATCAGGGGTGAATTTGTTACCCTATAGTGTGTATGAACAGCTGGGATTGGGTGAATTAAAACCAACTTCCATAATCTTGCTACTAGCTGATAGGTCCATTAAAATGCCTAGGGGAGTTGTAGAAGATGCATTAGTAGAAGTAGATAGATTTTATTATCTTGTAGACTTTGTGGTGTTGGATATGAAACTAACTGCTCCAACTAAAGTCTCTTATGCACCAGTGATCTTAAGGAGACCCTTTTTAACAACCTCTAATGCTATTATAAATTGTAGAAGTGGGGTTTTAAAATTGAGTTTTGGCAACATGACTTTAGAGCTGAACATTTTCAATTTATGCAGGTAGCCTCAACAACTAGAAGAAGTGCAGGAAGTCAATTCTTTGGAAGCAATTCCCTTTGAAGATCTTTTCTTTATTATTGATTCTGTTGAAAATTTTCTGTCAACTGATGCTAATAATGTCTCTACTGTCCTTGTTGTAGGAAATCCAAGTGACACCCAATGGAGGCCTAAAATCGAGCCTTTGCCTCTCATTCCAGAGTATGCTAAGTCCTCAAGTGAGGAAAGCCCAACACTGGAACTAAAAGCCCTCCTAGTGGAGTTGAAATATTCTTATCTAGGCCCTGAGGAATCTTTTCTAGTGGTAATCTCATCTCAGCTCATTGTTGAGCAAGAGGGTAAGTTACTTGAGGTACTAGTGCAGCACAAGTCTGCCACTGGGTGGACCATTGCTAACATGAGAGGTATAAATCCCCTGACTTGTACCCATAGAATTTATTTAGAGGAGGGAGCTAAACCCTCTAGGGAGATGCAGAGAAAATTGAACCCTACATTAAAAGAAGTGGTTAAGAAAGAGGTACTTAAACTGTTAGATATAGGTATTATTTACCTTATAGCATATAGTCAATTCATAAGTCCCATTCAAGTGGTACAAAGAAATCTGGTGTCACAGTAGTCACAGATGAAAAAGGGGAATTAATACCTACTAGAATGACAACTAGATGGAGAATGTGCATAGACTATAGGAAGCTGAATGCAGCTTCTAGGAAAGACCACTTTCCTTTACCAAATCTTAGAAAAAGGTGGCTAGGCATGAGTTTTACTTTTTTTAGATGGCTATTCTGGGTATTATCAAATTGAAATTGCCCTTGAGGATCAAGAAAAGACCACATTTACATGCCCTTTTGGGACTTTTACTTTCAAAATGATGCTTTTGGCCTATGCAATGCCCCTGCCACCTTTTAGAGATGTATGTTAGGCATTTTCAGTGACTTAATTGATGATACATTTGAAGTTTTTATGGATGCTTTCTCAGTGTTTGGAAAAAGTTTTGACTCTTGTTTGGCTAACCTTAAATTGTTTTGGCCAAGTGTGAGGAAAAGCAGTTATTGTTTTGGCCTATGCAATGCCCCTACCACCTTTCAGAGATGTATGTTAGGCAATTTCAATGGCTTCATTGATGATACATTTGAAGTTTTTATGGATGATTTCTCAGTGTCATTTTATGGTGCAACAAGAAATAGTCATTGGGCACATTGTGTCTGAAAGGGGTATTGAGGTTGACAAATCTAAGGTGGAACTGATTGCAAATTTACCTATACCTAGAAGTGTGAAAGACATTAGATCTTTTTTAGGCCATGCTCGTTTCTATAGGAGATTCATTAAAAATTTTAGTTTAATCTCAAAACCTCTATGCCAGTTGTTGATGCATGATGTCAGTTTTACTTGGATTGAAAAGTGTCAAACTGCATTTACCCAGTTAAAAGCTATCCTCACTACTGCCCTTATAATTCAACCCCCTGATTGGACATTACCATTTGAAATAATCTGTGATGCCAATGATTTTGCTGTTGGGGCTGCATTAGGCTAAAGAAAGAATAAACTGCCTCATGTATATACTATGTTAGCAAAACTTTAAATGATGCTCAGCAAAATTACTCTACTACAGAGAAGGAATTGCTAGTATAGTATTTGCATTAGAAAAGTTTAGGGCCTATTTGCTTGGTTCTCCTGTCATTATCTTTACTTCCTATACTGCATTGAAATTTCTATTAACTAAGAAAGATGCAAAATAGAGGCTCATCAGGTGGATTCTTCTGTTGTTAGAATTCAACATCACAATAAAGGATAAGAAATGGGTGAAAAATGTTGTAGCAGATCATTTGTCTCGACTTATATTGAACTCAACCATTCAAAACCCCCCAACTTCTAAATCATTTCCTGATGAAAATTTGTTTTCAGTCCATGTATTACCTTGGTATGCTGACTTGGTGAATTTTCTGGTGACAAGTCAAACTCCAGCCCACTGGACAGCACAGGACATAAGAAGAATGAAAGTTGAAGCTAAGTTTTTCTTTTATGATGAGCCTTACCTGTTCAAATATTGTTATGACCAAAAATTAGGAAATGTGTTCCTAATAATGAGTTCTCTGCCATACTCACTTTCTGTCATTCTGAAGCCTGTGGTTTTCTGCCCACAAAACTGTAGCTAAATTTTATAAAGTGGGTTTTATTGGCCAACAATGTTCAAAGACACTTACATTTTTTACAAATCTTGTGAACCTTGTCAAAAACTAGGGGGATTACCAAAAGAAACATGATGCCAATGCAACCAATACTAGTTCTAGAAATCTTTGATTGTTGGGACATAGACTTTATGGGGCCATTTCCCTCCTCTGTTTGTTACCTCTACATTTTGCTTGCTGTTGATTATGTGTCAAAATGGGTTGAAGCCATACCATCCAGAAATTGTGACCATCACATTGTTTTAAAATTTCTCAAAGAAAATATTTTTGCATGATTTGGTATGCCTAAAGCCATAATCAGTGATAATGGAACCCATTTTTGTAACCAAACTTTTGTTGTTTTAATGAAAAAATATGGGATCTATCACAAAGTTTCCACACCTTACCATCCTCAGACCAATGGCCAAGCTGAATTAGCCATTAGGGAAATAAAACATATTCTTGAGAAAACTGTTAACCCTAATAAAAAGGACTAGTCTATGAGGTTATCTAATGCACTTTGGGCATATAGGACTGCTTACAAAACAATTCTGGGAATGTCACCATATATATTAGTCTATGGTAAAGCATGTCACTTGCCTGTGGAGTTAGAACACAAAGCATACTGGGCCATTAAACAGTTTAACTTTGATGCTGACCAAGCTGGTTCATCTAGGAAACTGCAGATTGCTGAATTGGACAAATTCTAAAGGGATGCTTATGACAATGATAAATTGTCCAAGGAGTGTATGAAGCATTTTCATGACAAACACATCCAAAGGAAGTCCTTCTACCCAAACTAGCAAGTATTGTTGTACAACTCCAGACTACATCTCTTCCCTGGAAAGCTGAAATCTCGTTGGAGTGGTCCATATTTAGTAAAACTTATTTTTTCTCATGGAGTTGTGGAACTTCTTAACCATCTGAATGGCAATACCTTTAAAGTTAATGGTCAGAGACTCAAACCATTTTTCTCAAACTTTTCACCTGAAGAGACCACCTTGAGTCTACTTAACCCCATTTATTTTTAGATAATTGCCTGAACTTGTTAATAAGGTTTTCCCTTTGGGTGTAGTATTTTTCTGTGCATATTTCCCTATGAACATTCCACACTCAGGTACTGCTCTCACTCTGCTCATTTTTAGTTTCTCTTTTGCTTCTTACTTTGCACCATTCAGGACAATGCTTACATTTAGTTTTTTTTTGGGGGGGGGGGGGGGGGGGGTAGGATTCAATTTCAGTCTTAAGGATAATTCATCTTAGTGTTGCACATCACAATGAACCACCAGAGGCATTGTCAATGATTGGTTTATAAATAGCAGCAACAACTCCCATTTACACTTTCTTGGGAAGCATGATCAGACTTGATGAAATGAAAGCTTGTAGAAATTTAGGTCAAGAAAGGGGTTTATTTATGTTAACATTTCTCTTAAACCAAGAATGATTTGTATATCATGTAAGGGACTTCTACTAAGTGTTGACACCATTTACACCTAGACAACTTGGAACTACACTTTATGGTTATTAAACTAATCAGACTAAGCAGTTGTTTAAGGTCTCTAATGAACCATATCCTATTGGCTTAGGAAGAGTGCTAGTAAAGTATTTATACTTGAGAAAAGGGACAAGCCAGGGATCCAAAAGGGAAAAAAAAAACCAATTTAGAGTAATAGAAAAGGTTGCCTACTTTTGGGACTCTTTGTATGAAAATATCTTTTAAAGTGTAGTAACGTGAAAGCCATTATTACAATGATTTTGAATTAGAGAGAGACTTTAGGGCCCCACTAGAATAGCTGCTATGGATGAGACAATTAATGACTTTTGGTGGTCAACCTTGGAATCTATACTTATTGTTATAACACACAGTACTCAGCAGTACTCACCTTGCTTTGATACTTACTTTGGTTACTAGACAATTCAGTGCATAAACTCCTTTTTAGAACTAAAATGTCTATTGCATTCTTGAATTTTGCCTGATTGGTGACTTACACTCACGAAGGGTAGAAGAGGAGTTTAGTTGAGACATCATGGTTTGTAACCAAACATTACATTTGCTAAGAGACTAGCAAAAGGTAAGTTGGGGGTGGGGGGGTGTGATTGTCAAGATATTTTAATCACAAGAGAATAAATTGAGACTGAATAACTCCAAAAGTGAGATTAAAAGTTAGATTTTAAGACAAAAGTCTTGTCCTTTGGAATTACAAGTTTAGAGGAATAAATTCATTATTTACCTAGCTGATGGGCTAAATGGTTTTGTTTTACCTACAGGTGGTAAGGTTCAGTCCTATAAATTAAGCCCAAAAGCTCATCAATCTTTTGGCCCAACCTTAAGCTCAAATCTTGACCCGTGTAAGGACTTTGCTACGACTTCTCCTCAATACAACAAGAAAAATCAAGAAGGGTCTCATCCTCTAGAGGGCAGAATCACGAATTATAGAGAAACAGTTAGAAGAGAGAGAAGGAAGGAGATGATGGAAACATGGGATAAAAGGAGAGGAGGCACACGAGAGAGAGGCATTGATTTAGGACCACATTTAGAATCTAGTCTATTTTTATTTTGAGAACAATTGTTGGTATTATTCTTGCTTTCTATTAGGGTTTTGGAATCATCTTTCACATGATGATTCAGGGCTAATTTCTACAGCTAGGGTTACAGAGGAAAGGGTTTTCTTTCACCATTGTCGATTGTTATTTGTTGCTATTATATTTAGCCTATACTTGTTGCTGTATTTTCATGCATTATCTACTATCGGTTTGGAAAGATCTCTTGTTCTTGATCTGTTGTATACTCATGGCACAACAGGATCTTGAAATAATCAAGGATCCATCAACCTTTGAGTCTTGAGATGAAAGTGGATGACAATGTAATGAGGGTTTTATTTCTATCAGTGTTTTAATCTGAGTAATAGTGTTCGTTTGGTTTTAAAGAGTTAATTTCCTGATTGAGTTAGCATAAGCATATGCTCCCAACAACTATAACCTGATGGTAGAGGAAACCCTAACCCTGTACCCCTAGTATTTATGCTTTTTGACAAATACAGTTTCAGTTTCTAAGCTTTGAAAAGTTGCTTTGTATTCTTATTCACCTCGTTTCAAATATTAAGGCTGCAGATCTAGTTTTATATTAATATTTTCCTTAGAGTAATTACAAACCCTTGCTTCATTTGTCAAACCATTAAATCATCCCACATTCTGTATAAATCCAGTGCACACAGCTCATTTTTGTTCCACCATATTCTACTTCCTCTTTGATTGATTTCATTTTATTTGTTTGAACTTTGCTAGATTATGTTGATATAGTCATCCCTGTGCAAATGACCTTGGACACTCTCACTACACTCTAAACCTGCTTTTATACTTGGAATCGGTTACATGTTAGCGGCCGCCATTGGATTCGTTCACTTCCCATGGCTAAAAGAGGCCTTTTGGCACTCCGTTAGAGGGGAAGGTCAAGAAACCTTGCACGGAAGATGATGAGGTGACCTGTGAATCAACGTGAATTCAAGGTCATCTGGGGCTTTAACCTTTTTCGTTTGGTGGCTCTAGCCATTTCTTGCTGGCTTCATCATCATCAGGGGCTGGTGGATTGACTCTGCGTGAATCACCCAGCCCGAACAACCTTGATGAAATTCTAGAACAAATGGAGGTCGATTTGGCAATAGCATTGGGTTTTAATGTCCTACACCTAGTCTACGGTCTGCTCCATCACCTTCCTTGGCTGCCCATTCTACCTCGCCAGGTGGTTGGGGACTGGTCAAGACTTCTAGTTGAGACAAGGAGAAAAATGAAATGGCCTTCTATTTAGCCTTCCTTGGTTCTCATGAACCAGTTTGGGCTTGCCTTTTGAGGGTGAGGAGGAGATTCCTGCACCTTTGGGTGATGGTGCCTAGCCATGTAGGATGACTTCTGGGATGTCTCCTCTGCCGGTGGTTGAAAATCATCGGGATGGTGCCGATGGTATTGCTCACACCCCTCACTCTATTCCCTCGATCGTTTACAGTGGCAAAACTATAATTCTTCCATTTGACCATAGGTGTTTGTCCCAAGAAAATCACCTGTGGACCCGAGTGAGGATGGCATCTCAATACCCTCCTCACCTTTCTTTGCCAACGATCTTAAAGGAGACTGGAGTCGTGCCCTCAACGTCTCCACAAGCAATGTGGAGCCTTCGAGTGAGCAGGGGCCAGATGTTTCCAAAGGCATAGACCTTCCACCCTGGGCTCCATTCTCTCCCCAATCCTTCCAGCTTGAGCAGCTGGGCGGCTTTAGGTTAACCTTTCGGGGTGAGTGGGTTGGTTCTTATGGATTGCCCGGGGCCTTCAGATCTTGCCCTTCTAGATCCAATCCGCGTGCTCATAGTGCTAGGTTTGAGTTTGTTTGTGAAACTGGTGACAAACTTAGGAGCTTCCTTTCCTCTGTAAGGTTTATCAACATTAGCATTCAATCCTTCTTCATTTGTCATTCGTGTACTATTGATATGTCTTTGTGTGCTAGGGGTTGACTCACTAGCTACTTGGATTGTTGATAATCGGGCTGAGCTACAAGATGAGGTCCGCACACTGTGGTCTATCATGGTTC
The DNA here is from genome assembly GCF_004785595.1 of Juglans microcarpa x Juglans regia. Lineage (NCBI taxonomy): Eukaryota > Viridiplantae > Streptophyta > Magnoliopsida > Fagales > Juglandaceae > Juglans > Juglans microcarpa x Juglans regia. The sequence continues at coordinate 17,893,726 of NC_054597.1, read as the reverse complement.
AAGCTCACTAGGAGGTCATCAAGGTCAGGGCTAAGAGGGATGATGTGGAAGCCGCCTTCAATCATGTGGATGCTTACTCCCGCTTCTTAGAGAGGAGTGTTTCTGCTCTTCACAAGGATGCCTTTTACCTTCGAGTGACTTAGAGAAATCAAAGGAGGAGACAACTCATTGCTACCTTGAGGCTAAGCTATCGGAAGAGGAGCGAGATATAGGGTAGGATCAGCTTACCCACCTAGAGGAAGAGCTGGAGAAGACTAGGGAACAATGCCACAAGTATGCGACCACTATGAATGATTGGAGAGGTATTGCCAGGATTTAAGTGCAGACTATGATTGCCTTAAGAGCCTAATGGAGAGCCTTGATGCTTGCTATTCTCTTGCCAAGAGGGAGTGGGAGAAGGTGGAGGCCAAATATGTCAAGCTCAGTGACTCCTTGTTACACACAAGGAGGAAAGTCTCCTCCCGAGACCAACGATAGCTACTTTGGAATTCGAGCTAGCTTCTTCTAGGGAGGAACTGGTCCAACTTTCTCCTCACTTTTCGGCAGCCAAGGTAGTTAGTAATAGGGTTAGGGCTATAGGTACAATCTAGGTTTGGAGAGGTTGAGAGACCATTTGATGGAGAACCCTCAGGCCAACTTGAATACCCTAGCCCTTGAGACTCTCAAGCTTGATTGCCAGTCACTTCAACTCCTCGAATATCTGGGCAGGGATCTGATGCTTGATGAATTCCGTCCTCCGGCCTCAAATCCTTGATATGTATTTTTCCCTTGACAGTTGTATTTGTTCCTTTTTTGTTGGTTCGAACAATATTAATATGGATATGATCTTCTTGCTTTATTGTTTCTACATTACTTTTCTTGATTTTTGAGTATGTGTACCTTGTCTCGTTTATTTGCTTGGATTTCATTGAATGTGAGTAACCCGAATGGTTTGGGCCCCATTTGGTTTACTTGGTGGATGAGACGAGCTCTCACCTTTAGTCACCTGAGAAAGCCTTTGATTAGTGATGATTGAATTTCTCAAGAAGGATGTTATGACCTCTTCATTCAATGTAAGATTCTGTGGGGAAATGAACACTTTGGGGGGGGGGGTGTTCTTTCCTCTGGTCGTCGTGCAAGCGCGAAGCTCAATTTTTAGATCTAGGTGGGAGATGGGCTCGACCAAGCTAGGTGGCGAGGAGAGAACACTTAGGAGAGGTGTTCGGTCTTTTGGTTGTCATGCGAGCGCAGAGCTCAGCTTTGAGAGCTAAGGGAGACGAGCTCAACAACTCTAGGTAGCGAGGAAGGAATACTTGGGAGAGGGGCTCCTTCCTTTGGTCAATGTGCAAGTGCGGAGCTCGGCTTTGAGAGTTAGGCGGGAGATGGACTTGACCACGCTAGGTGGAGAGGAGGGAACGCTTAAAAGAGTTGTTCCATCCTTTGGTTTTCATGCGAGTGTGGAGCTTTTGAGAGCAGGCGGGAGATTGGATCGACCGCATTAGGTGGCCAAGAGGGAACACCTAGGAGAGGTGTTCCGTTCTTTGGTCATTGTGCAAGCGTGGAGCTCAGCTTTGAGAGCTAGAGGGAGATGGGCTTAACCGTGCTACGTGGTGAGGAAGGAGAACTTAGGAAAGGTGTTTCGTACTCTGGCCAACGTGCGAGCGAGAAGGTCGGCTTTGAGATCTAGGCAGGAGATGGGCACAAGCATGCTAAGGGGTGATGAGGGAACACTTAGGAGAGGTGTTCTATCCTTTGGTCACTATGCGAGCACGGAGCTCGGCTTTGAGAGCTAGGTGGGAGATGGGCTCAACCGTGTTAAGGGGCGAGGAGGGAACACTTAGGATAGGCTTTCTGTTCTTTAGTTTTTGTGCTAGCACAAAGCTTAGCTTTGAGAGCTAGGCGGGATATGGGCTCGACCATGCTAGGTGGCAAGGAGGGAACACCTAGGAGAGGTGTTCCGTCCTTTGGTGGTCGTGCAAGGCTAGAGCTTGACTTTGAGAGCTAGGCGGGAAATGAGCTCGGTTGTGCTAGGGGGCGAGGAGGGAACACTTAAGGAGAGGTGTTTCGTCCTTTATCCATCATACGAGTGTGGAGCTTAGCTTTAAGAGTTAGGCGGGAGATGGGTTTGATTGAGCTAGGTGAAAAGGAGGGAACACTTGGGAAAGGTGTTCCATCCTTTGGTTGTTATGTGAGTGTAGAGCTCGACTCTGAGAACTAGGTGGGAGATGGGCTCGACCATGCTAAAGGGCAAGGTGGGAACACTTAAGAGAGATATTTTTTCCTTTATCCACTGTGCAAGCACAATGCTTAGCTTTAGGAGTTAGGCAGAAGATAGGCTTGACCGCGCTCTAATATTAAATACTAAAACACAATGGGGATGCAAACAATTTTTTGAGATGGAGATTTTACATGAAATACCTTTACCTTTACACGAGAGGTTTTTAGGTAAAATACTTCTTGAGGTGTTTTGTGTTCTACGGGCACTGCAACTCTTTCCCCTCTGTGTCTTTTAGCCAGTAGGTTTCGAGTTAGCAACAGGCTGTAACAACATACTACCCTTCCCACCTTGGCCTGAGCTTTTCTTCTTCTTGGGAAATTACTCCAATTTCCCTCAAGACCAGGTCTCCTACTTTGAACGATTTGGGCTTTACTCTTCTGTTGAAGTATTGTTTCATTTTCCTCTTGTTGGCTGCCATCTTTATTTCTGCTTCTTCCCTCATTTCTTCTACCAAATCCAACTTCTAGCATAATGCCTCTTCATTCGATTCTTCGTCAAATTATTGGATTTTGTAGGTTGGAATTCTCATCTCCACTAGGATCACTACTTCACTTCCGTAGGTTAGAAATAAGGGAGTTTCCCTCGTCGGGGTTTTGATGGTGGTTCAGTATGACCACAAAACCCATGGGAACTCTACCACCCATGCCCCCTTTTTGGCCGCCAGTCTTTTCTTCAAGGTCCCTACTAGAGTTTTATTTGTTATTTTGACTTGTCTGTTGGCTTAGGGGTGCCCATGGGAGGAGTGCCTGGCCTGTATTCCAAGCCCGACGCACCAATCTTGGTAGTGGTTGGAGTCGAAATGTCACTCCTTGTCTGCAATGATGACTCGCAGTATGCCAAACCTGCATACAATAGCCTTTTACAGAAATCTAGTGATTCTGGTGGCAATTATTCTTGTGAAGGTCTTTGCTTCCATCCACTTTGTGAAATAGCCCAATGCAACTATGATGAACTTCACGCTTCCTTCCTTGGGAGCATAGGTCCAACGATATCCAGTCCCATTGTGCGAAGGGCCGCTGGGATGTAATCAAGTTAGCTCCCTAAGCAGAATTGGCACATGTATTTAACATTTTGCGCATTTCTTAACTAATCATTATGCATCTTTGAGAGCTCATGACCAATAATAACCTGTTCTAATGACCTTTCCCGCACATTCCTTCATGTATTTTAGCCATCACATACTTGGGTTTCTTTTGGCAATAAGCACCTTAGGAGGGGAGAGGAGAAACCTCGCCTTTACAATGTTCCATCCAAGAGGATGAACTGGGCCGTCATATTTTTCACCTTCCTTGCCTCTTCTTTTTTGGGTGACAACTCCCCGATGGTTAAGAACTTGGTTTTCTCATGTGCCCATTCGGTACTCTCGCCCTTACTTCTAAGGCTTCGAGCCCAATGGTGGGAGTCTCCAATGTTTTAGTGGCCACTACCCATGGTTGGGTTGCTTCATCCATGCTTGATGCAACTCGTGCTAATATGTTTGTCTTCCAATTGTCCTTCTGGGGGATTTGTTAGATCATGAAATTTAAAAAAGTCGGGCTCTTCCCCGCTGTAAGTAAAGTTGGAATCTTTCACTCTTTGCCACATACTCCCCTTTGGTTCACCACCACTTGGGAGTCTACCTTTACTTTTACTTTCGTCGCACCTAATGCCTTCACTATGGAAAATCTTGCCAGTAAGACTTCATATTCTGCTTCATTGTTAGTGGTTTTGAACTCGAGCATTATCGAGTAATAGGTTTATTTGCCATATTTTGATATTATGTGCACACCTACACCTCTGCCTGATTGGCAAAATGAGCAGTCGATGTAGACTTGTCAGCGACTCTTGGCAGGCCGAGTGAGCACATCTTCAGGGGGGATTCGTCAACTCGGAGACAAAATCCTTCAGGCTTTGCTCTTTGATGGTGATTTGAAGGATATAGTCGATATTGAATTTGGTAAGCTCGATTGATTAGTTTACCAAACGCCTGGATGTCTTAGGTCATTGTAGTACTTTCTTAAGGGGGGGCTTCTGATTGATCATTATCAAGTGTGCCTAGAAATAGGGTCTCAACTGGCGGGCAGCTATTACCAATGCAATTGTAGTAGCTCCATCGGTGGGTACTTAGTTTCGACCCCCTTCAAAGCATGGCTGGTATAATAGACTGGCCTTTATGCCCTATCTTTTTGTTATACCAATATGTTGCCGACACAGCTTCCGCCATGATGAACATATACATGTATAGGGTTTCTTCCGGTAAAGCTTGACTCAGGAGGGGGGATTTGATAGGTATTCATTGGGCCAAGTAAAGGCTTATTCACACTCTTCGTTCCAATCATGGATTTTTCGTAGCACTCAAAAGAATGGTAGGCACTTGTCTATCGATTTGGAAACGAACTTGCTAAGCACTGTGAACCTTCCCGCCAGCTTTTGTACCTCATTAAGGTTTTGGGAGGCTTCATGTTGATGATGGCTTGAATATTTTTCAGATTGGCCTCTATGCCTCTCTTTCTAAAACCATGAAGCCAAGGAACTTGCCTGATCCTACTCCAAAGGTGCATTTCATGGGATTGAGTCTCATTTTATACTTCATGGGTTTGAGTTTCATTTTTTACTTTCAAAGGACTGGGAAGGCTTCTACCGATTCTTACCTTAAACATCCGGCTTACCAACCTCTAGTAGGTCGTCCCGTCATTCTTCAACCCGAAAGGCATTACATGGTAACAATATAGTTCTCGGTCCGTTATGAAAGCGATCTTTTCTTCATCGTTGGGACTCGTCTGGATTTGTTTATATCCAGAGTAGATGTCCATGAATCTCAACATTTCATGTCCGGTCGTCAAATCTACGATCAAGTTGATTCGTGATAAGGGAAAGCTATCTTTGGGGCATGCTTATTTTAGTTTGGTGAAGTCAATGCACATCCTCCACTTGTCATTCAACTTCATGACCAAGACCATATTGGAGAGCCATTCTGGATAGTGGGTCACTTTGATAAACCCTGTGGTAGGCAGGCCATCAACCTCTTCATCTATTGTAGCGCACTTCTAGATACTGAAGCTCATTAATTTCTGTCGGATCTTTTGGGCATCTGGATCTACACTCAAATGGTGTTCGATCACTTCTTTAAAGATTCCAAGCATGTTCTCATGACTAGGGGAGGGCAGCGGGGCCCTGCCCCTAGCTACACAGCCCCCGCCCTGATGGGGTGGTGGCTCCATCCACTAGATGTGGGTGACGAAGCAATCTGGCTACATCCGGGCACCCCTGTGGGTGTAGGGGACGGGCTATACTAGACCCCGATCCGTATTTCCCCTCCCTCACACCATATGTGTGTGTGTGTGTGTGTGTGTAACTTATACATCGATCAAAACAATGTTGTTTTCGGTATCCCCAAAATGACGTCATTTGTTTAATGCTTAAATTTCCCCCTTCTCGACTCTTCCCTCTTTCAGACTCCCTCAGCTCTCTCTCTCTCTCTCTCTCTCTCTCTCTCTCTCTCGCACCTGACTCATACGCAGACCTCTTTCTCTCACACGTCGTTGGCACCTCAAGTCATCACCGTCGCCCTTGCCGAGTTCGTGTATCTCTCTCTCCTAGGTAGTCATCTTGAAAGTAACTCGAGGACCCTAAATTAATTTTGAGTTTTTGAATTGGACTATGGAGGATGAGATTCATGAATGGATTTGAATGATGGGGTTGTGATTTGTGTCTTGTGGAGTATTTGTGTGAATTTGTGATTATGATTGTGTGAACTTGTGATGTAAAAGTGTAAATCTAGGGCTTCAATCTAAGACCCTAAATTAGTTTAGGGGTTCGGACTGAACCTCTAGATGATTTTAGGGAGTTGATTTCCTAAATAATTTAGGATTTCAATCCAAAACCCTATATTATATTTGGGGTTTCGATATTTAGGGTTTCCATTTGAAACCCTAAATTAAATTAGGAGTTTCAAAATTGAAACTCCAAACTGTTAGTGGTTACAATTTTAAGATCCCTAAATTAATTTAGCAATCTATATTGAAACCCCCAAATTTAATTTAGGTCAATATTGAAACCCCATATTTAAATTAGGGGTTTCATTGGGTATTCAATCTTGAAACCCCTATATTGAAAATTTGAAACCCTAAAACAGATTGGGGTTTCAAATTTTCAATATTGAAACCCCTTGATGCTCATGATTGTACAATTTTATGAAATTGTGTTGTGATTCTTGCATCATGCCATCATGTTATGTTTTTGTTAGTCGACGGGAATGGATAGCGAGGCACATCCAACCACTAGCCTTAGTTCTCCTGACCCTACCGACCCCTATCACTACCCCTACCCCTGACCTTACCCTAGACCCCATACCCATGGGCCCACCAAGTAAGAAACCAGTTTTAATTGTGTGATCTCACTTCATCAAAATACAAGATGTTGATCCCAAAAACCTCCAAGCTAAGTGTAACTATTGTGGTAAAAATATATGGATGTCACTATAGGAGATATGGTACGTCCCAATTGAAAGTTCACTTAGAAGAACAATACCAAAAGAGTCCAATTAGACGTTCTTTACAAGAAAAGAGTCAATCTAGACTTTCGATCGAACTTTATAATGGTGAATGGGAGTAAGGGGCAACATTGATGGGGTATACTAATCTAATCTGGAGGAGTGTAGGAGATACCTAACTTGTATGGTGATAGTAGACGAGCTACGCTTTTGGTTTGTGGAGGGTGAAGGGTTCCAAGCATACTCTAAGTACTTGGAACCTAGGTTTAACATTCCTTCTAGCCACACATTGGTGAAGGATATTATGAAACTATATGGTGTACATAAAAAACTGTTGAGAAACCAATTGAGGGATCAAAGAGTTTGCCTCACAACCAATACATGGAAATCGGTCCAAAATCTTAATTATATGTCTTTGACGTCACATTTTGGAGATTGTGACTGACAATTAAACAAAAAAATTCTCAAGATTTGTCAAATTGTCAATCAAAGGGTGGGACCATTGGAAAGGCCTTGGAGGCCGCAATAGATGAGTTGGGGTTGGAGCGGGTTGTGATAGTAATAGTTGACAATGCCTCTTCTAACTATATTGCTTTGGGATATCATAAGGATAACCTTAGAGAGAGAATAAGACAATCATGCATGGTGATTGTTTACATGTGAGATGTGTTGTACATATTCTAAATCTTATTGTGACTGACAGTTTGAAAGATATGCATGATTCGGTTGCAGGGGTTAGAACTGTGGTGAGGTTTGTGAGATCCTCACCGGCTCGACTTGATAAATTCAAGGTTGCAGGTATTGAACGGAATAATGGATTGTGTATTAATATTCTTACAAGGTGGAACTCAACCTTCTTGACGTTGGAGACGGATCAGGAGTTTAAAAAGGCCTTTAAATTATTTATTGGGTGTGGAGGACATACAATATGTCAGCCATTTTAGTGATGAGGGGGGGATTGGACAAGTCTTATGATGATGATTGTGTGGTTGTTGGGATTTTTATTGAATTTTTTTTAGGCTTTTCTACGAGGTCACAACCACTATTTTTGGTTCTTTGTACGTTACATTCAATGAATTTTGTCAGTAAGTATGTCAGGTGAAAAAACAATTGGATAAAATGTGGGGGAGTGACCAAACACGGTTGTGGTAAATGACAATGAGCATGCAGGCTAAGTATGACAAGTATTGGGGGATTTGAGTAGGTTAAATATTTTTCTATATGTGGCTATTGTTCTTAACCCCTAGTACAAAATTGATGGTGTGGTGTATGGATTGACATTTGTGTATGGGAAGGCATGGGAGGAACATATTGAGGCAAGGGTTAGGGAAACACTTAAAAGATCATATTGCAACACCAACACCTATTTCATCACCTCCTCCCAAAATTAGGATGAAGAAAAGCGTAGGGTAAGGTGGGGTGAGAGATTGGGCAGGTAGCGGATCTTCATATATATAGTCGGAGTTGGATAGGTACTCGGCAACGAAGATGTACCCATTTACACAGGGGCTTGATATCTTATCTTGGTAGAAGGTTAATGCCGTCAAGTATCCTATCCTTGGCCCACATTATTTTGGTCATCTCTATTACCTTAGAGTCGGCCTTTAGTACCGGGGACACATATTGGATCCATTACGGAGTTTACTGTCTCCTACCATTGTGGATGCATTGATTTGCACTCAAAATCATATCAATGGGCAGCCAATTCATATTCCAAAGGTGGTAGACTTTGTGGAGATGAAGCAAGAGATGGGTGGTTCACAACCTACATCTGGCAATAGCTTACCTTTGATATTGCTATAATATTGCTTTTACTTATAATATATTGGGTTATTACTTATATTCAAATTTAATTGTTGTAGGGACAATTTCGACAAATGCCCCTACGTCTACATCGGCCAAAATATGACTTCGTATTTCGATCCAACATTACTATTGGTTTGTATAATGATTCTCTTATTTATTCGTAGTATGTATACAATATTTATTTTTTGTAATTCTAATTGGTTTTTCTTGTATTTCTTTCAGCTTTTTTCGTCTCATTGTCAAATGCCCAATCTCAATGATCTCATATTAATCTCAATCTCGTCTTGGTTTATAATTTTATTTTATTTAACTTTATCACATATCTAATATTTATATAATGTATGTATTTATGATTTTTTTTTCTTATTTTGCTTGTCAGGTTTTATACTCTCACACACTTGCCTAAGTTCCAACTCTAATCCCAAATTCTCAATGATCTAATCTAAAATCCTTAATAGTCTCACTTGGTTTGTACTTGTAGTTTTATGTTTTTAACTGTTTCACATATGTATATATGATTATATTATTTTTATTTTTATTTTCCTATTAAAGTTTCTGATTTTATAATCTCACTTACCCACCACTCCCAAATTCCAATCTCAGGACTCAAAGTCATCTTGCGAGTCTGCTAGATATAATTTCTAATATTGTAATATTATTCATTTCAATTATTTGACAGTTTGTAATCTTTTTAAATCAATCTGTAGTTGTTTTAGATTAATTTGTATTGTTGTTAATGCTTAGAATACTTATATTTTTATATTTTTATGCTTTAGACAACCTTTGTTTAATTTTATGTTATATGTAAATTTTTAAAATATAGATTTTATTTTTTAAGATTTTTTTTTAAATATGGGCCCAAAATGGCTTAGAAATAAGTTCTGGGCCCATTTGTCCTAGACTGGGGCGGACGGACCAAGGGTCCAAATCCACACCCGTCACCCGGACGATGGCCACACCCCCAGGGTGCAGGGTTGGATCCTTGGGGGAACCCTACCCTTCTCTAGGGTGAGGGTGGGGTGCGAGGAGCTGTCTCCCCCACCCCAGGGGGTGCTAGTAGCACCCTTACTCATGACTCCAAGCCAAGATGTCTTTGTGTTTGGTGACTAATCGCTTCAACTATGACCTCTTTCCGGTTTCATCCGGGTGAGCTTCCTCCAGTGCCACCAATTCTAGGGGTTCTTCTGCCTCCCTTTGCTTTAGATTCCGCTCATCCCGAGTTTCCACCCCTCACACCATGAATTTAGGAGGTGGGAGTGGAAATTTCCACTCAGTTACAAGTGGTTTTGCCAAGCGCACATCTTTTCCCCTTGTCTTTGAGCTCCTGTACGTATCTCTCGCAACTACTTGCTCACCGCTCACTTCCCCACTTCTGCTTCCATTGGAAATTTCATCTTTAGGAGGTACATGGAAGTTATGGTCCTCATGCTGTTCGAAGTTGGTTGACTGATGATTGTGTTATAGGAGGAACGAGTTTTGACTACTAGGAAGTTTGTCATATTGGTGATCGAGCATGTCCCCAACTCGACTATCACAGGTAGGGTTATGGAACCCATGGGTTGTATGGTCACTCCCAAGAACCCCTTCAGAGGTGTTGGCTATAAACGCAGCCAGCTTTGGTCGATTCCCATTTTTGCGAACACATCTTAAAAAAGTATGTTGGCCAAACTTCTGTTATCTATTTGTACTCTTTGGGTGGTAAAGTTTAAGACTAGCATGGTTACCACTAGGGAATCATCGTGGGGGTAAATCAACCCCTCATGGTCATTCTCGTCAAAGGAGACAGTCATGGTCTTCTGGCTTCACGCCTGTTTGGCTTATCTCCAAACACTACAAATTTCTTTCCACCTCGCCTTTCTAGCGTATGCCATTCTGCTGCATGTAGACGAGCTACCTCTGACAAATCCTCTTGCAATGGTTTGGATTTCACCTAAGAGCACATTGTAAAACCCGTCCCAACACGAAGCCTGCATTCCAATATTTTTTATACTTGGGAAGCCCACTTGAGATTAGCAAATATTTCTTAATAGACTACGGGCCCAAAATCTATTTTAGCAGAATATAGATTTTTATTGGGCTTGATATTTAGGTTAAGATCTTTTAATGGTCCAAGTAAGATCTATCTAGCTGGTAATTGACCCAAAAAAATTTACAGGATGAATTGGGCTATTTTAGCAGTTGAGTCGAGGCTCATTATTATGAAATGCTCGACCCATAAAAAAATACAGACAAACCAAATAAATTATTTTGAACTACACTAACCAACCCGATCAAATCGTTAAGTTCATACGCTACACAAGATTTGGGTCCTGATTACGTCCAAAAAATAATGCGGTAGTTGTTGCACAGCTTTGGAGTGTCGATTCCACAGAGAGACAAATTAAAAGAATAGCAGAAGGAACAAAAAAACTAAAGAAAAATATTAAATGATTAATAGAGAACAAAGATTAATTTTAAATGCAAATTAAAGTGAAACAAAGTGACTAACGGAAAAAGTACTCAAATTTGACAACAGTAAAACGTCGGGAATCCCTTGCACAAATTCGGTATTTTAATTATTCTTAATTCATTGAATAACTCAATTGGAAACTCAATTCCAAAAATTCACAATCGAAAGGTAGAGATTTATAAACCAAAATTAAACCAAATGTAACACTTTGAAAAATCATTCACCACTTTTAAAATACATAAATTGTTATCATTATTGAAAAAATTCAGCGACGACAATATACTCAGGGAGCGATATTGTAACAAAGAATTAAATCAATATAGATAAATAATTGAACCAAACATAATCAAAGAGTTAATCCATTCAATAGAAAAAGAATTAATGAATCCATAAACAGAATAAATTCTATTATTATTTGGAGAAGAAAACATTAATAATGAATTGAGAATGATAAAACAAAAAAAGTTTTAGTAATTAGAAATTAAATACATAAATTAAAAATATCATCTACTGTGCAAGTTTATTTCCAACCCTATTTGAGAATTTAGTTACCCATAAATATAATGGACAACAAAAATCTCAAAAAGAAAATAAAGCAAACGGCGGCCATGGAAATTAATTTCGTCTCTTCATTCTTAAGTACTATGATGTTTCCTCTTCATTCTTCAGTACTGAGATGTCTCCTCTTCAAAAACTGTCCAATTTCATGCTAATGATGTGCTTATATAGGGTAGGAAAGAAACCCTAATGTCTTCATGATTCCCACAAAAACAAATCGCCTAAATTTTAGGACTCATTTGGCGGCCACATACGTATTTCAGGAGTTAGAATTTAGAAATCCTTATTAGAGACAAATTTGTAACTCTTTAAGATAGCTTTCTAAATCATTAAGAATCACATCAGGCAGATATGTGAGTAGAAAGTTATAATTAAAATGCTAAAGTATGTTTAGGTTGTCGCGTTTTGGACCCTGACTTTTTCTCTTGATCCGAATTACTATCAAATTTCATCATTATCCTTATTTGAAAAGTCCTACATTCATTGAAAGTTGTAAGATTGTTCCAACATCTTGCCAACTTGAAATGCCTTTAAATTTGATTGAGCTTTGACTTGCTCTTTTATAGACCTTGAATTTAAACATAAAAATTTGTTTAGGAGTATTCCAAAGTAAATAAAAACTCAATTCAAGAATATACATTAATTCCTATAATTTCTATTCATGTTTTAGCATTTTAATCTAATAATAGTGTATTTAGAGTGCACTTTTATACACTCATCACACCACTTAACTTGCTTATTGCTAGTCCCTAGTAATTTCTATACAAAAGAGATAAAAGAGACAAAAGAAAATATTAACATAGCCCATCAATTCACATTTTCCAGATTCACATATCAAAACAATCTAAGGAATTCAATAACTCATCAAGATCAATGCACATATAGCAATTCACAGAGTGTGTGTATTTTCCAAGCTATTACCACCTTAACACAAGTCTTGACACATGCAACATGAGGAATGTCTCAAGTAAAATGTTCAACTCCATAACTCACGGGTATAATAGTGTTTAGTGTAAGGGCTCTCTCTATGGAGTTAAGAAGTGGTGTACACACAATCACATAGAGATTTTGGTGATTATGAACAAGCAACAAACAATCATTGATTTTATGATAGAAATACTAACAAATGAGAATTCAACCATTGTTTCCACAAAGGCTTACTTGGGATCAAAACGGTCAAAACAAAATGTTGTATTGTGACTTAGGTTAGGCTATATGACAAGAAAAGGAAAATGACTAAAAAAATTCCAAGTACATAGCTAAGGATTCTTATTAAACATCTCAATAAACCACATTTCTCACTTGATGTACTCTTTAACCTTTCAAATCATCAAATAATGCCTCCTTTCTTTTTCCTTTTTGTTCTTTTTTTTCATTTCTTTTTTTTATAATTTGGTGCACAATTATATGTCACCCTAGTATTTTACTATTTTTACTCAGCCTTGTTATTTTTTCCTTTAGAGCTCACTCACTTGAACACCTTGTAACTCATGTTCTTCCATTTTCTCTCTTTTTTTTTTATTCCTTGCAAAAAAAAAAAAAGAATTCCACATCTAGTAAACACTTGGAAGTAACAAGGGTAGGGAAAATCAGTGTATAGGTTATACTCCAATGTGGAGAGGTATGGATACTGTATGTATATGAAGAAAAAAAAAACTATACGTGTTTCTTAGCTCAAAGTTGGCTACTAGGGATCTATAATTCGAATGGTTCACTTGAGAGGCTCAAACATTAATTCTAAATTGACCTTTATCATATTTGTAACACCCCGTATTTTAGTGTATTTTTACTGAATGATTATTTTTATTTATTTAAAAATTTATTCTCTTGTTTTAAAATTATCGGATATTTTAAATGGTTTATTTTATGATCTTTAAATTGTGGAAATTAAATTTGATATGTTTTCTTAATATTATTTATTGTTATGCATTAAATTGTTCTTCTTTTTAAATTAATTGATTGTGAGATTTAATTATTTTATTTTCATTGTATCATTACGTTTAATTTATTTTAATGGATTTGTTGTTTTAAAATCATTTTCGTTGGATCATTTTTGTGACCCAAGAGGTGAGGATTGGACCTCATTTCTTTTTCCCACTTTTCTTTTTTCTCTTTTTCTTTTCTTTCGGCTGCGTTCCCTTTCCCCCTGCGCGACACCCTTCTCTCCCTCTCTCTCCCCGTGCGTTTTCGTCCCTCTCCCAGCCCACCGCCGCCGCGCCCCCGTGGCCCTCACCGCCCAACCCATTCACTCCCCCACTGGCCGGCAACCACCTCCCTCCAATCTCAGCCCCTATCGCGCCGCTGTTAGCCTCCACGAACCGTCCAGGCCGCAGCGCATCTTGAGCTCCAGTGCCGCCGTCGCTCCACCTCCAGCCACCATCTCTTCACCACTTCATCCTCGACCTCATAGTAACCTAATGGACCCAACTCCAGCTCCGATCCGTCATGGTGAAGCCTATCTATCTCCATTTCCGATTTGGACATCTTTGGCCTAAAACCACCATTTGCGCCGCCACCCACGGCAAACCACCACCACCATTGGCTTCACCGACCTCTCTAGGCCCTACCCTATCAATTTCGGGTCTTAGTTTGTCCCCATTCAAAAGTGGGTATTTGAGACCCACGGCCACAGTGTATTTTACACTGTTTCGTTGCTGAGCTACCATCTTTTGTACCACCGTGATCCTTCAAAAATTATTATATAGCACTGTAAGTATTTTTCTAAATAACTATCGTAATTTAAATATATTTTTGCACTAACCCATATTATTGTGAATTGGTTGGACATGCCGGACTGAGTCCGAGGAGTTCGGGTGTCGGATGGATTGTGGACGGAGTTGTGTGTTTGGTTGGTATTGTGAATTGTTAGTTGTTGGTTTTGGCATTGTTCATGTACATGGCATATTACACGCATAATCATGTTTATAAAGGAAACAGATTTTCGTGTACATGCATTCATGTTCATGTGTTTCATGAAAACTGAGTTTTCATATGTTAAAAGATTTTGGGTGCGTGTGTATCACGACCCCAAGCCGAAATGGGGTATTATCTCGGTGGAACTCCTCTGGTCACTCAGGAGCGGAATATACTGAGTGACGTCCCCTGTGTAACACCCCGTATTTCAGTGTATTTTTACTAAAAGATTATTTTTTTATTGTTCAAAAATTTATCCTCTTATTTTAAAATTGGTTGGATTTTTAGTAAGTTTATTTCTATGATTTTAATTTGGTGAAAATTATTTTTATGTGCTTTCCAAATATTTATTTATTGTTATGCATTTAAATTACTTTTAATATTTAAATTAATTACTGTGGGATTTAATTATTTCAATTTGACTTTACCATTACGTTTAAATTATTTTGTTTAACTTGTGGTTTTAAAATCATCTCCGTTGGATCATTTTTGTGACCCAAGTTATGAGGATTGGACCTCATTTCTTTTCCCTCCATTTTTCTTTCCTTCCTTTTTCTTTTCTTTCTTTTCTTTTTTTCTTCTTTATTTTTCTCCTTCCCGCGCGCAACTCCCTCTCCCTCCCTCTCTCTCCGTCCGTTCTTCCTCTCCCCCAGCCCGCCGCCGTCGCGCCGTCGCGCCGCCGTGCGCGACACCGCCCAGCCGACCAGCTCCCCCTCCCTCCGGCGACCTCACCTCCCAAATCTCAGCCCCTACCTCGCCGCCGGTAGCCCACACGCACCCCACGAAGTCGCGGGCTACTTTCAGGCCAGCGCCGCTGTGAGCCGGCGGTGGCCTTCACCGCCCAGCCTGCTAGCTTCCCCAGCCGCCGGCGACCTCACCCCACCAACCTCACCTCCATCCGTGCCGCCGTTAACCACCAGTAGCCCTTCGAAGCCGCGGCACTCTTTCCGCCGTTGCGCCGCCGTCGCACCACCATTGGCCACCATCTTCCTACCACTTCATCCCTGACCTCTTGGCAACCCATTGGACCCAACCTCAGCTCCGATCCGTCACCGGTGAAGCTCCACCATCTACATTTCCGATTTGGGCATTTTGGTCTTCTACCGCCCATTTCGCCGCCACCCACGGCAAACCACCACCACCATTGGCTTCACCGACCTCCCTAGGCCCTACCCTACCATTTTTGGGTCTTCGTTTGTCCTCGTTGAAAAGTGGGTATCTGTGACCCACGGCCACAGTGTATTTTACACTGTAGTGTTGCTCAGACATCACCACTTGCAACTTCGTGATCCTTCGGAAATTGTTATATTGCACTGTAAGTATTTTCCTTAAAGAACTTTCGTGATTTAAATATATTTTTGCACTAACACATATTATCTGTGAATTGGTTTGTTTTGCCGGACTGAGTCCGAGGAGTTTCGGGGGTCGGATGGATTGTGGACGGAGTTGTGTGTTTGTTTGCATTGTGAATTGTGGTTGTTGGTTGTCGGTTATGGCTTGTTCATGTACATCGCATATTGCATGCATAATCATGTTTGTAAAGAAAACTGGGTTTTCGCATGATTGCATACATGTTCATGTGTTTATTGGAATTGGATTTTCATGTGAGTAAAAGGAAAAGAGACTGTAGGGATGGTGGTAAGCAGGGATGGTGGTTGTGTCCCGCCTGTGATTCCCGCCTACAGTGCTCTGTTAAGTATTCATTGTGTGTAAAGGAACTGTAGGGATGGTGGTAAGCAGGGATGGTGGTAGAGTCCCGCCTGTGATTCCCGCCTACGGTGCACGCGATAGGGATGGTGGTAAGCAGGGATGGTGGTTGTGTCCCGCCTGTGATTCCCGCCTACGGTGCACGCGGTAGGGATGGTGGTAAGCAGGGACGGTGGTAGAGTCCCGCCTGCGATTCCCGCCTACAGTGTCCGATAAATGGATTGTTTGTGTGAATCATTTTATGGGAAAATGTTTTACGGATATTTTGGGCCAAAATGGGATTTTTGGCGTGTGTTGGAAATAATCATTTTTCTGGGAAAAAATGGTATTTTATGGCTAAATGTATTTTGCTATATTGTTGGTTGCATTAATGTATTTTTATCCCGAGAGTTGTTTGGTTTATACTTACCTGTGGTACCATTTTATGGTATCGCAGATTTTGATGCAGATGATGATGACGAGCCTTAGCTTGGCTCCCTTGGAGGAGTGATCTGGGATTGCTCCTGTTTAGTGAGTTATGTTTTTATCAATTTATGTATTTACCTTTTGTATTATATTGGGATGACTGTATATTTTTAAAGATAAATTGTATTGAATATTTGTATTTAAATTTCTGGTACTTAGTTGACTTATTTATACTATCCGCTGCGTTATTTTATTTGTACACTGTTGCATGTACACACACACTGGCACTTCGTTGGGATGTGTGACCGTGTTGTCACCATCCTGACGTCACAATTCCCTTGTTTTTTGTACGTGGGAGTCGGGCCGTCACACCTTGGTTATCGCTGGGCGACAACGGGATCGAACGAGATGGTCTCGTGCCGACTTCGTGGTCCCTTTGCTGGCGAGGGCTAGAGGATGCTTGGCCACGTACGCGCTGGGCGCGAAACTGGGCTTCGCTCATTGCGTAGTGGGTGCTTGGCCACGAACGTGCTGGGCACGGAACTGAGCATCGCTACGAAGCCAGGACGTGCGGATGATCCCTATGGGAGATCATGGTGCATTGGTTAATAGAATAATGGGCTGTTTTCTGAGAAAATAACGTGTTGATTAAAAGGTTTTTATGTGATTCATTTTCTGGGAAAATGAGGTTTTATTGATTTGGGTCATTTTCTGGGAAAATGACGAAGTTTTATTTTTGGGCCAAAATGGGATTTTGGCGTGTGTTGAAAATATCTATTTTCGAAGAAAATTGTATTTTTGGATCTAATGCATATTTCATCATATGCATGCATGTTGGTCGCATTAATGTATTTTTATCTCGTGGCTATTTGGGTTATACTTACCTGCAGTACTGTTCTATGGTAACGCATATTTTGGTGCAGAGGAGGATGAGGGTGAGCCTGAGGAGTCGGCTCCGCCCGAGGAGTGATTAGGATCACTCGTATTCTGGTTTGAGACTTGTATATATTTTTATTTTGGATGACTGTATAACTTCTTAAAGATGATTTGTTTTGAATATTTGTATTTAAAATTCTGGTACTTAGTAGACTTATATATATTATTCACTGTGTTGTTTATTGTACACTGTTGCATATGCACATACTTAACACTATCGTTGGGATGTGTGACCGTGTTGTCACCATCCTGGCGTCTCGATTCCTGTGTCTCCTTACATGGGGGTCGGAGGCGCCACAATATCTTAAGTATATTCACCATCATACCACAAACCATACAATGATATTGTCAAAAGAAGTGCCCAATTTAAAAAAATCAATGAACGCTTATCACAATTTTCAGCATTTGTTGGCTCTTAATCTTTTCCAAAACTCATAAATAAAGAGTTAAGTAAAAGAGTTCTCTAAATACCTGTGTCAAACCACCATCTTACCATAAAAAAACTTGGATGAGTGCATTAGAAATCCTATAAGCACCTTAGCATAATGATTAAGATGGGTTTGTTGAATTCACTAAGATGACGATGAATAAGAATGAGTACACATGAAAAGGATGCACGTGTGATGCAAATTAAAAAAATTTGACAAATGAAAATATGCCACAGAGTTCCAACAAGTATTTTAAATACTAAATTTGTACCACTACCCCCAACTTAAATGAAACATTGTTCTCAATGTTTAAGAATCAAATTTAAATGAGGAGTAACTAAAAAAGGTATAATACACCTGATGAGTGACGTGGGTAGCGCGCTAAGCACAAACAATGGTAACCTGAAATGACAAAATGAAACTAACTTGGAAACAAAAACAAACAAAACAAAAAGGAAAAGAAAGAAAATAAGAGAAAACAAAAATTAAATAAAACAAATAAAGAAAAGCATACCTGCATGGTATGGTCGAGGTTTATAGACCGGATCCACAAGTGGAATGTCTTCCACTTCCAGAACTTGCTTATCAATTAATACTTTAAGGCATTGATCATTTACTTTAAAGATCTGACCATCTCTAGGGTCCTCTATTTTTATTGCTTCATCTACAAAAATATTATTTACTACAAAAGGGCCAGTTTACCTAGACTAAAGTTTTCCTGGGTGCTTATAGAATCTAGAATCATATAAGTATAATAGGTCATTAGGCTTAAACGTCTTCCTACCAATATTTTTATCATAAAGTGCTTTCATTTTAGCCTTATAGATTTTAGATTTCTTAAAAGCATCATTTTCAACTCTTCTAACTCACTCAACTGAAATTTCTTAAGGTTACCCACATTCAATTTCGAAGAAATACTAACAGGAGAAGTGTCTCCTAAGCTAAGAAATGCATACTTTAAACCTGAGAGCGGCGGTTTCAATTCCAATTTGGGACTCTCCACGCTTGAGAGAATTTATTTTTCACTTTTCTTATACAACTCCTCAAATTTCAGTTGCCAAGCCTATGTTCCATAATCTTGAGTTTCATAAAAAATAGCACAAATATCAACAATATCAGATGAATCACTAATAGTATCAAACTCAGAATTAACAAGGAAATATTCAAGAGGATCAAAATCATGAGTTGTGTGCACTCACTTGTCTATGAGTGCGTCAATCATGTATGCTTGTTGACTCTCATCATCTGCCAACTGATGTGGAATATGTTGACCTCCATGGTCATGTTTCCAAAAGATAGTTTCATCAACCAATTCCTACAGTTTATAAGTACATTCGCAATAGCAAGTAAATGTCTACCTAATATTAGAGGAATCTTAGAGTTAGACTCAACAACTGACTGAGTGTCCAAAATTAAAAAATCAACAGGGTAGTAAAACTTGTCAATTTAGATCAAAACATCCTTAACTATCCCTCTTGGTTTAAACAATCAGTCAATTGAAGCATAACAGAAGTGGGCTTAATTTTACCCAAACCAAGCTACACATAGATAGAATATGTCATTAGATTCATGCTAACTCCTAAATCTAGCAAAGCTTACCAAAACTCATGATTTCAAATGTTGCATGCAATGGTTGGACAACCAAGATCCTTGTACTTGGGAGGAATCCGCTGCTCAATTAGAGTACTAACTTGCTCTTTCAGGAATGCAATCTTCTTCACATGGTGCTTTCTCTTAACTGTATACAAATACTTGAGAACTTTTGCATAAGAATGAACTTGTTTAATCACATACAAAAGAGAAGATTGATTTTTACTTGCCTTAGATTCTCTAGGATTTCATTGTTAGGATTCATAGTTCTCTTGCGCCATATGTTGACCATGGTGTGTAGACTGAGCTTGAGAAGGAAACTTACATCACTCATTCACACTCAAGGAGCTCATCAATTTGGATACTTGGCTCTTTATCTTCTTGTTTTCTTCAACAACCTGTGTAATAAAAAATTTAAACTTTTGATTAGTTTTACCAAGTGCCTCAATAAAAGCATGCAAAGTGTCTTCTAAAGGACTCCTAGAAGACGAAGGTGCATGATATTGTGCAAGATATGATCTAGGGGTTGTGCAGGCGGCTAGTTTTCAGACTTCCAGCTAAAATTGGGGTGATTGCGCCACCCCGGATTATAGGTATCAAAGTAAGGTGTAAAAGGTTTCTTGTACATACCTAAAGCATTACATTGTTCCTCATACATCCCTCTCATCTCAGCAAATGTGGGACACTCTTGGGCGAGGTAATCTATCCTGCCACACACAAAATATTGTCCAAAAGACTCTGCATGGTTAGCTACGTGTGTTGGCTTTAAATCCTTAGTCTTTAACACATCTAGCTCCCTAGTGAGCATTTCAACCTTAGCTTTTAGGTTATCCTCTTCCCTGAGATGGTAAATTCCACCACTATTTAGATTTCCAGCAGGTCATAACCTATTTGTGCTCTCAGTAGCACTAGGTTCAATCTAAGTGTGAGTTTTTTCAGTAAGCTCATTGAGGTATTCTATGGTCTCATCAAGATCTTTCTGTAAGAACTCACCATTATATATCATCTCCACAAATTGGCGATCTCTAGGTGTAAGTTGCTCATAAAAATAACTCACTAAGCGTCAATTCTCATACCCATGGTGAGGACACATACTCAACAACTCCTTAAATCTCTTCCAAGACTGATATAAAGTATCACTGTCCTTTTGTGTAAAGGTGGAGATTTGTCTTTTTAAAGCGTTGGCCTTATGTTGGGGAAAGTATTTATTAAAGAAGACCTGGATCATCTTATTCCATAACCCAATAGATCGTGGTCTCAGTGAGTATAGACATTTCTTAGCTCTGTCCTTCAAAGAGAAATGAAAGAATTTAAATCTCACAACGTCATTAGTCGCATTTTGACTATGAAAAGTCGCAACTGCTTTCTCAAACTCTCTAATATGCATATATGGATTTTCATTTTTCAAGTCATGAAAAGTAGGGAGTAACTGTATCATCCCTGTTTTAAAATTCAGTTGGCGAGTATTAGCTGGAAACATGATGCATGATGGTGTGGCTGTGCATGTAGGGAGGAGGTAATCCTGAAGAGTTCTAGTGGGTTGATCTTTGTGTTCACTCATTTCTTCAGAACTAGATGGATTGTCAAATAAAGGATTTAAAAAGTTTGATTATAACTCTAGCACAAACCTACAAGCAAATCTACCCAAGGCCTATATCTGTGCATGCAAGGTAACAAAACACTAAAAAAAATAAAAATACTATAAAAAGAAAGAAGAAAAAAATAATGCAGCAAACTAAAAGAAGGAATGCAGTTACCGCCTTTACAAACTGTTAAAAATAAAAACTATCTAACAATTATTCTACCGTCTTCCCAGCAATGGCGCCAAAATTTGATTACACCCAAAGAATAACGCAGTAGTTGTAGCACATCTTTGGGGTGTCGATTTCACAGAGAGATAAATTAAAAGAATAGTAAAAAGAACAAAGAAACTAAAGAAAAATATTAATTGATTAATGGATAATAAAGATTAATTTTAAATGTAAATTGAAGTGAAACAAACTGACTAACGAAAAAAGTACTCAAATTTGACTAACAGTAAAGCGTCGGGAATCCCTTGCACAAATTCAATATTTTAATTATTCTTAATTCATTGAATAACTCAATTGGGAACTCAATTCCCAAAATTCTCAATCGGAAGGTATAGATTTATAAACCAAAATTAATCAAAATGTAACCCATTGAAAAATCATTCACCACTTTTAAAATACGTAAATTATTATCACTATTGAGAAAATCTAGCGACGACAATATACTCAGGGAGCGATATTGCAGCAAAGGATTAAATCAATAGAGATAAATAATTGATCCAAACATAATTAAAGAGCTAATTCATTCAATAGAAAAAGCATGACTGAATCCATAAACAGAATAAATTCTATAATTATTCAGAGAAGAAAACATTAAAAATGAATTGAGAATGATAAAATAAAAAAGTTTTAGTAATTAAAAATCAAATATATAAATTAAAAATACCATCTACTATGCAAGTTTATCCTCAGCCCTACTTTAGAATTTAGTTACCCATAAATATAATGGACAACAAAAATCTCAAGAGAAAAATAAAGCAAACGAGAATGATGGGAACCAAGGTAGGCCTACTCTTAAAGTTCCATTGCAAGTTCCAGATTGGTCAATTACAAGATCAATGGCCAAGAAGATCAAGGAAGCAATGCAAGGATTGGTGCAATCCACTTGGGATGAAGCTAGCAAGAGCTCAACACTTAAGATGGACTTAAAGGAAGGAGAACCAATTTTGATCCACTTGATCAAGCTGTGGAAGACATGACTTAGAGATATGGCCTATTGTTATTGGAGGCTTCCAATTTGGTTAAAAGATTTATTTTATTAGTTTAGAATAAGTGAGCTTGAAAATGCTTGGCCCACATGTCTTATTTCTAATGAACTAGGATTTTCGGGGAGGCCTTATATGTTGGCCAAGGGCTTATTTAGAAAGTTACTTTTTAGTAACTAGGGTTTCAAGAGAGGTTACTATAGCCACGACACTGTTTATCTAGGGGCATTTTAGGTAAAAGGGGCTTTATTTTGGTTAGAATTTTGATTAGGTTTCGTTTAAATACTCTTTGTAGTCTCATTTGAAGTTTTAGACAATATTGAATTTTCATTGTGAGATGAGTTTACTCCTCTTGTTCTTGATTGAACTTTTGAATTTATCAAAGGTAAATCACAACCTTTATGGCGTTCCTCCTTGTAATCAGGGTTTTTGAGACAGGATCTTCAGCGGGTCTAGATTTTAATATAATCTAGGTTTTTGAAACTAGTTCTCAACGGGTCTAGATTCTCCATCTATTGACTTGATTTTGACTTTCTTGGATGAGTTTTCAAATTGATTGTGGGTTCAAGGCATTCTATTCCTGCGGGTTCATATCATTAGGTATTAGACAGGTTTCTAATCAGGTCTGGTTCTATCTTTTATTTCTTGCATATTTAATTCTAAGGCTTCATTGTTCTAGGATTACAAAAAAAAAAAAAAAGATATGGCTGTCGAATTTCTTCACTATTCTTAGGGCTGCCAAATTTCATTGTTCTAGGGTTTGTGCTGGCTAAAATCTCTTGTTCTAGGGGATGCCGTATATCACACTTATTCTAGAGTTTTTGAGTTATTGTTAAGGTTTTCTCAATTGCTTATTCTTGATTGTGATCAAATCAATTGGTGAAAAGACAAGACAAGAAAAAAAATCGAAATTTTTTCTTGAGCCTTATCATCAAAAGGGTTGCATACATCGTTCTAGTTGGTATCTTGTCTTATAGTTACTATTTCATTCGTATAATTTCCTTGATTCAAGTATCATTTTTTATTCCTTTTATGTTTCTCCTGTTTTTGTTTCTTGGACCTAATTACTAGTTGGGATAAAATAAGGTTGCATTGTCTTGATTGAGTTCAATTAGTTCTTAAAAAACTTGAGTGGAAAAACTCTTGAGGTAAAAGGCAAGAGAGTGTGAGACTATTATCGGATAAAAAGTCAATTAAGAGTGAAATACGAGTGGAGTGTCATTATTTGAGTGTAAACACGTAAGAGAGTGTGTGAGGTTTTCTTTTTTACCACTAACATTCTTTTGTGCAGTACCTTACATTGTCTCACCGGAGTAGCTCATCACCAAGGGGGAGAGCAGATAACTCATCCTTTGTGTTGCAAGCCATGCAACAACAGTTTGAGCAGTTGAACTTTGTGTTGGGTGAAGTGAGGGATATAATAGATCATCAAGAAGTAGCGATTAGAAATCTACAACGTGGGAGAGATAGGAGGCGACGTGAGCATAGGGTTGAAAATGAGTATGAGAATGAAGGAGATGGTGAGGATGATGAAGACTTAACATCTGAAGTTAGGTTGGGTAGACATAAAGGAGGCGTGAAAGAGGACTTGAGGGGAACCTAAGGGGTTGTGATGGTGTAGATAAAGAGCTTGGGAGCATCAAAATGAAAATACCATATTTCTAAGGTAGAACTGAAAATACCATATGGAGATAGAGGACATGGAGCACATGGCTATGAAGGTGCAGAGGCAGTTAAAGAGAAAATGGATAGTAAGGTACACTTCAGTTTCTAGCGCTTCTTGGAAATCAAAGTGGGATAGGAATGCTCTAGCTGAAGCAAAGAGAAAGATCGAACCACCTAAGAGAAAAGATGAGGGAACTAGCAACAAACCCAAGGTAGAATCCCACCCTTCACAGAATAGAGATATTAAATGTTTTAAGTGTTTGGGTTCAGGGCACATCACTTCTCAATGTCCAAACAAGAGGATAATGATTATGCTTGACAATGAGGAGGTGATGACTGAGAGTGAGGATGATAGTGATGAGGTGCTCGAGTTGGTTGATGCTAGTGATGATGATGGAGTGGTATACCCCATGACAGGTGAGTCTCTTGTTTCTAGGCGTGCTCTCAATACACACATTAAGGTGGATGATGCAGAGCAACAGAGAAAAAATATTTTCCATACTAGATGCCACGTCAACAATAAGGTATGTAGTATGATCATTGATGGGGGAGTTGTACTAATGTGCCTAACACTACTTTGGTTGAGAAATTGAATTTACCAACCTTAAAACACTCTAGACCATACAAATTGCAGTGGTTGAATGATTGTGGGGAGGTTAGGGTGGACAGACAAGTGTTAGTTACTTTTTCTGTTGGAAAGTATCAAGATGAGGTACTTTGTGATATTGTGCCTATGCATGCTGGCCATATTTTGTTGGGGAGGCCATCACAGTATGATAGGAGGGTGGCACATAATGGATTCAAGAACATGTGTAGCTTTGAAAAGGAGGGCAAAACAATCAAGCTTACTCCTTTAACTCCAAGCCAGGTCTATGAGGACCAACTGAAACTGAAAAGTGAGGTTGCTCAGAAAAGAAAGAGTAAAAATGAGAGTGATCAGAAAAGAAAGAGTGAAAATGAGAGTGATAAAAAAAAAAGAGTGAAAAAGTGATTGAGAAAAAAAGAAAGAGTGAGAGTGAAAATGAATGAGCAAAAAAGAAAGAGTGAAAAAGAAAGTAGAGAGGTGGCTGAGAATAAAGAAAAAAGAGTAGAGTCACGAGAGGAAAAAAAAGAGTCTGCAGAGAGTAAAGAAAAGACAAAAGTGGGTTTCTCTGCAAGAGAGATTGAGGTTAAGAGGACTTTCTTCGCAAATCGCCCTATGATTTTTCTTGTCTATAAGGAGTCTTATCTTACTCTTGATGAAACTAACCAGTCTCTTCCTAGTTTGGCTATTTCTTTGTTGCAGGAGTTTAATGATGTATTCTCGGAGGAGATGCCAAATGAGTTGCCACCCATTAGAGGCTTTGAGCACTAGATTAATTTTGTACCCAGAGCTGCTATTCCAAACCGACCAGCCTATAGGAGTAATCCAGAGGAGACAAAGGAGTTTCAAAGGCAAGTTGAGGACTAAGGGTACGTGAGGGAGAGCATGAGCCCATGTGTAGTACCAGTGCTACTAGTAGCAAAGAAGGATGAGACGTGGAGGATGTGCATTGATTGGAGGGCGGTCAACAATATCACGGCAAAGTATCGCCATCCCATTCCTAGATTAGATGATATACTTGATGAATGGCATGGCTCATGTATTTTCAGTAAAATTGATCTTAAAAGTGGGTACCATCAAATTAGAATGAAAGAGAGTGATGAATGGTATACTGTTTTTGAGACTAAGTATGGGCTTTATTAATGGTTAGTTATGCTAGTTGGACTTACAAATGCGCCCAGTACTTTCATGAGATTAATGAACCATGTCCTACGTGCGTTCATAGGCAAGTTTGTAGTTGTGTACTTTGGTGATATCCTAGTATACAGCAAGGACTTAAATGAACATATTGAGCATTTGAGATATGTGTTTGATGTGTTAAGACGAAAAAAATTGTATGCTAATTTCAACAAATGTGCCTTTTGCGTGGAAAAAGATTTTTTTTTTTTGTTATGTTCTTAGTACAAAAGGTATTGAGGTGGATGAAGAGAAAGTCAAGGCCATAAAGGAGTGGCCAACACCAAAAAGCATTACTGAGGTAATAAGCTTTCATGGCTTTGCTAGTTTTTATCGGCGTTTTGTTAAAGCTTTTAGCACCATTGCTGCACCCCTCACTAAGGTAATTAAAAAGAATGTTGGGTTTCATTAGGGGCTAATCAAGAAAATGCTTTTGCCACTATTAGAGAAAGGTAGTGCTCTGCACTTGTGTTAGTATTACCTGATTTTAACAAAACTTTTGAGATTGAATGTGATACCACAGGAATAGGGATTGGAGCCGTTTTGATGCAGGATGGGCGGCCCATAGCCTTCTTCAGTGAAAAACTAAGTGGGGCATCCCTGAAGTACCCTACTTATGACAAAGAGCTTTATGCTCTTGTTCGTGCATTAAAGACTTGTCAACACTACTTGTGGCCTAGGGAATTCGTGATCCACACCGATCATGAATTATTGAAGCATCTCAAGAGTCAAGGTAAGTTGAATAAAAGGTATGCTGGATGGATGGAATACATTGAGACATTTTCCTATGTCATCCATTACAAGCAAGGTAAAGAGAATATTGTTGCTGATGCTCTATCCCGGAGGTATGTACTTCTTACTTTTATGAGTGTTAAAATGCTTGGGTTTGAATATGTGAAAGACATGTATGCCGATGACGCTGACTTTTCTGATGTGTACATGGCATGTGATAAGGTAGCATTTAGTAAGTTTTACAAGCATGATGGTTATTTGTTTAAAAAAAGCAAACTTTGTGTGCCAAGTTGTTCTATACGTGAGTTATTGGTGTGTGATGCACATGGTGGGGGATTAATGGGACACTTTGGTATCAAGAAAACTTTAGACATTTTGCATGAACATTTCTTTTGGCCTAAAATGAAGAGAGATGTTAATCGCATTTGTAGAAGGTGCATTACATGTAGAAAGGCCAAATATAAGGTTTTGCCACA
This sequence comes from Juglans microcarpa x Juglans regia, assembly GCF_004785595.1. NCBI lineage: Eukaryota > Viridiplantae > Streptophyta > Magnoliopsida > Fagales > Juglandaceae > Juglans > Juglans microcarpa x Juglans regia. Next base: position 17,866,780 of record NC_054597.1, on the reverse strand, counting down.
TGGGTTCTATACACCCTTACCCGTTCCTAGTGAACCAAGGGTAGATATATCTATGGACTTTATTTTGGGCCTACCTAGGATAAAAAGGGGTAGAGATTCTATTTTTGTAATTGTGGATAGATTTAGTAAGATGGCACATTTTATTCCATGCCATAAAACAGATGATGCCACAAACATAGCTGACTTGATTTTCAGAGAGATAGTGTGACTCCAAAGTGTACCTAGGAGTATTATTTCTGATAAGAATGCTAAATTCCTTAACTACTTTTGAAAGGTGTTGTGGGGGAAATTGGGTACTAAGCTCTTATTTTTCACTACTTGTTATCTGCAGACTGAAGTAGTTAATAGGGCTTTAACTCAACTTTTATGCACTGTTGTTCATAAGAATTTAAAAACTTGGGAGGATTGTTTGCCATTTACAGAGTTTGCATATAATAGGACCATGCATACTCCTACTTCATATTCTTCTTTTGAAATTGTTTATGGTTTTAATCCACTTACTCCTTTAGATTTGATGCATTTACCTATTGATGGCAGGAGTAGCTTGGATGGACAAAAGAATGCGAAGTTGGTGAAGTCACTTCATGAGAGGGTACGGCTTCAAATTGCCAAAAATAATGAAAGTGTTGCTTCCCAAGTCGATAAAAAGCGAAGGCGTGTCATCTTTGAACCAGGAGATTGGGTTTAGGTTCACATAGGCAAAGAAAGATTCACAGCACATAGAAGGACTAAGTTGCATCCTCGAGGAGATGGACCTTTCCAAATTCTTGAGAAAATTAATGACAATGCATGTGAAGTAGATCTTCCAGGTGAGTATAATGTTTCTGTTACTTTCAATGTTTCTTATCTTTTTTCTTTTGATGTAGGTGAAGATTCGAGGTCGAATCCTTGTGAGGAGAAGGGGAATGATGGGAACCAAGGTGGGCCTACTCTTAAAGTTCCATTGCAAGTTTCAGATGGGCCAATTACAATATCAAGGGCCAAGAAGATCAAGGAAGAAATGCAAAGATTGGTGCAATTCACTTGGGATGAAGCTAGCAAGAGCTAAACACTCAAGATGGGCTTGAAAGAAGGAGAACCAGTTTTGATCCACTTGATTCAAGTTATGGAAGACATGACTTAGAGATAGGGCTTATTGTTATTGGAGGCTTCCAATTTGGTTACAAGATTTATTTTATTAGTTTAGAATAAATGGGCTTGAAGATGATTGGCCCACATGTCTTATTTCTTATGAAGTAGGGTTTTTGGAAAATCCTTATATTTTGGCCAAGGGTTTATTTGAAAAGTTCTTTTTAGGAACTAGAGTTTCAAGATGTATTGTAGCCGCGACACTGTTCATCTAAGGGCATTTTGGGTAAAAGGGGCTTTATTTTGGTTAGAATTTTAATTAGGTTTGATTTAAATACTCTTTGTAGTCTTATTTGAAGTTTTAGACAATATTGAATTTTCATTGTGAGTTGAGTTTACTCCTCTTGTTTTTTATTGAACTTTTGAACTTATCAAAAGTAAATCACAACTTTTGTGACGTTCCTCCTTATAATCTGGGGTTCTTGAGCAGGATCTTCAACTGGTCTAGATTTTACTATAATCTAGATTCTTGAAATGAGTTCTCAATTGGTCTAGATTCTCCATCCATTGACTTGATTTTGGCTTTCTTGGGTGAGTTTTTAAATTGATTGTGGGTTCAAGAGATTCTATTCCTACGGGTTCATATTAAACGACGGCCATGGAAATTAATTTCGTCTCTTCTTTCTTCAGTACTGAGTTGTCTCCTCTTCAAAAACTATCTAATTTCGTGCTAATAATGTGCTTATATAGGGTAAGAAAGAAATCTTAATGTCTTCATGATTCTCTTATAAAAAAATGGCCTAAATTCTAGGACTCATCTTGGCAGCTACGTATGTGCTTCAGGAGTTCAAATTTAGAAATCTAGAGACAAATTTGCAGCCCTTTAAGATAGCTTTCCAATGCATCAGAAATCACATCAATCTGATATGTGAGTAGAAAGTTAGGATTAAAATAATAAAATATGTCCAGGCTATCTCCTATAAAGTTTTGGACTCCGACTTTTTCTCTTTATCCGAATTACTATCAAACTCCATCATTATCCTTATTTGAAAAGTCCTACACTTATTGAAAGTTCTTAGATTGTTCCAACATCTTGCCCACTTGAAAGTCTTTTGAATTTGACTGGGTTTTGACTTGCTTTTTTATAGACTTTGAATTTAAACATAAAAATCTATTTATGAGTATTCCAAAATAAATAGAAACTCAATTTAAGAATACACATTAATTTCTATAATTTTTATTCATATTTTAACAAGTCCAATAATAGGGTATTTAGAGTACACTCTCATACACTCATCAGGTCCAAATATTTGAAATGAACCCTACCTGATCATCCCCAAGGCTCACACTCGTTTGCTCTAAATCGGGAGACTAACGTGCAGTTATTTCTTTAGAAACTCCCAACCACAGACGACTCTACGCCCATGCACATACACATTTCTCCTTCCCTCATCCCTAGGGTTTTCCAATGATCTATATATATACACACACTTAAATGCACAAACCCACTCATGGCAAACCCTTGCATGTAAATCATCTTCAACCTAGGACAAGGGTTGCCACATTCCAGACCTTTTCTATTCTACTCTCAAGAGCTTCACTGCCTAGCCATAGCTTCCTCCCCAAATCCAAGCTTCTCCCTTCTGCCAGCCACCCATCTAGCAATCCACCGTGCAACCCACACCCAGGTTGTTTCTCTATCACCAGTGGAAGCCATCTCATCCATAGTTGCATCGTGACGTCCATACCAAGAGCCATGATAGAGCACAACCGCGTATGATCACCACCCAACTCTGTCGAGTTCTCTCCTACATGACGGAAGCCTCCAAGCCCACTGTTTCAAATCTCCAACCCACACCACTATAGTTCACCCTAAACCAGGTGTAGGATTCTAGGAACCCCACCACGCAAGCCTCCATCATCCTCTATTTCAAGCACCCAGAACATAGCAAGAAAACCCCTCCCCTCGTCCTTCATTTTTCAACCCCGTTACACAACTAAAGCCACCACACGTTACTCCAGATCCATCTCACGCCTCCTCGCTGTCTCACGATGAGCTCTCTCTCTCTCTTCCTCAAATCATATTCTCTCTCTCTATTTCTCCCTCTCATGTCTCTCTCTCTACACTTTCTCTCTCCCTTCCACAATGGTTTGCCACTGCGCCATGCCGCTTACGCCGCTCATTGCTTCTCTCGATAAGTCCTCTGCTGCCATCTACCGACAACGACGTTGAAAGTGTTTGTTTAACTTTCCCCTAAGGCTTTTACGTTAAAGTTTTTTAGATTAAATTATAGTTATGCCCTTTTAGTCACAAGCTGAGACAAATGTGTGTTGAACAAGTGATTTAGGTGGGGCATGATTTTTCAATGGACCTCAGTTTGATTACAGAAAATTATTATGTTATTTTGTATGGGTTTTGTCTCACTTTATATTAGCCCAAAAAGTTTGATTAACAATAAATAGTTAAGGATTTAAATTATATTAGATGGAATTAAATTTTTTTATAGTTAGATTTCAGTAGCAAATAATTCAGAGGTTATTGTTGTAGTCGAAGAAATTAAGTGAATATCAATTAATTAGAGAGCGATGATATTTTAGGGTTACTAGAATCTTAGAACTTTTGGAAAGATGGGTTACTTTAGTATTTTTGGCTTAAATATCAAAATATGTATTTAATTAGAGATTAAGTAAGTTATGTGTCTATTTTATAAGTGATGATGATTAATATTCGTTTGGCACTATTGTGAAAAAATTCAAAAAAGTTAAGACGTCTAGGTAAGCGGGATTCCTTTACTAGACTTTGCATAAAATGATTGGACTAAGGTTAATTTTATGAAAAATATGTATGTTTTGTTATGAAAAGAAATTTGAAACAACCTCAATTATTTGTTCTGCATTACTTATGAAATCTTTATAAAAGAGAAAATATTTTCTTTCTGACTAGTGTAGATATGAGCTATTTTTAGCATTATGCTTCTGAACTGTTCAAAAAGGAGCGAATATGAAAATTTGTGTATAATTATCTGACTATGATCTGATTCTATTGTATTCTGAATATGTTCTATACTCTGATATGATATGATGTGACCTCTAAAAACCTCTAGCATGACATTTTGTTTCTGTTCTATTCTGACCTTACCACAGGTGTAAAACTGTTACATCTGTTCGGGTTTGTACCAACTTTTCTATTTCCGATGCACCCACTTTGGAAGCCAAAGTGATTTTCTGTTTGATCTTTCCTATGTACACGCTCGAGGTTCCAAGAATGGATTAGAGGAAGATTTCACATTTTATTTCTGCTCGGTTGGCCACCGGAGTTTGTACAACCCTACCACAGGGGTTAAACATGAAATTCTATTATGATATGATTTTTCAATTATGTTATACTAAAAGAATTTTGAATAAAAATATTTCTGAACTTTCGCTCTGATATTTCTTATAGCATATTTTGATTCTGCATTCTAAAAATAAAAATGTTTTGTTCTGCATTTTGAAATCTATAAGTGCTCATGTTTACATACTAGTATATGTTCTCTATTTACTGAGGTGTTGATAACTCACCCCTTATCTCCACAATATTTTTCAGATAATTTTGATGGTTCAGTTGGAAATCAAGAATAGGAAACTTGAGGAAGATTAGATGATAGTAGAGGAATGAGTGCCAAATGGTACAAGTAATTATTAGAGAGTCCTATTCAGTAAATTTATTATTTTATGCGAATTGAGTATTTTGAGACGTGGATATTTTTAGGCTTTCTGGAGATTTTTAGTTTGTTATGTTGAGGTCTTTATTTGGTGTCCATGTGGAGGAATATAAATCTTTTGTTGAAACAAGTATATTTATATTTTATGGAGTCTTTGGAGTATATATAATTGTGTTATGGAGATGATTTTAGGCTACCAGAACTAACTCTCCTGACCTTCGAGATCGGGGTGCTACTATTGGTATCAGAGCCAGGTTTGAGGTTCTACAGACTATAACATATGAGGTTTTGGATATCTGTGGTTTAGGAAGTAACTTCAGATTTGAGGTGTAGAAATTTGAGGACTAAGAGATTATTATGTGTATATTTAAGGTTTGAGATTCTGCAAACTTTCTGAATTGAGTTTGTGGACATCTGAGGTTTAGAGATTTTGCAAACTTTACAAATGATTTTGATGATATTTGAGGTTTTAGAGTTTGTGAAATTTGGAGAACTGGTTTCAAGATATTTGAGGTTTTAGATAAGCATCTAGGGCTCAGATATTAGAGCTATGCATAAGCTTAAGGAAATACTAAGCTTCAAATCCAGTAGATTTTAACGTATGAACAGATCTGATTTGGTGTTTAGCTTCTGATCTAGTAGGAAAGTTTGCTTTGAGTAGTTGAGGTAAACTTGCTTTGATTTGGACTCTTGCTTCTGTGGGGCCCCTATCCCCATTCATGTCTCCTTTACTCCCCTGCCTAGGAAATCAGTCACCCAAGGGTTCCATCTTCCTACATTTCTTCTATCCGCCACTTAAGGTGATGACAATCCTTTGTCCGTTGTCCCTCTGTGTTACTATATCTACAATATTTGTGAGTCTTTCAACCTTGATTTTTGTTACCCCAATACTGTTCCTCGGTCCTCGCCTGCATGTTCTTGCTCAAGTGTATTTTCCTGGAGGGTGCTCCACTATCATTCCTCCTATCGTATTGTCCTTTATTTTTTACTCCTTTTCTCAACCTCTCCCGCTAGTGGTTCCCTTGGATTTATTCTCTACCTGCTCCAAATTAAACTTTCTCGGGGCAGTCAGGGCCCAAAGGGTATATTTGACATTAACAAAGTCATCAACCAGGTCCATGAGTTCCCGTAACGTGGTGGGTCTTCCTCGCCAATTCTACCATGAAAGGGTTCCTAGGCCAAATGCTACCCAAAAGTGCTACCAGCGTAATCTTTTCATCTTAGTTGTCTGTGATCATGCACTCCTTGTTTTACAGTGAGGAGGTAGGCAGCCGGTCGCCTTCTCCCACTGGCCATGAATTGGATCAAGAGCTATCTACCCAGCTCCTCGTAACTATCGATGGTGCTTGGCGGGTCCCTTGAGTGTCAAGGGAAAAGCTCGACATGCAATCTCTCCAGGAAAGCCACGGATCATGTGGGCCTTAAACGTCTCTAGATGCTCGACCAGATCCTTAGATCCGTCGTACAATTCCATTTGAAGAACTTTGGATTTTGGTGGAAGCAGCATTGCTATCACCTCAACATTGTTAGGGAGATCCGTGCTACTAAGCAACTAGTTGACAGAGGAAGATGCTCCTATCTTCCTGACCATTTTCTCGTACTTATCCATGAGGCTATGTAACTCCTAGTGTGTCCTCTTCTTCTCCTTGTCGTCGGCACCACTCCACCAACACTTTGTGACTCCGCTTTGGTTCACTTGTTTTGGCTTTGTGCAAACCTTCCCTAGATTCAACATTTCTTTGCTTCAAGATTTCATTTTCATATTGGAGATTCTCCATTTACAATGTCATCTTCTTCATCCGCTCCTCCATCTCTGCAAATCTCGCATCCATGTTCATTGAGGTAGCTTCTTGATTGCGAGTTGCATTAGAACACGTTCTAGTAGGCATTCGAAAAGCATGTTGATTTACTTCCAGTAAATCCCACAGATGACTCCAATTCTTGATGATGTATTTCGTACCACATCCAATGAACTCAATCAACCTACACCAAAAGAAGCGTAAGGACTCGATGGGTTGGAAACACTTCCAATGCCTAAGTTAGTGTTTATGATGGAGAAATATGAAATCAATGGAGTTGTAAAAGTTACCTTGAATCATTAGTCAATGCCAGTTATATAGACTCTTATTCAACCAGTAAGAATCATATAAAAGCATGATCTGCACTGATGATCTCGAATGTGCTGAAATTAGGCCTTGAATAGGCGATGACTATGGAAGGAAACATCACCATAGGTGAGTATCTCAGATGCGTATCCCTTGACGATGATCTCAGATGTGCTGATATCAGGGCTTGAATATATTGACAATATCTTCACGTGCTTACATGATACGGCCCCTTATTTCCCATTTTGTTGGGCTTGGGGTATTGGGCTCGTGGGACTCTATAAGGTGGGTCAGGACCAGTTCGATTAGGAGAATATATGTTCCTCCAATAGGAGTATTGCTTACCTAGTTTGCAAGTATAATGAAACTTGTCTTACAACAGAGTCAAGCAAAATTAATCGAAACCTAAAAGAGTGGAACAATCCATAAGTTATATAATTAAGCCAATGCCATTATCTAGCTTGAGGAGGGTGGAGCTTTGGCTCCTCCCCCCTCACCCCCTTTCCTGCCATTAATCTCAGTTTGTTTTCAGGTTGTGTGTCGCGGTTTTCAGGTCTAATAAGGAAGGAACATGTTGCTTAGTCCAAACAATTTTTTCCTCTCTGTTTTCTCCTTCTAATCTTTGATTTCAGGCTTCTCCCTTGTGGTTGCGGAACTCGAGCCGGTGACGAGCCACGGGAGGTGCACGGGTGAAGATCATGCTGAGTCATGGGCTGAAAGCTGTAGGTGGCCAGCGCTTGTGCGAGGAGGGGATTTTCGGAACCCAGAGGTAGCCAATGGTGGGGAACGGGCAAGAGGGTCGGTGATGGGAAGCTAGGCGAAGCTCATGCGAGAAGGACAGTGGTGGTAGATGGGGGGAGAAGCAGTGAGCGATGGGGGGTTCCGCTGCTCGTGGTGGGCGGCAGTAGCAGAGGCCATTGCTTCCTGGTGCATAGGTGAAGGAGGTAGGAAAACAGAGGAAAATAAAAAGGAAAACAAGGAAAAGGGTGGGGGGGGGGGGGGGCGGCTGAAAGAGATGATCCCTACTGTCATTCCACTATTTCACTATTTGCAAATAGGCTGGGTTTTTTTTGTTTGGGATGGGCATGTGTTTCTTTAGCCCGTGTGTTTAGGGCTTTGTCAATCCGTTTTTTTAGTGTTTTTAGCGTTTTTGCTTTTTTCTTCATTTTAATTTGAGTGAGGTGTTTTGAGCTGTTAGATTGGACGTAATCTGGGGCAAGAGCCGGTCGAGCATGGCAGGCGATGTCATGGCCGGAGGTCGTACGGCCGGACTGTGTGGTCCATGCGAGAGCTGGGTGCTCATGTTGTCTGGGCTCGTGAAGCCGATGCTTGCAGTGGGCGTGCCGTCTAGGTTCATGCCAGTGCTTGTGCTTTTGTTGTTTTAGTTTCTTGTAGTTTTTGTGTTGTTTAGTTATTAATAAAGATGTAATAGGCTATTGGACTTAGTATCCGTAGCAGCAGTGTCCCGTACTCCTCCTTGGGAGGATGGAAGAGAGTTTCTAGCTTTGTTTTACAGAGCGCTTTCTCTTTTAAGAGAGAGTTATTGAGAAGTTAAGACAATGTCCGTCATAATGTGTGCGGGGATGCCTTAGAGCAAATGCATTAGTTGGCTTATAGTCTGGATTTTTCTGTATTGATAAGTCACAATTGTAACTTTAAATTATTGAATAAAATGAAGTCTGTTTCCATAAAAAAAAAATAATTAAGCCAATGCCTTTTAAAAATAAGAACCATACCAAAAATTCCATGTCACTCACTTGTGGCCCAAATTCAATATATTTAAAAGTCTAAAATGCACGGACTCCAAACATAATAAGACCCATAAATCCAATTCTATCTTTTTATAGTACTTTCGATTAACCCAAAAGTGACACACTAGCCAGTGTACAAACCCAAAGTCAACCTTATCTAACATAATTAGCTCTACACCTTTATAACATCAAAGTGACAACGAGAATAAGTTCAATATAATCCACTCCAACATGACTCAATATCTATAATTACCAACTAGTATCTTCTTTTAATAAAATCCCAATTAAAGGGAATATAAATTTTGATAGACTTCCTCATCAATATCAGCCTTAACATTTAGTTTCCAGAACTTAGTAAAAATTAAACATTTTCCTATTGAAAACCAACAGACCTTGGGTTGGTAACACAAGAAAATCTTTTCACCATTCCAGTGATAACACATACACTCAGATACAAACCATACCACTGACCAAAGCTTCACTCTTATATTATACATATATATATATATATATAATTTTGCTGAATAACATATAACTAGAATTAAAAACAAAAGTTGGGTATACAATTTATGGGGAATCATATAGTTCGTCCCATTTTACAAAACAATCAGGTATATCCATATCACTCATACATCCAATCCTTCTCTCTTTCTCAACCCATTCTCCAACTCTTGAGCTTGTTCATTTGCTAATCTTTGTATCCATGCAATTCGCCACTCATTATTCTTTCTGATACAGGATCTGATGAGTCTCATGCCCTCCTTTAAAGACTCATTCTCCTCTTCCTATTTTTGTTTAGTAGCATTAAGCAACTCCAATACTTCACCTTCGATTGATTATTGATTTTGTTTCCATGATATCAGCTAGTTTACAAGCCACTATTGCTGCATAAAACTCAACTTCATAGGGTGATTAGGTTACTTTTTCTGCCTAAAACTTCTAAATAATCCCTCTGTGATCTCTACACACGGTAATGGCCCATGAGTAGTCTGCTCCAACCGATGCATCAAAGTTTATCTTCCCCGTTCTTGGTATTGGGGCTCCCCATCAGATATCATACTTCTTTACTCATTTATTACATGCCAAAGAGTGATCCTCCAGAGTTTTAATAGCTTTCTTGGCTATTGCTATGACATTTTGTGACACCCCATATGATAAGGATAATGATAAGTAATGTATGGGATTCCAAGTTGTTGGGAAGGAGAAGTTCATACTCTTTTTAAGGTTCCAATGAGGCTCCAATTGTATCATTAACTAGTCCTTTTAGAGTATAGCCCATGTGATTTAGGCCTTCCACTAGGGCGTTACAAATGGTGTCAGAGCCTTGTAAATTCTGTAATGCCCGCAATATGCTAGGCTTGTGTATTGTCATTTAAATAACTTTACATATTACAATATGCAATTAATGAGAGAATGAAAATCAACTAAGCAACGTACAGAAGCTAACAAAAATTAACGTATATAAAAATTAAGAGAATAAGGGAGAGAATAAAGCAAAAATGATCCAGCCGTTTATGGAGAAATATAAGGCGTGAATTATGGGATTGTATCTCTGTCATTCCCCCTCAAGCTCAATTTGATATTGGTCTGATGCAGAGCTTGTTTCTATTGGAACTAAATTGTGGACTACATAATGGCTTTGTGAAGACGTCTGCTACTTGTTCTTGACCTGGAACATGTGCACTAATGTTGTCTAAGTGTAGTGTAGGTGCCGAAAGCTTGTATTCCAAATTCTTTAGTAAATTCATGAACCAAAGAATTTCAGCAATTGTTGTTGCGAGACTTTGGTGTTTTGCTTTGACAGTCGATCGAGCAACCGTGCTTTGTTTCTTTGCTCCCCACGATAGCAAGTTTAATCCCATGTAAATGGAAAAACCTGATGTTGAACGTCTATCATCTTTTGACCCTGCCCAGTCTACATCACAATATCCTTGTAAAGGAGAGATTGGTGATTTTGTGAAGTGGAGACCAAGATTTATTGTGCCTTTTAGATACTTGAAAATTCGTTTTACAGCTTGTAAATATGGACCTCGTGGTGCCTGCATAAACTGAGAAACAAAGTTAACAGGAAAAGCCACATCTAGCCTGGTGATGGTGAGATATTGGAGAGTTCCCACCATTTGTCGATAGCATGTGGGGTTGTCAAGAGGGCTTCCTTCTTGAGCTAAAAGATATTGTCCTGAAGCCAGGGGTGTTGACACTGGTTTGGCACCATCTAAACCAAACCTTTGTAGCAGTGACAGTAGATAGTGAGATTGATGCAAACACATATCTTCACTTGTGCGATTAAATTATACCCCAAGGAAATAATGGAGGCTGCCAAGATCCTTCGTGTGAAAAGCTATTGACAGTTTTTGAATCAGTTCAGCAATTGATGAAGATTATGTCATCCACATAAATTAGAAGTATGAGTACGTCAGACATTTCATGCCGAAAAAATAATGAGTTGTCATATGGACATCTTTGAAAACCCAATTGCATAAGATAATTGCTAAACTTAAGGTATCATGCACGAGGGGCTTGAGGGGCTTGTTTAAGCCCATACAAGGCTTTGTTCAGTCTACAAACACACTCAGGATGTTGAGGATCAATGAATCCTTGTGGCTGAGTTAAATAAATTGTTTCTTGTAACTCACCATGTAGAAAAGCATTGCTAACATCGAGTTGCTTGAGAGGCCACTCTTGAGATAAAGCCAGATGAAGAATTAATCTGATTGTGGCAGGTCTAACAACTTGACTAAATGTTTCATCACTGTCCAGACCTTGAAGTTGTATGAAACCACGAGCTACAAGTCTTGCATTGTAGCGTTCTATTGAGCCATCAGCCTTTGTTTTAACTTTAATGACCCATTTGCTTGTGACTAAATTCATATTTGGAGATGGAGGAAGAAGATTCCAGGTTTTATTTTCATGAAGAGCAGCAATTTCAGACTTCATGGCCTTTTGTCATTTTGGATCTTTTCCAACTTGTTTAAAAATTTTGGGTTCCAAGTGTGTTGTTGCAAGGTTAGTTGTAAAACAAACTGGTATAGGATGCCATATAAATAAATATACCTTTGGTCTTCTTGTTCCATCTTGATTCTGTGTTATCATGTGATGTCTTCTTACAGTTGCAGACTCAAAAATGGGCTATATTTCAAGTGTTCGAGAGTCATGAAATGATTCCTTTATATGCACATTTTCTGCCTGCAAAATTGGACCTATAGTTGCAATTGGTATTGTGATCTCTTTTTGTCATTCTTGTGTCACAACTTTTGGTAGGGGTCGATTTGTAAATCAGTTTGGTTTTTTCGAGATCAAATATTTTTCTGAGATCAAACCTTTTTCTTCAAAAAGAAAATTTTCTTCAATGAACACCACATGTGTACAAATATAGATGCAGCCCATGACTAAATCCATGCACTTATACCCCTTATATTGAGATGTGTATCCAAGAAAATCACAAGGAGTGGACTTAAGTTGAAGTTTGTTCCGGCCAAAAGGAGTGAGAAGTGGATAACACATGCAACCAATGACCCGTAAGGAATCAAAATATCGATTTGATTTAAACACCATTTGATAAAGAATATTTTCATTTAGTGCAGAGCTGGGCAACCTATTAATGAGAAACATTGTAGTGTTAAACGCTGTTGTCTAGAATCTTTTAGGGATGGAGGAGTGATCCAAAAGAGAAACAATTGTCTCAACTATATGGCAATGACGCCTTTCAGCTAGACCATTTTGCTCGGGAGTGGTTGGATAAGAAATTTTTTTATTGACAAACTCTCCACCACCATCACTTTGTATGCATTTGACAGTAGTGTTAAATTGCATTTCAACCATCTTAATGAATTTGGGAAAGATGTCGATAACATCCGATTTACGAGATAAATAAAATAGCCAAACATATCGAGAATATTCATCGATTATGACTAGATAGTATAGCCATCAAAGGATGTTATGGGTGCCAGACCCTATACATTAGTGTGAAGAGTGTGTAGAAATATTGGAACATGAAAATTACGATTTTGAAATGGTAATTTAGTTGATTTTCCCATAACACAACTTTCCCAAAAATTCTACTTGCTTGTCTGAAATAGAAAGACATGGAAACAAAGCTCTAAAAGTTCTAATGTTGAGATGGCCAAGTCTGGTATGCCACGTATTGCCATAAATTTTATTATGAGAAGAGCCATTGGATTGAGACTTTGAATGGATGAAGACAAGGGGTATAAGCCATCGTGCACAGTTCCTTTAAGCATCACTCAATTCGTATGTAGGTCCTTGATAAAAAAAACCCAAGGATAAAACATGAACCAACACTGATTGTCAGTTGTAAATTTTGAAACCGAAAGCAGTCTTTTCCGTAAGTTTGGCACAATCAAAGTATTATTCAACTTCAATGAGGTATTCGGAATAGTAAATGTAGCAATTTCTAATATAGGAATATTTGAGCCATTACCAACCATTACCATATCAGTGCTATTGTATGGTTTAATACCTTGTGGTTTGGTTGTTGTTGGTGCCATGTGATGAGTTGCTCCAGTGTCTAGATGCCAGGATTCTTCAATATTTTCACTAGCCTGAATAGCTAGAAAAGCATGGTATTGTTTGGCCTCTTTATCTGAGGCACAGCATGCATCAGCTTTGTGAGTTGGACCACCACAACGAAAATAGGTGATGTGCAATCCTCGACTACCACGATTTGCATTTTGATTGTTATGTCCTCTATTTGAAGGTTAAGAAGCACGATCCCCATTTGAATGTTCATTGAAACGTTGGCCTCCATGATTTCCTCTTCCACGATAGTTGGGCCCTCTGCCACGATTATACTTGTTATTGGTAGGCTTGGATCTAGAGGATTGATTTGTATACAAAGCAACAAGAAAGGAATTTGTGCGAGAGACAGAGGAAATACGTAACTCAAAATCTCTTAGCTTACCAATAACATTCTCCAGAGAGGGCAAATCATCCCTTGCATTTATAGCTACTACAATAGGATCAAAATCTGATCCAAGGCCACGAAGAAGGCAGTTGATGAATTCATCATCATCCATTTGCTTTCCGGCACCATGGAGTGAAAGAGACAATGACTTGGCCTTGTGTAGGTACTGTTCCATCGACGAAGCACCTTTGGTGAGAGATTGTAGCTCTCCACGCATCCGTTGAACATGAACATGAGTATGGCGTACATACAGGGTCTCAAGCAATTCCCAAGCTTCATGGGATGTCTCACAATTTATCACTTGTGAGAGAGGAGCTTCCGACAAGGAGCTATTGATCCAACCAAGGATCAATTGGTCCAGATGCAACCATTTTGTTGTTGTTGGAGTTGTTATCGATTGATTATTATCATCAGTGATGGTGTGGGGTGGGCAGGGCAAGTCATTTGTTAGGTAGCCTAAAAGGTCATGATCTCGTGGACTGGAAGGACTTGTGCTTTCCATAGCAAGTAATTTGTGGATGCAAGTTTGGTGGGGATATCAGGTAGATGTGTTTTGGTGGAAAATAATTCAATTGAGGAGATGTCATGCAAGAAATGGATGTTTGAGGTAGAAGAAGAAGACATATTTTAGGATTCTCCATGGGCTCTTGATACCATGTAAATTATGTAATGCTCGCAATATGCTAGGCTTGTGTATTGCCATTTATATAACTTTATATATTACAATATGCAATTAATGAAAGAATGAAAGTCAGCTAAGTAACATACAAAAGCTAACGGAAATAAACGTATATACAAATTGAGAGAATAAGGGAGAGAATAAAGCAAAACTGATCCAGCCGTTTATGGAGAAATATAAGGCGTGGATTATGGGATTGTATATCTGTCAAGCCTATCCCAATCAGAAATATGGGACTTGAGCCATGCCACCTACGATAGATTGGCCCAACAAGAACGTCGGGAATTTAAGGGGGGTAGATTGTGATACCCCATATGATAAGGATAAAGGTAGGTGGTATATGAGATCCCACATTGCTTGAAAATGAGAAGTTCTTTCTCTTTATAAGGTTCCAATGGGGCTCTAATTATATCTTTGAGTAGTTTTTTTGGAGTATAGGTAATGTGGTTTGAGTCTTCTATTGAAGCATTACACATTTGGCTTTAATCCTTCATGAACTACTTTGTTTCTACTTTGCCAAATTGTGTCCATGATGATAATAACACATCAAGGAGAATTATTGTTCTTTCTTTTTCTCTATTCCCAGCTTGATATTAGGATGTATCACACAAGATAGCCATTCAGAGATACAAAGGGTAGAGAAGATCTGTGATGCCCCCAACCTCTGCTTGGGATGGAACAAAGATTTGGAGCGTTAGGACATGCAACATAAGGTTACATACCCCTATTCATTACAATTAATATGTAATGCATCCTAATATGCAACTAGCAATATGCAATAATCTCAACGGAAATAAGGGTGACAAAAATAATTGATGCCAGAATGAACTAAACATCACAATGATTTATAAACCATAAATAGGCATTTCCTCACTTAAGAGGTTCACTTGAGTTCAACATAACGTGAGAGATAGAATCAACATAAAACTGAATCTACATAGCCAGACTAGCTCTCGCATCTGCTTTATAGTATATAGAGTTGTTGCTATGAAAGTTCAAATCAAGTCCAACCTCCTCTCCAGATCACGCTCCTCCTCAATCATCTGAAACCAGCAATTCATCATGCTCTTTGTATGTCGATCCTGACACAACTTCTACCATTTCGGAGGGAATGGTATTGGGACTATCACGGTGAGATTTCTTAAAATCTCAGTAAGTTAAACAATCAACTGGCACAGAGATAAGATACGCATGACTAATGATAAATATGAGATGCATGCAATGATATGCAGAAAAAAAAAATCCATAGTTTATCTTCCATCCAGATTCCTCAGCATTATTAGAAAAAAACTTTTATGCATATTTTCTTTCAGAGAATATTTTTACTTCAACTGCAAAAAAAACATAATATCATCGTAACATTTCATCATTTTTTTTTTTTCCGGAAAATAACAGACTTCATTCAATAAAGCAAATATTGAATACATGGAGGGTAGTCGTCAATAAGTATATAATCTTCCGAGCAATTGAGAGCAAACTTTGCCAAATGATGGGCAATTACATTGACTTCCCTAGGGACATGCTGAATAGACCAGTTACGGGTCTTGGAGAGCATGAGCTGCATAACGTATGCTATCATCTGTAACAGCTCTCTCCTTCCTTTTAACATAAGCAAATTCGACTGCGAGTCTCGTTATGCGCGTTGAACCTCAATGGCGTGTTTTTAAATATATTATGTGATTTCTAAAGTAGGACCAGTGTTTTAAATGCCTTGAAAATATTTATATGGGGTATTTTCAGTGTTATTGAACCAAGTTTGATTTTAAATAAGACAATATAATATTTTTGAAGAGCTCCAAAAATATTATAATTGTAGGAAATCATTTCAATATCATTTATTAAAATGATTTCAGTTATTTAAAATAGTATGAGATTTAAATTATGTTAAAAAATCTAAATTAATTAAATGGCTTTATTCTCTTAAAGATATTCAATAAGACTTCATCATTTTATTAATGATGAAGGAATATTATTTTATAAACTAAAGTTTAGTTTAGATAATATTCTACCTTAACTCCTCTCAGTGTTTTTAAGTTAAATCAATGTTTAATCTCTTACCGTTAGATCGTTTTGAGGATCCCAAAATGAAGCGTCTGGATTAAATACCAAAGCCCTCTCTCTTTCTCCCTCACTTTTCCCTTTCCTCTCTCTTTCCTCCCTCTCTCCTTGAGCTTGACGAAAGCCTTTCTCCCTCTCACTCGATTCTCTTCTCCTCCAGCCCAGTGCCGCCCAGCCTCACCGCCACCGCCAGCAACTTCCCCTCATGCTGGCGAGCATCTTCCCACCACTGGTGAACCCCACGCAGCTCTCTCTCTCCTCCCACGATAGCCCAACTGAAATGGGTTTCACCCATTTATCTCTTCCTTGCACCACCGTACACTGCCACCCAAGCCACCAAGCACCACCCTGAGCTCCCCCCGAGCTCCTCCTTCCTCCTCCCATTGACCCGAAGCCGGTAGCCCTTCCTTAGCCGCACGGAGCTCCTCCACACACGGGTTCTCCATACCCACGGCTGAGCTCTGCCTCCCACGGCCACTGCACCACCACTAGAGGCTTCTCCTCCTACCGAGGACCTCCCCTAGCCACCCTCATGTCCAGTCGAGCCACCTAGCTCCCCAACTCTTTCTCACTCTATCACAGACTCTCCCTCATGCAAGGCTTAGATCTGCCGCCGTAGAGCTGCCGCACCACCTTATCGACACCACCACCATCTCACCAAGGTCCTCCCAAGCCCCTCCATACCCAGCCCCTTCCAGACCCGCACCTTTAGCCACCACTAGTGGCCAAAACAGCCACTGTACGTGGGTTAGCCACCATGTACGACCACTCCAACGTCATCAACCGTGACAGCCAACGAACAACGCGGGTCAATCCTGACGATGGTATAACCCTCTATCCCTCGTTATTTATGCTAATTGGTTGGTCAGATTGTGGACTGTGTTGTTAGTGATTGTGATGTGTTGTGCATATGGTGAAGTATTGGGCGTAGTTGGGAAGTTTATTGTGTAGTGTGCTGTGAAGTATGCGCTGTAATGGTGACGTGGTGTTGTATGGATTGGAAAGAGTACACATGGAGTGTACTCTGTGTGGCGTAGCATGTGTGAAGGGAGTGTGGAGTGTACTCCATGTGGTGGAGTGATGCACCATATGGCATGTATGCCGTAGTGGTGATGTGGAATAGAATGTGTGAATGGAGTACACGTGGGGTGTACTCCATGAGGTGCAGCGATACACCATGTGGCGTGTCGCGAAGATAAGGATAGTTACGTAGTTAATGGGCGTAGAGTGTGGTGTGTAGTATTGAGAACTGTGAAATAGTATCCCGAAGTAGCTGTGATGTGGCCTATAATCTGAGGTGATAGATGTCACCGTATTTGACTCATGGCTGGGAGTATGTGTGAAGTGATAGAACAAGTGTAAAAGTGCACAGCTGAAGCATGACTGGAGAATGTCATAAAGTGACATAGTTAAACCAAAAGTCATGCTTGTGATGGATGAGGAGTTAGTGTAAGAATTGCGTAGCAGGAACGTGACGAGATGTCACGATGTGTCAGGAGTACGTAAGTGACTGTACTCATGATGAGTTAGGAGTTGGCGTAGAAATGACGTAGCAGGATGTCAGGTGGCATGACAAGGTCATGGTGTTGCTTGGGAGTAGTCTCGAGCTATATGTCGTGACGTAAGGTGTAGTTGTGAACGAAGTCTTGTCGTGTTAAGTGTTGGGATGAACTGTCAAAAGGGACAGGTAGTATGAAGAGTCATGCTAGCCGGGTTAAGAAAAGGATGGTATCGGAGTATGGCGCTTGTCCCTTTGAGCATGTGATCAATGAATTATATGTTGGTCTTAGGTGATAAAGGAGTAAGGTACATGTGTAATCTGGTGAAACATATGTGCCAAACGAATTTACCATATGTAATGGGTAATCTGTCTTAAGCATGGTTGCACGGTGCTTAAGCCTCGGAGTTGGCTTAGAGCCGTGTGACATGTATGGATGAAAATGAGGATTTAGTGTGAGCTAAGGTGCATGGAGGTAGTGAAGGATGTATTGTCTAGGATTGGGATGCGTGACTCCGTCGGCCGGAATCATGCGTCTGAATGTGGTCAATAAGAGGACGGTCTTAGTGTTTTAATCCTAAAGTGAATTATGGGTTCACTTTAGTGAATGAACACTCGAGGTAAGACCTTGAGTTTGGAAGAGGTAGCGACCGTAAGTTGACCCCGAAGATTTTAACATAGTAAAGAGCACGGGATAGAAAGAGAGTGTTCCAAGTGAAGTGTAGTTCTACTTCTAGTTTAAGTCGCTTATGCACTAGATAGAGAATGATGTCAAGGTTATGTGTATGCATGTAGGTTGCTATCTGACACACACATGAATGGACTGCATGATATGAAAGTAGCATAGAGTATAGGTAAGTATTATGTTCATACTCTTCTAGAGTTTTCGAAAACGATACGAAATGAAAATGAAATGTTTTTCCCTTACGATGCCTTACGAAACAGCACGAAAGATGTTTTATGAAAACATGCTAAGTATAAGTGTTCAAATGTATACGTATGTACGGCCCTTCTTAGTAGCCCTTTTTTATGCACCCAAAGTATTAATTGTATGCATGTGAATGACTACACGCAGTATCTATTGTATGTATTTTCCATGAAAAGAAATGTTGAGCCTTATGCCTAATGCTTTAACTCATGCTTTTAATGACGCAAAGAAAGTATGTTGTTTTAAAAGGTCCCTATGAACTAATGCTTTATGTATGCCATGAAAAAAATGATGTTTAAGACCATGCTTTCAAATGATGTTTTTCCATGAACGAACTACTAAATAAAAATGACTGAAAGGATTGAACTGAAAGAAAGGACTGAAATGAAATGCATGAAAATATGTAACGGCCATATGAATGAACAAAAATGATACAAATGGACTGGGCAGACTGCAATGCCAGGTAAATAGTACTGGTAGTGCACCCAGTGTTGCCCCTGACGGAAAAGGGATTCCCAACCCGTGGCCACGGGCAGAGTCTGGGTCCAAAAAATCGCTAATCCTAACACACGAGGCGTAACAGTGTGTACTGGCCAATAAAAGTGATAAGAAAAAATGTATAAATACATCGCATTCTTTAAAAAATGAAGGCACTGACGGGAGATACATTTTACGAAAGTGAAAACCTTTTTTTAAAGAAAATTCTCGTCCAATGATGTTTCCAAATGTATGCATGTACGTATAGTATGTATGGAATGATGAATGCATGAATGCATGAATGAAAACCTATGTTATTATATTTTAACCGTATGAAGTAATGCTCACGAGTCATCGACTCATTTTAATTTTTGTGTGCCCCTTCCCCACAGGAACTGAATGAACAGTATGCGTCAAGACGGACACGGCTCAAGGGGAAGAGCACGGACATCTAGGCATGAGAGTTTTAACTGTATGAGAGGCCTTTTTATCTTAAGATTAATGTTTTCCGTTGTAAACCTCTTTTATTCTCAAAACACATTTTATTTTATAACGTAGAGTCTTGAACCCTAGGTATGAAAGTAAAAAGTTTTAAATCGAATGGTAATTCCCGTCGTCTTTTCTAAAATCATTTTATAAAAAGTCACCACAAGGACGGTCGTTACATCATCACAGTTCGCCATGTACACTGTGAGTACCTACTAGTGACCGTAGTATAACTCACGTTGAGACTACATTATCTGCAGACTCGTTCTCAATGTATTGGTAATATAATATAATATCATAACATATACATCCACAGCATTAGGTGTCATAAAATTTAACTTAGCTCCTGCATTCTTTAAAAAGAACCCATTCGAAACCCGTTGACTGTTCTTCGTCAACCTAGCAGTTACCACTCTATTTTTACTCACTCAAGAGTGGATATAAGAGTTTTAGTAGGATAATTCCTCATCTCAGCCTTTGGGTTAGTGACATAAGTTTTCATTTTATGCTTGAAAAATGTATTTTATGACATTTGCATATGTAGTGAGCTTTATGCAAAAATGACATCAATATGCAATATGCTAAAAAATGACAAAAGTTTCACATGTCATGTAAGCAAGTAATTAAATACTCAATGTATCATATGACGTTGTATGCTCAAAATGAAATCTATAAAATGAAATCGACGCTTTTACAAGAATTATAAATAAATTATCTAAAAGTAAGTTAGAATCTAACTTACAAACATCCCGAGTTTAGAGAATCGAAATGTCTGTAATCAAAGTTATACTAAGTTAGGATTTGAACCTCTAAGGAAGATGTTCATAATTAAAGGGTTCAAAAATTAAGTATTTACAGAACTACCCTAAACTTAGCAAAATTTCACTAAGGCCCTAAATTTTCACTATATACATTTTGGCCCCAAAATTTACCAATATTCACAAACCCCATATTTTCTATATTCTAAAATCATCTATACCCTTAGAAATTAAGGAATCAAAGTGCAACTATGCCAATTACACTCAACCCGTGGCATGCATTACTTTAAGGCCTATGGGTGATTTTATTCTATTTAACATCTATGGATGCATGTATACTCAGATTCATCAAGTCCCAATAGCAATTATAACCTAAGGGATAATTAAAACTTAGGCATCAGGTCATAAAAGTTTATCCCAACACTTAAACATGGCTTCAAGACCTTAATCTTCACTAATTCATCTATTAAGTATGCAAGATGTTTCTAGTTTTCCTTACCCAAAGATATTTCAAAACTTAGTTAAATCATGCATTTTCATTTTTATCCCAATCACAAGACTTTTCTAAATGCACATTATTCAAGCCTAGGTAAATTAATCAAAATTTCCATCAGTTAAGCATAAATTAATCAAAACCGATGCATGCTAGATAATCAACACAAGATAGAATTAAAGCCTATTATGGCATGCTTCCAGCTTCGAAATTAAACCTTTAAAATTCAATCTAAGACATTAGTTAATCGTATAAAATCATATCAAGTCATGTCATGGCTAGAAATTTGACTCAAAGTAATTTATTCCATCAAAACATCAAATCTGACCAATTTGACATTAGAATGCTAAACCTTAATTAAAATCAATCAAAACCTCATTCTCATGCCATAAATTAAAGCCTAACATGTCATTCTAACACTTAACAAAAGATAGGGCAAGATTACTTACAGAAATCATAGCCCTTAAAGATTCCAAAACAACTTCACTCAAGAACTCTCAAGAACTTCAATCGGTTTCACTCTATTGCTCACTAGGGGGAGAAATGCTCTTAAGACTCAAGAGAAGACTTGGAGGAGAGGTGTGGAGAAATGAGGAAGTGAGTGAGGTATTTATAGGCTTCAAGAGGGGAGGGGGACATTGGCCTTGGATGAAGATGAGGCTTTAGATTGGTGGAGGTGGGAAGTGGAGTGATGAGTGAAGTTTTCAGCTTTGTGTCATACTTGGTCAGCTAAATAGTGCCCTATATTTTCATGATTTCTTCATGGTCAGGTGTAAGAGTGAGTCTATAGGTGCAAGGGCTGCATTGGTGTAGAAAATAAAACCAAAAAAATCAAAAGAGAAAAACACAAAGAAAGCCAAAGTCCAAATTTTGATTCCCTTCTTGTCCTTCTCCTTGGTCTGACTTGAGGGCATTATTATCACCATTAAGTGGCTTTTTAGGTGGTTAAGGGACCTAGATGGTGTCGTGGGGAGTGGCTCAACCAAGAGCAGAAAATTCAATGAAAATCAAAGGCCACTCGGTTTGCTTTCAACTAGGCTTGTAATGGAATTGGTTGGATTTCTTGGCTTGGTTTCTTGGAGCCAATCCGTCCAATGCTAGAACTGAACTTGGAGGGTTAAGGTGGGTATAAATGATGAAGCTTTCCTTGAAAAAAATGGTGTAAAAGGCGTGGGGTAGGGGCTAATTTAGTGCAAGACACATGATGGTGCATCTAGGTACCGATTGGTGGTGATTTGGGCATTGACATGGCCTTGCTCTATTGACATGTGTTGGGTCAAGATTAAACTTCTAAATTAGTCTAAGAACAATGAAAATAAATAATAAAATCAATAAATTTCAGATAAAAAAATGTGGTAAATAATTTGAAGAAACATTAAGTTTAAAATATGGTTTAGATGTCACTAATCACGTGTAAGTTGATTAATGTCCTTAACTCAAGTTAAAAGCTTAGTTATGTCAAGTGGGAACCTTAGGGATGTGTAACACTTCTTGGACTTGAGGGAAACCAATGGTATGGAGTATGTGGGCTTCCATTAGAAGGATAAAAAATGAAGGACAAGGCATGTTGGGCCTTGCGGATTGGGCTTGTTGGGCCATTTGTGTAAGACTTAGAGGTAGGCTTGGTTGTGGTTTATTAAATGGACGTTATGTCCAGATTTTTGGGGCCTATCTATGGCCTCAAAGGCCTACTTGGTTGGATCCTAATCTTTGGGTCTCTCCTCAATTGGGCCAAAATCTTGAATCTTAATAAGTTAGGCTCAATGGCCTTATGCTTACTAAATTGGGCCTAATATCTTGGGTGTAATAAGTTAGGCCCATAGTCTTGTGTCCAATAAGTGAGGCCTTTATTCTTATGTCTTCCAAGTTGGGAGGCCTTCATTCTTACTAAATTTGGCTCAATGACTTTATGTCCTTTACATTAGGCCTAGTTTCTAGTGTCCTCCAAGAAAGGGTTAAAACTGTATATCTCTCAAGTTGGGCCTAGGCTTTTTAACATCTTATCATAAGTCCATCACTTCCTTAGTGCATTAAGGCCCTAAAATCTTATGTCCATCAAGTAGAGCCTAAAGTCTTGTTGCCTTTCCTAAGCCTTTATACTGAAAAAGCTTGGGCTCTTAGTAAATCACTCTTTGAGCCTTCTCCAATTCCATCAAATATTTAACCAAAATTGCTTAGCTCATTAATGTGGCAACCATCTAATATGCCATGTGTCATTCCCTTATGAACCTCTTGACTTCTTATCCTCAAAATTAATAAAGCACTAAAAAATCTCCAAAATAATATTGCTAAACCAATCAAGCTCCAAAAATTTCATTTTCCTCAAAATAAATATTGCACTAGAATCTTCAAATAATTCTATTAAACCCAAGGTCCCAAAGTATACGGTCTTCTTGCCAACTCAAATATCCAAAATTTTTCTTATTCTCAAATAGCCCAACTCTTAATTAGCTAGGATTAAGGCTACTAAAGTCAAGACCTAAGGATCTTTTTAGGCGGGGTGTTACAAGATCAATTGATGAGTCCAGTGTCAATGTAGATTTTCTGATCCACACTACTCTTGCTATTTGGCACCGCAAAAAGATATGTTCTGTTCTTTCCTTTTCCCAATTGCATAAAAGGAAAAGTAATCATCAAGATTAATACTAGCAACGACCTTTTCCCAATTTTGCTCTTAAAGGAAGGGCATTGCAAGAATTTTTCATAAGAACAATTTTTTTTTTTTTTCCTCCTCCTCCTAAATAAGATAAGCATATGATACTAGAAAAATTTTTGATTACCTTTCTATACAAAAAAAAATAAAAATCCTTCTAACCAATTCTCAATAATTTCTTAATGGTACAAAGTCGACTCGAAGTTCATAGACCCATCAAAATGCATAGTATTTTAATTCTTGGACTTTTTTAATCTTGGATAAGACGCCAAGTGACGACTTCTGGTTGATCTACAAATTTATTAATTTTGTTGTCCTTTTCTCTCTTTTTTTTCTTTTCATGAAGTCCACCTTCTTCAACACATAAATGAAGACCTTTCATTTCTCTCAACTTTTCCTCTTTCCAGCACGTTGTGAATACAATTGAATACATTGTATTCACGTTCTTTTGAATTATGTACCAAACAAAGTGGGGGTAGAGGTAGAATATATAGTTTTTCTTAAAATTGAAAATGAAAGCAAGTCAAAAGTCTCTGAACTTTCAGAAGCCACAAGTTGCTGGTATGAACAAAAACATTTGAATGATTCCTTTAAAAAGAACGAAATGAGATGAGTTGGCCATTATATAAAAAGACTCAGTAATCATATGGCTTTAATTGGCAGAATGGAATTCTTTAAAACATCCAATGGGTATTTCTCACTAGCATAAAACATCATATGCTCTGTAAATAATAAAAAAATAAAAATGAGATAGAAAAAAGCAAATTAAATAAACCAAAATCAGAGCAAAATAATGTGTCACTGGACTCAATCACTTCCCAAAAAGGACGGGTGGGGTACCCCGTCCGGGTATTGAGGTGCAAGGCGTGCAAGGCGGACACCCATTAAATCTCTATTGGCATAGAAGCTATTTCTAGGCCCAAAACAGTAGAAATGGCCCCAGAAATTAACCAAAAAATATAAATAACAAACAAAAAAGAATTTACAATAATAAAAATAATATCCAAATTAAGAGAAAATGAACTATGAAGTACTACTCTTACCTAATAAATTAATAATAATAATTAACTTATTACAATAATACAAATTAAGAGAAAACAATTATAAAATTACAAACATAAAAGGGACATTATATCAACTTTACAAATAACTGAATCACTACATACAATTGAACTAACTAGTAACTACTAAGAGCACTCTCATTGGATTAGCTAAAGTTAAAGTATATTTTTTATGAATGTAAGATAAATTTAGCTTTTAGCTATTTCATTCACATAAGTCTCCACATTGGAATAGCCATTTTTTCATTATATGACAATAAAATAAAAAAAGATGAATTTGGCTTTCGTTATTCACATTAAATCTCTATATTGAATTATCCATTTATTCATGAGTAATTAATAATTTTAAAAATATTTTATTTTTTTAATTATGAAATTACTTATTTTATCATATTTTATTATTTATAATATTATATATTAATTAGTAATCATATTCTAATTAAATTATGGGTTAAAATAAAAATTAGAGAGACATTGATGGAGACCTCAGGAGAGAGAAACAAATGATATAAAATGGATTTGATGAATAAAGAGTGTCTTTCAAATTTGGAAATTACTCTAGAAGTTACTGTAGCTATATTCCAAATATTTAGAATATAGTTATTCCAATGTGATACATTTTATAGTTCAATAGCTAAATTCTTATTAGATTTATCTTTTAGTTAATCCAATGAGAGTGCTCTTATAAGTGAGTTGTTAGACATTTATAAATAACTGAATCACTACGCACCCTGCCCCCTGTGTGCAGGGGCGGATGGCCAAGGGTGGAAAGGTGTAATTAGAATTTAGTATTGCATGTTGTGAGTCATGAGATCATAGAATTTGAAACATTAACAATTTAATAAGAAGATAAATTAGAATTATAAACAAGAAACAAAAATTAAAATTACAAAAAACCATTAGAAATGAAAAAATATCAAACTAAAATCTAACTAACCAAGATGAGACATTGAGAATATATCATTTCAATTCTAGTCCTTAGGCTTAGGATTATGATTGAGGCTTGAGCTACTCATATGACAGTAAGATTATAAAAATAATTAGATACTAAAAATTATATAAATACAAAAAATAATTAATGGACAATACAAATTGTACAAACCTATGGCAAATGGCAATGGTGGATCAAGGTCCAATATGGTGAAGTCATACTACAGCAGAGGTAGACGTCGTCTCATGTATTGCTACAGCCTATAACAATTAAATTTGAAATTAATACCGATGAAATGAATATAAATCAAATAAATCAAAATAATAAAATGAAATCAACGATTACCAAATCTAGGCTAATTTCCACCCTCCTCCTCGTGGCCTCCTTAAAGTCAAGAACAACTAAAACGTGAATTTTCATCCATTTGATATAATTTTGCGTGCAAATAGATGCCTCCACTGTGGTAGTAGACAAATAACTCTGGAATGAATCTAATATGCACCCTTTGGTACTAAAAGCTGACTCTGAGGCAACAGTGCTAATAGGGATGGCCAAAATAATGCGAGCTCTCTATCCAAGGACAGTATATTTCACGGCATTGGTCTTCCACCATGCTAATATATCAAATTATGTCGTATATGGGAATTGACGAACTAGTTGAGGGTTCTGTGAAACGCTCTCACCCCACGCCAACCTACGCTTTTTCTCCGCCCCAGCTTCTGGAGGAGGCGATGGGTTAAGTGTAGGTGTAGGTGTAGCTGCATTACCACATCTGATTATGATAAACTCATCAAGCAATTTATCGAGGGTTTCTCTAACTATTGTCCCAATAAACTCAGCCCATGCGGCCTGTGCTAAAGTCTCAAACTATATATCATGTCATCAATATTGATCTAGGGTCAAGAGTAACAACCACATATAATAAAATATTTAGCCTACTCAAATCCTCCAATACTTGTCATATTTAACCTTCATCATTAAGTTATCTCTCGCATCCTAATACGGTCACCCCTACATATTTTATCTAATTCTTCTTTCACCTTACATATTTGTTGACAAAAATATTAGATGTAGAGTACAAAGAACTAGATAGTCTCCTGTGACCTCGTAGAAAAGTATCAAAAAATCTACAAAAATAGCAACCACCTCCCAATCATCATCAATAGGCTTTCATAATCCCCGTGCTCATCAAAATATTTGACATATTAAATTTCTTCATCATCCAATGATTCAAAAGAGACATTATATTCTTGAGCCACCTCCAATATCAAGAAGATTGAGTTCCATCTTGTAGGAACATTAGTACAAAGGCTCTTCTTGGATGTTGTGCACACATTCCTCGCAGCAATCTTGAATTTCTCCAATCTAGCAGGAAAAGATCTCACAAATCTTACAGTCATTCTGACTCGTGCAACCTTGTCATCAACATCTTTCAAGCTATCAGTCACAATTAAATTCAAAATATGTGCAACACATCTAACATGCAAATAATCACCACCCAAGATTGTCTTATTTGCCTCTCTAAGATAAGTCTTAAAATATTTCAATGTAACATCGTTAGACGAGACATTATCAACAGTAATCGTCAAAACCCATGCCAACCTCCACTCCTTTATTGCGGCCTCCAAGGCCTTCCCACCCGTCTCACCCTTGTGATTGAAAAATTGACAAAACTTTACAATATTTTTGTGTAGTGTCCAATCACAATTAATGAAATGCATAGCCAAAGTCATGTAATTATAATTTTGGACGGATGTTCAAGTATCGATAATGAGGCAAACTACTTGACCCGTCAATTGGCCCCTCAACAAATCATTCTCTTTCTTATATTGGTTTTTAATATATTTTGTCACTGTGTGGTGAGAAGGAAGATTAAATCTAGATTCCAAGCAATGAGAATATTCTTGGAAGCATTTCCCCTCCACAAACTGAAAAGGTAGCTCGTCCATGATAACCATACAAGCTAACTTTCTTCTACACTCATCGGGATTATACTTAGTATACCTCTTCAACATTGAACCCCAACTACTACCCTCATCCGACATTTTTTTTTACTTCAATCTCTAGTCTAGATTCACTCTTCTCTTGTAAGGATTTCAATATTGGACTCTTCTTGCATTGTTCTTCTAAGTGAACATTTAACTGTGATGTACCATATTTCCTATAGTGACATCCATAGAGTTTACCCACAGTAGTTACACTTTGCTTGGGGGTTATTGGGGTCACCACTCTCTAGTTTGGTAAAGTGAGACCAAACTATAGAAACAAGTTTCTTGTTTTGTGTGGGCTTGGGGACAGGGCAAGGTTCCGTCTCTATAGGGTTAGGATTAGGGTCCATGGGGTTAGTGACATGTGTAGGGTTAGGTGTTGGGATAGGGGTATGAGAGTTATCACTAAAATCTAACGGAGTAGACATTCCTCAAAACAAGCAAAAAATCTGAAATGAAAACATAACCATGGATTCACATAAAAAAAAAAAAAAAGCAATTCAATGCACATGTATGATCAGTTGTAAAAACTTTTTGGAATGAAATTTTAGTAAATTTCATAAAAAGTAGTAAACTCATATTAAAAAATTTTAAATATCTAAAATATTAGTAAATTTCATAAAAGTAGTAAACCAATATCAAGGATTCACATAAACACCACAAATTTACAGCAACATCACAGATTCACAAAATGCAATGTATAAAAATCAACCGCAGAAATGTTTGAATTTTGAAATAACATCTATATTTTCTCCTATAGTACTAGAGATACCATATATTTGAATTGCACCTGCATTTACTACACCAAACGTAGTTCGGTGTGTATATTAAATTGGACAAGCGATCGCATTCGACCAACCCTAAGTATGATATTATTAATTAATTGTGGTTGAGAAAAAAAGAAAAAAATTGACATTTTTGGTTGATTAATTTGTGAGGACGATTGACCATGCTATCATCTCAATTTCCTGCTTTTTTTTTTATTTATTTAACAAATATATCCGACCTCTAGCTATCACAGACAAGTACACGTACTAGAGGTACGTACGCATTATATATGACTTCAAATTTATTAGATTACCTTCGCATTTACCTCTTAAATATTATATTTGTTTACTTCATTCTATCTAGAATGATCGACAAACACTGGGAGTTAAATATTTATAATTTTTTTCTTTTAGCAATGGAAATGATTATGATCGAGCCGTGAATGATCGATTCTTTAAGAGAAAAAAATAAATAAAAGAAAAAATAATTTCTTATTTTCCGATTTCAAGAATAGCACTAAATATTATAACTAGCTATGTGGCAAGGTATATACCCATGAATGATCAAAGAAGGCAAACAAACAAGAGCATGAAAGGTCCTCATTTCTTTATCAATATCAACACTTTAACTTTGTTCTTAATGATGAGAAATTATCTAAACACAACTGTTTGAGGGAAAACCTCATTTCTTTCACCGAAACGTTAAAGGATTGGAATTTAGTTTAAGGTTCCAATCTGAAATCTTAAATTAATTTAGGGATTTCAATCTATACAAAATCACACAAAATAACAACATCAAAGATTCAAAACATATGCACAATCAAATCTCTACAGCACACAGTTTACATAGACACAATCACATCCTCCAACTCCTCCATTTAATCCCAACCTTCCTCCGATCTCTATAACTCAACAAATAAATAAATAAATATAGGTTTGGATTCAATGCTCAAGCTAACTTACCTTTGGCGATGGAGATGGAGACGAACGACAAAGGCATAAGCATACGACAGATGGATGGACTGTGACTGAGATGAGAGATTGAGAGAGGGAGAGAGAGAAGTGAGAAGTGAGAAGGATTAGGGAAGCAGGGGAGGGGGGAGTCACAAGGGTTCTCCTTTCTCTTAACACCCTAGACCAAAACAACACCGTTTGTCAGATACAAAACGACGTCTTTTTGTGACATGGGGGTTTTTTTATATAATTATATATATTATTAATAATATATAATATATGTGTGGCGGGGGAAAATCGGAGTGGGGTTGAGCCCCTTCTGTCCCCCACCTCCATTGGACGCCTCAGATGCAGGTGGGCCCCCCCCTCGCGTCTACGGTGCGGATCCCCCGCCTCGCCCAGGCAAGCGTGGGGTAAACGAGGCAGGGCAACGAATGCGAGACCCTACTACCCACCCCTACAAGAGGCGTAATGCGTTCAAGTTCGAGCAAGAGAGAAGAGGGTTTGTACAGACGGGTGAAAATCGTGATATATATAGATATATATATATATATATATTTTGGTGAAAACGACGTCATTTTTCTGTGTTAATTCGGGTATCGATTATTTAACCGAGTGTATTTGAAATAGTGCGGTATATCATGGCTAAGTTCCATTTCTGATTTTGAACCTACACAGGCCAAGTACTTTCGGGTCGGGTCGAAAATGGAATAATGATCAGCGGCTTTTTTTGTTCAACCTTATTTAGAAATGTTGATTTTTGCCCATAGATGGCAATATATTATGGTATTGGTGGGGATTGTGAAATGCTCAAGTATCAAATATCCTAGGTGACAGTGCGATTCTTTGGTTGATGCCTTTGTGATATGGTGATAAGTTAGGCACTAGGGACAAATAGTACGGTTATGGGGTAGTGATAGGCTTACAATTCATTTACTACCTATTTACTACTTATAATGTATTTGTTTTTTTATCATTTTCTTTTAAGTATTTTTTTAACATCCTTAATTATTAAGAAAAAATTAAAAAATATATATAATTTTACCAATAGTTACTTCCTTAACTATTAAGTAAAATAAAAAATTAAAAAAAAATCAAATACAAAAAACGTAGTAAATGAGTAGTAGGAGAGTTGTAACCCTATCATTTTCTATGATTAAGATGAAAATTTTGGCTATAACTTATGGTAGCGAATTTCTTATTTGAGTTATACTATTTACAAATATGATGTGTAATACGCCACCTTCTATGAGACCCACTAGATTCACAAAAATTGTTAAAAAGTATCTCAATAAAATTTGAGGGCAGCGATTACTTACTCTGGCTGCCACAATTTGTTCTAGTTCTTTGAGGTCGTGACTTGTTAGGCATAATTGATGGTTTTGAGTCTTGTCCTATCTAATACGGGTCGATGTCTTGTCCTATCTAATACGGGTCGATGCTCATGGTACCAAAGTAATGAGATGAGATGGTTGAGAAAAAACACCCTAGGTTCTTACCAACGATGCTACAGGCACGCAACAGACAACGAGAAAATAAACATTCAATCAATCAATGACACGACAGAAATATTTACATGGTTTGGCAATGTGTTTACATCCATAGACCTACAGAGAATTTTGTTCAGAGAAAAATAGGAACACTGTGAAGCAATACAATGTCTCTCCCTCACTTTTTCTCTCTCACACACACAAGGGCTGCCTTTTTCTCTCTATTTCACATTGGTCAAAACTAACTCAAAATACATATAATTACATACATAAAAGCATGTGGCAGAAACCCTAGAAAAACATATTTTTAGGTTATTCACTTGAACGGAGTGTCAAGGAAGTCCAAACTCTCTGTTCAATGTTCGTTCGAGCAGCGTGTCAAGCGAGACTCAAGCAAGCTCTTTGCCCGAGTTTCACTCGAAGCAAACTTTATGTCTGGCATTTTCTCAACTCACAAATCAGGCTCTACAAACCTAACAAGCTCCCACTTGGAGATTGGTTCAACCACAACCGTCAACCATTATCTCCAACACAAGCCCTTCACACTCTGTAGCT
This sequence comes from Juglans microcarpa x Juglans regia, assembly GCF_004785595.1. Classification (NCBI taxonomy): domain Eukaryota; kingdom Viridiplantae; phylum Streptophyta; class Magnoliopsida; order Fagales; family Juglandaceae; genus Juglans; species Juglans microcarpa x Juglans regia. The sequence continues at coordinate 17,835,452 of NC_054597.1, read as the reverse complement.
CACAGCTCCAGTCTTCAAGCTAGAAGAGTAATTGAAGTCATGCACGACCTTAGTTCATCACGTGTAGTACCCTCAGTTGACGTATCTGCAGAACAACTCACACCTCCCATTGCATTGAGAATACTTGGTCTCGTATCGACCCTGGCACACATTAGAGAACCAATAGCTGAGGATCCATTATTTGACTTGAGCGACTGATCCTTCCTCCTACTACCATCATGTTCAGTCTTCAATCAACGTGTCCGTCCACCTTCTGTGCAGTACCGACTTCCTCCCTAGAAGTCCAATCAGCTTCTTCGCCGCTAACTCCCATCTCGCAAGATTTTACCATAGTTATGTAGCTCACCACCTTTCGTTAACAAAATATAGTTCAAGGTGAGTGAATACCACTACGGAGGTCTGGTCATCTTGGCAGCCTTGCGAGTAGTAACTGTAGGAGTAGACGACCCTGGATCACCAAACGCTCTATCCTCGTCTCTCATACTACTGCTCCGCATTATAGTCTTAGGAAACTTCCCCAGGCTTACAAAACTGCAAAACTGACTCCCATTTGCTTCTCCCTCCTCAAAAGTGATTTCCCCTTCCGATTCATGTGACCAAGCCTACTTTGCCACAACTTTGTATTTTCTTACACATCACTGGATTTGGATGTCAAATACAAAGTATCTATGCTCTGACTATGAGCCAAGACCCAATCATCAACTAGATTGTGCACTACAAGAAATAGAGCATCCTTTATTTCTTCAGTCACCATGTTCACAGCGTCATCCTCAGTCTTCTTCAAATTTTGGCAGTCTCTTCTGATGTTGTCTGTCTTGCCACAATGCCAATAAGTGATTTGCTGCATAGATCTTGACTTGCTCTTAACCCTATTCTGGGACTCTAACCTATCATGTCCCCTACCCAGAGTGTCAACATTTAGTATAAAACCCAAACCCAAAAACTCACCAGAATCTCTTTTGTGCACCTCCTCAGCATGGATCAGATCTTGATGTTGTCATATTTCAACTTCATCTTACTAGCAGAACTACTCATAACCATTTTTATGGCCTCCCAACTATTCAACAATGATGCTAACAGGATTAATGCTCGAATCTCATCATCGAACTCAATCTCGACTGACAAAAATTGATTTGCGATAGTGTTGAAATTCTTCAAGTGTTGGGAAACGATGTACCTTCTGCCATCTTGAGGTTGAATAGCTTCTTCAGTAGATACACCTTGTTATTTGCCAATAACTTTTCATACATATCTGACAAAGACTACATAAGATCCGCTGCAGTCTTTTTCTTGATAATGTTATGTGCAATTTATCTCAACAGGGTTAGCCAAATAAGCCCCAAGAATTGTCGATCTAACAAGTTTCAATCAGCATGCTCCATGTTGTCTGACTTCTTTCCCAACAGAGAAAGATAGAACCTTTTTCCATAAAAATAATCATCGATCTACATCCTCCAATACCCCTCTCTGTCTCTTGCCATCAAACTTCTCCCTTAGACCTAAACTCGACTCTCAAACCAATGTTGAGAAAAACACTCCCATGTTCTTACCATTGATGCTATAGATAAGTAACAGGCAATGAGAAAATAAACAATCAATCAATCATATGACACAATGATTTACGTAGTTCAACAACGTGCCTACGTCTACAATAGAGGCGAGTACCGACTTAGTCGAAGCTCATCTGCAATGAGCGCGACCACTTCCTCTTCTTCCAACTCCAACAAGTTCCAAGAGGAGAGAATTAGAAAGCAGACCGCTTGGCAAAGGCTGCATCTGGATAGGAAGAACTCCCTCTCCTAGAACACACCGTGGTCAGAATGGTCACCTTGTCCATCAAGGGTGAGGTGTCTGTCACAACCCTAGCACCCCCTAAATGGGTAGTGGACATTCGACAATTCCTACAAGAAGGGGAGCTCCCAAGAAACTTGAAAGAAGTACGAAAGATTAGGAATAGGGCGGCTCGGTTTACCTTGATGGAAGGAGTCCTGTACAAGGGAGGCTTCTCTGAGCCACTCCTCAGATGCATATTGCCGGACAAGGTGCAGTACATGCTAGCGGAGATCCACGAAGGAATTTGCAGGAGCCACTTGGGGGGATGGGCGCTGGCGCTGGCTGCTGGCCGTAAGAGTAACCCTAGCCAGGTACTACTGGCCCCGTTCCCTCAAAGATGCAAAAGTCTTTGCCAGGAAATGCCAGAAGTATCAGGAGCACGGGCCGGTGCCACACTGCAAGCCGACAGAGCTAACATTGATCACGGCCCCATGGCCTTTCGCCCAGTGGGGCCTGGACCTAATTGGCCCATTCCCAGCAACCAGAGGAGGGGATTGTCACGGTCGATTACTTCACAAAGTGTGTTGAAGCAGAGGCCCTCGCAAGCATCACCTCCCAAACCATCACAAAATTCATGTGAAAGTCAGTTGTCTGCCTATTCGGCATATCACAGAGCTTCATATCGGATAACGGAAGATAGTTTGACTGCACACATTACCAGGAGTGGTGCCCAGAGCTCGGAATTAAGGTGAAGTACTCTTCACCAGGACACCCACAAGCCAACAGCCAAGTCGAGGCAACCAATAAAGGGAACAATACTTCAACAAACGAGTCAGGCCGCACTCCTTCAAAGCGAGTGACTTGGTGCTGTGACAGACCGAAGTAGCCACCCAAGAAGAAGGAAAAATGGGACCACGATGGGAAGGCAAGTATGTGGTAACCGCAAGCAATTGACCCAGCTCCTACCATCTCAATGATAGCCAGGGACACGAGCTCCCCCACCCCTGGAACGTCGAACACTTGAAGAAATACTACGTGTACGAACATAAGGCAACACTTTGTATGAACCATTATAAACTTATTTGATGAATGAGAATGTCTGGATATTTATCTCAAATCCTTTGTTGTCTAAGCTTGGAATTAAAGAAGTCAAGTCTTTATACTCGCTACGGGGTAAGGCCAAGTCTCTAGACTCACAGACCCCCTATTCAACAAAATCGAGTCCCTAGACTCACCATGAAGTTAAGTCCCTAGGCTCGCTGTGGGGTAAGTCCAAGCCCCTAGATTCGCCGACCCCTTATCCAACAAAACAGAGTCCCTAGACTCACCTCGAAGTTGAGTCCCTAGACTCACTGTGAGGTAAGGCCAAGTCTCTTGACTTGCCGACCCCCCATCCAACAAAGCCAAGTCTCTAGACTCATCGTGGGGTCAAGGTTGAGCATCAAATCCTGAGCCCTCTTCAAGGCTTTATGACCAAAGAAGTCGAGTCCCTAGACTCGTTACAGGGTAAGGCCAAGTCTCTAGACTCACCGACCCCCGTCCAACCAAGCTGAGTCCCTATACTCATCATGGGGTCGAGGCCAGGCATCAGATCCCGTGATGGGCACCAAGGCCGGGCATCAGATCCCGTGATGGGCACCAAGATGGACCTATCCTTAAAGATCCTTTGCAAGTTCCAGATGGGCCAATTACAAGGTCAAAAGCCAAGAAGATCAAGGAGGCAATACAAGGATTGGTGCAATCCACTTGAGATGAGTCTAGCAAGAGCCGAATATTCAAGATGAGCTTGAGAGAAGGAGATCCAGTGATCATCCACGTGATACAAGTTATGGAAGAGTGCAACATAAATTAGGACCTAGTATTATGTTTATGTGATTGAAGGCCTTAGACTTGTTTATTTAATTAAAGGAGCTTATTTTATTAGTGATAGAAATTAGTCTAGAATAATTGGGTTTGAGGATGCTTGGCCCACATATGTCTTATTTCTTATGAATTAGGATTTTTGGGAAGGCTTTGTATTTTGGCCAATGGCTTATTTGAAAAGTTACTTTTTATGAACTAGGGTTTAAAGAGGTACTGTAGTGAGTTATTGTAGCTACAGCACTATTCATCCAGGGGAATTTTTGAAAGAAATGAATTTATTTTGGCTAGAGTTTTAATTAGGTTTTGGTTTAAATACGCTTTGTAACCTCATTTTAAGAAGTTTATGAAATTTGATGAATTTATTCATTGTGAGTTGAGTTTAATCATCTTGTTTTTTATTGAACTTTTGAACTTATCAAATGTAAATCACAACTGTTGTAGCGTTCCGACTTATAATCTGGGTTCTTGAGACAGGTTCTTCAACGGGTCTAGATTTTAATATAATTTAGGTTCTTGAAACGAGTTCTAAACGGGTCTAGGTTCTCCATCCTTTGACTTAATTTTGACTTTCTTATGTGAGTTTTCAAATTGATGGTAGGTTCAAGGGATTCCATTCCCACGGGTTCATATCATTTGATATGCAGAGCAAGGTTTCCAATCAGGTCTGATTCTATCTTTTAATTCTTGCATTTTTAAATTTAATTCTAGAGCTTCATTTTTATAGGGTTGCAAAAAACAAAAACAAAAAGTAGGCTACCGAAATTCTTAGGATTTTTTGTTTTGGTTGAAATTTGCATCACCTAGGGTTTCAAAATTTTAGGGTTTATTGCATCTCTAAGTTTGTCAATTGCTTGGAGTGTCGTTCCATTGATTCTCTTCTACTTCATTGTCAATTTTTGTGTGTTTGAATTCAATTGCTTGATTTTCGCAATTGAATATTGTTGTTTATGATTGAATCAGAGAAAAGTAGAGAATCAAAAAAGAAAAAAAAAAAGAAAAGTTAGCATATTCAAAGGCTGCTACATAGTTACAACAATGAGAACGAATGGCATTTATTGATTGATCTTTACAATCAAAGTGGCTGAATACATCTTTCTAGTTGGTATCTTGTTTTATAATTAATCTTTCCCTTGTATAAATTCATTGAGTCTCGTGTCATTTTATTCCTACCTTATTTCTTGAACCTAGTGCTGGTTGTATTGTCTTGATTTAATTCAACTAGTTCTTAAAAAACTTGAGCGGGAAAACTATTGAGGTAAAAGGCAAGAGAGTGTAAAACTATTATCGAGAAAAAAGTCAATTAAGAGTGAAACACGAGTGGAGTGCCATTATTCGAGTGTAAACACGTAAGGGAGTGTGTGAGATTTTTCACTAACATTCTTTTTGTGCAGCACATTACAATATCTTATAGAAGTTATTTGTGACGTCCCGACTCCGACGTACAAAAAAATAAGGGAATCGTGACGTCAGGATAATGACAACACGGTCACACATCCCAACGAAAGTGCCAAGTGTGTGTATATGCAACAGTGTACAATAAACAACGTAGCGGATAATATAAATAAGTCTACAAGTACTAGAATTTTTAAATACAAATATTCAAAACAAATCATCTTTAAGAAGTTATACAGTCATCCCAAAATATATTACAAAACAAATACATAAATAATTGATTAAGCGAATCTCGATATACGGGAGCAATCTCAGATCACTCCTCCAACGGAGCCAAGCTTAAGGCTCGTCATCCTCATCTGCATCAAAATCTGCGATACCATAAAACGGTACCACAGGTAAGTATAAACCAAACAACTATCAAGATAAAAACATATTGATGCAACCAACATGCATGCATATGATGAAATATGCATCAAATCCAAAATATCATTTTCTCCGAAAATAGATTTTTTCAGGAAAAATGATATTTTGGATATTTTCCAACACACGCCAAAATCTCATTTTGGCCCAAAAATAATAATCAGTCATTTTTCCAGAAAATGACCCAAATCAATAAAACCTCATTTTTCCAAAAAATGAATATATAAAATCCTTTTATTCAACACACGCTATTTTTCGAGAAAACAGCCCATTAATCCATTAACCAATGCACCATGATCTCCCTTAGGGATCATCCGCATGTCCTGCTTCTTAGCAATGCTCAATTCCGCGACCAGCGCTTTCGTGGCCAAGCACCCACTACGCAACGAGCGATGCCCAGTTCCACACCCAGCGCGTTCGTGGCCAAGTATCCTCTAGCTCCCGCCAGCAGAGGGGCCATGGAGTCGGCACGAGACCATCTCGTCCGATCCCGTTGTCGCCCAGCAACAACCTAGGGGATGTCACTCAGTATATTCCGCTCCCGAGTGACCAGAGGAGCTCCACTGAGATAATGCCCCATCTCAGCTTGGGGTCGTGATACACACGCACCCAAAATCCTTTAACACATGAAAACCCAGTTTTCTTGAAACACATGAACATGAATACATGTACACGAAAATCCAGTTTCCTTTACAAACATGATCATGCGTGCAATATGCCATGTACATGAACAACACCATACCAACAACCAACATTTCACGATACCAACCAAACACACAACTCCGTCCACAATCCATCCGACCCCCGAACTCCTCGAACTCAGTCCGGCATGTCCAACCAGATCACAATAATATGAGTTAATGTAAAAATATATTTAAATCACGATAGTTCTTTGGAAAAATACTTACAGTGTTATAATATGATTTCCGAAGGATCATGGAGCTGCAAGAAGTGGCGGCACAGCAACGTAACAGTGTAAAATACATTGTGGCCGTGGGTCTCAAAAACCCACTTTTGAATGGGGACAAACCAAGACCCGAAATTGATAGGGTAGGGCTTAGGGATGTCGATGAAGCTAGTGGTGGTGGTGGTTTGCTGTGGGTGGCAGCGTAGATGGTGGTTTTAGGCCAAAAATGTCCAAAACAGAAATGGAGTTGGATGTACTTCACCAGTGACGGATCAGAGCTAAGGATGGGTGCTTTGGATTGCTAGGAGGTCGAGGATGATGTGGTAAAGAAATGGTGGCCGGAGGTGGCGTGACGACGGCGCTGGAGTGAAGAGAGTGCCGCGGCTTGGTGTGGTGCGTGGGGCTATCGGCGGGACGAGGCGGCGGCTGGGTGGAGAGGGGGAAGCGCACGGGAAAGAGAGGGAGGGGGAGTGCGTTGCACGGGAAGCAGAGGGGAGAAGGAAGAAAAAGAAGAAACGGAAAGAAAAGAAGAAAGAAAAAGAGAGGAAAGAGAAAATGGAGGAAAAGAAATGAGGTCCAGTCCTCACATCTTGGGTCACAAAAATGATCCAACGGAAACGATTTCTAAAACAGCCAGTTAAATAAAATAATTTAAACGTAATGATAAAATGAAAATAAAATAAGCAAATCCGACAATAAATTAATTTAGAATAAAGAGAAATTTAAATGCATAACAATAATTAATATTAATAAAACATACCAAATTTAATTTTTCACAATTTAAAGATCATAAAATAAACCATTTAAAAATCCGATAATTTTAAAATAAGAGAATAAATTTTTGAATTAATAAAAATAATCTTTCAATAAAAATAAACTAAAATACGGAGTGTTACATTACTCATCACCAAAGGGGATGGCAAATAACTCATCATTTGTGTTGCATGTCATGCAACAACAATTTGAGCAGTTGAACTTGCTGTTAGGTGAAGTGAGGGAGATGATGGATCATCAAGAAGTGATAATTAGAAATCTACAAGGCAAGAGAGATAGGAAAAGGCATAAGCCTAGTATTGAACATAAGTGTAAGAATGAAGAGTATGGTGAGTCTTTTGTTGCCAGGCGTGCTCTCAATGTACAAATTAGGATGGATAATACAAAGCAACGGAGAGAGAACATTTTTCATACTAGATGTCACATCAACAACAAGGTATGTAGTATGATCATTGATGAGAGGAGTTGTATTAATTTAGCTAGCACTACTTTAGTTAAGAAATTGAGTTTACCTACCTTGAAACACCCTAAACCATACAAGTTGTAGTGGTTGAGTGATTGTGGGGAGGTTAGGGTAAATAAAAAAGTGCTAGTTTCTTTTTTAGTTGGGAAATATCAGAATGTGGTGCTTTATGATGTAGTGTCTATGGTCATTTTGTTGGAAAAGCCGTGGCAATATGATAGGAAAGTGATCCATGATGGGTTAAAGAACATGTACATTTTTGAAAAGGATGAAAAAACAATCAAACTTACTCCTTTAACTCCAACACAGGTGCATGAGGACCAACTGAAACTGAAAAATGAGGTTGTTCACAAAAGTAAGAGTGAAAATTAAAGTGATAAAAAAAGAAAGAGTGAGAGTGATCAAAAAAAGAAAAAGTGAAAAAGAGATTGAGCTAAAAAACAAGAGTAAAAGTGAGATTGAGATTGAGTTAAAAAGTAAGAGTGAATGTAAGATTCAGGAAAAAAAAAAAGAAAAAGAAATAGTGAGACCGAAAATGAGAGAGAGAGAAAAAAAAAGATGAGGGTGAGGTTGAGACCTCAAGAAAAAAAAAAGAGAATGAGTTAAAAACAATTATGAGGTCGATAGTTCAAAAAGAGATGAAGAAAAAGAGAGTGACAGGAAAAAAAAAGAGTGAAAAGAAAAAAAAGAGTGGAAAAGAAAAAGAGAGTGGAAAAAAAAAGAGAGAGTGAAGAAAGTGAGAGAAAAACAAAGAGAAAAGTGAGTTTTTATGCTAAGACGAGTCTTAATTCTAACGAACTTGACATATCTTTATCTAGTGTTATTGTCTCTTTGTTGCAGGGATATGAGGTCGTGTTTCTTAGTGGTATATTTAGTGGATTGCCACCTATTAGGGAGATAAAGCACTGCATTGATTTTGCGCCCAATGCGACAATTCTTACCTAACTTTTCTTTGAAGAATATGAGTTCTTGACACACTTGAAAGGACAAGATAAGTTGTTGATTAGAATGCATGCTAAGTGGGAGGACTGTATTGAGACTTTTTCTTATATAATCAAATACATACATGGTGAGAAAAATTTTGTAGTTAATACATTAGCAAAAAGGTATGTCCTTATCTTTATTTTAAATGCAAAGTTATTAAAATTTGAATATGATAAGAAATTACATGCTAATGACGATGACTTTGCTAGTGTGTATAGAACATGTGAGAAAACATCGTTTGGTAAGTTCTATAAACTAGATTGGTACTTATTTAGAGAGAATAAACTTTATGTGCCTACTAGTTTTATTCGTAAGTTCTTATGTGTGATAGACATGGTGGTTTGTTGGGTAACTTTGATGTAAGGAAGACATTTGATGTGTTGCATGAACGTTTGTAGGAGTATCATTTATCATTCATTGACGTGTTGCATCAATGTTTGTAGGAGTATCATTTGTCATTCATTAACGTGTTGCATATAATTGGAGTGTTCATTTTGGTGTAAGGAAGATTTTAGATGTGTTTCATAAATATTTGTGAGAGTATTGTTTGACATTCATTGAGTTTACATATAATTGGAGTGTTCATGCTACTACTAAATTTTCACATTTTGAAATTGTTTATAGACTTAATCAATTTACTCCTTTAGATTTAATGTCTTTACTTGTTGATGAAAGGAGTAGCTTGAATGGACTTTTCCAAATTCTTGAACAAATTAATAATAATGCATATAAAGTGGATCTTCCAAGTAAGTATCATGTTTTTACTATTTTCAATGTTACTAATCTTTTTCCATTTGATGCAGGTGGAGATTTGAGGTCGAATCCTTTTGAAGAGAGGGGGAACGATGGGCACCAAGATGGACCTAGTCTTAAAGATCATTTGCAAGTTCCAGATAGGCCAATTACAAGATCAAGAGCCAAGAAGATCAATAAGGTAATGCAATAATTAGTACAATCCACTTGGGACGAGTTTAGCAAGAGCCGAATATTCAAGATGGGTTTGAGAAAAGAATATCTAGTGATCATCCACATGATACAAGCTATGGAAGAATGTAACATAAATTAGGGCCTATTATTATGTTTATGTGATTAAAGACCTTGAACTTGTTTATTTAATTAAATAGGCTTATTTTATTAGTTATATGAATTAGTTTAGAATAATTGGGTTTGATTATGCTTGGCCCACATATGTCTTATTTATTATAAACTAGGATTTTTTGGAAGACCTTGTATTTTGGCCAATGGCTTATTTGAAAAGTTACTTTTTAGGAACTAGGATTTAAAGAAGTATTGTAGTGAGTTACTATAGTCGCGGTACTATAGTCATGGCACTATTCATCTAGGGGTATTTTGGAAGAAAGGGTTTTATTTTGGTTAGGGTTTTAATTAGGTTTTGGTTTAAATACTTTTTGCAGCCTCATTTTAAGAAATTTATGAAATTTGATGAATTTATTCATTGAGTTGAGTTTACTCATCTTGTTCTTGATTGAACTTTTGAACTTATTAAAGGTAGATCACAATCTTTGTGACGTTCCTCCTTGTAATCTGAGTTATTGAGATAGGTTCTTCAACGGGTCTAGATTTTAATATAATCTAGGTTCTTGAAACGAGTTTTCAGCGGGTCTAAGTTCTTCATCCATTGACTTGATTTTGACTTTCTTGGGTGAGTTTTCAAATTAATTGTGGGTTCAAAGGATTCCATTCCTGCGGGTTCATATAATCCCGAGCACTCGTCAAGGCCTCGCGACTAAAGAAGTCGAGTCCCTAGACTCACTGGGGGTAAGGCAAGTCTCTTGACTTGCCGACCCCCCGTCCAACAAAGTCGAGTCTCTAGACTAGTCATGAGGTCCATGCTGGGCATCAGATCCTAAGCCCTCATCAAGACCTTGCGACCAAAGAAGTCGAGTCCCTAAACTCGTTGAGGGGTAAGGCCAAGTCCCTATACTCACCGACCCCCCATCCAACAAAACCGAATCCCTAGACTCACCTCGAAGTCGAGGCTCTAGACTCGGTAAGGCCAAATTTCTTGACTTGTTGACCCCCCGTCCAACAAAGCCGAGTCGCTAGAGTTGATGTGAGTTCCAGGCTAGGCATTAGATCCCGAGCCCTCATCAAGGCCTCGTGACCAAAGAAGTCGAGTCCCTAGACTTGCTGCGGGGTAAGACCAAGTTCCTAAACTCACCGACCCGCCATCCAACAAAACCAAGTCTCTAGACTCATCTCAAAGTCGAGTCCCTGGACTCGCTGCAGGGCAAAAGTCAAGTCTCTTGACTTGTAGACCCCCCCCCCCCGGCGTCCAATAAAGCTGAGTCCCTAGACTCGCCTCGAAGTTGAGTCCCTGGACTCACTGGTGGGTAAGACCAAGTCTCTTGACTTGCCGACCCCCTCATCCAGCAAAGCCAAGTCTCTTGACTCGCAGTGGGGTCCAGGCTGGGGATCAAATCCCGAGCCCTCTTCAAGGCCTCGCAACTAAAGAAATCGAGTCCCTAGACTCACTACAGGGTAAGGCCAAGTCCCTTGACTTGCCGAACACCCGTCCAATGAAATCGAGTCTCTAGACTCACCTGGAAGTCGAGTCCTTAGACTCGCTGTGGGGTAAAGCCAAGTCTCTTAACTTGCTGACCCCCTTCCCCCTCGGTCCAACAAAGCCGAGTCTTTAGACTCGCCATAGGGTCCAGGCCGGGCATCAGATCTCGAGCCTTCGTCAAGGCCTCGCAACTAAAGAATTCGAGTCTCTAAACTTGTTGCGGGGTAAGGCCAAGTCTCTTGACTTGCCGAACCCCTATCCAATAAAGTCGAGCCCCTTGGCCCACTGCGGGGTTGAGCCACAAGATTCGCCATAAATTCAAAAAGCAATAAGTGAGACACAAGCAGTCTTGGAAAACATATTTTCATTTTATTTCATCAACAATATACAACCCTTACAGAACTAAAACAAAAAGGTGCTATACAAAGATTCGAAAAGCAAAAAAGCCTGAGCCTATCACTAGGGAGGAGGAGGCGAAGGAGCGCTCGCGAAATATGGAGGATACCTTGGCTTCCCGAAATTCTTGACATAAGCTTGCGCTTGGGTGTTCGAAGGAAGGGAGGCCAAGGATAGAGTGTGTAGGTCCAGCCTGGGGTTTTGGAGCAAGTGCTCTTGCATCCATTCAAGACCCTCCCAGTAGCTGTAAGACCGGGCCGTGTCCCGAATAGTGTTGGCCTCCAAGATCCGGGATCTAATTTCCCTAGAACGCTGAGCAATGTCATCTTATTGAGACTTCAAACCAGCAATCTCGATGTCATGGGCTAATAGGTCAATGTTCCTTTGCGTCCCCATGCGTGAGAGTTCATCAATGCGTTCCTTCGCCTTATGCAGTTGCTTCCTTAAGTGATGGGCCTCTTGAGTGAGTTTGAAGTGCTTGAACAACAGCTTCGAGTGATGTCCAGTGACCGAGGCCCGACCCCGCTCAAACTCCTTCAACTTCTCCCGAGCAAACTCCAGCTCCGCCTCCCAGGTGACCAAATTCTGCTCGGCCTTAGCACGGGCCTTTTCAAGGCGATCGTTCGATGACGACCACCGACAGATGTTATCCTCAGCCTCGCGCAGTAGGCATTTCAGAATCTTCTTCTTCTACTTACGCTTCGCAACGACTGTCTCCAGGAGCTGGTTTTGCTCCTTCATGTACTCCACCTCGTTGATCAGCCATTTGCGCTTGGTCTTAAGCTCCTTGATCTTTTGGACCACCTGCTTCATCTTAAAGTACCCAAAGCAGCCTAACGTCACGAGCTCCTGATTGGACTCCTCCAGATCATTGCAGCCAACTGATCTATGGCTTGCAATAAAGAGAACAATTAAAGTCATCAAGGTAAGGGGCTGAAAGGGCTCAACGAAATAAGCAAAGTAAGAGAAAGCCTACCTGGGCGAAGAAAGGCAGTAGCCTGAGCCTTGTCCAGGCTCAAGGCTAGAGCTTGCGCCCCCTCTACCCCGGTCGAAAAGAAAGGGCCTGCGACTGCCAGCTACTAAGAAAAGTCCAGGAGCGACCTCCAACTCTAGCTGCACGATCCGAGTGCGACCGGGGGATAGAGCCTTGGAGTCGTTGTCATCGCTTAAGTCCACGACGAATAGGGGATCCTGGAAACCTCCCACATGATTAGCCTCGCTCGACTCAACAAAGGAAGGCGTAGCAACCTTGGTGTTGGGAGAGGCGGACCTGACGACCAATTGAGAGCAACCTTGCCAATTATCATTTTCTCATAATAAATAGTTACCAATCTTTTAATATTATATCATAGCATAATGAGAAATGATGGTAAAATATGATAAGTAGCATTACTCTTATGTATAAGTTTGACTAAACAATTATAATAATATTTTTTAATTTTTTTTTATTTAACATATCCAACTGTCATATTTTTAAAATCTAACGATCATATTAGTTATTTTATTTAAAAGCCTTTTTATTTACAGTAATTTGTTTTAACTTTAATTTTTAAATTAGAATAATTTTATCTAATAATGATTTTTATCTAACCATATTTCTGATTTAATGATATTTGTGTTGTGAAAATATCTAATAATTTTTATTTTTATCTAATAATTTTTGCTAGACATTGTATCATAATAGCAGAATTGGAACGCTCGAGGAAAATAAAAGACCTCATTTAAATACAGAAACATTCTCAATTCATCTTATATCATCTCATCATTATAATTTTTTTAAATCAAATATAATAAATAATTCAACTTTTTCAAATTCAAAAACAATAATAATACTAAAAAATAATATTCTAGTAATAATTTATTCAATTTATTTAAAATCATCTTATCTCAATATTCAAACCAATCCTAAAATACTCATTTAGCTGAATATGTTGGATATCTTAAAATATATATATATATATATATATATATATATATATTATATATATTTAGCCGAAGTTTGCACAATTAATGTGGGGGAGTTTTCAAGAAAAAATAAATAAAAGAATTTTTTCTTTTGACCAAACTCTTATAACTTTTGCAATAACATTTATAAACTCGAAAATCAATTCTGATGTTTTCCATGTATTATTCCCCATTTTTCAGGAAAAAAAACATTCATAATTTTAATTTTTATTTTCTCAGAAACTTTTTTTTTTTTTTAAGATATTTTTGTTTCTTCCAGAAGTCGTTCTTGTTCATACGGTCAAAATTTTGCAACGTAGCGTCAACTTGTTCTAAATAATTCTCCCACGTGATTCACGTTCCATGGGAAGCATTGAGCCAGCCAGAGCCAATTAATCCCTTTTGTCCCACTCACCTTGTTGTATAAATGAATAGGACTGGACCATCACAAGTCTTGCTTGGTCAGCCATCTTTGTCTTATATAATTTTAAATGATTGTCCGATTCTTATGTGAAAAATAATATATTTGGTTGATTTGTATAAAATAGTTACAATTTCACTTATTTTGATGAAAATAATGAATTATATGACTTTTAAATTTTGCAATAATATCACAAATTCCCAGTTTTGTCTATTTTTTATTCTTTTAAGTATTTAGGCTACGTTTAAATAGTAAGAATACCTGAAAAATGTTGAGAATATTTGTGAATAATAGTAAAAAAATAATGAAAAAGTAATAATAAAATATTAAAAAGTAGGTGAAAAATAATGAATAGTAGAAAAGTAGATAAAAAGTAATAATAAAGTAAAGAATAGTAGTGAGAGTACCTCAAGTACTCTCACTTGCCAAACACAGCCTTAGATTATGAAGAATCTAATGGCTCGTTTGGATATGAAATAAGATGAGATGAGATGATTTTAGATGAGTTGAATAAAATATTGTTAGAATATTATTTTTTAATATTTTTATTGTTTTGAGATTTGAAAAAATTGAATTGTTTATAATATTTTGTATAAAAATTTAGAAAAGTTATAATGATGAGATGAGATGAGATGAGATGAGTTGTGAGTGTCTTTGTATCCAAACGGGGCTAAGGGCTCGTTTGTTTTCACAACACATTTCATCTCATGTAACGCTCATCCTTGTGATGAGATTTTAATAAATGGTTTTAGAAAATGAGATAAGAATTACTGAATCTTTTAAAACTTTTTCTTTTTCCTTCTCAGGATATAAAAAATCGATGTTTTAAAATTAAAACATATTCTATAAATGAAAAATTCATCCCCACACACTATACACCATTCATAATTTTTTTATTTTTTATTTTTTTCTCTTATCAAATATGTGGTGTATGAATGATGAGTAAAAAAACTCAATTAGTTTAGGAAGAATAAAATAAATAAAAATGAGTGGTATGTGAGATGATAAGTTGCAAAACTCTTTATAAATTAAAAGAAAGTTTACGGTGGAAATCATTAAATTGAATTAAAAGGTCTTTTACAAAAAATTTTGCTTTCATACATTACATAAAAACATGTCTAGGCTTATGTCACTCTTCCCTTAGGCCATGTTTGTCCTGACGCTTCTTACTCATTTTGTTCCTGAGAGGGGAAGGGACATACATAAAGATAAAATAAGTCGAATACTCAGTAAATATTATTTCATACTGTAAAAATATACTAACATAGGTTTTCATTCATACATTTAACATTCATCTACATACTTTACATAAAACGTTCACTTCCTTTGAAAGCATTACAAGGTGAGGTTTTTCTTTAAAAAAAATTTCATTTTTCATAAAACACTTCCCACACATTGTACATTCATTCATAAAGAAATTAAATCATTAATATATTCATTTACTCTTTTCATTTTTCCTCTGGCAGATACACACTATTATACCCCGTGTGTTGGGATTAACAGTTTTTTGAACCCGAATTCTGCCCGTGACCACATATTGGGAATCCCTTTCAGTCACGGGTAGCACAGGGTGCACTACCGGTACTACTTACCTGGTATTGCAATCTGCCTAGTCCATTAGTATCATCATTCATTCATTCAGTCATAACCGTTACGTATTTTTATTCATTTCCTTTCATTCCTTTTTATTTATTTCATTCATCAGTCCATTTCATTTCATAAGCATAATTTAAAAACATACCTATAAACATTATCATTTAAACATCATTTCGTAACATCCATTAAATATTCCTTTCATAGCATCATTTAAATACACTTTCATTGAGTTATTTAAATACACTTTCATTATATCAATTAAATATCAGTTCTTAGCATCAAGCATAAATCTCAACAATTCATTTCATGAAAAATAAAGACAATAGTTAAATCATATAACATCCATTCACATGCATACAATTATGTTTTGGGTGCATAAATAAGGGTTTCCAAAGAAGACATTTACATACATATACCTTTAAACATTAATACTTAGTATACTTTCATAAAACAACATTTTTTTTCATTTCATAATGCATCATAAAGAGAAACATTCATTTTTCATTTTCAAAACAGTAAAAAACTCTAAAAGAGTATGAGCATAATATTTACCTAGACTTTATTCTATTTATATTTCATGCAGTTCATTCATATGCATATCAGATGACAACCTACATGAATACATAATTTTACATCATTCACTTTTCAAGCGTATATGTAACTTAAACTTAGAATTTACATAATACTACTATTTACTTAAATTTTATTCGCTTAGATATACTCTATTATCCAAGTCTATCCTGTATACTTTCCTTTATCACTCTTCTCTAAATTTTCAAACTCATAGTTTGGGACCCATTTGAGGTCACATTCCCAACACATAACATTCTACTTAAAGTCTTTATTAAGAGTAAAAGCAGAAAATCTAGTTTGGGGGGGCCGAGTTAAAAAAAAAAATTGGGGGGGCCAAATACTAATTTTTAAATAGTTTACTTTATAAAAATACATTTCAAAACTTAATTTTCATCGAATTTTGAAAATCTTGGGGCCAAGCCTCTTAGTAGTTTCGCCCCTGGTCCTTATACTTTAAAGTGAACCTCCTTGAAAGGTTAAGACACACTATTACATTCATCACACTTTTCCTAGCTAATCATCCATTCCGATGCATAACTTAAACCGACCAAGTTATACAACTCAACTCAAGTCAATACATACATATCTTTCTCTATTTACACATAATCTAATCAACACTTCATCACAATCCAAACCAAGCATAATACATAATTTTAAACCAACCTTGAGGCTTAAACATCATGTACTCATGCTTAGAACATACTATCCATTATATATGGTAAATCTGTCCGACACGTGTGTCCAACTAAGTTACACATGTACCCTACCCTTTTATCACCTAAGTTCAACATATAGTCTACCCAAACACCCACTTGCTTTTACAAGCTTCCTACTAACCAATACAATCTCAACCAAGATAAAACTTTACACAACACGTTCAACTACATATTTTATCCCAACACTTTATATGACATACACAACATACAACCACATCGCTAATAACATAACATCCTATCACATCACATAGTTTACAACTACCTTCCAAACTGCACAAAGATCCCGTCACTTCACAAAGCACAACCACATCACAGTTTCACATTAATCCCAATCACTTCACAACATACCGTCATATCACAACTACATCACACACTGCATAATAACCATGTTACTTCACACTACACAGCCACGTCACAACTGCAGCACAACCCCATCATTTCACACTACTTATAGCCACATCACAAATTACTATGTTCACAATTCACAACACAACATATTCACAATACACAATATTCCAACGCTTCACATCATACTCCTAATTACAACCATACAATCTCAACTTCACAAACATGGTAAATTATTGAGGTAAAGAGACAAAAAATATATTATGATTAGGGGCTAAAATCATTGTGTGCCGCTTGATGTCCGGTGGTCACTATCGTGACTATGAGTGACGGGGGCCTCAATTGGGTCTCACGGTGGAAGGTTCACGGCAAGGGATATGAGACAACGTGGCACTGTCAGCTTGCGACGATAGAGAGAGGAGGCAACCAGTGGTTGGTGAGATACGGAAGGGCTACTAGAGAGAGATATTGAGAGAGAGAAGAAAGAGATTTAAGAAAGGGATGAGAGGGGGTGGCTGTGGCGAGGCTTGGTGGCGGAGGTGGTTGGTGGCGTGGCTTAATGAATCTTATACAACTAAAGAAGATAAGAGACTTTAATAAGAGAGATAATAAATCATAAACATATCCATAAATCTAGAGACTTTACACTCGTTCTAATCTTAACATAATCTCACGTTTCTTTGATGTGAATAGTTTGGTGTTAATTATTATTTTTTTAAGAAATTTATTGGTTTATTTCTTTTAAATATTAGGGTTTCTTAGTTTACAAATTTTAGTTTTTAATTTTTATTATAAGTTTATTCTCTCTCTATAAAAATTCAATAATTTTTATTTTTATGTACTTTTAATCTTTTAGTTTTTGTTTATTTTTTAAATTTTTTATTGATTTCTTCTTCTTATGTTATTTTAAGAATTTTAATATTTTATACAAGTGGTATATACATTACATATCAAATAGAAAATTGTACTTATTATCCATTACACCATACATCAACATGTGATTTATCAGTTTTATCATTCTATTTAAACATACACATATTAATATGCAAATATGTGTTTAAGTAGAAGGATAAAAGTGACAAATTATAAATTGATATGTAGTGTGGAGATGATAAATAACATTTCTCTATCAAATACAAGCATATAGAGTACTTCGATTTTAATTTTATGTCATTATTATTTTTTTATTGCAAGCTTGTTAGGCTAGTTTGAGGACTGAGAATACCTCACTACTATTCATTATTTTATTATTATTTTTCACCTACTTTTCACTACTATTCAATATTCTATCACTACTTTTTTACCATTATTTACAGAATACCTGACAATTTCTACTACCCAAATGCAACTTGAATAAACATGTCTTTCATCACGACACTCTAAGAAGGAAAATGATTTGCGTAGTTTTAGGCTGGTTTTGCATGTTGAAATGATCTTAGATGATTTGGGTTGATTTATAATTAATAATATTTTGTAGGTCTCATTAAGATGTGTTTGAATGTAAATAGGTTACAATATATGTTTAAATATATGATGTAGATTGAGATGAATTTAATATTTTTATGAGAAGTTGAAAAAGTAATTAATCTTATTAATAATTGGGTTGAATGAATTGAAATGAATTTAACAATCAAATACAACTTTGAGTGTGCAAGTAGATTCACATAAAAAAAATTGTTTTTTAATAAATGACTGCTAATTTTAAAAAAGAGTTCGCAAACTTGTGGGTAAACTGCGTTTAGATATTGAAGTGAATTGAGTTGAGATGATAAAATATTATTAGAATATTAGTTTTAATATAATTATTATTTTGAGATTTGAAAAAGTTCAATTATTTATTATATTTTATGTTAGAATTTAAAAAAATTATAATGATAAGTTGAGAAGAATTGAGAAAAGTTGAGGATCTAAACAAAACAGATTGTATCCGGAAGTCTTCTAATAAAGATAAGGAGAGAAAGAGGGCGAGGGAAGTTGGCTTGGCTTGGCTTGGCTTTGAGTTGCGCTTTGGATTTGGTTGTTTCACGCGGAGTAGAAGGTGTGGATGTTGGTGAGCAACCCGCTGTGACAGCTGGCTGTCGGAGAGAGGTCCCCAAGACCCACCCCGCAAGATCCATTCCCTCCTCCTTTCTCACGTGACTCACCACCCCTCTCTCTCCCTCTTCCTTTCCCTCTCTCTGTGAAAAGAAAAAGCCCATCGCTTTTCCTCAGCGATCAATTATATCAATCAAACCCCCCCGCCCCCGCCCCCTCAAACTCAAATCCATCTCCCTCCTCTTCTCGTCGTTTACATCAATCTCTCTCTTTCTCTCTCTCTGTATTTCCATATATATATATATATATATATTGGTGTTTCGTTCTTGGAAGGTGTGGATGCGGATTTGGATGCCAAGCCTTTGATATTTGAATGCTGGTGTATGAGAAAGGAGATTTGGATTCAAATGCCCGGATCTGCTGGTGGTAAAGCTTTTCCTTCTTGTATTTATATACTCAATTTAATTCTTTTTTTTTTTATGGAATCGTCTTTTTGTAACATTTATACATTTTTGTCCAACTTTAGTTATATTCGTGAATCCTGAGTTGATTGTGATGGAGAGGTGTATTTTCATGGTGAAACTATTGTGATCGATCTTGTGGACTGGTTTCTTCAGGTGTTTGTAAAAAAGTGTGTATGTTCGGAATGTGTGTGGTTTGAAGAGTCTGAGGTCAAGTATTTGTGTCATTGAATCTTTTTCGAGGGATGGGCATTTTTCCTATATATCGAATCTGTTTGATTTTTTTTTTATCTGTTTGTTTCTTGGAATGCTTTGGTTTTTGGTTTCAATATTTAATACTTGGAAGTATGGGAGGGACTGAAGTTGGAAATAATACTCTTTCGTCAGATATAGTTGAACTTAAACAGTGAAGTGGTTTTTATTATTATTTTCATTATCATCATCATCATCATCATTTTGAGTTGAGTGGTGGAATAGTTGTTATAAGGTTTCTAAGAATTCTTATTTGTGGATATAAGAGAATTGTTCTTGGGCAGGCAATTCTTTGTTTTCTTCCAATGATTACATAAAATTATTTGTTATTCAGTGATTATATCCATGGAGACATTATGATTTTTGTCTGAAAATAAAAATAAATAAAATTAGAAATATAATAGCAGGGTTTGGAGACGCCAAAAAACACCTCAATCAAAGGTTTTACTGCATAAAGCCACAAGTGGAAAATGGAACATAATAATTTCAGTCTCATATTTATTAACCCGAGGTCAAGAATGCGTTTTTCTTGGCTGAAGGAGGATCCCACAACATTCGGATGTGCTTTGGGATTGTCCATGTTGAGGCGGTCGGTGAAGATCTCCTCTACTGGCGACATGGGAAAGGAAGCACACATTGGTAGCTCTTGCCAAAAAAAGGCATACAGCTTCTTGCAAAATGGTGGAATAAGTGAAACCAGGAGTTTGGGAGGGAAGAGGCGATGTGTAAGCCTAGTAGTGTGGTAATGTGGTGGGGACTCATATAGAGTATTTGTGGGCAAAAAGCAATGGATTTGGCCTTCTACAACCAAGGACAAAAAGAACAAATATAATAAAAGTAAAAAGAAAACTGAGGAGGGGAAATGGGTGAGCAGGCCAAGAAAAGATGGCAGTGGGCATTGTGGAGGCCATGTGCTTGTGATTTTGGCCTGTAAATTGTTGGGCTTGCTGTAGTTGGGGTGGCAGTTATCCTGGTGGGATGCATGTGGGTGGAATATGGGTGGAACTTTGTAGATTGAGCCTCTAATGACCATAGCATTAAGGAGGGAAAAACATGAAAATTGGGATAAAAATCAAGGGAAAGAAAGAGGTGGAGAGGGGCGGGGGATAATCTGGATAAGAGAGGGAGGTGAGTAATTTACATCATTACATTTGTATTTAGGAAATGTTTGGTGTCTATGGACCATTGCTAGTATGTATGTGTAGTACTTGTGATAAGTTTATGGTAGGTAATTGTGCATATGTAATGGCTTATGCCATATCATTACTTTTTTGTTTAAAAACTTTTATGGGCAATAACATATTGTTTTGATAGGTTGTTGTAAATGATATTTTTAATCACCATATAGGATTTCCAAAATATTTGCTAAAATCACATTTATAATTAGAAGAATATATATGATACTTGTAACTATTTATTCTTCTATGATTACTTTTTCTTTGTCATTTGTAATCATGCACTTAAGTTAAAGAATAAACATGTATTCAAATAGCTTTTCCTCCTTAATATAAGTATACTCTGATACCCATCAGGCTGCAGCCTAGTAGTCAAAGAGTGTGCATGGGATGGGCTGTGGGTTCAGACATCCTAGGATTGATGCCATTCTAGGAGTTCTGTTGGATTACTTGATATAGTTTTGGTGGGTGGGGTCTCGTGTATCTTGAGTTTACTCCCCAAGGGTGTGTTGAAGGGTCTTGCCTCAACGAGGTTTCACGTAATAAAAAAAGTATCCTCTAACTATCTATTCTCTCTAAGATGTGATGTTTCCTGAGATATTGGATCTCAATGGAGATTTTCTATATAATGAGAATGGTGCATAGGTTTTACTTATCACAAAAAAACAAAGAGAATAATAGGTGTATAGTTTTGGCCATGGACCTTAATGCCATATTCTTTCTTTTTTTTGTCAATTTGTGAACCTTAATGCTTGCAAAGGTAGAACTCTGCCTACTCAAGTTAGAGTTAATTTAATTGTTTCCGCATGGAAATTGTGTCAGTAAGGTATTGACAGCATCGCTTTTATGAATTGCTTGTGATTGGGGAAGCCCGTGAAAGGCTTTGTAGCATATGCATTGATTTTTTTCTAGGTAAGAATAACTTTATTAATGAGAATGAAATACACTTTGCTCATACATAGGGAGTATACAAAAGAAAACACCTACTACATTCTATGAACCAGGAAAAGAAACAAGAAAATCATGAGCACTAGTTCCATCAACTACAATAGCAGAAAACCAAAGCGGTAAAGTGTGCACAAAAAGTCTTCAAAGTTCCTTCAAAGTGCACTCCCAATATTCAAAGTATCTGTCATTCCTTTCCTGCCAAATACACCGCATAAGACACAAATGAATCATTCTCCAAACTGCAGCGACCAGGGCAACCTTGAAGAACATTCCAGCATGCTAGGAGATCCACCACCCTCCCCGGCATCACCCATGCAATACCTGATCTACTGAAGATCTCATCCCAAAGCGCCCTAGCCACCTCACAATACAATAATAAATCAGTCACCATTCTTCTTACACATGTAGCACCATGCAGAATTGCAGAGTCGTCCACAGTTAGGTCCAGCCATTTCACCTCAAGTCCTTGGAGTTGGTTCATAGTTCTATACTAAGTTCTCATGCATCACTTAAATGCCTGTTTCTTATTTTTTGTGACTTCTTAGTAGAGACCCGTGACTTTGTATTGATTTTGCAAACGTGTATATTGATTGTAGATCTGAAATTTAGTTCTCTTGATGTATGCTTCCTGGTTTTTTCAATTGTGCCTTGGATGCCTTTTTTGCAATATTTTTCTATGTTGTTTGCTCGTTCAAGATGTCAATTCTTTTTCATTTCGTCTGTGTTCTGCAGGTCATATGACCTCCAGCTTGAAAACTTAGAACAATTCAAGTGTGTAATCAAATGTTTTTTGGTCTAAGAACTTCTCTTAGATTGAAAATGTCTTTTATGGGGTAAGAAGTGGGGGCGAAATGGTTTTACATTCCAGATATTTAAAGACATGGAGCAGACAAGAGATGATGCAGGGCCAGCAGAGCAAGGGACTTCAAATGCTTCATGGTGGCCTTCAGATTTCGTGGAAAATTTTGGATCTGTTTCTTTGGGGTCTCAAGGAGAGACCTTAGGTAATAAAGAATCCCCTAGAAGTTCTGAGGAAGATCGGTTAACGCCTCAAAGAGCATCTCAAATTCTCTGGCGCACTGGAATGCTTTCTGAAAAGATTCCAAATGGCTTCTATTCTGTCATTCCGGTGAGTTTGAAGCCTAATCAAGAGGTCCATGCTTCAATTCTCCTTGCCTGCACAACTTTTTAGTCATAAAAGAAAATGTTTCTCCTATATATAATCATTTTTTTTCTTTTTCTTGCTATAAACCTTAGATGCTAGAAGTTGTTCTTTCTTGCTTTTAGTTTTGCTGATTTCGTATTGTTGTGCTGCATGAAGGGGCTGTTAATATTTTGAAATTGGAGTTATTCTGGTTGCTTCATATTCAATCTTATTTGATAATGAAAATATATTTGATTGATTTTTTTTGCCTCTCATATGTGCTCTTGTTTTCTTGTTTTTGTGAAAATCTACAAGAAACCCATGCTTGAACAGGTAAATGTACTTGACAGCCTATCCTTGTTGCAAATAGAGTATTTCCATGCTTATTTTTTTTTAAATATAGGACGCGATGCAAAAACTGGACTAATTCAATTATTCTTGAGTCAGATTCTTTGAGTTTGCATCAGTTCCCAAGTTTAAATATACAAGTGATTGTGCAATTTCTATATTAAGTGGTAAAAATGGAGATTTTGACCTTAGTTGAGAGATGGAGAATATCCTACTTTCGCTCCAGCTTCAGTCTTTTGCATGTATCTATTTCAAAGAGCATATTTTGGAATGCATTTCTCTTTGTTGGGTTTGGGTAGATAAGGTTATGTGGGTCTTACAAATTCAATACGGGATGAGGAGTAGGAACACTGAGGTTATGGCTTGTTGGAGTTATATCATATGCTAAACTATATTTGCTTGCGGAAAAACTTGTAATTAGGAAATGAGTTGCATTGCAAGCAAGTAAATTAGGGTGAGAACAGTGCTAGAAACCAGACCTACCTAAAATTTCAATCGAAAGTCAATTGATATGGGTTGGTTTATGATGGTTCTATGGGTGGTAATTCGAAAAACCAACCTTGTTGATTTAGGGCTCGTTTGGGGAGTGAGATGAGATTAAGGTCCGGTTTGTATTCGTAACCCATCTCAACTCATTTCAACTCATCTCACTACTGTTCATTACTATTCATCAACTTTAACTCACAAATCTCACTACTATTCACAACCCATCTCACTACTATTCACAATCCATCACAACTCATCTTCGAATCCAAACGACACCTAAAATTTAGTGAATAGTAGTGAGGTAATTTGTGAATAGTAGTGAGAGTTTGAGTTGAGTATTTTTTGGGTTTTGGGAAAGGAGAGAGAAAAAGTTGAATAAAAAATATTATAAAGTTAAAATATTGTTAGAATATAATTTTATAATATTATTTTTGTTTAGGGATTTGAAAAAGTTGAATTGTTTTTTATTTTTTGTTTGAAAGTTTGAGAAAGTTGTAATGATTAGTTTGAAAAAGTTGTAATGATTAGTTTTGAAATGTTTGTATTTGAATTATGTTTGGGAAGGAGATGAGATGAGATGATATGAGAATTTTGGGATGAGATCTATTTCCAAACAATTTAGTTGTCAATGTTGGCTGTTAGTGGTCCGATCATAGCTGACCACCTGATACCCATATATGAAAAGTAAGATTTTTGTCCTGATTTTCTGTTTGGGCATTACTTCTCTCTCTTTAAGCCTTGACCTTAGACCCCTCTCCGGTTTTTTCTATTTATTATGGTTTGGGTTTGGGGGTTAGAGAGAAAAGGAGGAATAGAGTCAGCTCTGGCGGTGGACTGGTAGTGTAACACCTCCTTCCCGTAGGCATGAGTATGCTACTAAAACGTGAAAACTTGCACCAGGTAAGGGATCCAATGTATTAAAAGTTACCATATTTATTGAATAATAAAATGTTAAAAACATAACATAGAAATTGCCTTGAAAATTGAAATAAAACGTTCTCATAGTATGACAATCTAAATCTAATCCTATGTGTAAAACACTTGCTTTCATCACAAACTAGAATTCCTATCTAAGGTCCACTTATCCAATAAACTCAAAAGGGCTTTATAGAAATTCATGGGCCAATGAGCCCAATGATTTTTTTTTTTCTTATTCTAGCCCTAACAAAATTGGGCCCGAGTGTTACAGGTGGTCACGCCTTGATAGGTGTTTTGGTGTGTAGATTAGGTGGTGGCGATCAAGTAGCCACCATTGAGGCATGCATTTTGGTCTCCACCATTCTTCTAAAATTTCTTGATTGCTGGTGCTGTTCTAGGCTGATTGGTTTTATTTGATGCAGCCTTGGATGTATGGGTATGTGGTATTGATTAGTTTTCTTTTTCCTTTTCCTTGAACAAAAAGGGTGAGGAGGGAGATAACAGAGGTTAGAATTCTCTGGCTACATGTGACCATAATAACATGCTTCATTGGGCTTGCAAAAAGCCTGCAACATTGGCATTGTTGCTAATAGTGTGCTTAAGCGCAAATCACCACGGCTGAAGTGCGCCGCTTACCAAAAGCAAGCTGTATTTACAAATGCATGCATTAAGTTGCGCTTTTTTAGCAAGCTTAAAGTGTAAAAATGCGCTCTTTTCTAGTTTTTGCTATATATATATATAATTTTAACTATTATTGTTTGTCTAGGCTATTAATTTAGATGAAGTAGATGAGGAAGATGGTGAGGGTTAAAAATCTTTTGATGATAACGGTTATGGTCCAATGCCTTTTCTAGGACAGAGTCAAACTGAATTGGAGGAAGTTTGCTACAACTCATCTATAAATATGACAAGTGACCATTAAGCATGCAACAAACACATGCTTTTTTAAATTCTATCTTAAAAAATTGACGTGTGTCCTTTGTTTTAAAAAACATGTGCTTGTGACATACTTAAGGGACACATATCAATTTTTTAAATGGGTTGGAGGAAACTCCCTGTTTGGAGGAAAACTCTATCCTTTTTTGAAGTAATAAAGTAATGATTTTATTTAGACTAAAGAGAGGATGAATCCCAAGTAAACAAGATGTATGCAAGGACTTTACCTAACTGGAAAAAGAAGAAGAGCTTGGAAGTCTAGAAAAGTAGTATCTGAAAAAGTTACACAGCTTTTGGCCACTGCCCATTGAAAGATGATGGTCCTGTGCTTGTTTTTTTGATAAGTAAAAGATTTTAATTATTGAAATAGGCATAGCTCAAGACTCCAAGTACACAAGAAGTATGGTCCTATGCTTGATGAGAGGATGATTATATACTTTACCATTGGAGAGTCGCATCAAGTCAGGTGAACCCGGGTTATAATGCAAACTTGACATGAAGAAGGCATATGATTGAGTAAACTGGAATTTTTTGTTACACATACTCGAGAGGTGTGGACTAGGAGCGAGATGGTGCTCTTGTATCAAATTTTTCTGCTCTACTGTTCGTTTATCTATTTTGGTGAATGGTACTCTAATGGGTTCCTTCAGAAGTTCGAGGGATTTGAGGCAAGGTGATCCTCTATCTCCATTATTCTTTGTTTTCATAATGGAAGCTTGTTGTAAAATGATCGCAGGTCTTGTGGAAGGTGGATTTCTATCTAGCTTTGTCATAGGGGATGCAAGAATCAGCACACTTGAGATGACTCACCTCTTATTTGCTGATGATACTCTTGTCTTCTATGGGGCTAGTCATAATCACATTCAAGTTTTGCAGGCTCTTTTACTTTGCTTTGAAGTGGCATCGGGTTTGAATGAAACTCGCCAAGTTAGAATTAGTTCCGGTTGGAAATGTTCCAAGTGTTTTGAGCTTGGGCAATATCCTGGGGTGCACAATCTCCACCTTGCCAATGAAATATCTCGGTCTTCCATTGGGTGCCTCCTTTATGTCACAGTCTATTCGGGATGGGGTGTTGGAAAAAATGGATTGTAAACTGGCGAGTTGGAAGAGGATTTATTTTTCTAAAGATGATAAAGTTACATTGATAAAAAGTACACTATCCAACCTGCCTACTTCTTATCTTTATTTTCCAATACAATGCAAAGTGGCTCACCGGTTAGAGAAATTGCAAAGAGATTTCTGGGGGAGGGGGGGGGGTCTGGTTTGTACCCCTATATGCGAAGGTGGGCTGGGAATTCGGAACTTATTGGTTTTTAACGAGGTTTTATTGGGTAAATGGTTGTGGAGATACCACGAAGAGAGGGGAGCTTTATGGAGGGTGATCATAGAGTTAAAATATGGTGGTTTCTAAGGAGGATGGTGCTCGAATCAGGTGAGCAGGTCACATGGGGTGGGGCTTTGAAAATACATAAGAAGAGGCTGGACCAATCTTCATCAATACACACGTTTTGCAGTTGGGGATGGTTCTAGAATTAAATTATGGAACGACCTATGGTGTGGAGATTGAATCCTCAAAGAAGCCTACCCAACACTATACGGCATTGGCCGAAGACAGGAGGCTTCAGTAGCGGAGCTCATGAATCTCTCTCTAGTGGCTCTCCTCAATAGAATATCACTTTTCTTAGAGCTACCCAAGATTGGGAAATTGATACATTTACAACATTTACAGATTTCTTCAATCTTGTGTATAATTGTAGAGTCATTAGAGGAACGGATAAGATTGTAGAGTCATTAAAGGAACGGATAAGATTGTAGAGTCATTAGAGGAACGAATAAGATTATGTGGTCAGAGTCCAAGAAAGGGGAATTTTACAATGCAGTCGTACTATAAGACATTGTAGACGTTGTTTTTGAGGTCACTGTTTGAGGGTTGTCATCAAGTGGTTGTGTATCTTCATTTTTGTTTTCAGAAGTTTGTAAATTAAGATCCCTTTTCCCTTTGCATTACTGTTTTCTCACATTCAAGTATTGTGGCTACTATTTTTGCTTTTTATTTAATTCTGTTACCCATGAAAAAAGATTTAATCATTTTATCCCTACTTAAATCATAATAACATCCTCAACAGAGGGTTAGAGGACTATACTAGGGTTGATTTCTATGACTTAAATTTATCCAACTTGTTTATTCATTTTCAATGAAAGCTGACTTGTAAATCCTCACATGTATTAATTTTCTCCAGCAATAATGTGTCTTCACTTGCACAGGTGGGACTAGTGCTTGGTGAAGACCCTTTAATATAATCTTTGAACCCCACCTTTGTATGTTGACTGATGTTTCCCAAACTTGTAATTGTGCCTATTCTGTGCATCCATTGATGTTGGCTGCTTTTCAGGAGGAGTCAGTGTTACATTTGTCCGATTTGGCTGGTTTTCCACTGAAAGACTAGTCTCAAACCATGATTTAAATTTATTGTATAAAACTATGTACAGGAGAAAAGGCTGAAGGAGCTTTTTGACGCCATTCCTACTCTGGATGAGCTTCATGCTTTGGGAGGAGAGGGTTTCAAAGCTGATATCATTCTTGTAGATAGTGAGAAAGATAAAAAGCTATCTATGCTGAAGCAACTGATTGCGGCACTGGTGAAAGGGCTGAGCTCAAATCCGCATGCAATTATAAAAAAGATTGCCGGACTGGTAGGAATCCTTTTAACACGTGCAAGTGTCAAACAATTTGTTGTTCGTGATGCTCTCAACCCTTTCTTTGCTGTGAATGTGTTCTACATACTTCGTGCTTAGTTGTTACCTTCTGTGGTTTGCCTTGGGACAAAATGTTCCTTTGATTTTAATTTGGCTTTTTAATCCTTGAGCTTTCACTTTTGATCAAATCATTCACGCCTTCAGTGTTCTGTTAGCAAATCATTAGATACACCACGAACACTATGAATGTTTGAAATCTGTTTAATTGTTAGACCCTGTTTAAAACTTAATGAAAACTAATTAAAAGATAACAAAACAAATAATTTTTTTTAAAAGATGAAATAGAAATATCGTTTTACTTAAAAAGTCACCTTACTTTTTTCAAAGAGATAGAGGGGCAGACCCTCCCTTGCGGTAGATCCTCACATGCAAGGGGTGATGCAGGAGGTTCCCATCCACCTGCTCTTGGTGTTGCGGGTTCTTGCCATAGAGAGAGGGGCAGCCCCTCTTTGCCGCATGAATAGCAAATGGGTGGGGGCATCCCCCACCCCACCCCTAGTTTGGTGTAGAATGGCAAGGTTGGTCAGCGGCAGGGGGATGATCTCCACCCCGCTTTCTTTGTATTTGTATTTGCTGATATTTGTTAATATACGTGCAGCTGTTGTTCTTCATGTGTTTCCTTCAAGGTGTGGACTTGTGATGGATTTTTGCATGTTAATAAAAGTGAGATGATGAGTTAAAAGGATTTGCAGGTGTACTGATTATAAAAAAGTTCCACTTTTCATTGTTATACAATCTCAGTATAACTATTGAGCAAAGGAGTTTTGTTCCTAGCCATCATAGGGATCGCCATTACAATAATTGTTTTACCTCTTTGTTTTCACAAATTGTCACTAATCCCATAGGTTTATTTTAGATAATATGGTGGAATATGTTAAATATCGTGTTTACCAACAAAGATTATATTTCGATACAGGTCTCTGATTTTTATAAACGGCCGAATTTGGAAAGTCCAGCGAAGTCTGCTCTAGAAGAAGTTTCCCACATGTTTGAAAATCGAGGCGTTCAGATGCTGGGTCAAATAAGGCATGGTTCATGTCGTCCTAGAGCAATATTATTTAAAGTTCTAGCAGATACTGTAGGTCTTGAAAGTAGGCTCATGGTGGTAAGCTTTTAACTTCTTTTGGTTTGATAAACTGTTCTGCCTAGTTAATGTGAAAGGTATGTTTGATTGCTAATCATCATTTGTAATATCTTAAGGTTTTGCCTGTTTTTTCCACTATAATGATCAGGGTTTGCCAAATGAAGGGGTTGTTGAGTGTGTAGACTCTTATAAGCATATGTCTGTGATTGTTATGTTGAATTCTGTGGAACTATTGGTCGATCTTATGCGGTATCCTGGCCAGCTGCTACCCCAATCAACCAAGGCACTTTTTATGACCCATATTTCAGCAGCAGGGGAGAGTGATTCAGCAGAAAATGACTCCTGTGATTCACCACTGGAACCAAATAGTCCTCTTTATGGCTTTTCAGAGAGAGTCGATCCGGATAGGTTAGCTGATGGTGTTTGATGTTTAGATATGAACCAGAATAACACCCACATGATGTTTAGCCAATGCATGCTCTCTAAAGCTAGTTAGGTCATTATTTTTGTTTCTTGTGCAACAGTGCTGAAAAAGATGATGGCCTTGTATTCCAAAGGAAATTTGAAGCATCGTCAAATGTATCTGGTCCTTCATTACGAAATGTGATGATGCGATCAGGTACATCTATTGAAAGGAAGTTGAGGTAATAGTAATTTCATAGTCCCAGCTAGGTCCATTTTGATTTCTGGATGACTTTTGCAATGAATTTTTTCCCATTTAAAATTCTGTTGTAGGTTATAATATCTGTTTGATTAAAAATCTTGAAAGTGTTTCATGAGATGTTAGCCGCTAAATCCTTTTTTGACCAATTCTACAGTTTGTCACATAGCGAACCTAACATTGCAAATACATTTTGGCGACGCAGCCGTAGAAAGGCCATTGCTGAACAGCGAACTGCTAGTTCCAGGTTTTTTTTTTTATCCTTTTTATACTCCCTCTATCTTGTTTTGATATCTTATTTAATGATTCCCCTGTTTTATTTTGTATGCCAGATTACAATATCCTTTTTGCCTGATTGTGGAGTTTTTATCAAAGCTATATGAAGTTAGAGCATGGGCTGGGGATGATGAACTTTTCTGGAGCTTATCTTGACAATAAGCATATCTAATTGTCTGAGTTCATTGTAAAAGTGTTTGACCTGTATGAATTTGATTAAGAGGGAACAAACAAATGTCAACTGGTGTTGTTATGTTAATGGGACGATTAGTCAGTTAACCACCTTTTGATGTAGTCCTGAGTGGTTGGGGAGATGATGGATCATCAATGCCAGTTGGAGTTGGCCTCATAAAAAGTATTCTTAAGGGAAAAAATAAATATATTCCTCTTGAAAGAATTGTCTTATTATTTATGTGTTACTCTTACAAGAATTTAGGTGGATATTGGAGTACTCCAGAAATAACTAATGTATTTGGCCCTTTGCAACCTGGACAGGTTTCCAATTACTTGACTCAATGGATGAAATAAAATAATAATTTTCGCAAAGTTACTTCTCAAATATGTTGTTTTGAAAATTGAAGTCGGAGTCTTGATTCTTATATGTGGTCAAAAGTTTGGTTTAAGTTGAATTAGTTTAAATTCCTGATTCTTAGTGAGTAAATGCTCTTCATCACCTAAATTTAAAATTTCCTTTTGTTTTTCAAGGAAAAACCAAATATGGCTGGGGTATATGTTCTTGGAAGGTCAGGAGTCAGCTTTATTGGTCCCATGAAATGTGACATGCTCACAAAGACACTTGTGGAAGTGCTTGGCCACTAGTGATTGATTGCATGCACACAAATGTAGACACCAATATGCCTGGGGTATATATTGTTCTTGGAGGTCAATTGTTAGCTTTATTGGTCCCTTAAATGTGATATACTCACAAAGAAACCTATGGAAGTGCTTGGGTACTAGTGGCCTATGGAAGTGCTTGGGTACTAGTGGCAGGGTGCACACAAACGTAGACACACCCAAACAGCGATTCACTCTTTTGCTATTTCATTGCCCCACACGATCTGATAGTTTTTTTTTTTAAAGTAAATGATTTTTTATCTACCACTTTTTATGTGAAATTTTTGTTTGAGGGCATATATGATGGTTTCAGAAAGTCCTATAATTTTTAGTTGATGTGAAATGTTACTGTTTGAAGTTTCCAATATCGAATACTTTTTTCTTTTCTCAAATGCTTTTGTTTTTCAGTCCAGAGCACCCTTCTTTCCGAGCACGTGGACGGTCAATGCTTAGTGGTGATAGAAAATCATTTAGAGATTATGCTGATGACATGGCTCCATCAAGGTTCTTACCTCTCTATGATCTCATTTCGTTATATGTTTAAGGATTATTAGTATCCTTTTGATGAATTTTTTTAGTGTTGGAAGTGTTATTATCGAGACAGACTTAAGGCTAGTTTTATGTTATTTGACAAGTGGTAAAGGCCTTGGTCTTGGTGTTATGCTCCCTCCAAGTCTAAGCAAATCTTCTTGGATGCGAATGATTTCTAGGGGCCATCGATCTGGGGGAGCTTCCCTTGAATTACATAAGGTGCACTTGCAGTAAACGCCTTGTTGAGGGCTTGTAAACTCTTGGGATTACTCGCGACTTTGTTCTTAAACACCCGGTGCCAATAAAAAAATAAATGTTATTTGATTGGATTGTTATTTTATGTTTGGCTTTTCCCGAGAGCTAAATATATTAAGTTTGATGGTATTCTCATAAAAGTATTTCTTGGTCGCTCAGTATGTTCTCCTCCCTTGTGGGAGTCATGGTGGGTTGGGGGGCGGGGGCCGCTGCTAATATTTATGGCCCATGGCTAAATATAGTTGAAATGTAGATAGTTTGAGCATAACTTCTTGGTGAATTTGAAGTGACTAATTCTCTATTTTTTTGATACATGAAGATGTGTTGACACTGGTGTTCGGACTTACATTCCAATTTGTTAGTATGGGGAGGGTTAGAGCTGAAATATTGTCTTAGACGTATGAAATATAAAGGCTATACTTGGGGATAACTTTTCTTTTGTATCATAATCTATTGTTAGTGCAATTACATTTTGGCTGATCTTTAAATTTGAGAACATGTGGCTGAAAGTAGATGGGTTTATGGACAAGGTTAGATCGTGGTGGTCCTCATATCAACTTTCGGGTACTCCTAGTTTCGTACTAGCTGGGAAACTTAAAGCCCTGAAAAATGATTTGAAAAAATGGTATATGGAAGTCTTTGGGAACATTATTCATCAGAGGAATATTCTTTTCCAAGGGCTGCATTGTTTTGATGGAAAAGAGGTCGATGGAGTCCTCTTGGTTGAAGACGAGGCAAGGAAAATTGCTGTTGAGTTGGAGCTGGAAAAAATACTCTTATGGAGGAGATTTCATGGAAACAAAAATCTCGGGTTCTTTGGTTAAAGAAAGGGGACAACTGCACTAAGTTTTTCCATAGAGTAGCTAATTCACATCGTAGAAATAATGCCATTGGAAAGGTAGGGTACTTATGGACAGCGCTGAAATTAAGGATCGCATTGTTCACTTGTATGATAAGCTTCTCATGAAGCCATAACTTTGGAGGCCTAAGGTTGATGGGTTGGTTTTTTATTCGATTGATCAGTCAAGCGTGACTTGGTTGGAGAGATCCTTTGAAGAGGATGAGGTGCTTAGCGTGATAAGGGGGATGGACAAAGATAAAACACCAGGTCCAAATGGCTACACAATGGCTTTCTTTCAAGCTTGTTGGGATATTGTTCGGGAGGACGTTATGAAGGTTTTTCTTGAGTTTCACTTGCTAATGAAATTTGAGAAAAGCCTTAACGCTTCATTCATTGCCCTTATTTCAAAAAGGGCAAGGTCAGTGGAGGTGAAAGATTTTTGTCCTTTTAAGTCTGGTAAGTGGGTTATACAAGATCATATCAAAAGTTCTAGCTAATCGCCAATCGGTTGAGTGAAGTTATGGGGAAGATATTCTCGAAGTCACAAAATGCTTTTGTTAAGGGAAGACAAATCCTTGATTCGGTCCTCATTGCTAACGAATGCTTGGAAAGTAGATTCAGAGCCGGCGCCCTAGGCATTCTTTGTAAACTAGATATGTAGAAGACCTTCGATCAAGTTAATTGGGATTTTTTGGTGTACATTCTTGGTAGATGGTTTTGTCTACCATTCAAGCTTGGGTTGGTTTTTTATACTAACGAATGGTTTTTTCTACACAATAGAACAACCCTTGAAGCTTGAATCAGTCTGCTTTCAACATCACAAAAAATTTGAGTATCATCCGCAAATAATAAATGAGAGATTCATAAAACCTCATTATTAACGTTACCCACTGAAAAATCAGCAAGAAAACCCCCCCTAACAGCAGCCTCCATTACTACAACAAAGAGGAAATGAGATAATAGATCCCCTTATCTCAAACCCCTCGAACTCTTAAAAAATCCACAAGGTTGGCCATTAACTAAAACAGAACCGAGCGGTCGAAACACAATGTTTGATCCATCCACACCACCTATACCCGAAGCCACATCTCCTCAACATATATAGCAAAAAATCCCAGCACACGTGGTCGTAGGCCTTTTCCATATCCAACTTGCAAAGGACTCCCGTAATGCCATCCTTCAACCAGCTGTCCAAACACTCATTTGATATTAAAACTGAATCCAAAATTTGCCTACCCCTTACAAAATCGTTTTGAGATTTGGAGATAATTTTTTCCATCACCAAGTTCATATGATTTGCTAACACATTTGAAATGATTTTATAAATCCCGCCTACCAAACTAATAGGACAGAAATTTTTCAACTCAATGGTCCCCGCTATCTTCGGGATAAGGGCAATGAAGGTAGCATTAAGGGACTTCTCAAACTTGTGACAAAGATGAAACTCATGAAAAACCCGCGTCACGTCATCCTTTACTATGTCCCAGCACTCTTGAAAGAAGGCTAAAGAAAATCCATCCGGGTTGGGGGCTTTATCTTTGCACATATCACTCATCACCTGCTGCAGTTCGGCTTCCTCAAATGGTCTCTCCAGCCAACTTGCTGCACTAGCATCCAACAGATAAAAAAACGGCCCATCCAGTTTAGGACGCCATACCGCAGTCTCTTTGAGAAGATCTTCATAATGATTCACAATATGGTCTTGTATAACCTCTGGGGATTGGTGCACCGTGTTACCTGATTGGATCACCTCGATCACATTATTGCCCCTATGAGAATTTGCCATTTTGTGGAAGAAGTTAGTACATTTGTTGCCCTCCTTCAACCATGTCATCTTTGATTTTTGTTTCCAAGAAATTTCTTCCATCAACAAAACCTTTTCTAACTCAGACACCACCTCAATCTTTCTCAACGAGGACTTCTCAGTGACCTCCCCAACTTCTAGAGAATGCCGCCCATTCCAAAGAAGAATTTTTTGCTCGTCCGTGTGTCTAAAAACCTCAATGTTCCACTTCTTTAGATCCAGCTTAAGGGCTTCGAGTTTACCAGCCACAAAAAATTGGGGGTACCGAGAAAGGAATAGGAAGCCCACCAATCCCTCACCCTCTCCACAAAATCAACCGTTTGTATCCACATATTCTCAAATTTGAAGTAACGCCTGCCTCCATGAATGCCCCCACAATCTAATAAGATGAGAAAATGATCAGAGCATACCCGTGACAATCGCTTCTGGCTTAGGTCTGGATAACGTGTCTCCCAAGAAGTAGAAACTAGAAATCTGTCTAACCTTGACCCCCCCTCTACTATTCAACCACGTGAAAAACCCCCCAATCAAAGGAAGGTCAATCAAGTTAAGATTGAAAATCAGTTCCGAGAAGTCTTTCATTAACCTTGTCAAATAAGTAGCCCCCTCCCTCTTGCACGGGAAGCGTACAATATTAAAGTCCCCGCACACAACCCAAGGCAAGTCCCATAAATAATGCATACCTGCCAGTTCCTCCCACAAAGAGCGAACTGCATTAGGACCATACACACCCGCAAGAGCCCACCTCCACCCATCCTCAATATTCTTGAAAGACCCAACCACTGAATAATTCCCAATACAGTCCTTTACTAACTCCACCACACATATCCCACATCAACAACACTCCTAAAGCGCTCAAAGAAGCTAAATAACTCCACTCCACACAAGAACATCCCCATAGGCTTCAAATAATATTTCTGTTAACATAGCACAACTTAGTCTTTTGAAGACAAACAATATTAGCTTTTCAACTACAGAGGAGGGATCTAATGCGAAGTCGCTTGTTAACATCATTGGTCCCCCTAACATTCCACGATAAGATTCTAGGCTTCATAAGATAAACAACTCCTCTGCCCCTTCAACCTTTCCCTCCCACTACTATCCTAGTTATTAATTAATAGAACAAATCAATCTTTTCAGCTCTCTTTCTTTTTTGGCTGCTGACTTGAGCACCGTTGGTCTACCTGCTTCTATAGCAACTAAAAGGGCCATAAATTGCTCTTCAAATACCCCTGTAACTCTGCTACCTTTTTCAGTACCCAATTTGAAGATTTGGGAACTGGTCGAATAGCTCATTTTTATCACCCCCTTTCTCACAAACCACCATATGAAAGCCATCTGAAAATCCATCTTACTATGCAACCCTTGTATCTCCGCCGCCTATAACAACGCCCTTCTGTGAGCCAACTGACATCACATCCCCTAAAGAGTAGGCGACTGCCTAGACAACACCTCTATTGTGCTCCCCAAGCCACCCATGACCTTTCCACCCGAAAGGAGCTAGTCACCCAACCATGGGACAAGCTCCGTCGTGGGTACCTCTGTCGTTGGGAAGCTGGGCTGCGTTGAGAGCTCCTTGAACTCCCCGTCAAAAACAACCCCAGCGTCGAGATCTTCAAAAACAACCTCAACCTTTTGCCGATGGCTGACCCACCAAGATGGTCGTCGGTGACTAGCAGAAATTTCTGTGTTAGGGCTGGGTCCTGTGGGACACTTATCAACGTCGTGGAGGAGCTGCTAAGACTCGGGATTGAAATATTGGCTGAGATCCGGTTCTTCAGCATCTAGACCCTTTTTGGGCCTAAACCCTGGCTCGACCCATTACCCTTAGATGTATATCCCTCGTCCCTAAACCCCGGCCCTAGCCCAGACCCATCTATCTACATAACCCCTTTCCCCTTAACGCACCGTTTAAGCCAAGTAATATTATCCCATAGACAACCCACTTGATTTTCCATTTCAACTAACGTCTGCAACAACCATCCCTCTTTCAAACTCCCCACGACCCTGCCACCTCCCTCACAACTCTGCACCTCAGTCAAAATTGAAAGGCCGTCTGTACCTGGTAGGCCTGCCTTCTCTGCAAGCTTTGCGGCTCGAGGTAGCATCTTCTGCCCTAGGAGTACCTTGCTGTAAGGCCGAGGAGCCGCCTGATGCACCATCGATGATGGTGGAAGCACTTGTGGAGGACCACCACCTCTACCAAACTCCTTCGACATCTCTGCCTATTCCAACCTTCCCATACCTCCTCTGACTCTGTTTTCCTCGCACACACCAGAGGATGAAGAAAGCTCCTTCAAGGTGTCGCGGAAACTCCTCCAGCCCTCCCCCTTCCATCCTTTCGGCACCACAATCGGCACCACAATCAAGCCTCGCTTCTTCTCGTGACCAAACTCCGATAGAGAAAAGAACTTGCCATGATAATTTTGACCCCTCTGCACCACAGACACTTGGTTCCTGTTTCTATGAATTCTGAGAAACGTAGAAGAGCCCATTGAAGCCACACATTCCCTCACCATTGAAGCCAACCACACCAGAGCTTCATGATCGATAGAGATATATATTTCACCACTCGACGACTACTCTCTGTGATTCTCCACCACTTCGCGTTTTCCCTCTTAAATGCAAAAGTCTTGTGATCAATGATAACATCTCTGCATGACCCCATCGTAACCACCCAGACGACAAACAAAAGAGAACGAGCGCTAAATACCACAGAAAAACTTATGCCATTACCAGAACAGCATCAATGATATATAATTGTTAGTGACAATGTGGTGCTTTGTAGGATAACAAAATAAAAAGAATATGGACAGGTTAGTTTTGCAGTTGTTTCAAACTCTATTCATAATCCTTGTCCACTGGTTTCCTGATTCATGCTTAGCTGTTGGTTGGTAATGGATGTGTTGAGTAGAATGTTGAAGGGGCGACGGATAGGGTTTTTATCTTGGGTTTTTTGGTGGGAGGTTCACCGAATGGTAGCATAAATGTCTCTCATATACTCTTTGTTGACAATACGTTGATTCTTTGTGAGTCGGATCTTGATTAGATACGTTTCTTGAGGGCTCTTTTACTTTGTTTTGAAGCTGTCTCCTAAGGTGAATTTATTGAAATCTGAAATGGTCCTTGTTGGCTTGGTTAATAATTTAGGAGAATTGGTTGCTATTTCGGGTTGCAAGGTGTCATATTTGCCTATGAAGTATCTTGGTCTTCCCTTTGGGGCTGCTCATCTATCCAAGGCAATGTGGGATGGGATTATTGAAAAGATTGAATGTAGATTCGTGGGTTGGAAAATGATATATTTGTCCAAAGGTGGTAGAATCACCTTAATCAAGAGCACTTTATCTAGCCTTCCAAAATACTTTCTATCTTTATTTCCTTTTCCTGCAGGGGTGGCGAGTAGAATGGAAAAGATTTTTTGTGATTTCTTGTGGGGAGGCTTAGAGGACGAGAAAAAATTCCATTTGATTAAGTGGGATAAGATCTGTACCCCTTTATCTTGTAGAGGTTTGGGGGTTAGAAAGTTGAGAATCTTCAATAAAGCACTTTTAGGGAAATGGTTGTGGCGGTATCATCGGGAAGGCGATGCTCTTTGGAGGAATGTTATTGATGCTAAATATGGGAGTATTAAGGGAGGTTGGTGCTCAAATGAAGTAAGAGGGGCATGTGGCGTGGGCGTTTGGAAATTTATCCGGAATGGATGGGGAGATTTCTTCGGTAATTTCAGATTTGAGGTGGGAAGGGGAATACGAGTCAGATTTTGGTACGATATATGGTGCAGCGATGTCGCTTTGAAGAATGCTTTCCCTTCTCTTTATAGGATTGTGCTGGATAAGGGTGCTTCTGTGGCTGATTATATGGACACTTCTACTGGTTTTCTTCAATGGTCTGTGAGCTTTATTAGAGCTGTTCAGGATTGGGAGGTGGGGGAAATTACTGAATTTTACAGCGTGTTATATGCACTGAATTTAAAGGCTGGAGGGGAGGATAGGTTGCTATGGATTCATTCAAGGAATAAGAATTTCTCTGTCAGATCCTTTTATAAGGTTATGTTGACCCATCCTTCTATTGTTTTCCCTTGGAAGAGCATTTGGTGAAGCAATGTTCCTCTCAAGATTGCTTTCTTTGGTTGGCTGGCTTCCCATGGGAAAATATTGACTATAGATAAGCTCAGAAAGCGTGGTTTTATTATAATAGATAGGTATTTTATGTGTGAAAGAAATGGAGAATCGGCGGACCACCTTCTTCTTCATTGTGACGTGGTTAAGGCTTTATGGGATGAGATTTTTACTAGGCTTGGTATTGCATGGATAATGCCTAGGAGGGTGGTAGATTTATTGTCATGTTGGAGGGGAATTCGGGGCAATAGTCAAATCATGGCTGTTTGGAATATGGTTCCTTTATGTCTAATGTGGTGTACTTGGAATGAGAGGAATGATCACTGTTTTGATAATAGGGAACGTTCGATGGCAGGGTTTAGAGATTTTTTCTTTCATATATTGTTACTTTGGGCTTTGGCTATTGAATTGAATGAGTCTACTTTTAATATCATTTTGCTGTTTTCACAGCTCTTAGCTTGTAATTAGGTTTTTCTCTTGTATCCTTCCTATGTACTTGGGCTTTGCCTAATTATGTGGATTAATAAATTCTTCTTACTTAAAAAAAAAAGAATCATTTTGGCCGATCTCTGTCTGTTATGGAACATGGCAGAATATGATGAAGTCTCAACTTCTCTTTTGCCCTGCAATTTTGTTTCTTGATAAGTTCATATTGTTAAAGCAAAATTAGAAAACCAATTGTTGTAATAATTTTCCATGTGTTATGATTTCCCTTCACTTTGGAACATCCTTGATTGATGATAGAAGTAGTTTCTCTAACACTTGGAAAAAAACTAATTTCTCTAACGCTGAAGCAAATAAAATATCTTATTTTCATAGTAACTACAGGTCAGATGGCGCGTCAACATCAGAAGCTCGTAGAATAAGAAGAAGAAGCATTAGCATTACTCCGGAGATTGGTGATGATATCGTAAGGTTGATGCTTGTGTCATTATTTTTTTTAAAAGAGTGATTACTCTTTTTTTTTTTTTTTTTGGGTAAACTTAGTTTATTGAAAATTTTGTTGCCCATAATTCTGCTAAACGGGCACTTCTGTATATGCCTTTGCAGTATTCCTTTTGGGTCTTTTGGATAGGCCACTAACTCTAGGTACCTTTGTGAATAAATGTTCTAATCTTTCCGATATACTATTTGAGCATTTACAGTTGTGGAAGATTTTTTTATTTCTTAATTAATATCCTTGCTGTGAACTTGATAAAGGCGTTATTGAAAATTGTTTTTGTTAACTAGGGAAAAATTTGACGAAGGAAGAAATAATGAAAAGTGACCTACAAATAGAGAAAATAGATCATCATATTACTAGCTCCGTGCCACCCCAAACATTTTTGAAAATGAGACCAACATATATACTTTTTTTATAACAAATTTTCTGACCCTTTATTGCAGGCAATGATGAGATTGTGTTGTAAGTTTTTAATAATCATCAAATTTTAAGCCTCAGTTTATCAAGTTGGGACTCGTGTGAAGTATTAAACTAAACATTAACCTGTATTGATGATGTGCCTGCCACTACAACTGTTTGGTCCTATTTGGCTTGTAATCAATTTGTATATGAACTTTGGGGACTTCACTGCCTATGTTTTTCTATCATTTGAACTTGCCGATAATCTAAATTTGTTCTTATATGGTGAAATAACATAGGATACATTGAACTCCTCAGGGCTGTACGTGCAATGAATGAAACATTGAAGCAAAATCGTCTATTGAGAGATCAAGTCGATGAAAGGTCATTCTCCTCTTCAAATGACACAAGTTCAGATCTTCAGAAGAATGTATGTTTCTTCTTTCCTGGTAACGGAGGACCAGATTTGTACTTTGTTTTCTTCATTAGCATCATAGTCACTTCTCTTCTTATCGGAGTTATAATATTTGTATGTTTAGAATGAGATAGAAGCTGTTCCATTTGTCATATTCGTATGTTTTGTCTTGGATGAGTTATATTGTTCTGTACATTTGTCATTTTTTCAACTATTTGGCAAGTTTTCTACTTTTTAATTGTCTTAGGAGATGGGCTGTGATCATTATCTTGGAGAAAGATTATTTATGTTATTAAAATATGGGGCCTTTTTGTTACTTTGTTATTGTCTAGTATTGTGTTTTTCCGTCATCTTATTTTTTTTGCTTATACCAGGTGGTTTTTTTTTTTTTTTTTTTTCCGGATAGGTAAAAATAAGAACCTTATACCAGGTGGTTGATGCATAATGTACCTTGTTTTAATTCCACAGTACCAAAATGAGAAATAAGTATGGAAAGAAATAAATAACCCAAAAATAAAATACTGAGGGTCAAGTTAGATTATTGCTGGACATAATTGTTTAAGCACATGGGTTGTGATCATTATCTTGGAGTAGTCAGGTTAGTTGGGAACTTATATATTGCTAGACATGCAATATTGGTCTATTTAGTTAGTCACTTGTGTCAAAATTGTGACTGACGAAAAAAAAAAAAACTTGAGCTTGATTGTAGGATTTGCAGTCAACACATGCTTTTTATGGATTTAGTATGCGTGGTTAATGTGTTTATCTCTCCCTAGCTTTCTGCATGGTTAATAATCACTCTTTTGCTCTACTCTAGGCATCCAGTTTCCATCTTGATGGTCATCACAACATATCTAGTGGAAGGTCTGCTTTATATTCTCTTCCTCGAGACCAGATAAGTTCTCAAAAGGCAATGTCATTACCCTCGTCACCAAATGAATATCGTAGACAAACTTCTGATAGAAGTGAGCCTTCTGAATATGGCCGAAAAGATGAATTAGTGTCAATGTGGAATAAGGTTCTTGAATCTCCCATGTTTCAAAATAAACCTCTATTGCCTTATGAAGAATGGAATATTGATTTCTCAGAATTGACTGTTGGAACTCGTGTCGGGATTGGTAAGCACTATTTGTTTACATTCTGTGTTACAAGTTTATGTTTTCAGTTTTTGTCCTTTGCTAGCATATAGTTCTAGATTGATATTAATATTTGTGAACTGTGTTTTCATAATCTTATTCTAGGGTTGCCCTCATAATTTTCTTCAGAAAAAGAAAGCACCAATGAAGAGTAAAATTATAGCACCATTGTCAAATTTTTAAATTAATAGTTTTTAACAATGGTGAGTTTTTTGCCGAACAGACTTAGACTGAAAGCTCAATGCTTCATATTTCATGTTCGTCATAATATTTTTCACATTATCATATTGTGGTTTAAGTTGCAGATCAGGAACCAT
The DNA here is from genome assembly GCF_004785595.1 of Juglans microcarpa x Juglans regia. Lineage (NCBI taxonomy): Eukaryota > Viridiplantae > Streptophyta > Magnoliopsida > Fagales > Juglandaceae > Juglans > Juglans microcarpa x Juglans regia. The sequence continues at coordinate 17,793,282 of NC_054597.1, read as the reverse complement.
ATTTGTGGTTTGCAATTTACAATTTGAGTACGGTAAAAAAAATGGTTCTTGCATTTTTCTTTCCATGGTTGAATTCAAGACTAATGTAATCTTTTTTAAAAATCTTCTTAGATTTTACTTATAAAAAAAAAATCTTAGATTTTTTTATTCTTGTAAAAGCTAACAGTACTTTTGATGGCAGTGAGGGGGAGTGAGAGAGAGAGAGAGTATTGTTAGATGTTGATGGCAAAACTTGTTGGATCTCATCAAGTCGGGGGCCTTCAAGGTCAAGTTATTCATCAAAATGTTCACCCTTAAGTTGGTTCTCATTTCTTGGAAGAGCATTTCGAGAAATAAGGTGCCTTTGAGGGTAGCTTTTTATACTTGGATGACAGCTTTGGTAAAGAATTTAATGCTTGATACTTTTAGGAAGAAGTCTGTCGTAGTATCGAAGTGGTGTTGGGTGTGTAAGAAGAGTGGGAAAAGCATTGATCATCTTCTGCTTCGTTGTGAGGTGACTACAGATTTATGGGCTTTGCTATTAAGTACTTTTGGGACTGTGTGGTGCATGGGTGGTGGAGTTGTCAGTTAAGTCCTTTTGGGAGTTATAATGTGGTGTAGAGGACGGTGATAAGAGTTAAAAGCCTTCATATACAACTCCCTTTATGTTCTAATTGCTGCACATTTCAGCTCCCAGTTTTCTAGCTTCTTAGATTTTATGGCTTTTTGTTCTTTCACAATAGCTGGGTGTAGGTTTGTGCTGCTTAAATAAGATTGCGTTACTTATGAAAAAAATTAATTAATACTGTTGAATTTAGTGGTTGTTATCAATAAAAAGTGAGGGGATGTTTGGTAATGATACCCATCCCATCCCATCCCATCTCATTCCGTCTCATTTCCTTCCCAAACATCACTCAAACACAAACACTTTCAAACTAATCATTACAACTTTCCCAAACTTTCAATCAAAAAACAAAAAACAATTCATCTTTTTCAAATCCCAAAATAAAAATAATATTAAAAAATTATATTCTAACAATATTTTAACTTTATAATAATTTTTATTCAACTTTTTCTCTCTCCTTTTCCAAATTCAAAAAATACTTAACTCAAACTATCTCACTGCTATTTACAAACCATCTTACTACTATTCACAAAATTCTCATCTCAATTTATTTCCCAAGCATCTCCTGAATGTAGCTTGTAAAAATTAAATTTTGAAATGCAGCAGTGGAGATAATGCACAAGAATTATCATGACTTCATTCCAAGGAAATATTTCTTTATTACATCAGTTTGTGGAGGATGGTCCCTTTGTGTCTGATGTATATTTTGTGGAACATAACACTGAAACATACAAAGATTGCGAGAGGATATTGTTATGTAAGAGCCATTATGTTCAATTCACTTCAAATTTGGATGGCAGTGTAGCTTTGCTGCTGTAGTTTTCTACAATTCTTAGCTAGTTGAGTTTCTCCCTTTATATACTTCTTGTGTACTTTGGTTGCACCCTTTGTGATTTAAGTAAACTTGCTTACTATCAAAATAAATTAAGTAATCACACTTCGTTCCTAATTTTAACCAGAGATGTCTGTATATGCCATTTAAAGAATTAAAAGATAAAGAATTGTTTTGTTGAAAGAAGAGTATAAAAAAATTGTTTGTTGGTTTAATGTTTTCAAGATTAAAAAAAAAAAAAAATGCATCCATCTTGAACCTTAAGTAGTTGTCATGGAGGAAACAAACTAATAAAACTCATCTCCTGGGTTAGTTATATAAGAAAATATCAAGGATAAGGGTTATTTCCTAACCTGCAGATTATCATTGTATCATCCCAAATAGTGCAGTTCATTCTATTTATAGTTTTTGAGTATTTCTAGTGCCTTCTCCTCTTGCTTGTTAGGTGGATCTCTTGTATACTTGTGAACTAGTTACCATTACTTTTTTGAGGACACAGATGGATTGGTGTTTCTTGTGTAAGAAAAAGGGGGAATCTGTGGATCATCTAATGTTTACATTGTGAGGTGGGTAGGTTTTCGTGGGATGAGATCTTTATCAGGATTGGTGTGGCATGGGTTATGCCTGGAAGTGTAGTGGATATTTTCAAGTGTTGGTCAAGTCTTAGGTCTCGTTTGTTTTCACAACTCTTCTCCACTCATCTCATCTCATCTCATCATTACAACTTTTCCAAATTCTCACACAAAATAAAATAAACAATTTAACTTTTTCAAATCCCAAAACAAAAATAATATTAAAAAAATATATTTTAACAATATTTTATTTAACTTTTAACTTTAATCTCAACTCATCTCACCTGATCTATGAAAACAAACGAGGCCTTAGGGGTAATGTTTACATTGCCGATGTGTGGAAATTGATCCTTCACTATATTATGTGGTGTTTGTGAATGAAGAGAAATGATAGGTGCTTGGAAGACCGGGAGTGTTCCTTGGACAAGTTGAAGAGATTATTTTGTGACACTATTTTCCTGGGCTGCGGTCATTGTTTGTAATGAGGATAGCTTTCATTATTTGCTTGTATCCATCACTATGCTTAGTGGTTATTAGGTGTATTATGTGTATATTTCCTGCGTAATTGGGTTATGCCTTTTTCTATCAATAAAGTTATAAAAAAAAAATGCAACCATTTGGCCTAACTAAACTGGAACTCTTTTGCACGTACATACTCCATACTCCTTTCTAACAAAAGGCTAGGCAGGAGGTAGACTAAACTGGATCTCTTATGCACACAATGTTCTCATGGGTCTTGTTTAGCAAAACACCTTTTTTTTTGGATTTTCCTGTTTTAAAGTTCTCTCTCTCTCACACACACACACACACATTTTAAGAATGCAATAAACTAGTAGCGTATCCGCACTATGTGCAGGAAAATTGTTAATTTTTAATTCTGTTTTATATTTTTATTCTATATGATCTGGTTGTAGAGTTGTCTAATCAGGGCCTTCTTCAATTACTAATTATAATAAAGTAAATATAGAGGAACTTATAAAAAAAAAAAAAAAGCTTATAAAATAAAGTAAATATAGAGGAAATAAGAAGAGGTTCCTCAAACGTTTACAATTCCAAATTGTTCAATATTTATTCACATGATCTTTCAAATTATTTTAAACCTATTTATGGTTATTTAATTCAAGAAAGGATATTGTGACTAGACAACAGGAACAAAGCTTTTGTTTTGAAAATTAAATATGCTCTAGATTGTGTTAGAACATTGTGCCTGAGAAGGCTCAGCACAAAGAACAGCTTCTTAAGAATTGAAAAGTAGAAACCCTATCAATTTGTAATATATCGGCTTCTAGCTGGGATTTTTACTTGTATCGGGAAAAAAAGGTACACTGGAAATGAAACTTCACCTTATAGATACTTCTAAGAAAGCTGGCCTCAAAACAGAATAATTGGATACTTGTTGCTGACCTCAACAATTTTGGATAAGGATTAGTTTTCTATGGAATAGTATTTTACTTTGCAGGGCATCCCGTATTTTTTTATTGTAATTGATGGAAATCATAATTGTATTTTGCATAGCAGCAAGTCACACATTAAGGGCCCATTTGGATCCTTAGAATATCTCAGTATATCTATGAATAGTAGTGAAATAGTTTGAGTTAATATGTTTTATTGGGTTTTGGGAAAGGAGAGAGAAAAAGTTGAATAAAAATATTATAAAGTTAAAAAATTATTTGAATATAGTTTTTTAATAGTACTTTTGTTTTGAAATTTGAAAAAGTAGTATTATTTTTGTGTTTTGTTTGGGAGTTTGGGAAAATTGTAATGATTAGGTAATGATTCGATGAAAAAGTTGAAGATTTGAAATTGAAAAAGTTTTGTATTTGAGTGATGTTTGAGAAGGAAATATCTAAGAATATATGAGAATACTTGAGAACAGTTGTGTTGCCAAATGGACCCTAAATGTCACATATGGCAAAACATTCAAGTCTGTTTTCAAAACGTGAAACAATATTGATTTTTGCAGATGACTCCTATTTTTTGAACACCATTGAGTTGAGATTTGTTTTATTTTCCATGTATAGGTTTCTTTGGAGAAGTTTTTCGCTGCATATGGAACGGAACAGAGGTCGCAGTCAAGGTTTTTCTAGAACAAGATCTAACCGCTGAAAACATGGAAGATTTTTGCAATGAGATATCCATTCTCAGGTATCTCTTAGTTGATATGTTAAAATCAAACGTTTTGATCTCTACATCCTTCTAACTTACATGCTTGTTGTTCCTGTGCATATGTGTCTCTCCAGCCGTCTTCGACATCCTAATGGTACTTCTTTTCACCTGCTATTGTTGGAAATATGCCTTTTCATCATTTGTTTTTCTATGCTAGCTGCATATATTGGTTAAAACTTTGTCTGCGCTCTATCCTGTGGCTAGCAAGTGGCAAAAGTGTTATTGTATGTTAATTAATATTGATGATGGTTTTGCAGTTATTTTATTTCTTGGTGCATGCATGAGGCCTCCACGCTTGTCAATGGTTACTGAATACATGGAGATGGGATCCTTGTATTATTTGATTCAATTGAGCAGCAGTCAGCACAAGAAGCTTAGCTGGCGGCGGAGATTGAAAATGTTGCGTGATATCTGCAGGTGTACTCAGTCTACCTGTAGCTTAAAGAATTCTTTACATGTAATTTAAAAAGTTGTGCCCTCTTGCTCGGCCATCATGCTTTTGTGCAGTATTGGTAATCCATGAAATAGATATTTTTCGCATGGCCCTCTAATAGAGTTTATGGGTGGAGGTGTAGAAATCTTGGATAGAAAAAACTCCATGACAGAATTTGATCGCAGTTTGTAACATAGAATAAGACTTGATGGGATGTTGCCCAAAGGATTCTAGTCTAGTGCAGCACAGGCTTCAGAAAACTGTTGTAGTCAGGATATACCAATCTACTGCAAAAAATATTTATCATGAAAAATTATAAGGTCACCCTGATTCACTGGAAAATTCTGGTTGGTCATGAAGCAAATCTATGCAATGTACATAGATGAAATTGACAATTTTCTTATGCTGCAGATGAGTGGCCTTGTGAAGAAAGGTAGGTACGTAATTGGGATGTATTTTTAAGGTCTTGGGGGCAGTTCTAGTGGGTGACCAACTTGGGAAGATTGTACTGTCGCATGAAATGGAATGAAGATGGTGTATTGTGAGAATTGAGTTTATTTTACTATGAAACGAGGCTTGGAGGGTCAGATATAGATACCACATAATTATTTTGTTCATGCATGGTCGAATGGTGTAATAGGATGAACTCCACTAGTGTATTAGCTTGAAATTAATTTGATCTTGCAATATTATATGTGAACACGGCCGAATATATAACAGATATTACAACTTGTTTCTTGCTTTGTTGTTGTTGATGTTGCATCATCATTATTATCATTATGATTATTATTCAAGTACTGCTTCTAGGGTCGGCATCATATTATTTCCCCTCATAAGCTGACTTTTAAAATGATGAACAATTTCATTTTGACTTGAGCTTCCTGCTATCAATGTAGGGGTTTGATGTGCATACATCGGATGAAGATTGTTCATCGTGACCTAAAAAGTGCAAACTGCCTTGTGAATAAGCATTGGACTGTCAAGATCTGTGATTTTGGGCTATCGAGGATAATGACAGAATCATCTATGAGAGACCCTGCGTCTGCAGGAACTCCAGAATGGATGGCTCCTGAACTTATAAGAAATGAACCCTTCACCGAGAAATGTGATATTTTTAGCCTGGGGGTGGTGATGTGGGAGCTTTGCACTCTAAGTAGGCCATGGGATGGGGTGCCACCAGAGAGGGTAAGGCTGACATATTCATTGATTTATTTGTTGAATTGTTATTCATATTTTGGCTGCACTAAGTGATATTTATGTATAATTATTCAAGTATGGACCTCTTTTTCTCTGCTCTTCAGGTAGTTTATGCCGTTGCTAATAAGGGTTCCCGACTGGAGATTCCGGAAGGTCCACTTGGCCAGCTAATTTCAGGTCCAGTATGACAAAAACTAAGTGAATGAAGAAGACTTCAATTTAGCTTTGCTCTTCATATTTTTATTTGTGTTGGCAGATTGTTGGGCGGAACCACATGAACGGCCAAGCTGTGAGCAAATACTTTCCCGGTTGCTCGACTGCGAGTACTCACTCTGCTGAAACAATCTGTTTTTGCCTGTGTATATAAAGGAAGACATTGTAGAGGTGTTACATTGTGTTTCCGGCTTAAGTTGTATGCATGAATAATTTTTCCTGTCACTGTGATAACATGAGATGATTTCATTTACCATTTTTGATTCCCTCAAACTCTTCATGTTTTTTTTTTCTTTTTGGGTGAAATCAGATCAAGATCAGATTCTGGCTTGCTTTACGTAACTGTTAAAAAACCACAACTCTGGTATGTTGCCCCTAACATGCCCGACATAAAGACCAAGTTTTAAGGCAAGAAAAACTTGATTGAACTCATACATGCTTTTCCCATTAGCTGGTGGCTTCACTTCAATAGGACCCATAGGTCATGCCCATAAAATAGACCTGACCCGTGATACTCAAGACCTAACTCGTGTACCTATAAAATATCTAGAGTCGTCATAGTTTTGAATTTTATTCCGTTTTTAGACTATTGTAATGGCAATTTCGTAAGGGTTTTTTTTTTATTTTTTTTTTTGAATGGCATTTTTGTAAATCTCAAACCTAGATGACATTCATGTAATTTTAAAATTTAAAAGGGATTTATATAATTTAATTTTTCTTTGAACTTTAAATGTCCCCTTATTCCCCCCCTCTCTCTCAAATCTCTTTATTTTGAATAATTTCTCAGCTCTTTATTTTTTAATTTTTTTTTTTTTGTCTCAACTCAACTTTGTGATTTTATTTATATTAGTTATTGACACTGTTAATATCAAAAATTGCACAACAGGTCGGAAGGGAGGAAAGAGTCATCCCCCGGCCTAAGATAATGATTCAGGCGTTGATACGGTGCTCTTCACTTTCATCCATAAAATAAATAATAAATAAGCAAATAAAAGGTCAATGGAGAGATAGAGATTTACGTGGTTCAGCATAAAAACCTATGTCCATGAGTTGTTTGGGGGACGAAATCTACTAGTATAGGTGATTTTATATATTTCTCAATAAAATAGAGAAATTTAGGATTTTAAGAGGTTGAAGATGATGTGTGACACCTCCAAACCTCTGCTTAGGATGGAACATAGACTTGGAGTGTCGAGACATGCAATACAAGGCTACTATCCCCGTTCATGATAGTTAATATGCAATGCATTTTAGAATGAAACTAGTAATATGCAATAATTGTAGCGGAATAAGGGTGACTAAACATATGCCAGAATGAACTAAAACATCACAATAACATTCATAACTATCATAAGTTCAAACATAAAGGTAGCATATCCTCGATACAAAATTCTTAAAGCCTAGTCTCAACAATTAATCAACTCTCTCATACACTATCGTATGCAGAGTTAGTGCTTCGAATATCATAATCATATCTAATCTCCTTTCTAGGTCCAACTCCTCTTCAACCAATCGTATCCATTAGTCCATCTTGGTTGATCTCCTCCGGTCCTGATACAACTTCTATTGTTCCGAGACTAATGGTTGTGAGACTACCACAGTGAGATTCCTTGAAATCTTAGTAAGTTAATAACCAATGTGTACAAAGATAAATTATACATGATAATTAATAAATATGAAATGTATGATATGCAGGAAAATCAGTATTTGCCTCCCATCTAGATTCCTCAACGTTTTTAGAAAACCTTTGATGCACATTTTCTTACTGAGAATATTTTCCATTTCAACTTTCAAAAATATAGCATTTCATCATCATTAAGCCATCATTAACATTAATATAATAATGTATGATATCATTACAATTCCCCATATGAACTGTGAGTACCTGTTGGTGACCATAATACAATTCATATTGAAACTACATTGTCTACAGATTCGTTCTCAATGCATTGGTAATATAACATTTCATCATAATATCATAACATTCATCATAATGTATGCACCCACCAACGTTAAATGCCATAAAATTTGATTGTCTGACTAAGTAGCTGGGTGCCACACCATTCAAGGTAGTGGTAGTGGTGGGCGCAAGCCTGCCTTGTGAAATACCTGGGTGCACCCCTTTTGCCCGCGATGCATGGCATGCAGAGTGCATCCGTTACGTGCACACTGCACACCATGCAACCCGGTTCCTTTTTTTTTCCCCTCTTTTAAACGATTTTTCCAAAGAATAATCCAAAAGTAAACACTTTACAAAGCAATTTAGTCAGAGATAATCAAAGATACCAATTGGATTAGAAAACTATGGTCCTTGCATAATCTCAAAGACAAATAATCGCAGTTATTTTTTGGTATATAATAGAAAAGAAACAAACTATATTTGTTATCGAAATAATCATTAGAAAAGATAAGGGATAAAAGGTAGAGGAGGTCTTATCTGCTTCGTTGAAGATGATCTCGTGAGCCGGAGAATATCTTTCTCCCAATTCCAGTGTAGAGAATTAGTCCATCCCACAGACGGTGCCAACTGTTAATATAAAAAATCGCACAACAGGTTGGAATGGAGGAAAGAGTCATCCCCGGCCCAAGATGATGACTCTGGCGTTGATACGATGCTATTTGAATTTATCCATAAAATAAATAAAAAATAAAAAAATAAAAGATAAATAGAGAAGCACAGAGATTTACGTGGTTTGGCGTAAAAGCCTACGCCCAATGTTTTTTTTTTTTTTTGGGGGGGGGGGGGGGGAATCCACCATGATAGATGATTTTACATATCTCTTGAATCCAACTTGCCTTGTGAACCCCTTTCCTTTTAGGAGTCTGAGTCAACTTGCCTTATCTCTTCCCTTATTATTAGCGATGGGCTGCACCCAATCAATTTTATCCCTAACATACCTCAATATCTCACTTTTTGTTTAAAATGTTTTCAACCTATATTCATTTTAGAAATCTTCAACTCTTATATGTGTCTACACACACACACATACGCACACACACACAAATACATCTATGATAAACACTTACACACATATATATTTATTTTATTAATTATCATTTTCAATATAAATATATATAGCTAATCTCGAAACAGTACCCCATAATGCATCTATACCGAAATATTTTGTTCCAGTACCTAAACTAGAAATATCAATGAAACAAAATTTAAAAGATTGGTTCAGACCCGTACATAAAGCCCATATGCACGTTGAAACTCAAGAACTCTGCTAAAGTTGTAGCAACCGTGAAGGAAGCCAAATGGCTCTTCTTGGCTATCAACACAACACACACCATTCTTCCACCTCTTTCACCAAGAAGCCAAGTGTCCCTCGCTCTCATCTATTTTTTGCACAAGAAAAGAATCACTTCTGCATCTATTAGGCATTAGAGCCGAACTAGCTGAGAGAAACAAGTGGTTTTAGGCAACAATTTTGAAGGAGTTAGGAAATCCAATCATAATCTAGCTTTGTTCACAAAGATATATTCAAACTCCTGAAATTCCGACACCCTATGCCCCACAAACTCAGAAAGACTCCATCCTAGGGTAGATAAGAGATTTCCATAGTTGCACATAAGAAAACAAAGAAGGAACATCATCATAACTCTAGCCGATTACACCATGGTAAACCTAGGAGTGAGTTGTCGGATGAACCATGGTATGTGTTGTTTCTTGAATGTTTTCTTCTTCAAATAAAGTCTATAAATAGACCCCTCATGCTTGACTTCATCCCATACCACAAGCAAAATAATTTGAGTGATATAGATAGAAGTTTCAAAAGAGTGAAAGAGAGAGCTATAGCCAAGCACTTTGAAGGGAAGCTTCAAGTTGGTAAGTAGTTTATCTTGATATATTTATTGGTTGATGAACGAGTATGCTAAGTATGAAATCTTGTTGTCATGAGGAATTTAAGCTCAAGCTTTGAAATGAGAAAGAAAAGAGATGCATGATCGTGTTAGGTCTTTGATGATAGCATGAATAAGTTTGTTATGGTTAATATATGATCTTGATGGGCTATGATATGAAGTTGTAAGTCTAGTTAAGGTTTTCGAAAAATCAAGTGAAGGTTGGTATCTTGAAAACTAATGACATGCCATGCTAGGTATTGAAGTAATATCATGGGTTGATCATCAAGCATGCCTCGGTCTACTAGTAAATAAAAAGTTGGATCATGATGTTTGGTTAAAGTTGCTTCTTATAAATGCATTATCATCATCGTATTAAGGTTTAGTCTAGATAAATTTTAAGTATTATCAGCATCACATGAAGAACAAAGATTAGTGAATAAGTGTAAGTTTCATGTGAAGCAACATATAGGTAATAGAATGATCATTGGTATTGATTTCTTTATGAAATTAGCATGATTACATACAACGGCCTAGGTAAGTATTTTCATGGTAAACACTTGATTCAAGATGCTTGAAAGGTTTTTAGGAGTTGAAAACATGGAAGTTTGGAAGTTGAATGGTTTGATTAAAGTTAGCAAAGATTACAAAGTTAAAAGTGCTAATTGGTTAAGTGTATGGATTTTAGTGACTATTTAAGTTCTAACTTTAAACATATCTCTTGTTTCAGCCACCTCACATTCATAACTCAAAAACTTTGTAAGTTGACTTCTCACTTACTCTTAAATTATGTTTATATGACTATGTGTAAATACCACATACGTGTTATAAATGTTATTTGGAGCATGAAAATCCTTGTGAGATATGATAAGCATTTAGCACTTACATAACTATTTTTGCATAAACTTGTACCATTTAACATGATGCATGAAATTATGACATTTTACATGAAGTATGTCACTTGTTAAAAAAAAAAATAGTACATCCTAGTGGAGCTCCTATGTCCTCTCTGGAGTGACTAAAATGGAGTGATAATCCTTATGTTGAGGAAGAACAGTCAATGAACTTTGACTAGTTTGCCTTTGAAAGATTTCAGGGCATTGTTTTATTATGGCACCTAACGCTGGTGGGTGCCCATATTATGAAAAGTTATGATCAATGCATTAAAATTTATCTATGCAGCTTTGAAGATGTCTCAACTAAAAGTTGGGCCACGGTAATAACAGGTACTCACAATTCAAAATGGGGAGCCATGTTGATACCATATGTGAAGAAGAAAAAAGAGAGAACTGGACTGATAAAAGGAGGAAAAGTGTGACATGTTCTCTGTAAGAAAATGTGCCTATAAGTTTCTGAAAGATGTTGATGAATCTGGATGGCAAAAAAAAATATAATCCTTTTCTCTGCATCTCATGTTTATTATCATTCGTGTTCAGATTATTTCTCTATGTATGTTGGTTGTTAACTTATTGAAATTTCAAGGAATCTCATTATATTAGTTTTAATTACCATTCCATTCGGGATGGTAGAAGTTGTCGTAGGACCTGAGAATGGTGATGAATGCCAACCCCTGGCTGAGAATTACTGAGGAGGAGCTAGATCCAGACAGCCAGTTGGAGTTGATTATGATGTTTTTAGAGATGGTCTTGCAAGCCATTCAGCAGATTTGAGCAACGCACTGAAAAAGTTTTGTTTTGAAACCCCCCATCAACCACGACCTGAATAGGGAGATATACTCTCCATTCGTTTTTAAGTGTCATGTACCCGCCTCTTGTTATGGACTTTTAAATGAGGCATGAATGAATGTTAATGAAGTGATGCTTCTTTTTAATTATTCTAGTGCAAAAAGTTTTACAAGTCACATTTTCGTTGCGGTTATTACATATTGCTAGAGGAATTAGGTTACATTGCATATTATCTGTCATGTATGGAAATATGTGACCGTGTATTACATTTCCTGATGCTCCAACTCTCCGTTCCACCATAAGAGGAGATTGGGGGTATCACAGGGTGGTATCAGAGCAATTACGTCTCTGGATAAAACCACATTACATTGGAATATTGTACCAAAAAATAGGCTTTAATCTTTAGTATGAGTAGGCTTGAATTTTAACGTTGAAAGCTCGATTTGAGATATATCTTAGGAACTAGAAACAAGATGGTGCGAGACAAATGAGAATGAAATAACGATGGATCCAACAATCGAAGAGAGCAAGATCATTAGTTGGATGGAGGACACGTATTGGCAGATGCGATACGACAAATGACTGAAACTCTAAGACAAAAAAGGAAATGTTTCTTAAACAAAATCAACAATAGTAGTAACATCAAGCTGAAAGACAAGAGAGGGCCGACGAGAGAGGTTGCTCTTTTGAATGATTTTTGGTATATTGATATCCAAATTTCATGGGAATAGAGGGACCCATGAAAGCAAACAAATGGTTACTGGATCTTGAAAGAACCTTTGAGATCAGTGGTTGCACTGAGGAGCAGAAAGTGCAATATGCTGGACATTTGTTACAAGGAGAAGTATGTATCTAGTGGGATACCAAAAGATAACTCCTAATAAGAGAGTTAGGAAATATAACTACCCTAACTTGGCACATATTCAAAGAAGAATTTGATAATTGTTTCTTTCCAGAAACAACTAAGCAGCAAAAGGTACAATAATTCACATTTTTGGTACAAGGTAATACTACAGTGGAACAATATGCTACAAAGTTTATGGAGTTGGGAAGGTTCGCTCCTCATTTAATAGCCACAAAAAAAATGCAAGCTCATAAATTTCAAGGAGGCTTGCAACCTCAAATTAGGAGTCATGTGGCTTGTTTTCGTATTGAGAACTTTCAAGAACTAGTATATATAGCATCTATAGCTGAAGCTGAGTAAAGGAATGTCTCAACTCACATCAATCTAGAAGGAAAAGAGCTTATCCATTCACTATTGGGAGAAGTAGTGGTAAAAGAAGGAAGATGCCATAATAACAGTCCCACCTACAACTATAAAAAATGTGGAAGGACCCACGGTGGAGAATGCAGGCTTGGATTAGGAACGTACTTCATATGTGGTCAACCTAATCATACGATTCTAAATTATCCAAAGAATGCATTAGGAGGAGGAATCGCCACCAACAACAAACCCAAACATAAACCGCCTACCCAAGCTAGAGTGTATGTTATTACCCCAGGCGATGTGGATGTCTGTACACTGGAGGTTGAAGAAGCTGAAATCATTACTGGTATTTTTTCTAATAACTTCCCTTTCTAATAGAAGGTTTGTTCCCTTTAAACCTCTAAGTACATCATAGTTGTTGCTTTAATTTAGGTGATATCCAATTATTGGGATTACTGCTTGTGTTCTGTTTGACTTTGGAGCGACCAAATCCTTTATGTTAGCAGCATTGGCTTGAAAGTGTAATCTGCTGACATAATTACTACCCCAAAACATGGTAGTCACCATTCCAAATGGAAGTACAATTCAGTGTACTAGAGGGATCAAGAGTTGTCCTGTTGGTATTGGTAATAGAGTTATGGAAGTAGATATTATCATCTTCAACTTAATAGAGCTCGATCTTAAATTAGGAATGGATTGACTATCTGTGATGCCCCCAACATCTGCTTGAGATGGAATGTAGACTTAAAGCATCGGGACATGTAATACAAGGTTAATAACCCTGTTCATCATAGTTAATATGCAATACATCTTATAAATACATCTAGCAGTATGTAATAACCGCAACGAAAAATGGGTGACTAAGAAGTACTTATGCCAAAATAAACTAAAAACATCCCAATGTCATTGATAACGATCATAAGTTCAAATCATAAGGTAGTATAATCTTGGTACAATTATTCTTGATAATAAGTCTCCATGACTAAATCAATTGCTTCATGCATTCTAATGCATTAGAGCTATAAACATCAAAATGAGGTTTAATCTTTTGTCGAGAATCCAGCTCCTCTTCAATTCATTGGATCCACTGACCCATCTGGTCCATTCTTGTTAGTTCTTGATACAACTTTTATCATTCTAAGTGGAATGATAGTACAAGGGGTGAGACTTACTTGAAATTTCAATAAGTAACCAACATGCACAAAGATAAATTATGATGATGAATGATAAATATGAAATGCGTGCGATGCAGAAAAATCATTATATGTCTCCCATCGAGATTCCTCAACATTTTTAGAAAAACTAAGACACATTTTCTTACAGAAAATTTTTTTCACTTCAACTGTCAAAAACATAACATTTCATCATAACGTTTTATCATTATTAGCAAATCACATTTAATCATAATATTAACATCATAACATATGGTACGTCACAGTTCCCCATATGCACTGTGAGTACCTGTTGGTGACTGTAGCATAACTCATGTTGAAACTATGTTGTCTGCATTAGTAACATAATATAACATTGTCATAACATCATAACATATACATCCACCAACCTTAGGTGTTATAACATTTGACTTCACTTTAGCATTATTTAAAAAGAACCCATTTGAAGCCCGTTGATTGTTCTTCATCAACCCAAGGATTATCACTCCATTTTTACTAACTCCAAAGTGCACAAAGGAGTTCTACTAGGATACTTTCTCCATCTTAACCTTTGGGGTCATGATAAAATTTATGTTCATACTATGCTTGAAAAAAATAGTTCATGACATATACATATGTAGCAAGCTTTTCATGTGATAATGACATTTATATGCAATATGCTAAAAATGGTGAAAATTTCACATGTCATGTAAGCAAATAGTTATGTACTCAATGTATCATATAACATGCTATTTCATGCTCAAAATGACAATTATAGCATGGATGTGACATTTATCAATAAATCATAAATAACTTATCAAAGTGTAAGTTAGAGGCCAACTTACAAACTTCCTGAGTTTAGAGAATCGAAGTGGCTGTAATCAAAATTATACTAAGTTAAGATTTGAACTACTAAGGAAGATGTTCATAATCAAGAGGGTTCAAGAACTAGTATTTACAAAACTGCCCCTATACTTAGCAAAGTTTCTACTAAGGCCCTAAATTTTCACTATTTGCATATGGGCTCCAAAATTCACCAAAATTCATAAATCCCATAATTTATATGTTCTAAAATCATATATTCCTTTAGAATTTCAAGATTTAGAGCACAACTATATAAAACTTACCCAACCCGTGGCATGCTTCCCTTTAAGGCCCATGTGTGATTTCATTCTATTTAACCTTCATGGATGCATGTGTACTCAAATTCATCAAGTGCAAACTATATGTATAACCTTAGGGAAAAATTAAAAGCTTAGGCTCAGATCATACAAGTTCATCCCAACACTTAAGCATGGATTAAGGCCAAATTACCACTAAAGCATCCATTAAGCATATGCATGATGTTTCTAGCTTTTCTTTAATAAAGGAATATTTAGAACCTAATTAAATCATGCATTTTTATTCTTATCTCAATCAATTTTTTTTTATTTATTTTTTTTATAATTTCTCATTATTCAAGCCTAAGAAAATTAATCAAAAAGTCATGAATTAAACTTAAACTAAGCAAAACCGAAACATGCTTGATGATCAACACAATATA
The DNA here is from genome assembly GCF_004785595.1 of Juglans microcarpa x Juglans regia. Taxonomy (NCBI): domain Eukaryota; kingdom Viridiplantae; phylum Streptophyta; class Magnoliopsida; order Fagales; family Juglandaceae; genus Juglans; species Juglans microcarpa x Juglans regia. Next base: position 17,777,836 of record NC_054597.1, on the reverse strand, counting down.
TGAATTTAAAACCTATCATGGCATGCTTTTAACCTCAAATTTAAACTTTTAAAAATTATTAAAAGAAACTAGTGAATCATATAAAATTATATCAAGACATGCCATGACTAAAAATTCAACCCAAAGCAATTTATTTAATCAAAACACCAAATCTAACCCGGCTTGATATTAGCATGCTAAACCTTGATTAAATTCAATCAAAAGCTCATTCTCTGTGGCATAGATTAAAATTAACATGCTATTCTAATACTTAAAAAGAGATTAAGAAAGAACACTCAGAAAAGTCGTAGCCCTTAAAGCTCCCAACACAAGAACTCTTAAGAACTTCACACAACTCACTTGGTTTCATTCTATTGCACACTAGGAGGGGAAGAACTCTTCAAGAACTCAAGAGACGGATTGATAAGCGGTGTGAGGAAGTGAGAAGAGGAAGGGAGTATTATAGGCTTCAAGAGGGGAGGGGGACGCCAACCTTGGCTAGAGGAAAGCTTTAAGATTGGTGGAGTGAGCAGTGGAGTGTGGTCGTGATTCAACCAGCTTTGTGCCATCACTTGTGTAGGTGAATAGTGTCCAAACCTCCATCATTTTATTCATTCCAAGTGCTGCATTGAGTTATGTGGGTGAAGGTGCTTCCATGGTGCAGAAAAATAAAACAAAATGCAAGGAAGCAAGTGAGGTCATGCTACAATGCCGTCGGGTAGGGTCTTTAAAATTTGTCTAGCTTTCATCACTTGCTTGCTCATCTTCTTGTCCTTTCTTCATGGCTGTGTTGTGCAAGTAATATGACACCTATTGATGGCCTTTTTCAGATGGTGGAAGATGGAGGGATTGGGTGCTAAGTGATGATGTGTGTGCAGCTCAAGGAAGAGGGCGAAGTGGGGGTGGTTAGCTAGTGGTGTCTTGCACAAAAGCCAATCGGTTTTGACTCTACTTGGGGTGGTTTTGCATCAAGGTTCACCATGATGACTGGAGGGACTCTTGGGGATCGGAGGAGGAGGGAGGTGGTGTGGGTTAGGGGCTAAATTGGTACAATGCACCAAGTGATCCATTAAGGTGCCGATTGATGGTGATTTGGGCATTGACATGTATTTGCCTCAAATGACATGTGTTGGATCAAGACTAATTCTCTAGTTTAATCTAAGAATGATGAAAAACAATAATAAAAATAATAAGGTCCATATAAAAAAGGTGAGAAATAATTAAAAAGGAAATTAAGCTCAAAACATGGTTTAGAGATCACTAATCATGGGTAAGTTGATTAATGTTCTTAACTCAAGTTGAAAACTTAATTTAGTTTTCAAGAAAACCTTAGGGCTTGGGGGTGCAATATGGGCTTGGGGAAAACATAGTATGGTGCATGTGGGCTTCAAAATAGAAGTGCACAAATTGGAAGACAAGGCTTTCGGGCCTTGTTGGGCTTGAGGGGCCATATGTGTGTACATTTCTTTGATGTGGGCTTTAGGGTGTGGGTTATTGAGTGGGCCTTAAGTCCAGATTTGAGGTCTCAATAAGGGTTTCAAAGATCAACCATGACTGGGCCCAGAGAGCATGTTTTTTCAAGGTTGGGCCTAAGGTCTTTACTACCACTAAGTTAAGCCCAAAGGCTTTAAGTCCTTCTCACACTTGGGCCCAATTCCTATGACTCTTCAAGAAAGGCCTATTACACCATAAATCCTAATGGGCCTAACCTTTAAGATTCTCATTCTTGGCCCATCACAACCTTCTTAAACATTCTAGCTAAGAACGTCCATTCTTTTCCATAACCCAAAAGTAATGCCAAGTGTCACCTCCTTAGTGGTAAAAACAATAAGGCACTAAAATTTCTCCCAAATTTCTAGCTAGGTTCAAGAAAACTAATTGTTATTCTAACACTAAAAATATATGTATATATATATATAACCCAAGAAAAGCTAACCAAGAGAGATCTAATGGCTAGGTTTTAATGGGCTTTTCATGCAGGGTGTTACATTATCTAAGCATTTTGCAAATATAGATTGTCGAAAGAAGAAAATAGAATTCAATATGCTTGGTGTTGATAGAAGTGTTTATGTGGGAAGGATTGTAAAGTTTATACCTCCAGCCCTATCAGCTATTCAATTCAGGAGATGTGTAGTAGTTGGCGATATGGTTTATTTGATAGTAATAACAGAAGAGTCCTCATGGAATACCCATAGTTGAAGATTTTCTTGAAATATTCACAGATGATTTACTAGGACTACATCCAAACCGAGAAATAGAATTCATCATAGAATTAGAAACTGCCACAACCCCCATACGTAAAGCACCCTATCATATGGCTCCATCTAAGCTAAAAGAGTTAAAAACACAAATAGAAGAATTGTTAGAGAAAGGGTTTAATCAACCTAGTTCTTCACCATAGGGTGCACCAGTATTATTTGTCAAGAAAAAAGAAGGAATGTTGTAGGAAATTAATTCCAGCTGATCCCGAAATAAAAGATAGAATCTTGAAGGAAGCCCATCAAACCCCGTACACAACCCATCCTAGTAGCACAAAAATGTATCAGGATTTAAAACAATGCTTCTAGTAGGAAGGTATGAAGAAAGATGCGGCTGTTTGTAAATAGATGTTCTATATGTAAAATGGTGAAAGCAGAATATCAAAAGCGAAATTTTCATGGACTTTGTGATTGGTTTACCAAGGACCTCTACAGGAAATAATGCTATCTGGGTCATCATTGATCGCTGAATCAAGAGTGCTCATTTCTTACCTATAAAGAATACAGATTCAATGGAGAAACCGATCAAGTTATTTGTAGCAAAGATATTCTATTTGCAAGGAATTTCGAATACAATCGTGTTAGATAGAGATGCACTATTTACTTCTAGATTATGGCAAGGTCTTCAGAGCATAATTGGCACAAAATTAAAATTTAGTAGTGCCTATCATCCCCAAAAAGATGGGTAGATTGAAAAGACTATACAAACTTTGGAAGATATGTTAAGGGCATGTATGCTACAAGAAAAAGGAGATTGAGAAATGCAGTTACCCATGATAGAATTTGCTTACTATAACAGTTATGAAGTCTCACTTCAAATGGCACCTTATAAGGCGTCATATGGAAGAAAATGTAGATCTCCACTGTATTGGGATGAGGTAGGGAAAAAGAAAATATATGGTTCAGAGATACTGCAGGATATAAAGGAGAAACTTTTGATAATAAGAGAAAATATGAAAGCAACACAAGACACACAAAAAAGTTATGCAGAGCACTGAAGAATGAAATTGGAATTCAGGGTTGGAGATTGGGTTTGTATCCAAGTCTCACCTATGAAAGGTGTAATTCGTTTTGGGAAGAAAGGTAAACTAAGCCCAAGACATGTTGGACCTTACGAAAAAATAGAGAAAATAGGTATGGTGGCTTATAGACTAGATCTTATGTTTTACATATCTTCTCTCAAGAAAAGTTTTGGCAAGTAGTCTCCAGCAATTGTTAAATTTGAAGATATATCCCTACAACCAAATTTTTCATAGAAGAAATTCCGATACAAATATTAGAAGGAAGTCAGAATGCGAAAAGTCTCACTGGTAAAGGTGCTATGGCAAAACCATGATGAACAGGAGGCCACCTCAGAAAGAAAAGATGATATGAAAGCAAAATAACCTGTTCGGCTTGTAATATGTTTGTTTGAAACTTGTATGAGCTTTTGTATACATTCATAATTTATATTGACTAAAAACATGGGGAATCGGGTGATTTATCATTAATTCATCTTTATTAACATATGCTTTCTATGTTGTTTTTTTTTTATTTAAATTTTTTAGTTAGGATGACCCGAACCAAGAACACCGCACATAGATCTAACATATCACCCCGACGTTTAAGGATACTACGAGAAGAACAAAAGAGAAGAGAAAGACAAGAGGAGTCCGATAGATTGGTTGCTTCGTATTGGCAACACATGGAAAGGACGAAATACCAAAGAACTCAAGTACTAGGGCATGATGGATAGGGAGATCTAAGAATGAGAAGGGCTTTACCTCACGAAGAGCGACAACCACCCCCTGACCCCCTAGCTTGGGCGGATGAAACCTGAGCCCATTGGTTACGATATTGCAAGGAAGAACAACATAAGAACAATGCTAATAGGACAGGACAACAAGGCTTTGCTACTGAAACATTGGACAAACCAGAACCTAGTCGAGTTGTAGAAAGTAGACAAATGCCTAGAGAGCCTTTGGTTCCTACCATGCCCTCACCTGAGACCTTAGGGTCATTTGATTCATCATCACACCTTTATCGTTTCCGAGAGAAAGGAATACCCACTTATGATCAGGATTACATTCTCGAACTAAGGGACCTAGAAGAACATGTCAATATGTATTACGACTCGCTAGGTGAAGAACTTATGTATTTTACTCAGGATGAGGAATCTGAGGATGAAGAACAAGAATCACCCCCGACTAGATCCCCAACCAACTCCGAACCTTAGCTTTTTGAGTATGCTCTATTTCTCTATGTTTATATGTTCGCTATTCGATTTCGAGGATGAAGTCTTATTTTAAGGGGGGAAGGATGTAACACCCTGCCAAATCATGGCAGGAGACTATAAAAATCATGTAGTCTTGACCATGTTAAGGGATTTAGTATATGTGACACCTAGAGCTGTAAGATGGGGTTAAGTAACCTTCATCCTCTTTTAGTTAAGAATTCTTAAAGATTATTCTTTTAGTCCCTAGGAATAGGTCAAGAAAGAACTTACTACCTTAGCTAAAAAGGAAGTGGGCTTAAGCATAAAGCCTGAGGATCCAACTCTTGATGAGGAAATCTAGAATGGGCCCAAGGTGAGGCCCAAAATAGAGGCCCAAATACCGAATGTTCCAAGGCCCAATAGGAAGACCAACAACTAGGCCTAAATCCAAATGGGCCAAGGCCAATGAAAAGCCTATCAACCAAGTCCAAATCCAAATGGGCCAAGGCCCGATACGAAGCCCAAGGATTAGGCCCAACCAAATGGATGAAGGCCTAAATTAAAAAGTCCAATCGGAAGCCCAGCCCAACCTACAAAACTTGGGGCCAAAGTTGCCCAACTTGGAGACTAAGTTTAAGAAACTTGAACACCACCCTTTGTCTTAGGAATTCAACACCTATTGCATTTTGACTCTTCTAAGTGGCACCCAAAGAACTACTGGATGCCACGTTTTGCCCTTCAAGAATTCAAGAGGAAAACTTCTGATTTTGTATGACAAAAACAAGACAAAAACCAAGTCAACTAGGATAGAAATGGTATATCGGCTACTATACTTCAACCAATCCCTATAAGAAATTTTTTTTGAAAATTTAGTCTTGATCTCTAACCTAGATTAAAACATTAAGTGAACAAAACCTTTCATGACCATAGGGGACAAGTTAAAACTGAACACTCTACACAAATAACTCACTATGTGCAAACCTAATAGCCTTCAATGTATGTCACTGAGTACTTAGCTTAATTTGCATAAAATTCATGAAACAAGCATAGCCCACCTCTAGAATTAAATCTAGAAATTCAACCTTAGAATAAAGACAAGAGGCGACACTCCTAGGGCTGTAATTGATTCGAGCCGAGCCGGTCTTTGGCTTGTCGAGCTCAGCTTGACTCAAAATACTTGAACTTGAGCTCAAGATTTTTTTTTATTCTTCGTTCAAGCTCGGCTCGATAAGCTAAACGCTCAACTCAAGCTCGAGCTCGAGCTTGTGCCACAAATGAGTTCGAGTCAAGCTGAGCTCGAACTGTGTATTTTTATTTTATTTTTTGAATAAGATTTAATAATTAATAAAGTAAATAAATAATCTAATATTGAATTTATGCAACTAACAAGTAGAACCTCTATTGAATTATAAAATTTTAAAAAATTTATAAGTAATTAATATCTAACTAGTTAATATTATTAATACATACACTTAATATGATATCATATATCTATTTCATATATGGTTCCCACATACTAGTATATGAAATTATTAAATATTATCTACTGATTATTGTACAAATTATAAAATATACTTATGAAGTATATTCACTATATAGACATAAGTAATTAGATTACATATTATATATTTAATTATAAAAGTGGTATGCTTATATTATTAGTTACTACATATATATGTGTGCGTATATATACATAGGTGTATGTATATATTTATCAATATATGAATGAGTTTTAATCGAGTCGAGCTAATGAGTCGACTTGAGCATAAACAAGCGAGCCTTAATGAGCCTTAGCCGAGTCGAGTCTAGTCGAGTTTTGTCGGGTATGTGTCATTTACAATTTGAGCGGGTATCTGCTTTCACTAATGAGCTTTTTTTTTTTCGTTAGTTGAGTTCGATTTGAGTTTAACTGAGCGAGTACTGAGCAGCTATCGAACAAACTGGTTCATTTACAACCCTAGACACTCCCTTACACATTCACAAGAGGAATTGTGCAATAAACATCAAACTAGGTAATACCACTCCCTTACACATTCAAACAACAAAGTCAGCCCATCTTTAGGCCATAGTATTTGTCCTCAAGCAAAAGAGTGGAGTTCCAAGGCATTTAGACTTCAACTGGAACCCCACATAATTTACTTGGACACAAAGATTAAAGAAAGAAGCTGGAAGAAACCTAAACACTCATCTCAGCCGAATTACACCTTTAGAATCAAAACTTGATTTCTCTTCCTTCCATCTGCCACCAAGCCTCCACTCTCTCAAACTAGACTCCTTACACATTACATTAAGTGAGGAAGAAGTGCCAACTCATGCCTTGCCCTCTAGCAACATGTCAAACTCGTGCTCCTCACTCCAAGCATCAAATGAGTACAATCGAGTACGTCTTGAATGAAGCCAACGGATTGAGTCAAATTTGAAGAAACAATTCTGAGGTTTTGAACAGTCTTAATGAAATATTTTTTGTGGGAAAATCAGATATAGCTTGAAGACCTAGGCTACATCATTATACACATATGAAAGAGCGAACTATAGCACCAAGCATTTAGCCGAGTATCATCACGAACAAGCTTACAAACCATCTTCTATTCCCATGCCATCCCGTTGGTTCCCAAGCAAAGATTGACACACCAAGGTATTCAGCCATCACTTGACACATAATCCATGGCTTGACCACAAAAACTTGAAAGAAAGTTGAATAGATGATGAAGGAAGCCAAATGGCTCTTCTCAGCTATCAACACAACGTGCACCTCTCTTCTGCCTCTTTCAAAAAGCCAAGTGTCCCTCACTCCCATCTCTTTCTTGCACAAGAAAAGAATCACTTCTGCACCTACAAAGTATTAGAGCCGAACTAGCTAAGAGAAACAAGTGGTTTTAGGAAAAGTTTTTGAAGGAGTTTGGGAATCCAATCATGATCTTGCTTTGTTAACAAAAATCTATTCCAACTTATGAAATTCTTATAACCTACGCCCCACAAACTCAAAAAGACTTCATCCTAGGGTAGACAAGAGATTCCCATAGCTGTACATAAGAAAACAAAGAAGGAACATCATCATAACCCTAGCCGATTACACCATGGTAAACCTAGGAGTGAGTTGTCGGATGAACCATGGTATGTGTTGTTTCTTGAATGTTTTCCTTCTTCAAATAAAGTCTATAAATAGCACCCCTCATGCCTTACTTCATCAAGCAAAAGAACTTTAGTGATATAAAGATAACTTTCAAAAGAGTGAAAGAGAGAGCTATAGCCGAGCACTTTGAAGGGAAGCTTCAAGTTGATAAGTAGTTTATCTTGATATACTGATTGGTTGATGAACGAGTATGCTAAGTATGGATTCTTGTTGTCATGAGGAATTTAACCTCAAGATCTGAAATGAGAAAGAAAAGATATGCATGCTCGGGGTTAGGTCATTAATGATGGCATGAACAAGTTTGTTATGGTTAATATATGATCTTGATCATTAAAAATGCCTTGGTCTACTAGTAAATTAAAAGTTGGATCATGATGTTTGGATGACGTTGCTTATATATGCGTTATCATCATCATATTAAGGTTTAGTACTCTAGATAAATTTTAAGTATTATAAGCATCACATGAAGAACTCAGGTGAGTAAGTGTAAGTTTCATATGAAGCAACATATAGGTAATAGCATGATCATTGGTCTTGATTTCTTTATGAAATTAGCATGATTACATACCATGACTTAGGTAAGAATTTTCATGGTAGACACTTGATTCAAGATGCTGGAGAGTTATTTAGTAGTTGAAAACATGGAAGTTAGGAAGTTGAATGGTTTGATTAAAGTTAGCAAAGATTACAAAGTAAAAAGTGCTAATTGATTAGGTGTATGGATTTTAGTGACTATTTAAGTTCTAACTTTAAACATATCTCTTGTTTCAACCACCTCACTTTCATAACTCAAGAAGTTTGTAAGTAGGTTTCTAAGTTACTCATGGATAATGTTTATATGACTTTGTGTAAACACCACATACATGTTATAAATGTTATTTGGAGCTTGAAAAACCTTGTGAGATATGATGAGCATTTAGTCACTTACATAACTATTTTTGCATAAACATGTACCATTTAACATGATGCATGAAATTATGACATTTTACATGAAATATGTCACTTGTTACCAAAAAAAAAAAAAAAAAGTACATGTCATCAAATGTGTTTTGTCATTAGCATAACATGAAAAACATTTTATTATGACCCAATGCCAGGATAGGAGAATAGCCTAGTGGAACTCCACTGTCCACTGTGGAGTGACTAAAAATGAAGTGATAACCCCTGGGTTGACGAAGAAATGGCAATGAACTACGACTCATTCCACTTTAAAGGATTTTAGGGCGTTGTCAACTTATGTCACCTAACGTTGGTGGGTGCCCATGTTATGAAAAGTTATGATCAATGTATTGAAATTTATCTGCGCTGCTCTGATGACGTTGTCTCAACTAAAAGTGGACAGTGGATATGGTAACCATTGTCTCAACTAAAAATGTAAGAAAATGCTATGGTAACCAGTAGGTACTCATGATACAAAATGGGGAGCCGTGTTGATACCATATGTTAAGAAAGAAAAAAGAGAGAACTGGACTAATAAAAAGAGGAAACATGTTAAATATTCTCTCTAAGAAAATGTGGCTCTAAGGTTCTAAAAGATGTTGAGGAATCTGGATGGGAATAAAATATAATCATTTTCTCTACATCTCATGCATTCATCTCATATTTATTATCTTTCATGTTCATATTATCTCCATGTATGTTAATTGTTAACTTATTGAGATTTTAAGGAATCTCATTATATTAGTTTCAGCTACCATTCCATTCGGGATGATAGAAGTTGTAGCTGGACCAGAAAATGGTGACGAATGCCAACCCCTGGTTAAGAATGATTGAGGAGGAGCTAGACCCAGACCGCTAGTTGGAGTTGATTATGATGTTCTTAGAGATGGTCCTACAAGCCATTCAGCGCATCCAAACAATGCTCTGAAAAAGTTCTGTTTTGAAACACCCCATCAAACATGACCTAAATATGGAGATATATTCTCCATTTGCTTTACTATATACCCACCTCACGTTACAGACTTTGAAATGAGGCATTAATGAATGTTAATGAAGTTATGTTTGTTTTTAGTTATTCTAGTGCAAAAACGTTTACCAGTCACATTTTTGCTGCGATTATTACATACTGTTAGAGGAATTAGGCTGCATTGCATGTTATTTGTCATGAACGACGATATGTGACCATATGTTATATGTCATGATGCTCCAAATCTCTGTTCCACCATTAGCGGAGGTTGGGGGTGTCGTAGGTATTACAACTCCACCATCGACAGTGATGATTTGGGATGAACAACAATGATAGAAAAGTCCATAGAATAACTGGACTCAATCTAAGATTTGAGGTAAACTCTTCCGTTGTACTCTAATCTAGAATTTCAAATACCTACAATGTAACACCTCGCCTAAAAAGCTCCATAGGCCTTGACCTTAATAACCTTAATCCTAGTTAATTAGGAGTTGAGGTATTCTAGAATAAGAATAATTTTGGATATTTGAGTTGGCAAGAGGACCTTATACTTTGGGTTTAAAATAATTATTAGAAGATTCTAGTGCAATAGTGATTTATAAGGAAAAAGAAAATTTTGGAGCTTGATATTATTTGGAGAATTTTTAGTGCTTATTTAATTTTGAGGATCAATGCCAAGAGGCCCAAACATGATGATGACATAAGGCCTTTGGACCAAGCTTGGTATAAATTTGACCCATGGCCCAATTAGGCCAGATCAGACTTTTTTCAAGCCCATCTTAGTGGACCTTGAGGTTTCTTTTTGACCGAAAAAGATTTGGTGATAAGACCTCTCATTCCAGCCCAAGAGCCATGAGCCATGCACACATGCATTTGGCCATTTTAAGCCCACTTGGCCCAAAGTCATGTTTAGGTTTATTTCACTATTCAACTTAAAAGCCTAATACATCATACTGTTGGTTTCCTTCAGCCCAAATCATACCCTTAGTACCTAAATTAAGTTTTGAAAATTGGCTAATGTGATACCCCGTATTTACGTGTATTTTGACTAAGTAAATTATTGCATTTACTAAGATTATGAGTTTTCTTGTTTTAAATTTTAGATGATTTATGTTATATTATTTTAAGATTTTTAATTGTTAATTCAATGTGTTTTCTTGTTATTAATTACTGTTCATTATTTAAATCGTTCTTTAATTTAAATTAGTTTATTGTTTGATTTAATTATTTTATTTTTATTTAATCACTACGTTTAAATTATTTTATTTAACTTGCCGTTTTGAAATTTTTTTCGTTGGATCATTTTTGTGACCCAAGATGTGAGGATTGGACCTCATTTCTTTCCCTCACTTTTTTCTTTTCTTCCTCTTTTCTTTTTCCCCCCATTTCTTTTCTCCTCTCTCTCTCTTCTCTCCCGCGCGCGTAGCACCCCTTCCCCCGTCCGTTTCGTTGCTCACCACCCACTACCGCCGCGGGCTCTGTGATCGACACCGCCCCTCCCATTCTCTTCCTTACTAGTCGGCGACCACCCCCTTCATTCCCAGCCCCTCTCGTGCCGTCGTGAGCTCCCATGAACAGCTTAAAAGCCGCGGCCTACATTTGCTCCAGCGCTTCCGTCTCGCCACATCTGGCCACCATCTCTTCACCACATCTTCGTTGACCTCCTAGCAACCTAATGCATCCATCCTCAGCCCCGATTTGCCACCGGTGAAGCACATTCATCTCATTTTTCGATTTGTGCATTTTGGCCTCCAAAATCCTCCCACGCCGCCACTCACGACCAACCACCACCACCACTAGCTTCACTGATGTGGTGCCCACGACCCCCATGTAAGGAGACACGGGAATCGAGACGCCGGGATGATGACAATAGGGTCACACATCCCAACGTTAGTGCTAAGTGTGTGTACATGCACACCCAACCCACCGTCGTCGGTCCGTCGTGTGCGACACCGCCCGTCCAATTGCTCCCCCACCGGCCGGCGACCCTTCCCCGTAAATCCTAGCCTCCCTCGCGCCGCCGACAGCCCCCACGCACCACACCAAGCTGCGACGCTCTCTTCGCTCCAGCGCCGTCGTCGAGCCACCACCGGCCACCATTTCTTCACCACTTCATTCTTGACCTCCTAGCAACCAAATGGACCCAACCCCAGCTCCGATCCGTCACCGGTGAAGCACATCCAACCCCATTTCTGATTTGGGTATTTTTGGCTTAAAACCACCTTTGCGCCGCCACCCACGGCAAACCACCACCACCATTGGCTTCACCGACCTCTCTAGGCCCTATCCTATCAATTTCGGGTCTTAGTTTGTCTCCGTTGAAAGGTGGGTATTTGAGACCCACAGCCACAGTGTATTTTACACTGTTATGTTGCTGTGTCGCCACCTTTTGCACCACTGTGATCCTTCACAAATTATTATATAGCACCGTAAGTATTTTTCCAAAGAACTATTGTGATTTAAATATATTTTTATACTAACTGATATTATTGTGAACTGGTTGGACATGCCGGACTGAGTTCGAGGAGTTCAGGGGTCGGATGGATTGTGGATGAAGTTGTGTGTTTGGTTGGTATTGTGAGTTGTTGGTTGTTGGTTTTGGTGTTGTTCATACATGGGGGTCGTGGGCGCCACAGGTGGTATCAAAGCAGTTCGGCTCTGGGTAAAACCACATGTCCCATAGGTGGAGTACCATAAAGTTTTAAAGTTGTGATTTGAAATTATTTGGTTTGAAGTATGTTATTTTAATGGTTTTAATTTATTTATGTTTTTATATTTTTGTTGGTTTTATTTATTTTATTGTATACTACTTGTTTGTTTATTTTATATTATTTGTTTTATTTTATGGCAGGTTATTTTATTTTATTTATTTATTTATTTTAATTATTTTATTGTGCACTACTTCATTTGTTTTATTCATTTTATCTTATGATATTTTATTGTTGGTTTCATTCATTTTGTTGTATATTATTTATTTATGAAATTTTATCTTATTTTGTTTTATTCGGAGTTGAAAAGCGGGTTAAGAGTTGTGCTATGGCAGGAAGATGGTACGATTGTGAATGTCATTGTTAGACTTGAACACTTAGTGTAGTAGGCCTGAACTCTTGGCAACTGGTTTGTTTTAATATCGAGGCTTGAAGGGAATGGCATGATCTGGGTGAACTCTTTGGAGTAGGAACTCAAGTCGCAACTGAGGAGGAAAATAATTTTAAATCACTTAGGTTAATTGAAGTCGTAGCCTCCGTAGAAATTTAGTGAGTTTATGGAGTAGGAGGTTGTAAGTTCAACGAATTCCAAGGTTAGATTTTTGAGAAGGTCACCTAAGGTTTGAGGCCTCATAGATTTTAGGAAATAAGTTTATTGGATTTAAGGTGGTAGGTTCAACAAGCAATTGAGGGATTACTTAAATTAGAAGTTTTCGATCTTGTCGACCTTGATAAGCAATTTGATGACATTCGGGGTTTTAGAATTTACAAGTTTTATAAGGTGAATGTTTTAGATTTAAGGTCATGGATCTTCAAGATTTTGGGAAATGATTTTTTTTTTTTTATTTAGTTTAAGGTTTTAAAATTGCAAAGTTGAAGGGTTGAATTATAATAGGATTTGAGTTCTTAGTTTTGTAGACTTGGTACGCTAGCTTGGTCTATTCTATCAATTGATTAGTTGGTAACCATTAAATTGGGATTGATCAGAGTTGAGTTACTGATATGAGAATTTTTAGGAGAGAACTTCTTTGGAGATGGAAGGTAATGATCTAGTTTGTGTATTTTCTGAGGATTGAAGATGTTGATCTAGTTCAGATAATGATTGTTTTTAGCTCGAGGTTAGTGACAGGTTGAGGATTTAATCCATATCAATTTTAAGGAATAATAGATGGTGTGGACGTAGGAAATGATTCTTGTTGATTTCGAGGATATAGGCCCAGATGATGGAAATGGTAGTGACAGATCACTTGCACGTTTGGAGGATTATTGGTTCTGGCTAAGTGTGCATGAGATCGATGCGTAGTAGTGGTGAGTGTGTATGCATTTTGGAGAGTACAGGGGTCCTTGTCTCATTTTTGGCTTGGAAGAAGTGTCTTGGGTAGGTGTTGAAGATGAATAAATACAATAGTATTAAATTCAAGAGATTTTGGTTTGGAGTTTTTGGTGAGTCAATCGGAGTGTGTAGTCGAAACGGATTACTCAATAGAATGATGGTTGACAATAATTATTGTGATTATCTATAGGAATTAATTGTGACTTGAGGTTACCTAGGAATTTAAATTTTGAGGTTATACTTTCTTTGGAGATTGAGAATCCAATTGGTTGAATTAAAGACATTGTTATTTAACTTGAAGAGAGATTGATGGGTCGTCATGTTTGGTGTATGATAAGATCTTGGAAGTTGAAGCTTAGGCATTAGCGATGAATAATATGATCAAGTATGTGAGTTAATCAAGCATTAGGATCTTTGGGTGATTTGCATTGACTTTTGGTGGATTGATGATTTGAGCAATATGGCTAGCCTTGAGGTTTAATAGTGATGTGTTATTGAAAGAACTAGTCGTACTAATACTAGCTTATAGGAGTAGAAGTAGGGGGGCGAGTTATCAAATAGGTTTTGATAATGTTTTGGTGAAGTCAATGATGGTTCGTAATGAGTTTAGTTACCACTAGAGTAGATGTTATTCTGAATGTCGGTGATGAGGTTTTGGGTTTAGATTATTGGATAGAAGTTTATAGGTGCTCTTTTTGGTTGGTCGGGTTGGAATTGAATCTTTTTAAGGTATGTTCCTTATCGTAGATGAGACGGATATATTTTGGGTTGAGGTTGCTTATTTTCAATTTGGGATGCTGAGGTTGGTTTTCTGTCTATGATCATAGATGTATTTTGTGGAATATTGATTTTGATCAAGGCAGCAGGAGTTAATTGAGGAATATGAGTGATAACTCCTGGTGTTGGGAAAAAGAGTATTTTCTACCAAAAGGTGGTAAGAGTTTTCTGGTTATTAGGTATGGAGCCACCTTGTACTCGATAGTGCTAGTTTTTATGAGGACATAAATTTTATGCATGTGGCTAATTATCAGAGTGTGCAGCAGAAGCGTGATATTTGTGGTTGTAGTTAGGAGTTCGGATTTTGTGCCAATCTTGAGGAATTAGTGGTGACTTGAATTTTTATTGATGGTTAACCTTGGAAGTGGTCATTAGGTTACCAAATGTAGAATTCAATGGAGGTTTAGAAGTTGTAGCATAGGAGCCGATTGAGGTTAGCATGGATTATTGTATGGATCTATTGATCATTGGAATTTTCTGGATATTGTATGAAGGTTCTTGTGGAAAATAAGATTTTGGTTAGCATAGTCATCGAGGAATACTGGTCGTGATGTGCCGCTAGAGGGCTAATACGAGTATGATGGATATCGCCATATTTTTTTTGAGAAATGTGCCACGTGCCGTCAAGTTAAGGCTGAGCTTTAAGGACCTGCTAGTAGACTTCAACCTCTCCCTATTCCTAAGTGGAAGTGGGATCATATTTTTATGGATTTTGTTGTGGCTTTGCTGAGGACTCCTAGTGGAAAGAACTTAGTTTGGGTGATAGTTGATCGGTTGACCAAGAGTGCCCATTTCTTGCCTATCAATAATACCGACTCTTTGGGTAAGTTGACTCGGTTGTATGTTAAGGAGATAATGCGTTTGCACGGAGTGCCCAAGAGTATCGTGTCAGATCGGGACCCGCGGTTCACGTCCCATTTTTGGAAGAGTTTGCAGGCAGCTTTAGGCACTAAGTTGAAGTTTAGTACTGCATATCACCCACAGATAGACGGTCAATCAGAGCGTACTATCCAGACTCTTGAGGATATGTTGCGGTCTTGTGTCATGGAATTTCAAGGGAGTTGGGAGAATCACCTGCCGCTAATTGAGTTTGCTTATAATAACAGTTTTTATTTCTCCATTCAGATGGCCCTGTATGAAGCTTTTTATGGGAGGAAGTGTAGATCACCGTTGTGTTGGGACGAAGTGGGCGAGAATAAATTGATTGGGCCTGAGATAATTCAAGAAATGAAGGATCAAGTTCAATTTATAAGGACTAAAATGGCGGAAGCCCAAAATCGTCAAAAGAGTTATGCAGATACAAGGAGAAGAGACTTACCATTTGAGATAGGTGATTGGGTTTGCCTTAAAGTCTCTCCAATGATGGGGGTTAAGCACTTTGGCAAGAAGGGAAAGCTTAGTCTGATGTATGTTGGTCCTTTCCAAATTATAGAGAAAGTTGGGCTAGTTGCTTATAGAGTTGCCCTGCTAGATTATTTTGGGGATGTCCATGATGTGTTCCATGTGTCGTCTTTGAAGAAGAGTTGTAGACAGCTAGAGCCACGTTTTGTTGACCCTAAACGCATTGAACTTTGGCCTAATCTTTCTTATGAAGTTGCCCCGACGCAGATTGTGGATGGGAAAGAGCAAAGGTTAAGGTCTAAGGCAATACCTTTGGTGAAGGTGTCATGGGGCGATCCGATGGCTCAGGATTTCTCTTGGGAGAGAGAGCAGTATCCGTATTTATTTGATTGACTGGCGGTATGTTTCTTAAGTTTGCTCCTAGTTGAATCTTATTCCTGTCTTAGCCTTAATGTTTGACCTTACTAATTTCGAGGACAAAAGTTTTTTTTAAGGGGAGGAAGATGTAACACCCAGTATTTTAGTGTATTTTTATTGAAGGATTATTTTAATAATTCAAAAATTTATTCTCTTGTTTTAAAATTATCAGATATTTTTAATGGTTTATTTTATGATCTTTAAATTGTGAAAATTAAATTGTTATGTTTTCTTAATATTTATTTATTGTTGTACATTTAAATTGTTCTTCTTTTTAAATTAATTGATTGTGAGATTTAATTATTTTATTTTCATTGTATCATTACGTTTAATTTATTTTAATGGATTTGATGTTTTAAAATCATTTTCGTTGGATCATTTTCTGTGACCCAAGATGTGAGGATTGGACCTCATTTCTTTCTCTTCATTTTTCTTTTTCCTTTTTTCTTTTCTTTCCTTTCTTTTTTTTCTTTTTCATTCCCCCAGCTCCCCCCCCCCCCGCGCGACAGGCTTCCCCTTCCCCTTCCCCGTGCGTCCGTCGCCTCACCCAACCCACTGCTCGTCCCGTTCGCTCCCCCACCGGCCGGTGACCCTTCCCCGTAAATCTCAGCCTCCCTTGCGCCGCCGACAGCCCCCACTCACAACACCAAGCTACGGCGCTCTTTTCACTCTAGCGCCGCCATCGAGCCACCACCGGCCACCATTTCTTCACCACTTCATCCTCGACCTCCTAGCAACCCAATGGACCCAACCCCAGCTTCGATCCATCACCAGTGAAGCACTCCAACCCCATTTCCGATTTGGATATTTTTAGCTTAAAACCACCCTTTGCGCCGTCACCCACGGTAAACCACCACCACCATTGGCTTCACCGATCTCTCTAGGCCCTACCCTATCAATTTCGGGTCTTAGTTTGTATCCGTTGAAAAGTGGGTATTTGAGACCCACGGCCACAGTGTATTTTACACTGTTATGTTGCTGTGTCGCCACCTTTTGCACCATCGTGATCCTTTGGAAATTATTATATAGCACTGTAAGTATTTTTTCAAAGAACTATTGTGTTTTAAATATATTTTTGCACTAACTGATATTATTGTGAACTGGTTGGACATGCCGGACTGAGTCCGAGGAGTTCGGGGGTCGGATGGATTGTGGATGGAGTTGTGTGTTTGGTTGGTATTGTGAATTGTTGGTTGTTGGTTTTCGTGTTGTTCATGTACATGGCATATTGCACGCATGATCATGTTTGTAAAGGAAACTGGGTTTTCGTGTACTTGCATTCATGTTCATGTGTTTCATGAAAACTGGGTTTTCATGTGTTAAAAAATTTTGGGTGTGTGTGTATCACGACCCCAAGCTGAGATGGGGTATTATCTCGATGGAGCTCCTCTGGTCACTCGGGAGCGGAATATACTGAGTGACGTTCCCTGGGTTGTCGCTGGGCGACAACGGGATCGGACGAGATGGTCTCATGCCGACTCCGTGGCCCCTCTACTAGTGGGGGCTAGAGGATGATTGGCCACGTACTCGCTGGGCGCGGAATTGGGCATCGCTCGTTGTGTAGTGGGTGCTTGGCCATGAAAGTGCTGGGAGCGGAACTGAGCA
Organism: Juglans microcarpa x Juglans regia; assembly: GCF_004785595.1. Classification (NCBI taxonomy): domain Eukaryota; kingdom Viridiplantae; phylum Streptophyta; class Magnoliopsida; order Fagales; family Juglandaceae; genus Juglans; species Juglans microcarpa x Juglans regia. The sequence continues at coordinate 17,760,185 of NC_054597.1, read as the reverse complement.
TCGCTACGAAACCAGGACGTGCGGATGATCCCTAGGGGAGAGATCATGGTGCATTGGTTAATGGAATAATGGGCTGTTTTCAGGGAAAATAGCGTGTTGATTAAAAAGATTTTATGTGATTCTTTTTCTGGGAAAATGAGGTTTTATTGATTTGGGTCATTTTCTGGGAAAATGACGGTGTATTCTTTTTAGGCCAAAATGGAATTTTGGCGTGTGTTGAAAAATATCTATTTTCAGGGAAAATAGTATTTTTGAGAATAATGCATATTTCATCATATGCATGCATGTTGGTCGCATTAATGTATTTTTATCTCGTAATTGTTTGGTTTATACTTACCTGCGGTACCATCTTGTGGTAACGCAGATTTCGATGCAGATGATGCTGAGGGTGAGCCTGAGGATTCGGCTTTGCCCGAGGAGTGATCTAGGATCACTCGTTTTGGTTTGAGACTTGTAAAATATTTTTTTTGGATGACTGTATAATTTTTAAACATTTTTACTAGACTGTTTAAATTGTATTAATAGTTCTGGTACTTAGTTATATTAATTATCTGCTGCGTTGTTTTTTTACACTGTTGCATGTACACGGGTTGGGTGAGGTCACGGACGCACGGGGAAGGGAAAGGGGAAGCCTGTCGCGCGGGGGGGGGGGGGGGGGAGCTGGGGGAAAGAAAAAGAAAAAAAAGAAAGGAAAGAAAAGAAAAAGGAAAAAAGAAAAATGAAGAGAAAGAAATGAGGTCCAATCCTCACATCTTGGGTCACAGAAAATGATTTTAAAATAACAAATCCATTAAAATAATTTAAACGTAATGATACAATGAAAATAAAATAATTAAATCTCACAATCAATTAATTTAAAAAGAAGAACAATTTAAATGTACAACAATAAATAAATATTAAGAAAACATAACAATTTAACTTTAACAATTTAAAGATCATAAAATAAACCATTTAAAATATCCGAAATTTTAAAACAAGAGAATAAATTTTTGAATTATTAAAATAATCCTTCAATAAAAATACACTAAAATACGGGGTGTTACAACTGACATCCCTAAGCCCTTCCCTATCAATCTCGGGTCTTGGTTTGTCCCCGTTCAAAAGTGAGTTTTTGAGACCCATGGCCACATTGCATTTTGCACTATTCTATTACTATGCCGCCACTTCTTGCAGTTTCGTGACCCTTTGAAAATTATAATATAGTGCTGTAAGTATTTTTTTAAAGAACTTTCGTGATTTAAATGTATTTTTGCACTAACTCATTTTACTGTGAACTGGTTGGTTATGCCGGACTGAGTCTGAGGAGTAGGGAGTCGGATGGATTGGAGAATAGAGTTGTTTGTGTGATTGGATTGTGTTGACATTTGTTGGTTGTTGGATATTGGTGTCGTGTCTTGTTCATTGCTTTTGCACGCATGTTCATGTTTGTAACTGAAAATTGGGTTTTCTCATGATTGCATACATGTTCATGCGTTTATTTGAAAATTGGGTTTTCATGTGAGAAATAATTTTGAGTATGTTTGAAATGATTAGATTGACTGGTTTGAGAGAAAGGAAAAGAGACTGTAGGAATGGTGGTAAGCAGGAATGATGGTATAGTCTCGCCTGCGATTCCTGCCTACGGTGCACGTGGTAGGGATGGTGGTAGAATCCCGCTTGCGATTCCCGCCTACAATGCTTTGATTAGTACCTCTTGTGTGAAAAGGAACTGTAGGGATGGTGGTAAGTAGGGATGGTGGTATAATCCCGCCTGTGATTCCCGCCTACGGTGCACGCAGGTAGGGATGGTGGTAAGCAGGGATGGTGGTATAGTCCCGCCTACGATTCCCGCCTACAGTGTCCGATAAATGATTTTGTTGTTGGTTTATGATTTAATGGTTACGAGCACATTTTCTGGAAAAATAATAGATATTATTCATGGCATGTTTATGGTCAAATAGGAATTTTGGCGTGTGTTGGAAAATAATCATTTTCGGAAAAAATGAGATTTTGGGATCTGTTAGTTGGTTGCATTAATGCATTTTCGAGGGCTGTTTGGATTATTATTTACTTGCGGTACCGTTTTATGGTATCGCAGATTTTGATGCAGATGAGGATGACGAGCCTTAAGCTTTGGCTCCGTTGGAGGAGTAATCTGGGGTTGCTCTCGTGTATCGAGATTTGTTTATCAGTCGTTTATGTATTTGCCCTTTGTAATATTTTGGGATAACTGTATAACTTTTTAAAAATAATTTATTTTGGATATTTGTATTTACATTTCTGGTACTTAGTTGACTACTTAAATTATCCGCTGCAACTTTTGTTGCGCACTTTTGCATGTTGCACATACTTGAGCACTTATCGTTGGGATGTCTGACCCGTGTTGTCATTATCCTGACGTCACGATTCTCGCATTTCCGTATGTGGGAGTCGGGGCGTCACAGCTAAGCCATTAACCATCATACTTGAGGTTAGTGAAGTTTAAGTCATGTTTTGAAGCTTAATTGTGCTTAATCTTTTCTTAAACCATTTAATTCAAATCTTCTTGAGTTAATACTCCATTAAACCATTATTAGGACCTGTTAATATCCTAGCTAAACCACCCTACATGTCATTAAGAAAAATGACATAACAAGACCAAACCAGGTTTTGAGTATTATCCTTTGTAATGCTTGGATTGTTTTGCCCTGGGGCCCAACATTTTTGTGGTTTGTTCTCAAGGGTAATATAGTCCTTAAACACCTCATGAGACCCTCACAAACCCAATTTGAGTCTTGGACAAATTTAGTTTCATCAAACCAACTCAAAACACCAAACCAATTGCACCTAGGAAGCTAGTTGATTGCAAATAGTTTTGATTGAGTTTCAACAACCCATCTGCCATGGTTAAAGCCACCACCCCATCCCATGCCACCTCCTTCTCCACCTAATCCTCAAGGGGTCCCATGACCATCATGAGAGTTGTAACTTAGTTTTTCCCACCCAAAATAATCAAAACCTGAAACTCAACAAAAATCTGTCAAATGGAAGCAATGTGAACCTGTCGGTTGCAAGGGAGATTTCATGACTTTTTTGTCAACCAAATCATGTCCCACAACCTGACCACCACCACTGTAGGACCATTGTAGCCATAGTAGGGAAGAAATAATGGTGGTTTCAGGCCACTATTCCCCCTTCACAAGAAGACACAAACCAATGAAGACAATCTGAAAATTTCAGCAAATACCTCCATTGCATCACCTTATTTCGAGCTGCACCTTCATGATCACTTAGCAACCAACTCTCCATCTTCTACCACTAGAAAAAGTTTTTAAGAAGTGACCTTGCTCCTGCACAAATCAGCCATGATGATGGTTCAAAGAGATTAGTCAAGACAATGATCAAAATCTGCCAAAGGAAAAATTAGTTGAACCCGTCAGCCCCCTTAGGTGGTTTTGATGATTTTTCTCCCCTCTCCTCTGCCATACGACTTGCTCAGCCCCCATAGGAGTAATGTAGTAACCATAGAGGTGAAAAAACGATGGTTTAGGGCAGTATTTCGTTCTGCACAAGTGACACAAAGTGATGGAAGCAAATATGGAAATTTCATATTCATACTCCATCTTCCATCAATCTCCTTGATCAAAGCCAACGTCCATTTCCCCTTGGTTGCCTATAAAATTCCCCCTCCCCCTAAGCCTTGAAGAGCACTTCCCCCTCTTAGAGATCAAAAGAGTGAAACCGAGTGAGTTCTTAGTGAGTTCTTGAATGCTCTTATGTAAGGCTGTCTTGAGTGCTTGTCTTAATCTCCACAATTCAAATCAATTCATGTCTTAAGTATGATTTGATATGATTTATTATTGTATTAACTTGATTATGGAAGTTTTAAATTGTGGTTAGAAGCATGTCATGGTAGGTTTTGAATCTATCTTGTTTTGATCATCAAGTATGAATTGGTTTGAATGAAGTAGAGATTAAGGATATCTTAGCCATGATTAAGTGTTGGGATGAGCTCTGTTATCCTAAAATTAGTCTTCATTATGTCATTAAAGATGTTAGTGATCACTTGTGATTAAAGAAAATCTCATATGCATGCATTCATAGGGGCCAATAGTTGAAAATAGACTTAGGCATCAACTAGAGTGCATGCCACTGGTTGGGACCATTTGGGCAAGTTCCACTTTGATTTTTGAAAATCTAAGGGCATATATGGTTTTAGAATGCCAAAAATATGAAGTCAATAAATTTGGAATTTGTTTGCAATTAGTAAAAATTTAGGGCCTTAACAAGAATTTGAGGGTCAGGGGTATTTTTGTAAATATTCATTTTTGAAGCCTTTGATTTTGGACCTCACCTATAGAAGTATTAATCCTAACTTAGTATGCACTTGATTTACATTGCTCCGACATTATTTTCAATTACTCCGGAAGTTTGTAAGTTGGTCTCTCTAACTTAAACCTTGATAGATTATTTATGAATTATTGATAAATGCCTCATTCATGCTTCAATTATCACATTGAGCATAAAATATCATATTATATGATACATTGAGCGTATATTTACATGACAAGTAATATTTCTACCATTTTAGCATAATGCACCTATAAATGCCATTTTTACTTGAAAAGCTTGCTATATATGCACACGTCATGAAATACATTTTTCAAGCATAACATTAAAATGAACTATTTTATGATCCTAAAGGTTAGGATGAAGAATTATCCTAGTGGAACTCCTCTGTCCTCTCAGGAGTGAGAACAAATAGAGTGTTAACTCCTAGATTGATAAAGAACAGTCAATGGGTTTCGAATAGGTTCTTTTAAAGAATGCTGGAGCGAAGTCATATGTTATGATAGCTAATACTGGTGGGTGTATATGTTATGATGTTATGATGATATTATGTTTTATTACCAATGCATTGAGAGCGATATCTGTAGACAATGACGTAACGCCAACATGAGTTGTGCTACGGTCACCAGCAAGTGCTCACGATGCATATGGGAACCATGTTGCTACCAAACTATGTTAATGATGGCTTTAATAAACGATAAAATGTTATGATTTTTGAAAGAAATGAAGTATGAAATGTTCTATTTTGAAATGTCATGTTTTTGGAATGAGAAAGTGAAAATATTCTCTGAAAGCGAAAGTGCATCAAGGTTTTTCTAAAAATGTTGAGGAATCTGGATGGGAGACACATGCACATTTTTCTGCATTTCATGCAATTCGTATTTATCATTCTTTATACATAATTTATCTCTGTGCAAGTTGGTTGTTTAACTTACTGGAATTTCAAGTAAATCTCACCCCTTGTGGGACCACTATCATTACTCCCGGAATGATAGAAGTTGTGATAGGACTGGTAGAGGATGAACATGATGAATCACTGGATGCAGATGGTTGAAGAGGAGTCAGACCTTGAACGAAGACTAAAAATAATTTTCATGCTTATAAGCATTGACTCTTCACACTTCAAAATAGTTGATCTAATCATGGAACTTGGATTAAGTATTTTGTATTAAGCAAATGCTATCCTTAAATTTGAACTTATGATAGTTATTAATGCTATTGGGATGCTTTTAGTCCATTCTGGCATGAGTTATAACTAATCATCCTTATTCCGTTGCGATTATTGCATACTACTAGTTACACTTATAGGATGCATTGCATATTAACTATTATGTATGGGGGTATGTAACTTTGTATTACATGTTCCGATGCTCTAAGTTTCTATTCCATCCCAAGCAGAGGTTGGGGGTGTCACATACACTGACCATGGGTCCCTCCATTCACGGACGTGTTTCGGGTCCTAACCGTATCTTTACCCATGAACCACCAAAGACACACGGTTGCATGTAGCCCCTGCCTCATTGCACCCCCAATAGCATTACTGCAAAACTGGGACAAGGAAGCCACGCCTCCCCATGCTGTCTAGACCTACACAATGAACTAGCATGCACCCCGCTCGGTATAGCTCTTTTTCACTCTCGACTACGCGTGTGCGCGCGCGCACACACACACACACACACACACACACACTCTCTCTCTCTCTCTCTCTCTATATATATATATATATATATATATTGCTCAGAATAGACTTAGGCTATAAGTTCTGAACATGTTAAGAATTTATGCATACTACGTGTATGAGATGCTCACCGGTTGAACACATAAGGAGGATACAAGAATGCAACCCATATGTTGTAGGTTGATATCCTTTTTTGGTGATTACGGGTTGATGATTATATGGGGGATATGTTCTTGGGTCATATAAGCAGAGGAATATATATATATATATATATATATATATATTGTGAAGGCCCCACAACGTAAGGGAACAAACCACCACTAGAGTTGAGTGGAAAGAAAGATGAAGAACACTCCATTGGTTTGGTGAAAAATAGTTGTGGATATTGCAAAGTGAAGCTAGTCCAACACATGGGTGAGCAAAAACCCTGTAAAAGGCTTGGCAGACACATCCCAACGCTAGGTGGAGATGGATGTCTTGCCTTATGGTAGGCAAGCTAGAAAAGCCACCTATTATGAAAGTGAGAACAAGGAGCTGTAGAGATAATGATTTGACGAGACAAGAGTTACCTGCCCAAGCGAGCAATGGTTACCCACCTAAGTTGAGCAACGGTCTAGGAAAGACTGGAGCAAGTATGGGAGTATCCTACATAATCCCACACTCTATCTTAAAGCTCACATCCGGAGTGGCTCTGTAGAAGATGGTACGATTTGACTGGTCTTAAAGTATGAGAATGTCATTTGAGAAAGGACTGAGGTTGGGCATGCGGACCATGCCTTGGCCATCTATCTCTATCATCTTGTAGTATGACAGTTGATGCTAAATGACTCCTATCCAAGCATACCTTGAGTTAGAAGGACATTTGATAGTCCCGCCCTAAGAAAGGGATTTGGCCATGGGACAAAATCACACTTTTGAGATCTTAAACACCTTAAATCTTGTGGAGCCGAATTCTTCAGAAGAAAGAAGGAAGGAGTGGCGCAACAATGTAGTGATCCCGACGCTGAAAGATAGTTTAGCTTCTAAGACAGTTTTGGGGAATGTGGGGGTGAATGTTGCATGTAAGAGGCATATGCATATTTTGTACCTTTCTCCCTTTTTTGATCATGAATAAATCTGATTTTCACTATTATATTTATCCATATATTTACTCTTTGATTTCTGAGACTTTGGATGTGTTCACTATTTTCATTGATTCATATTTGTGTGTGAGAAGCCATTATCTCTGTGTGAGAAATCATTATCTCTATGTGAGAAGTCTGTAGCATGTGTCAATCATCATGGGACAGAACGGAGAATTCTTTAAACCATTCCTGCGAAATGTTGCGACAAGCTTCATCTAGGAAGGAGAATTCCCCATGATGATTGGGGCGAAGCAATATCGTGTTTGCCTCACCTAAGAGGTGCGAAAGAGAATCCCCTAGATATTTCACGTGTGGTGTCTTCGAGTTGGTTGGCTAGGTAGATGTTTCTTCTATGCAACTTGTTATCTCTGTGTGAGACATCTGTGTGATGACATTTGTGCCTTTGAAATAAACATGCTTTTATGAACTTTACATCCTGGAGCAAAGGTTGATTTCTCACCTTGGTATTACTTATGCTTTAAAATACATTGTGTAGAGGGTAACTCCTCGGACGATGATTCCTTGCCATACTTATATGTGTGTGTGTGTGTGTTTCACAGAGGGTGGTTCCTTGCTATGTTTACGAATCCATGTGTCTATGCCAGAGAGGGTGATTCCTCACCATGCATACATATGTGTTTTTCTACTGTTTACATGAAACTATTCATTGCATCTTCAAGAGCATTATCTCTCATTATCAGTTTTGTGATAGCTACCTAACCTACCTATGGTTTCATTCTCAAAACCATACACTTAGATGCGGAGTTAGATCCAGAAGTGATGCCCGAGGAGAAATAGCCGATTCTACTCAAAACTTGAGAACGGAGGCTTGTCTCTATTGTAGGAGTCATCTAACATTTTGAATTTACATATTCCTTTCAAGATGGCAACCACTTGTACCTGGTCTGCCACCCTTTAGGCGATGAACAAAGTACATGGGTTGTATATATTTCTAATAATGAAATTAATGAGGAATGACATTACTTGTTTCTGTGATGTGATTTAGACTTCTGGTTCTACAAGGTCTTAGAACCTCACACGTACACTTCCATCTGACGAGACATGCCTAATCTTGACCAAACCATGGGTGTTGACCTCCAGGTCGATATCCTTGGTACCATGGATCTTTGCAAGGTGCGCTTACATGCGACTCTGGGTAAGCCTATATGTTATGTAGGAAAATACTAGAAATGTAGGAGTTAATCTTAGTATTATAAACTTCATATTTTAAGTATCCTAGGTTTGATATACATTTAGAAATGAGAGATGTTATAAAGAGTAATAGGTTTGGGTTATATGGCAGGATTTGAGTAGGGTGCGATCGAGAGCTCCGCAAGGAGAGTGCTAAACCATATTCCAGATGTGTTGGAGCAGCAACATGAACTATACTCACGTCACCTGGAAGTTCACGTCACCTGCCAGTGTTGGAGAGCTCTAAACTCATGTCTGTCATAAAACATAGAATTTATTGTAGTGACAGACATTCATAAAATATTAAACATAAATATATAGTCCTTAATTGGTATCTCTGCAAAATTCATATATTAATAATTTGTTTTAAGTATCTTCCACTATATATTGACATTCTAGTGCCATGGCGAAGACAAGGCTTTGGAAAATTCTATACACCATACTACCATCCTACTTTCATCCCACTAAGTATGATGTGGCACATTTATTACCATTAAATGATTATTTATTGCATACTTCTTTATCATCTAATGGTGAGGAAAGTGCCACATACCACTTAGTATGATCAAAATAGGATGAGAGTATGGTATATAGTATTACTCCAAGGCTTTATAAGGAATAAATTATAGTATCCTAGATTTGTGAATTACTGTAATGGAGTTGTATGAGTGGTGAGTATCTTATTTCTTTTCAAATTATGTAGAATTAGGCTTGATTTATAAGTGATTTGAATTAGCTTTGATTATAATTGTGAGTAGTTTTCTCGGGATATAGCATATATATGTGGCTAATATTTCCTGGTTTATGAAATATTACTAGGGTTGTAAGAGGACCGGATCAGACCGGAAAAACCGATCGGGTCAAATGGTTCAAACTAGACTAATAGTCTTTTTGGTCGATCTTGGAGTGTGGTTTTTTGGTCTGGACCAGACCAAGACCGACCGAATGTATATATATATATATATTTTTTAAATATGTTATTTATATAATATATATTATTTTATATAGTAGTTGTATAAGTTAATTATGTGATTTTCATCCAAGTGATCAACATTGACCATATATACAATGAAATTATTTAATATTCATTAACCATATATAAAATGTTAAAGAGATCACTTAATTTCATTAACTATATATATACAATGAAAAAAGATGTTCATGAACCGAATCAGTCCGAATGAACCGATAGCTAATGATCCGGTCTGGCAAATATGATGGACCAAAATTTTCGACACATGGCTCCCCCGAACCGGACTAATTACACCCCTACATATTACTCATTCACAAATATGTACGTGCATGAGTTCTATAAATTTTATGCGAAGAATTTAGGGGTGATAAATGTAACATGCGTTGATGTGTTAAAATCTCAATAATTTAATTTGGTTGGAATTTAAGAATTCTACATGGTAAATTACACCTCGAATTTTAAGGGATACTTATTCTTGAATATATATTATACCCTTAACACTCAAAAGCTTGTAATATATGACAAGTTATTTGCGATGAAAATGACTACTTGTGATGAGAATAGACTCATTTTGACAAAAAAAAATAATCATTTTTGTAGAAAACAATTACCAACAAATAAATAGTTTTCTTGTAGTGCATCACAAGTTATTCGAAATGCATGTATTGGCCCCTAATTGCTAAGACGAAGAAGACCATAAGAAAAAGTACGTACATGCATATTATTATCAGCCATCCAGCTTCATTATCATTGTAACAAATATTCAAGCTCGCTCAATTAGATAGCAAAGAAGCTGATCTAGGTCTTCTAATATATATTCCTTAGGATAGGCAAAATTCAAGTCATAGAATGGAAAAGAAAGACAAAAATCATGTGGTTTCTCTTTGTAACTGGGACAATATTATCCCAATTAGACATATAAAATGAGAGAGTACAACGTACAGTGTTATCATGCCTAGCACTCTAAAGGTAATATTCGATCCCCTCTTTCACCTAATGAATGTCTCTTCTTTAACCGTAAGAATATAGTTGGAGTCTAATGTACCTATATCATGCAGCATGCTATAATATATCCGAGTCAATATATTTTTATTTTTATTTTTTTTCTTTAAGCAGTATATGGTTGATCAGGTCTCCGCTAAATGCAATTAAAAGAAGCTTTTGGGAATATTATGACAAGGACGGACGTTCGTAGCACAATCCTAGAAACCTTAAATGTAGTAAATTAATGATATTATACCGCACGAGGCTTGAGCTAACATTAATGAAAATGCATATGTACGTGCAGGCCGGTTAAGTTAGGATATTGAAGATCACGTTGTATCGATCATTTAAGAGGATTAATATATATATATAGAGAGAGAGAGAGAGAGAGAGAGAGAGAGAGATGAGAGAGAGAGTTACATACATGAGCTACGGGTTTGCAGTATATATAGTAAGTGCTTTTACATTCCCAAGAGGTAAATGAAATATAGACAGACTTTCAAGACCAGCAGGCCTGATCACAAACAGTACTGAATTACTTCCTAATTAACTCGAAGGTTAAAAATGAGTACGTACTCATGTGGTCCAAGTAAAGACGACCGAAACTCCAATGCATGCAGTAGCATCTTCTTAACACTCCTTCTGATTCAATTTTTCCCCCGTGACCCTGCAAGGTGTTAATAATATAACAAGTTCAGAAAGTTCACACAAGCTGATCACTGCCGCCTGTTAACAAACAAAAATTAAGAGAGACGTACGTACAAGAAATTAAGGAAATCAAAACAGGAGTCATCAGTAGCACTATTAATACATATATAATCTCTCTCTCTTATATATATATATATATATATATATATATATATATATCAATAAGCTGTGATCATCAGCACATTAAAACCCTGCAGTACTACCACATACAACTACATATCATGCATGTAAATGACTGTTTTCAACTACGTACCGATCATTGGGTAGAGCGTGCGTTTACTCATATATAAAGACTATATTATTAATTGAACCAACAAAATAAATTGTGAGTAAGTGTAAACCAAGTGCAAGAGATTATGAATATATATTAATTGCCAGGAAAGTTAGTTAATTAAATAAGATGTACTTAATTAAGATCATCATCAGACTTTAAATCTTAACTATTTCTTCACTTGATGAGAATTACTCAAGTAATTTTATCATTCCTAATCACCAACGGACCATCTTTAGAATTATCATGAAAGTACTGTTATTGAAGATAAACTCCATGGACCAATATTTACCATTGGAAATTGAGTAATGATACAATAAAACCTTACAATTACTCTGTTTATAACCCTATTTTAAATGGTAAGTGGTTATATAAAATCTGAGTGGCATTATCGTATTTGTTAGTTGTAAAATAGTTATACGAGTATAATCATTCATCAAAATTAAAGAACATACTTTAGTTAAATAGCAGCAACTCAACTAGTTGAGATAATGAGATGAGATGATTTATGAATAGCAGTGAGATTATTAGTTGAAATTAGATGAGATGAGATGAGATGAGATGAATGGAGATGGTTTCATCTCATTATATCCAAATGGGCCCTAAGTTTTTTCTTTCTAAAACATATCCAAACCAAAATAAGATAACTTTACAAATTAAACATTCCATTAATCCTAACTCAGCATGAAGTGGTATCATAGATTGTTTGGAAAATATTATTTGGGTGTGATATGTTATAACAAGAATAATGTAGCAGAAGAAGATATATATATTATCCTTTGCAATTAGCAGAGTTGATCTAGTGTTTTGCTTTTTGTCACTCGGATTTTTGAACGTGAAAATTACAAATTTTGAAAGGTTAAAGCAAACACCTTTCTTTTGTCTAAAGGGCTATGTGATATCATAGACATGAAAGGTTTAGTGGAACTTGCAAATGAGAATCAACTTAAATAAATGCACAAAAAAAAAAAGAAAAAAAAGAAACTTGAAACAAATAGGGTCAATATATAGTGCCAAATCTTTCTCAAAGCTACAAAATGGAATATCTTCTACTATTTTCCTTATAATTGTTAGAGAAAAAATACAGAACAAAATCTTGAAAAACTTATTTACAGTGGGACTTTCAAGGGGAGAACATGGCATGCAATAATAATATTATAAGTCAAAGCTACATACTGATACAGAAATTAAAAATCATAGAATGTCGCTAATCATTATATCATGAATATTTATTATATAGGAGAAGCTTAAAATCAAAAGATCATTATAAATTAAAGAACCTAGCTAGATAAATTAGTTGTTTAAAAATATAATGACATATATAGTTAATGCTGCAACAGAAGATCAATCAGATGAGTTGTCTAGCTACTAATTAATTGGAGTCTAGCGAGAGAAGATTAAAGCATACTGAACAAATTAATTTGTTGAGACTATTATAAATCAAATCTATCTTAGTTAAAATCTCAAAGATGATTGAAGAAGTGCAATTCGAGAGAGGAGAAAAAGAATCATGTAGACAATAAAGGGAATAAGTCATTCAAGAAAGAAGAAAGACAACAACTTAAACCAAGAAAAGTATTGCGCGCCTCGAATGACTCTTATATAAGCCTTCTTGTTAAATTTGTAAGAAACCAAATCATTCTTCTACTCTCTATATTTTCGTTTCATGCAGGAAGGTTTTAATTCCATCCCTTAAAAAGTTTGTCTATGTTGAGAAAAGTGAAGACTACTAATTAAAGCAAATAATCCAACATGCAAACTGCAAACTGCAATCAGAACATGATGCATATATGCATGGTGGAGGAAAATCAGTTTTTGCTTGCCCTTCTTCCATTCAAGGCTAGTAGATCTAAAACACAGTATATAGTTAATAATAATTAAGACCTTGATATATAATTGTAGCGGTTGCATATAAAAACAAATTGAAAAAAATAATAACTGATCCTTGATATAGATACTATAGTTAGTTTTAGTACAGATCGATTGTGCAAAGCTGCAAATGTAAATAATTAGGAAGTATTGACATAGATCAGTCATCAGGAACAGGCCAGGCAAAGTATTAATTTCTTCATGATACTTTGGTAGTTGTTGAAAATGGCAATGGTTGGAAGCTAAATACAATATTTCATAGTCATGTCAGTAAGACAACCGAAATTAGTATCTTTTTCATCTTGAAAAAGGCCGTCGCAGTACTAGCACTAGGCCGAATCTATGATAAAAGCAATCAAAATATTGTATTACATGCACATACTAAGATTCATGATATATGAAGACAGCACTTTTCTCATCAAGTACTTATGACGTTGCAATAATTCATTTCTATTATTGATAACCTAAGTTCATGAGGAATATTATAGTGGTCAACTACAACACAATTAGATTTTATAATCTAATTTTTAATAGATTAAAGTACTTGCTCAATCGATTTCCGGTGTTAAAGTCAAGCTTGGAACCTTGTGAATAATGATGCACATGATGATGAGTTGGGGAGTACTAATATCGATCACTCTTTAGATCATACTGCTCATGGAGAGCAAAGAATTAATTCTTGGAACTTAATTCATATATCTTCGTGTGTGTGTGTGGAAAGATGCGAAGTCCTCTGGATGTGCATTGATGTATATAATCTGCTCATCTTCATATATATTGACTGTTGTTCTAGAATTATTTGGGAGTTATATTTTGCGAAGGCAAAAACTAGAGAACTTTCTAGTTCTGTTTTCAAGGATTCAAAGATATTATTGAGAAGCAAGGTAGCAAACTATATTCAATGTGATAGAGGATTGAAGATGTGGAAATAAAAAAAATGTGATGTATGAACTACAATAGTTAGCTAGAAGAGCAATGCTACTCTTCATTCTAATATTTATCATCTCCAATCACACATGATAACGTGTCACATTTTAAGTGGCTTCTTCTCTCAACAATATTTTAAATGGCATTGCCTTTGAAATTTGCCACATATGCAAGTGTGATTGGGGATGATAAAGATTAAGATAAAAAAGATTATTACTCCAGTTAGGATCAAGTTTGGTACGTACCTTGCATGTGAATGATGTATAATTGTGAAGCAACATTGATCAGTATACGGACAAAACTCATGGAGTGCAAATAATTCATTAAGTTTATTGACATTGTGATGCAATGTGTGAAAATAGTTTCTTTTTCAGTGCTTATAAATGGCTGTCCAAAAGGTCCTATAATCCCAAGTAGAGGACTCAGGTAGGGAGATCTTTTGTCTCCTTACTTGTTTCTTCTAAGTATTGAAGGTCTTATTTCTTTATTAAAAAGAATTGTTGGTAGGGAAGTTGTGGAAGATATTAATATTTGTAGAGGAGCCCCTAGGTCAATCACTTGTTGTTTGCAGATGATAGTGTAATTTTTTGCAAGGTTGATGTGATTACTAATGCAAAGATTCATTCTTTACTGAATAAATATGAGAAAACATCGGGCCAATGTACAAATAAAGAAAAGGCATCCATGGTGTTTAGTAGGAATGTTAAAGAGGATCTGAAAATTGAGATTATGCAGTTGTGGGGTAGTAGCTTTACACAATAGTATGAGAAGTATTTGGGCCATCCACCTATGGTGGGTAGGTCTAAAAAGCAAGCTTTTTCGGGTATAAAACAGAGGTTGTGGCATAAATTACAAGTGTGGAAGGAAAATTTATTATCACAAGGGAGAATGAAGGTGCTTATTAAAGCTGCTGCAATGTCCATACCAACTTATTTGATGAGTTGCTTTTTGTTCCCTAAATCTTTGTGTTATGAATTAGAGATGATGATGGCTAATTTCTGGTGGGGAAATCAATATAAGGGGAATAAAATACATTGGGTTAGTTGAAAGGAGGGATGAAGTTTAAGGATTTAAGATTGTTTAGTTTGGCTCTCGTAAGAAAATAGGGATGGAGACTTTTAAGGAATGAGGTGTCTCTTTTACACAGAATTTATAAGGCCAGGTAATTTCCTAATAACAATTTGTTTGAAGCAAAAGTTGGTATTAAGTCATCTTTTGCTTGGAAGGAGATTTGGGAAGCTATCAAGTATTTGAAGGGAGGATGTAGGTGAAGAGTGGGGAATGGTAAGCCTATCAGAGTTTTTAAAGACCCATAGATTCCAGATTGTACTATAAATGATGTCCATCAAGAGGTTGATGAAGATTTGAGAGGCAGTCATTAATAGATGAGGAAACTAGGTGGTGGAAAGTGCCAGTTGAATGTTTTTACAAGTATTGATGATGCTTGGTTTTAGGTACATGAGAATAGTGGATCCTACTCAGTTAAGAGGGCTTACAGATTGCTACAATAGGGTCAAACTCAGTCAGTGGGGTAGCATTCAAGGGAAAGAACTGAAATAGTTTTTTGGAAATGTCTAGGGCAGTTGAAGTTACCAAAAAAGACGATGATTTTTACATGGAAAGCTTGCCAAGAGAAGTTGCCAACCTATTAGACTTTGAAGAGGAAGCATATTTTAGAAGATGATTTCTGTGTTTTCTGTACTCAAAATCGAGAAGATGCTGCTCATACAATTTTTTACTGTTTAGAGGTTAGAAACACTTGGCTGGATTTTTTTCCTCATCTGGGAACTATGGAAGTTGAACTATCTTTTTGGGATTTGGCTAATTTGGCTTAAGATAGAGGCTTTGAGGAGGCTTTGAACATATTTATATGTATTGTTTGGGGGTTTTGGTATAGAAGGAATAAATTCATTTATGAGTAAGTTTCTTTGCAAAATCGAGCAGTGGTTAATTATGCTGTTTCTTTACAGTTAGAGTATAAACATATACAAGTTTTTGATATTTCTCATAAGGATATAAACAAAGTTGTGTGCTGGAAACCACCTCCTATAAGATTTTTGAAGTTGAATGTGAATGGAGCTACCTTTTTGGATTAACAATCAGCTGAGGTTGGGGTGATTCTTAGAGATCATAAAGGAAATGTCTTAGTAGCTTATAGCAAAGTGGAGAGGGAAGTTTCTTCTACAGAATTTATTGAGGCAACAACTTTGTTAAGGGCTCTTCAATTATGTGCACAATGAGGAGTTCCAAAATTATTGTTAGAAATAGATTGTTTGATACTTATTAATGCTCTGAATAATCTATCTGAGGTTCTGTCTATCTGAGGTTCTAACAGATTTTGAATTTCTACTTAAAGATATTTGAAGGATGATTAGGAGTTTTCAAGAAGTTCAAGACTTGCATGTGAATCGATTGGGTAATATAGCTGCTCATTAGTTGGCAAGACATGCATGAGGTGTCAATGATATTGAGATGTGGTGGGATTTTGTCCTTCTTTTGTAAGTCAAGCTATTTGGCTTGATAAGATCAATATTTGTAAGAACTCTATTTAATTTCAATGAATGATTGTTTGGTTATATAAAAAAAAAAAGGTTTATTGATACTGATCATATGTGTGGATATATGCAAATTTCTTTTGTCGATCAGCATATATAATTGCATCTTGTTAATTATTCTTGTAATGCCCCATATATCCCAAGAAAATACGGAGAAAAAATTTATTATTGAAATAGGGGCCAAAATGCACTTAAGTTGAAAAGAGGAAACAAGTGCTTTAATTTGCTGCAGAATAGAGTAGTGAAGCGACAAACGGTCTTTCACGAATACCACCTAGCAAGACTTAGGATGCATAGAGAATCAGATGTGATGAGATGAGAAATCTGTAAATAGTAGTAAAATAGTTTGAGTTAAGATCTTAATGAGAAATCTAGATGTTTTATTAGGTTTTGGGAAAGGAGAGAGAAAAGTTAAATAAAAAATTTATAAAGTTAAAATATTGTTAGAATATTTTTTTTAATATTATTTTAGTTTTGTGATTTAAAAAAGTTAAATTATTTGTTATGTTTTTTTTTGAGGTTTGGGAAAGTTGCAATGATTACGTAATAATTAGATAAAAAAGTTGAAATTGAAAAATATCTGTATTTGAGTGATATTTGGAAAGGAAATTATGAAAATTTTTAAGATGAGATGAGATATGTTTTCAAAACAATCCCTTAGGGTATGTTTGGATAATAAGATGAGATGATAAATTCACAACACTTCTCAAAATTTCTCACAATTTCCTTCCCAAACAACACTCAAATACAAAATGCTTTCAATTTCAAATCTTCAACTTTTTCATCTAATAATTAAAACTTTTACAAACTTCAAAATAAAACACCAAAATCAATACAACTTTTTCAAACTTCAAAGTAAAAATGAGAAATAATATTTACACTTGGGTATGCAAGCCTCATGCACACATTTTGAAAAAAGTTGGTAAAGTTGGAACCCGTATGCATGAAAAATTTATTTTTTAATAGTGAACCCACATGCTTTCAAAGGAGGTGTGAATGACTTCTACAATACCCTAAGATTGTATCTAGCATTACTATTAAAAAATTATACTCAAACAATTTTTTAATTTTAAAATATTTTTATTCAATATTTTTTTTCTCATTTCTCAAAACTCAATGAAAACATCTTAATTCAAAATATTTCACTACCATTTATAGAACATTTTATTACTATTCACATAATTCTAAGATACTCCAAGCATCAAAACGAGCCCTTAACTAGGCATTGTTTGGTAAACATTTTTTTCAAAAGCATTTCAAGAATTTTCAAACTTTTTCTCAAATTCAATCTAAATATCTTTCAAGATTAAAAAAGAATCATATTTCATCATATAATCTTATAAGCATCAATCTAGAGTAATAATATAGTATAAAGTATAAAAGTATAAAAATCAAGACAACTTTTACAAAACAGAAATTAAAAAAAAAAAAAAAAGTATATGCAAATAAGTTCAAAATTACCAATTGACTTTTATACAAGACATATTCTAAAAGAAAATCATTCAAATTTGTTTATCTAATTTCACAAAACACAATAAACAGTACAGTGTTGCATGTAAGAAAGTTTTCATGAAATGTAAAAGTATTTATGGAGATAGTTGTGTACAATTTTTTTAGATGATATTTTGAAAACGTTTTAAAAGAGAAAAGGCACCCAATTAAAGCTAGCATATTCAGATGTGAAAATATTTTAAAGTTTTTGAATGATACAATAAATAATTTATAAAGTAAAAAACAAAAAACACAGCCACCTCGTGGTGGCTGCCACCCAGCCACCATCAGGTGGCTATAGCCTTACAACCATGGGTGCTTAGATTAAGCCACCACCAATGGTGTTGATCACAGATAATGGACAGCCTGATTTTGGGTCGACCATGGCAACATTTGGCTACTAGAAGCTGCCAAAATGGGGCCACCCTTAGCTGCCAATTACACTGTACTCTGACCACCATCATGAGGTGCATGGGCCACCCTATGGTGGCTAGTTTGAATGGCCTAGATTAAACCACCCGTTGTGGCTCCTATGCGCTATCCCAAGGTAGCAGCAACAATCTTGGGGTGGCTGCTGTCATTTTTTTATATCATTATTTTTTAAAATATTATTTGGAAGATGGCTTTTTGAGCTTTTATTGTTTTTGAAAACTTTGAGTTGTTTTTATTATGTAGATGTTGTATGTTTTGGAATGAAAACATCTTTGACTAAACCATCTTTAATTAATTGATTTTTTTGGGTGGAGGGGGGTTTAGTTGCAGAATATAATGCCCAACATCTCAGATCAAAATCTTTCAAAATTTCTCTTAATCAAAGTACATACCCTAATTAGTTTCCTAGGGAAGGTAGTTTTTCCCATTAGAAGAAGCCCTCACCTTATGGTGGAAACTTTAGCAGTACTGCTAAGACATCTAGAAGATCATCAAAAGGGGACGAGATTATAGGATGAGGTTAGGGGAAGATAGTTCTTGGAGCCAGCTATTCATAACTAGAGCCGGAGTAGATACAAATTAAGATCATAAGTCTCCTAGCTAGCAACCGTTGTAATATTCAAAATATCTAACACTAGGGTTATTCAATAATTATATTACTCGCGATCGATCCCTAGCTTGATGTTCAAAATAGTTTGTTGAGTTTTTAAACAACTAGTTTTAGTATAAGTGATGAGATACACAGGGAATTAGAGGAGGAGCTAGGCCAAACCATGGCGCAACAATGTATAAACAAGTTATTTGCATGACGCTTTTATATAGATTGGATTGCAAGCTGCCATTTCATTTTAATCACGTTCATGCCTAAAGTATGTTTCTGATCTTTCATTTACATGATTTATATCCTAGCTAGCTAGAAACTACATCCAAGAAATATGATTTGAAATATGCATTAATAAAATAACAATTAATATATAATAATCTTGTGATAATTCATAAGTTATTAACCCCTAGCTTTGATAGCTTAACTATCCAGATCAGGTCAAGTAGAGGGTGATCATGATACGATCGAGTTCGTAAAAAACTAAAGAAGAAGACGTGACCAAAAGTGCTGAAAAGTTGAAGCTAACTTAGGGGTTAATTATATATAATATGCTTATGAACACAAAGATATTAGACTAGCTCGGTAGGAGTGATATATACCGTTTAACATACCCAAAATCAAGTGGCATATGATACTACATATGTACGTACTTGGCTCTCATCTATGATATATGATACTTGTAAAAGTTATTGCATTTACTACGAAAAACTAGATCAGAAAAATATCTAGTAAAGAAAGGGTTCATATATATACTAGCCTAGCAACTTTGTTAGTACACTTACCATGCATGTCATATAACCCTATATTCACCTTTAAAATTGTTGAAATAGTTGAATCTATAGGAAGAGAAGTTCCTTATTGATCTGATCTAGATCAAGATCACTACCTTTACGTACGATCAATCTTTGTGATGGCCTAGTATTTTGATGATATCTTTATTATAATACCTAGCTAGCTAGCTAGTTAACTACTTTGGCATTTCCTTAATTGGTCTTATTATGTTAATGCTGTTTCACATTGTTATGGAGTTATAATGGTTTCAAGGCGGGCAATGAAGTACTCTAACCTAAAGAAAGTTGAAGATTTTCCGCTCCAACTTCATTTTATTGTAGTGTGATACTGTAGTAATGACTGATAGATAACTGACATTATAGAACAACTTTGGTCGAAATTTTACAATTCTAGAAGATAGTGTTGTATGCTTTGAAGGAGAATTAGGAAAAATTTCAAACATATATTCAAAAGATGAGAAGCCTTTCTGAAAAGCAAAGTGACAGTAGAATCAAGATCATTGGAAGTACTGGCTATGAAACAGTACTCGTATCAAGAATGTTATTTGAAGGGGCTATGATCACAACGCGTATATGAAATTGACTTTTCCAGCGATTATTTTTGGTCAAATTGACTATACTCCAGAAAAATTAGAATAATTTCACAGTACATATATGAGTAGTGGTACTAGTACTTGTCCTGCCGAAAGGATCTAATTAAGAATAAGGTTCCAATTGAAACTTGAACTGTTACCAAATCATTTGTTTGACGCTTCAACATTAATTTGTTGTATGTAACACCCCGTTCCCCAATGAAGGGCATACATGCATAAACTTTTATAAAATACATGTCATTTACTGTACATACGTGTAAGGGTATGATCATTTTACTTACCTTACAGTGTTAATCCAATATTTTCGACATGAAATCAATTACGTGAACTAAAAGGAGAGAGAAAACGTGAGAGATGTTGTGAGAGGAATGAGGTAGTTGGCTATTGGTGTGGTGAATGTGGGACACGCACGGTGTTGGATTGGGTATATTGGGTTCGGCTACTGTACTTACGGAGGTTTATGGTTTTTTTCTAAATAACACAAGGAATAGAGATATATAGAGATATTTCAGAGAGAGTGTCGATGAGTTTGAGTTCGAGTAGGACTCGGTCGCGATCATTCAAGAAGAGAGTTTGAATATAAAAATATGATTTAATAGTTCATTTGATATAGGATTGACAGTGATTGAGACTGCAGAGGGGACTTCAATCAGTGATATTTTAAATTAAAATAAATTTCTAATGGCCCATTTTTAAATTCTAAAAGGAGTCTAACTCATTCAATAAATAATAAATGAGATTTAACCTAGTTAGCTCATATAAATTTCAATAATTTATCGCTTGTGGGGTTATCCAATATGGCCCATTAAATATAATTTAGGCCTAATTTAGAATTATTGGACCGGGTCGTTACAAACTCCCCTTCTTATAACAATTCCGTTTTCAAAATTTGCTAGACCTCAGATAACTTACATACTTATCCGCCACATGCTTTCCATATCTCTTTACTCTTCAATCATTTAGTCAAACCTAATATTTAGAAATTCCGATTGTCTCATATTTTGGTCCAATGCCTCACTAATCCTTTAGTTGTATACATTAGCACGCTATGTGTCAACCATCATGCACTCTAAATTGAATTCAAGCCTAAACAAATATCAACCTTAACAATGTGATTGATAAATTCATCCAACAATTATCTTAATTGTACATACAATAGTAACTAACGATCTTCACATAAATAAAACTCTTCACATGAAATAATAATAATAAATTTCTCCACCTAAAATAATAACCTTAATAAATCATAACCTAAACCTTTCCAAAGTTCGAGTCCTAAATCTTACAACTCGTACTTGGGGATAAGATCACATTCCCTATAGAACATAAGAGTACCACCAATCATCATGAAATACCATACACCATACATAAATTCTATGTCATAACTTCAAAACCCACTAAATTCATTCCTAATTTCTTCAAATAAAACTCTACAAAATATAAGACTATTCCCTCATGAATAAGATGCATCATCAATCTTAAAACCAAAGGTACCTGACGTCATATTTAGAAACTTCCTTACTTTATACGCTAAAACCATTTCATGTATAAGTAGGTGCACATTTTGACATGCATGTATCTAAAATTTATTATTCTTAATTTTCATTAACACAATAAATAGTAAAAGTTAAAAAAAATAAAAAATCCTTACTCAGGACATGCCCAAAGGACACATTGGCCTAGATTTTTTTTTCCACTCTCAATTTTCAAAATTCATTTTTCCTTGTAAAAAGTTTTTCTATTTTTGCAAAAAGTTTAATTCTATTTTATTTTGAAAAGTCTACAAAATCTTTTGAACTGAACTCTGATACCAACTGTAACACCTCGTTCCCCAATGGAGGGCGTACATGTATAATACTTTTATAAAAGACATGTCGTTTACCATACATACGTGTAAGGGTATGATCATGTTATTTACCTCGCAGCGTTAATCCAATATTTCTAGCATGAAATCAATCACGTGAACTAGAAGGAAATAGAAAATGTAAGGGATGTTGTGAGAGGAATGAGGCAGTTGGCTATTGGCGTGCTGAATGTGGGACACGCACAGTGCTGGATTGGGTATCTTGGGTTCGGTCGCTGCACTTATGGAGCTTTATTATTTTTTCTAAATAACAAATGGAATGGAGATATATAGAGAGAGATTTGGGAGAGGGTGCCGATGAGTTTGAGTTCGAGTTGGACTCGGTCACGATCATTCAAAAAGAATGTTTGAATCTAAAAACATGATCTAATAATTCATTCAATGTAGAATTGGTAGTGACTGAGACTGTGTATGGGACTTCAATCAGTGATAATTTTAAATTAAAATAAATTTCTAGTGGCTGATCTTTAAATTCTAAAAGAAGTTTAACTAGCTCGTTCAATAAATAATAAATGAGATTTAACCTAATTATTGAACCTAATTAATTAAAAATCCTAGTCAACCTCAATAATTTATCGCTTATTGGCTTATTCAATATGATCCATTAAATATAATTTAGACCCAATAAAAATGATCAATAATCTGACTTTTGAATCATTGAGCCTGGTCGATCATTACATTGTAGCTAGCATTTGTTATTCTCACATTCCTCACAAAAAGAGACTAATCTGAGTGATAAAATTAAGGGAGATGTACTATAATTTGTTTGCTACAATTAATTGACAAAAGACAGAATTTTTATATAATATCAGAAGTAAAGGCCAGTTAACTGTTGGCCGAGATGCTATTTCAGTGAGGAAATTTATGGAGATTTGAAGGAGAAGAAACTAATTTATTAGGAGTCTCCTAATTATATATATATGTATATACATACATACATATATATATATATATATATTGTTGAAATGCTGAAAACACTCCAGCCGGCTGTAGAATTGAAGTACAGAAGCTCCGGTCTCCATATATAGTCACATGAAATGGCTCAATCAGAATATTCAATTTCCAGTTCGAAAATATCCTCACCAAAATTGTATCCGATCGAGAAGCACGCAAAAATTGAACACGACATAGGAGTTTGCCATCGAATCAAAAAGCTTCGAAGATGCGGGAAAACAAGAAGAATTGGATGAAGAGATAACGAAAGATCGAAGAGATCGATTGACATGATATATAGGAAAAGGATCAAACATGGAATTAGCTTGTTATAATTAGTTGTTGCAAAAGAATGTGAAATTTGGAGTTAAATGACGTCACAATTAATAAGAATAAACTCAATCAAGAATATGATATATAACGTTTGAAATTATAAAGCAAGGGTTGTGTCAAATTTAAGAAAAAAAGACTTTCGTATCCTAAGATCAAACTCATTATATATATTTGTTAAGAAAGTGATTATGGGGAAGTGTTGAAAATTAATACACATGCAGAATCTTCCATATATACTCATTAAATATATATTACTCCATATATAAGCATTAATGCATCTATTTAATTTGTGTCTAGATTGAACTAATTAAGTATATATATATATATATATATATATTTAATGGTTCTAGAATTTTCGAAGGAGCATATATAATAAATACATGATGAGTACTTGCATTAATGCATTTTAACGCTAAGAATACTAATTCAATGCCAAGCTGGATTTCTATATATCCAATCTAGCTAGCTACCAACTTAATTTATACATAGATTGGTCTCAATTTGTATGTAAATCATGTCAAATTTCTCCATTAAGAGCCGGTAGTAACATGCAAGATTCAACAATTAGACATATATATATATATATATATATATATATAAAGCAGCTAGTAGATCAAGAACCAATTCGTTAACAAATCCCATTTGAACAAAATAACTTAATTACTTTACCACAAAATCCAGTTTTGGATAAAACAATGGGATAAAACAATGAAGATTCAGAATATAAATATTTTCTTTGCATATATATATATACACATATTATGCACTAAAGCGCCAGAAGAAATTAGTATATAGATTTAGATCAACAGATGATTGCTACTTGAAACTTAAATAGTCATGATTTGTTTCGCTACATAACTTATGCTTAATTTCTTGAATCAGGAAAATATAAGATTGAAACTATAAATATCTCACTCAACCCATTAATTCACACCATCAAGCGCAAAATCAACATAATCTAAAAGGAGCTAAACTAGGGAAAATGTTAAGATTCAATTAATATTTGATTTAACTGATGCACCATAAACTCAGAGTTACTGCATAATGTTTCAAGAAAGATAGAGGGGAGAGGGAAGAGAAAGCATTCATCACAAGTTGAACACGAAAACAATATGCCAATCTTTATAAATGTCTACTTTGAATATAGAGTTACTGAGCTCAACTCCATCCTAAGGACTAGTACCATATTTAATTACAATCTTATATATATATATATATATATATATATATATATATTGGTGATTATACCATTTTTTGTTAGGGGGGTGTTAGAAATTTGAAGGTAAGATAATTTGGGTTGCAAAAATAAATTTGTAGTTTCACATGCATAGTACTAATTTCTAAAGTCCAAATCTATACATTTTTTGTCATGCTATTGTGAAAAATGGATTAATGAGTTTAGTACCAGCAATTGATTAGTACTCCTCTCTGCAACAAACATTATTAATAGAAAACTAAAACAATGGATCAGAAATATATGTATATATATGTATAGAAATTACCACATTGATTTGGCGACACGAATCAAGAGAAGTGCGTAGTAGAACTCTCTTCATTTCCCTTGCTTTGACTAGTATTCTTCTTTTTCTTCTTATATGGGATCCCCCTTGCTTTAGCTTGACACTCCCTTACCTCTCGAAGATAAACCCTGATCGCGCTGTTAGCAAAGGGATTTGTTTCTATTGAGCCTCCGTTCTCTTCATAAGCAGCTCTAAGCCGCCCAATGAGGGAATCTAGGCTTCCCCAAGCTTGTCTAAGTGGGCAGGTACAAGGTGAAGGTGGCTCCGGCTGTCCATAAAATATACACCCTTGGAGGTGAACTTTGGTCTTTCCAAACTGGTCAAGATATCGAAGAAAGTCCAACACATGGTTGTAACTGCACTGGGAGAGTGGAATTGGGGGCCTTTGGTTCTTTAGGTACTGCCCAAAGGTGTTCCAGTCCCTTCTTTTTTGCGACTCATAACGGCTTGGTATTGTTTGCTGCTGGTGCTGGTGATCACTGGGAGAGCTTGATGATCCTTCTGCAAAATTCTTCCCGCTAGACATCTTCAGGATTAATGAATGAAGATTGGAAGGATTGATTTTAGTGAAGCTAAAAAAAAAAAAAAAAGAAGTAAGAAAACCAATCATGTGGGTGAAAGGAATAGGAATACAAAGCGGAGAAAGATGAAGATAATCACATCATGAGGCTATTGAGTAGACATGCCATGGGCCATATGAGTTGCTTTCTGTTCACTTCATGTACTAATTCTGAATATTATTAAATAGAAAAAATCAGCAATAAGTATAAACTTCCTGTTTAAGCATACAATATATATATATATATATATAATATGGTATGTTGTTAACCCGATCAAGCCTCAATAATTGAATTAAAACAACAGCACATTTACGTACCATTATTACCCCCAGACAGTACGTACGTATTGCATGGGAAACCATTTTGTATATATATATATATATATATATATATATATATGTAAGGCTAAGTACTGTTACTTTATTCAAGGAGAGAGGTAGCTGTACGTCCTAATTGGGAACGCCCAGAACTGTCAAGAATCGTACGTACAGACTCCAATTTTTTCATGTTTCTCCTTTTCTTTTTCTTTTTCTTTTTTTTTTAATCTTTTTGTCTTTGATGATCATTCGTTTCCATTTGCATACATCCCCCCTCATGCAAGCCCTTTTTGGAGTCCCAGCAATTATGGCCCAAAAATGTGATGAAAGTGCAGCTAGCTAGCATGTGAGAGCTGGCAATAATGTCGCTGTGTTCCTTTATTTCTTTCTAGATACTGGTGGTTTCGTCGACATCATGAAAGTGCAGCAGAAGTCCAACCCATTAAGTTAAAATGCCCTTATCTGATGAAGAAACATTAATTATTTGCTCAGTTTGAAGTTTGGTAAGAAAATGACATTAACTATCTGTAGAGAGAGTTTTATATATTTTTACAAACAGAAAGTGTGAGATTTCCAAGAATTACCAGACCGAAAGAGCAATATATATATATATATATATATATAAACACCCAAATTAACCCTACCCAGTATGTAGCAGCACAATGTAAATGACCAATAAGCACGAAGAATATCACTGGTTCTTATATATTTAAACAATAATCACACTTGCCACTGATCTTCTTATATGGCCAGATATGTGTGTGTGTGTGTTAGCTGTGGGAAACTCAGCAGTTGGTTACCGACTGCACAGTAGTGCAGCAGAATAACTCACTCCACAGCTCAAGCCCTACTCAAATTAAGTAGAAATACAAAATCTTTGTTATTCCAAACTTCATGGGTATTGAGCTCTTTGAGGGTTTTTATGAAAGAAAAATCAAATTAGAAACTCGCAACTGTATGGCAGTAACTCTCCAAACCTGGAAACTCGCAACTGTTGTTGAAATTCTCAAGCCCTAGTACTGTTATCTCTCACAACCTTATATCATAAAGAAAATAACCATTTTATCTTTGCCGTGTCGTCTGTAGATACGGATCCAACCTGTCAACCAACTACAGCAACGTCCTTCCATAACCCTGAGGTCAAAGAGATTTCAACGTGGACAACGCTAGCTAGAATATCTCGATCCCAACCATGCACATAATATATGTAGCACAAATCATCTAAGATGCTTTACAGAAGACAAAATCAGATAGTTTGAACTGTAGTTTTTTTCCTTCTTGATAGTGAATCTACAGATATAGTATATAAGGCGTGACTAGAGGAACAAAATGCCTTTTTTTATTAATTATTATCATCGTCAAAACACTTATCTGCGGAGGTCAAAACTACTGGCTACAACTTCCTTCTAGCCATGAGGTCAATCATGAGAAGTGAACTTAACCGCGTATCTATAGCTATCAAGTACGAATCCAACAAAACAAGTTTTTAATTAATTCCAAGTACGAGGAAACTGCTTCAAATCTTAAATAGAGCTGAATACCCTGATCATCTCGCGTACCCCATAAATTTACTAAACATTGGGAAACAAAATGAGAGAAAATTAAGTGAATATAAAATTGCTTTATCTACACTAAAATGTTAATTCTAATTTCTTCAGGCAAAAGTTTCTGAATCTCTAACCCGAATGTCTAATCTGTTTTGACTTGTGAGAACGAACTCGGATTGGCCGGACGCATATGAACTCGCGAGGACGAACGATTAAAGCAATCTCTCTCTGTCTCTCTGATCTCCACACAAACGCACACAGAGATTGTCTGTGGAGGACTTCTGTCCAGATATCATAACATTAGGTGGAATTGTTTCTTACTGATCTTCGGATGATCTTTTAAGGCCCTCCCCGCGCGGTTATACCGCCTGCTCATGCCACGTTAAATTAAAAGATGAAACTAAATAGATTTTATGTACTTTAATTTCATGTCCAAGACTTGCCACGACGGAGACCATCTCGCGCGGCACAGTAGAATTGAAGCGCGTACGTGCACGTCGAAAAGGAAACCGGCCCCGCCCGTACGTTCATTTTTGAAGAATCTCATTACACAGATGATCTGTTTTTTAATTGCTCAGTCTTTTGTCTTTGCTCTTGATGTTTTCCAGCTAGCTATTCAATATTCCAAGTTTACTTTTAATTTTTAGTAGTAAATAATTAACTTGCAATTTGTACCGTTTCCCACGTACGTCTATTTACTTTACAGCTTTGCATTGCTTTATCCACTTATACTTACCAACCTCTCCTGCACTAAAGATATCTTGCATACGGGTGACTTGGTAACTATTCATAATTAACATACCCGAGCCAATTACATGGGTGAAGAGAATAGGATCGAGGCAATCTATATAGATGCTAAGGAGATACTACTATTCGAAGCATTTCCCTATTGAGAATGCAATATATAAAGAAAAATGTATGGCACAACTAGATCTACAAGTCAAAGATGCTGAATACATGCGGCGCATGAAATCAATGGGCCAAACAAAAGGGAGATGAGAAAACCCAGAGCAGGATTACCCATGAGATCAGCAATATTGGGGAAGGAGGAATGATTCATCTCCCTGCCTAGCTAGAGGCTAGAGCAATTAAAAATTCAAAAGTTGGGGGAATCAAAGCAAGTGATCAGAGCATTTCAAAATTTCAAATAGCTGGTTTGTAGAGTGATGACATTGTTGTAGCATATTAAACCTAAATATCCATCCGATCAGGGTTGATGGGATGGCGTATGACCATTACCACTAATCTTTCCCTGCCCCTTTTTCTATGAATCTCTGGTCAACAGTTTCAAATATATTATTGTAGATAATTAGATATAAAATAAGCATTTGGTTAATTAGTACTAAAGATTATAAACTGACTCAAGATATACATCTAGAATATGAACCTCTAATATAAAGCTTGTTAATTAATGAAGTACAGCATTTTCATGTTGGTAATTAACAAAGTTTATGTAAGTACTCATGTTTTTATAGGATGTGCATGTATGAATTAAATGTGAAAGTGTTGGAATGATCGTTAGGCAACACAATTTGATCAAGTTGAATAGAAAAATAAGAGTACTCTACAGCTTTTTCTTATCTCTTCAATTATTGTTCTCTTCCTCCAATCTTCCAACACAATTCTTTTATTATTATTATTATTTATGTTGAGCAAGTATTATTGAAATCAAAACAATTCTCTCAAATAAAATATATACCAAAACTTAATAGTAATAATTTCTTGTCAACCATGCAGCATATATAACGTATCATAGAAAATAAATCTATTTGTAAGCTGTAAATTAACATCTCAAACACTTAGTTAATATGGAAGTTTTTCACATCAACTTACATTAAAAAAAATCATTACTTTGACATTGAGCTCCATTATTACCATCCAAAATTACTGTTAATCCTCTCAAGGGTTCTCCCCTTCGTAGAGGCCTTTCTCTTGTCTTGTACAAGTCCTTGAATGTGAGCCATCTCTACATGCTTGCAGTGCATGAGATTAAGTTATGGATGCCAATCTGAAGTAATTATGTCAACCGCTCTCTCTCACAGAACAAGAGGAGGATGTGCTTACAGTGGAGCCAAAAAAGCTCGATGATGCTCTTGCGAGAAGTGATCGGTGTTTGATCTTCAAATTACTTACATCAAAACACTACAACAAGGAAGCTGACAGAGTTTATTTTGATTGCTTGGAGATTCTGGTTCAGAAGAAATAAGATGGTGCATGATCAAGTTTGTTTGCATCCACAACAGGTGATTGGGTTTCCCTTATCAAAGAGATGTATGTCTGATTCATTGAAGCAGATGCAAGGGGTTCAACGAAAATCTAATTGTAAGTGGTCTTCCTCACCAGCAGGCCATGTTCTATGATCAAAAGAAGGATGGAGTGTGAGTTATTTTGAGAGATTCAAAGGGTAATGTGGTGATGGCTGCTAGCAAGTTGGAGGAGGAAGATTCTGGTTCAGAAGAAATAAGATGCTGCATGATCAAGTTTGTTTGCATCCACAACAGGTGATTGGGTTTCCCTTATCAAAGAGATGTATGTCTGATTCATTGAAGCAGATGCAAGGGGTTCAACGAAAATCTAATTGTAAGTGGTCTTCCTCACCAGCAGGCCATGTTCTATGATCAAAAGAAGGATGGAGTGTGAGTTATTTTGAGAGATTCAAAGGGTAATGTGGTGATGGCTGCTAGCAAGTTGGAGGAGGAAGTCCTAGAACCAGCATTCATCGAAATCTTGCCTATGTTTAGAGGACTACAACTGTGTGTGAGTATGGGAACAAAAAATTTGATCCTTGAGAGTGATTGTCTGATGATGGTTGAAGAAATTCAGAATGATAGTGATTCTTACACTCCTTAAAGAACACTTGTGCAAGAAACAAAAAGATTGATGCAGTGTTTTAAGGAATGCAAAGCACAACTTGTGAACAAATTGGCTAATGAGGCAGCCCACAGACTTGCAAAAATGCTTGGAACATTACTGATATTGAAGTATGGTGGCAGAGTGTGCCCCTTCATGCAAGCCATGCTATTTGGTTGGATAAACTGTAACGCCCCGTACCCGGATGGGTCGAAGAATTACTATCTGTCACTTACAAACCTATCTTCCAAAGCATCTAACAAGTCCAAAGATCTCATAAATAGTACACGATCTCATATTTTCCAAATAACCATAATATAAACTCCCAAAAATCATCATAACAAAATAATCATAAACCAAAGGGGTTCCACAATATCCCAATAATCCAAACATAATAAACTGATACATCCTTAAGTATCAATAGATCTAAATAACACAAAGAACTTCAAAAAATCTCAAATTAAACCCTCAATCTAACAATGGTACCCTGTAACGCCCCGTATTTCAGTGTATTTTTACTGAAGGATTATTTTTGATTGTTCAAAAATTTATCCTCTTATTTTAAAATTGGTTGGATTTTTAGTAAGTTTATTTCTATGATTTTATTTGGTGAAAATTAATTTTATGTGCTTTCTAAATATTTATTTATTGTTATGCATTTAAATTGCTTTTAATATTTAAATTAATTACTGTGGGATTTAATTATTTTAATTTGACTTTACCATTACGTTTAAATTATTTTATTTAACTTGTGGTTTTAAAATCGTCTCCGTTGGATCTTTTTTGTGACCCAAGTTATGAGGATTGGACCTCATTTCTTTTCCCTCCTTTTTTCTTTCCTTCCTTTTTTCTTTTCTTTCTTTTCTTTTTTTTCCTCATTTCCTCTCCTCTCCCGCGCGACCTCTCTCTCTCCTCTCCTCCGCCCGTTTCCTTCGTCTCCTCCCAGCGCCGCCGTCGCGCCGCCGTGCGCGACACCGCCCAGCCGACCAGCTCCCCCTCCCTCCGGCGACCTCACCTCCCAAACCTCAGCCCCTACCTCGCCGCCGGTAGCCCACACGCCCCCCACGAAGTCGCGGGCCACCTTCACGCCAGCGCCGCCGTGAGCCGGCGGTGGCCCTCACCGCCCAGCCCATTAGCTTCCCCAGCCGCCGGCGACCTCACCCCACCAATCTCACCTCCATCCGTGCCGCCGTTAACCACCAGTAGCTCTTCGAAGCCGCGGCACTCCTTCCGCAGTTGCGCCGCCGTCGCACCACCATTGGCCACCATCTTCCTACCACTTCATCCCCGACCTCTTGGCAACCCATTGGACCCAACCCCACCTCCGATCCGTCACCGGTGAAGCTCCACCAACTACATTTTCGATTTGGGCATTTTGGTCTTCTACCGCCCATTCCGCCGCCACCCACGGCAAACCACCGCCACCATTGGCTTCACCGACCTCCCTAGGCCCTACCCTATCAATCTTGGGTCTTCGTTTGTCCTCGTTGAAAAGTTGGTAATTGTGACCCACGGCCACAGTGTATTTTACACTGTGGTGTTGCTCAGAAATCACCACTTGCAACTTCGAGATCCTCCGGAAATTATTATATTGCACTGTAAGTATTTTCCTTAAAGAACTTTCGTGATTTAAATATATTTTTGCACTAACGCATATTATCTGTGAATTGGGTTGTTTTGCCGGACTGAGTCCGAGGAGTTTCGGGGGTTGGATGGATTGTGGACGGAGTTGTGATTGTTTGCATTGTGAATTGTGGTTGTTGGTTATGACTTGTTCACGTACATCGCATATTGCATGCATGATCATGTTTGTAAAGAAAACTGGGTTTTCGTGTATTGCATACATGTTTATGCATTTATTGGATTTGGATTTTCATGTGAGTAAAAGGAAAGAGACTGTAGGGATGGTGGTAAGCAGGGATGGTGGTTGTGTCCCGCTTGTGATTCCCGCCTACAGTGCTCTGTTAAGTATTTATTGTGTGTAAAGGAACTGTAGGGATGGTGGTAAGCAGGGATGGTGGTAGAGTCCCGCCTGTGATTCCCGCCTACGGTGCACGCGTTAGGGATGGTGGTAAGCAGGGATGGTGGTTGTGTCCCGCCTGTGATTCCCGCCTACGGTGCACGCGGTAGGGATGGTGGTAAGCAGGGACGGTGGTAGAGTCCCGCCTGCGATTCCCGCCTACAGTGTCCGATAAATGGATTGTTTGTGTGAATCATTTTATGGGAAAATGTGTTACGGACATTTTGGGCCAAAATGGGATTTTTGGCGTGTGTTGGAATAATCATTTTTCTGGGAAAAAATGGTATTTTATGGCTAACTGTATTTTGCTATATTGTTGGTTGCATTAATGTATTTTTATCCCGAGAGTTGTTTGGTTTATACTTACCTGTGGTACCATTTTATGGTATCGCAGATTTTGATGCAGACGATGATGACGAGCCTTAGCTTGGCTCCGTTGGAGGAGTGATCTGGGATTGCTCCTGTTTAGTGAGTTATGTGTTTTTATCAGTTTATGTATTCACCTTTTGTATTATATTTGGGATGACTGTATAATTTTTTTAAAGATAAATTGTTTTAAATATTTGTATTTAAATTCTGGTACTTAGTTGACTATCCGCTGCGTTATTATATTTGTACACTGTTGCATGTACACACACTGGCACTTCGTTGGGATGTGTGACCGTGTTGTCACCATCCTGGCGTCTCGATCCCTGTGTATTTATATAAGGGGGATTGGGGGCGCCACATACCCTTAGGTACTTGCCCCTCTATTCATATCTAGCCAAGCTCCAATTTCTATTCCTGACCCCCAGCTGGATCATCAATATCATCTGAAAAATATTGAAGATAAGGGGTGAGTTATTAACAACTCAGTAAGCAGAAAGCCTATACTAGTGCGTAAACATGAGCCTTTTTTAGAAAGTTTGGTATGCATAAGCAAAATATTTTATTTTCATATGCACATCTCAAAACGTATTATCAGAAAAATCAGAGCGACATTTCAATCTTTTCATATTCACAAACCATTTTCATATTCAATAACACTTTGGCATAACATAACTGAAAATCTTCATCTTGTCATTTCATATCGTATCATATCATATACCATATTTAACCCCCGTGATAGGGTTGTGCTATCCCCGGTGGCCAAACTAGGCAGTATCATATTGTGAAACTTCTCATTTTTCAATCTCAGAGTCCCGAGTGTGCACATAGGAAATAACACATAAAAGACCACTTTGTTTCCAAAGTAGGTGCACTCATATCATATCATGTTGGTACCAACCATATCACGTGAACCAGTATCATCATATCAGAAACATATTCAGAATCAGAACAAAACAGATAAGTATGCCAAAGGTTTTTTATATTCATATCGTATCAAGCCACGTGTTGAACATATTCATATCATTTCCATTTGATCATAAACAAACCCAAATCATTTTATATCATATGTACAAAAATTCATAGATATCGCAATCGCTCGTTTGCACATTTCATAATCATGTCAGATATTGCTCATATCTATACATTTCATGACAAAAGTATTTCTTTTCTCTTTCATACGTATCTCATGAGTAAATGCAAAATATATTTACTGACGTTGTTTTTCACATTTCCTTTTAAAATAACATGCACATTTTTACAAACTAACCTCAATTCATTTCTTTTTATGCAAATCTAGCATAGGAACCCCGCTTACCTGACTCCTGCAGCGTATTATCTATGCCTTGAAAATGACCTCTATCAGTCTCGTCACCTATTCATAAAAAATAATATATATAAACTAAGTATTAAAGACCAACAACACAATTTCAATCAAAAAATAAGATCCAAATTCTAAATCATATTTCAGTAAAATTAACTCAACTCAAACAACTATATAATCACTTGGACAGCCCATACTTCAACCCAAAGAACCATATACCAAATTCAATATTGACCTATACACCCACCAAAACCAACAAACTCAAATAATCAAAATATCAACCCCCTCCAATGGCCCCTAACTCCAAGCAACTACCAACAACTCAACCAATCCAGCAATAATGTATCTCCAAATAATTTAGACTCCACTCCATCAGTCGTACAAAACCTGAAAAGTATAAAAATAGCCACTACACAACCCCGAGTATCCATTAAATTCACTGCACGTCCCACTCAAATAATCCAAATTCAGAAGACATTCCAACACATGGTGCTCGCTTATACAAGGAAAAATGCCCAAAGAAAAACCCACGGACTGCACTATATGAAAACATGAACCAGAAATTTCATTGGAGTGAAATAAAATAATTGAAGTGAAAGTGTGTGTGCGTGCGTAAGAAACTGAGAACGCGAATGGCTTACCCGTGGAAGTTAAATTCTCCCGTAATGGCTTCACTAGTTACACGAAATGCCAAAACCGAAGACCCATGAACCAAAAACCACAAGCAACAACAAAAACTACAAGTGAAGAAACAGAGAGGGTCGGCTGAGAGGGTTGAGTTCAGAGTCTTACAAGTAGAATAAAAGAGAAGAAGAAAGAGATACCTATAGACAGAAAAAGAATCACCAAGTGGAAGAGGAAGAGCCGCGTCTGAAGGGAGAAAAACCCTGCAGAAAATAGAGGATGCGGCTGAGTGAGAAACGATTTTGAGGGAAAGGAAATGGAGGAAAAATTATGGCATGGAACTCGGACTCACGGAAACAGACCAAACGAAGAGAAGAGAGGAACTCGGACTCACAGAAACAGAACAAACGAAGAGAAGAGAGGAACTCGGGAAGTGAGTGTGGGTTACGTGTGAGAGAGACGTTTGAATGAGGGAAACCCAGAAAGAAGAGAAAAGAAACTGAAAGAGAAAGAGGGGGAGAAGGAATCGGGGGAGCTAAGGGAGAAACTTACCACCCCTCCAAACGACGTCGTTTGCACTCCTCCAAGGAAATGGGCTGGGCCCTCGAGCACAATCCGAGCTTCACAAATAAAAAGAAAGAAAAAAAAAATTGGGCCTTACATAAAATTTATCTGTAATTGTTTGTTGGTTTCAATATGAAATGCAAATGTTTTCAAATATAAAAGAACAAATAATTACTTTGACAATTTTTATGGAAATAGTATTGGGCCCCACAATAAATAGTGTCACGCGCCATGTTTATAGATAGCACGACTCTATCACACACTTGTTAATTAGCATCAATCAAATATCATTTTTCAACAAAATGTATCCTCTAACTCACTACAACAAAATTGTTTAATTATTTGTGGCTAGTTAATTCTTATTAAAATGATTATTTTTTTTTTATCTAAATGAGTCTATTACCTTCACAAATAGTCATTCTGGTCACAAATAACTCATTATAAATACGCATTTGTCTAGTGGTACTGGTACTCTACACTTTGACTCTGCACGGAATTCTCATATATACTATAATTATTGTTGGTATGACCTCCTCCAGTACTACGAGTGTTAAACATGCCAAACTTAGTTATTGTTGTCATATTGGAAGCTGTGACCATTTGGAACATTGTTTACGATCTTTGTTGTAAAGTGATAAGAAAATAAAATAGAATAAGCAAATAAAGAGACGGGGTGGAGGAGAATGTGTCAAAGCTGATCTATTGGGAAAACAGGGATATTGTCATTAATGTTTTTCTTTTTACTCATGTCGCATTAGAGCCTTGAGTTAGTGCCCTTGCTAGCTTCCAATATAAGTGATTATTAGTAATAATTTTTTAAATGCTGAGAGACATGTTTGTTTTTGGGTGACAAATGTGCATAGAAATACAATCATGATAACTTGCCTTTTGAGCCTCCTGTTATAGATGCATATGACCCACTTAATATGTATCTATGTTAGAAAATTAAATTTAATGGAAGAAAATATGTGAAGTTAGCTCCCATGCGTAGTAGAAGATTTCTCTGAAATAAAGAAAAATAAGAATTACTTAATGGAGACGACTTATCGGAGTCATCTGATTGCGGAATGAAAATAAGAAACATGCAGTAATATGCATGCACGCGCGTATGTACAGCTATTTCCTGAATGATTTTCATTATATGATATATTGCTCTTTTGACCAATATCTCTCAACTCCCTTGAGGTTTTGGTTAAAAAGGCTTTTGACACTGCATGCTTGCTACCTAAATACTACACATACGTACGTACGTACATACATATATGTGTGTGTGTATTATATTAATGTATCAAGTTTCAAGAAATGCATCATTGAGATTGTCAGCTCTAATATTAGCAGCACGTCTTAACAAACAATATATTTGATCTCATACATTAATCCTTTTTTTCTTTCTTCTATAAGTGAATTCCCAAACCCTCTTATTCTCTTTTAATTGCTTTTAGTCAAGAGAGCATAAATATTAATTCAAATGGTTATCAGATCAAAGAACGGATTAAAAAAGTCCACACGCGCATTCTCTGATTACCGGCTAGCGCTTGTACTGATCATCATGATGCAGTTTCGTCTAATTTACTTATTTCGTTGGGGCTTTTCCCTAATTAGGGAGCTAGTTTGTGCATGCATGCGTACGACTGCTCCAAAAAAAGAACAAAAGTGATCAAAGGGGTTACGTTTAATTACGTACCTTTAATTTTTTGTTGAAACATGATTGATTTTTTGCTTTATCTCTCTCTCTCTCTCTCTCTCTCTCCTGACCTCTTTAATTAGTGGCTTTGTAGTTGTTAATTAATTTGCTGCAATTATGACGATATTTCTGCATGCTTTTTAATTATTTCCAACATGTTCGTCCCACTATTCAATTTACTCGATGATTGGAGAGGTTTGGAGAGGCCGGGGCGGCCCCTAGCACTCGTGCAATTAAAGCTAGCTTATAAACTGCTATATATGATCATGAGGAGTAGCTAAGCTCATGATGAAGTTAAAAAAGCTGTAGTTTACTCTTTAAGTAGTGCACGTGATGATCCTTTTTCTTGGAAAACTTTTTAATATTCCGTGGCAGTTTCAAATCTAGTAGCATTCATAGAGAATCATATTGTACGTCAATTTTTTTTTTTTTTAAATGGAAATGATATTTCGCATTAATATTGTGTATTCATTTTTAACGGTGGACTCTTCTATTTTTAAAAAAGAATGCGTGATGCTTACACAACTCATAACTGTATTTAAATTATTCTTTTACTTCATTTGATTACAAAACTAATTTTGAATGAAAATCTTCCCATCCTTTTTCCTGCACATATATATATATATATATATGTGTGTGTGTGAAATGACAACCCTAGCAGTGCAAGAAGATATTGCCTAGTTGCTTTCCAGCACTAATTAATGTTTAGAGAATTAAATGAGATGTGAATTTTGTAAATAGTAATAAGATAGTTTATGTTTTATAAAGTTTAAGAAATGAGAGATAAAAAGTTGAATAAAAAATATTATAAAATAAAAATATTGTTAGAATATATTTTTTAATATTGTTTTTATTTTAAAATTTTAAAAGGTTGAATTATTTTTTATTTTTGTGTGAAAGTACGTACTTGAAAAATTGTAAAGATTACTTTGAAAGTGATTTTGTTTGAGTGATGTTTGTAAAAAAAACAATTAGATGAAATGAGACCAAAACAAATTCTAAACATTCCTAAAGATGCTTTTAAGACCCAGTTTCAAGACTCATATAAAGACTTTAAAATAATAGAGAAAAAGATAAGCATATTTAATTTTCAACAAGCTGCCAAACTGGCCTCTTGGAGAGCCCTAAGAAAATTTACATTGATCTATGCATATGCATATGTATATGCATATGCAAAGTCATATTTGTATAATATGAGCTTAAATATATCTATATTGACTTATACATATCTATATATTTAACTAGTTATGCACAATATTTATCTAAATTTAAAGACCTACTATTCACTATACAAAATATATTTTAATCATTATTTCTCTCTCCTCACACTCTCTCTCTCACAATCATTTCCTCTTCTCATTCTTTGAACAACACAACAAACTTTCACTTGCACATTTATTTTATTATTATAATATATTATATATATTTTATTTTTTTATTATATTTTTTATTATTACATTTGTATTATTACTGTCAAATATATATAGTAGATGCTAATTGTAAAATATATATATATATAAAAATTGATCATTTTAGAAAAAAAATTAATAATAATAATAAAATAATTATTATTTTGTCTCAAGTCAATGTAAAAATTTTACTTAAATGATAAAATAGATATGTAAAAGAGATGATTTTACATATGCATATGCAAAGAAACTATTCAAAATCTTCTTAATAGAAGGAGTGACAGGTTAGGATGCATGCGAGAACCTAAACAATATTTGTAGATCAGAGAGTCAGTCTGTGTCCATGTCTGAAGGATCGAATAGTAATTCGATTTATTATATCTTCCTACTTTCCGTAAATTATTTTCTTGGAATTAATTTTTGTGGCTTTAGTTTCAGTACTGCTGATTTCTGAATCTTTACAACATGATGGGTAAAGCAAATATATATCGTAATACTTGTCTACCATTGCAAAGGCCACTAGCTTGGCCCCTACTATAAGAGGAGTAAAGGTCGCAAAAGGTGTACAGTATATATACTGCTCATCCAGCTTGTCACGTATGTGAATTCGAGTCAAGAAGGCAAGGTGCTTTTACGTTCCCGAAAGGCAAATAATATAAAATGGAGACCTTTTATGACCCCGCTAGGGATCAGAGTAAAGGCGAAACTTCAATACATATGCATGGCATCTTCTTAACAATCTCCATGTTTAGGATACGTTTGGGTATGGAGCTTATCTCGAATAATTTATAAATAGTAATAAAAAAGTAGTTAAAAAATAATAATAAAATATTAAATAATAATAAACAGTAATAAAAAATATTAAAAAAATAATAAAAAAAATATTAAATAGTAGTGAATAATATTCAAAGATAGCCGTCTCTTCCATCTCATTGATTTGTTAGGTTCCTGCAAGGAGTTAGCATAATAATTTTTTTAGTTCCTCTTTGGACAGGTCTATGATCATATAAAAGGAGTTTATCGGACACGAATAATAAGATGACACTTTAACATTGCAAAAAGATGAAACCTAACCCTGGTTGCACCATAGCAAGGCCATTTGGGGCAATTAAATACATCCCACTTGGAACAGTAAACCTTCACTCGTAACTCCCACAAAATTCCTTCGACAGAAAGCAGCTGCCACCCTGCTGCAAGCCGAAAGCCTTTGACCGAACGCTGCACGCCGAGAGAGAGAGATAAGGTTAAAGGAGGGGTTAAAGGAGGGATATAGAAGGAGACAGAGATGGAGTTCACAACATATAAAAATGGCATACATTTTTATACGCTGTCTCTGGTTTTATCTGCTGCGAGCATTTGACCCCAAATAGGGAAGCTACCTTTGGTTGCCCCTGGCCTCTACCATTTTTTTTTATTCAGCAAAAAAGAAAGAAATTAAAGAATGTAAGCACAAAATCCATAACCTTATTTTGCAATTTATGAAGTAATAAACGTTTGATGTGGAATTTTGCTTCTGAAGACCACTTTTCCTTTCTCGAAAATATTTAAGTAATTCTATAATTGTTGGAGTCAAATACTTTTTATAATTCGAATATTGATAGACACAGTTTATAAATCCCACAGCCATAAATGCTGTACTTGGGCAGTGTGCAAATTAAGCTAAGCAATAAATTGTTGAAGGATTGCTTGATATATATATAAAACTAACAAGAAATTTATAAAATTCTAACAATTTATGGTTTATCAAATTAGAGTTTAATTATCTATCTCTCAGTCTCTGTACAAATGAATATTTTCTCTTATCCCAAATAGATTTTTTATTTGAGTTCCAATCATATTTTTATGTATGCTTTATCAAGTTTAAACCGAGTCACAGGCTATCCATTTGATATTTGGGATTTATGATGTATTCCACTGAATTTTGGGATTTAATAAAATTTTTCTTAGTAATGTTGTTCTAAACATTATTTTTTTTTATAGAAAAACAAATTATCATTGATAAAAGATATTATAGACATTTATCAAGCCAAATAGCTTGAGAAATAAAGTCTGAAAAACAATTCTACCACATATCTTTGCTTTCGACGTTCCAAGCATTTCGGGCAAGTTTATGTGCTGCCACATTTCATTCTCTATAAACATGTTGAACTTGACACTCTCCAAACAAAAGTTAGATTTTTTTTATTTCACTCATCAGAATACCCAACACAGCATCAGAATTTGCTTCCTATTGAAGTGCTTTCACAATCAACAAACAATCACTTTCGACTATTAGCTTCTAGACACCCATATTAGCACAAAGCTGTAAGCCTCTGAAAATAACTAATAATTCAATAGCTTCTGGATCAGCAATTTCATTTTTCACTTTACTAGTAGCCATAACAATGTCTCCTTGGTCATCTCTAAGAATTGCACCAACTCCAGCTCTTGAAGATCACAAAACATGACCTCATCCACATTTAGCTTTAAGGAATCTGGAGGTGGAAGTTTCCAAAAGTAGAAATCCTTTGTCTTGGTTTTAGGCAAAGCTTTGAGATCAGTAAACATCCTCTGCATCGACATAGCATGTTCAATCACTTGTCTTGGTTCAATGCAATCCTTGTCATGCACCATCTTGTTCCTTCGATACCAAAACCCCACACAACTGAGAAGAGTATAGACAATCACCAGAAGAGCTGCCTTCTTCTTTCATTTTCATTGCTACATCATTGTCTATCTTTCTCATAATAGGCACGTATCTATCCCAATAATCTCTGATTTTGGGGTAGTTGAAGTGCATGTGAAAGATCTTCTAACCTTTGATTGCAGAAACAACGCATCCCTTCAGTAGTCGCATTCTTCTTCTGCAGACTCTGTTGAGTAGGAAGCCCTTCTTTGCAAGTTCTCCATGCAAATACCTTTATTTTATTGGGAACTTTCATCTTCCAAAGAGCCTTCCAAAGAGCATGTTGTCTGCTAACATTTGAGCATTCACTTGAGTCACTGCTAAACTTCTCTTTAATGAATCTGTAAGAGCTTCTAAAACTGAATTTCCCATTATTCTTCTGTGTCCATACCCATTTATCAGTTTGCTCTCCAGGACATATCATGATTTTTAGAATATCTACTGCTACACTTGGATTGAAGAGAGTTCTTATCTTCTCCACATGCCACCAACTTGTGTTTCTATCGATAATGCTAGCCACTGTGTCTACTTTGTTTTTAGTCCTTATGTCAATGCCTTCTATTTGTAAAAGATTGATGGCTCGGGATCCAGTGATCCCACCAAAGTTTGGCAGTCTTCCCATCACCAATCGACCATTTGCAACCATGACTCAGCCACTTTTTTGTTTGCCAAATACCTCTCCAGGTGTATGAAGGATTATTCCCCAATCCAGCTTCCAAAAACTGACCATTAGGAAAGTATCTAGCCTTACAAATTTTGTACAGCATGGTACCCATCTCTTGCAAAATCCTCCACCCTTGCTTGGCCAATAAGGCTAATTTGAAAAATCTCAAATCTTTAAAGCCTAATCCACCTTTAAACTTTGATTTACACATTTTCTGCTAGCACCAGGAAGTAAGAAGCAACTCATAGAGTATGTCGGAATTGAGAGAGAGCTACTACCTTTATTAGAACTTCCTTCCCACCTTGAGAGAGCATTTGTTCTTTCCAACACTGCAACTTTTGCCAAACTCTGTGCTTTATCTATGAAAAATCCTTGGATTTAGATCTACCTATAACAAGAGGTAAACCTAAATATTTCTCATACTATTGTGCACTATTGACTCCCTACAATTGCATTATTTCATCTTGCATCTCGGACTTCACATTACTACTAAAAACCATAAAAGGATTTTGTAACGACCCGATCTTCTAATATTATTACTGATAAATTATAGATAATTTTATTAGGCTCAATAAATGAGTTAAAGCTCATAAAAGAATTTATCGGATAGATTATTTTTAATTGAACCTAGAGTTAAGGCTCCATTATTATTATTATTATTATTATTATTTTAACTCCAAGCACATGAGTCTTAGACTCCAAACACTATTACCATTGTGCTTTCATTTTCATAATAAAACTTCTAACGGATTTCCTGAATTAACCACAACCATACACGCCTCTTTCCTTAGGATTTAATTTTTTAAACGTTCTTTATCAACTATATATATAGATGTATATACGGTTTAGGCCCCATTCCTTGTCCGTCTATCACTATATGCATGGCTTTATCGTAATCGTTTCCTCCGCATGCACGTTTGTCACCTCTAGGGTTTTTATCAGTTTTTTTTTCCTATATATATGCTCATTACACAGAACCTCAAACAACACCCTTCGTTTTAGCGCTTCACAAACCACCTTCCCTTAGCCGTCTAGCGGACCACCCACACGGTAACCACCAAGAAACTCCTCCACGTCTCCTCCCCTAGTCCAAGCAGTCCCACAGACACAAGACCCACAACCCCTTCCTCTCTCATGGCAAACAACATCC
Organism: Juglans microcarpa x Juglans regia; assembly: GCF_004785595.1. NCBI lineage: Eukaryota > Viridiplantae > Streptophyta > Magnoliopsida > Fagales > Juglandaceae > Juglans > Juglans microcarpa x Juglans regia. The sequence goes on along the minus strand of NC_054597.1, from coordinate 17,717,292 downwards.
ATGCACGATTAGTGCACCACCCCTCAAGCTGCCAGCCTCCACGCACAGAACCAGCCCCGAAGGAAAACTCCATGTCATAGTAGCCACGTCCAGCCCGACACGACACCCACGCAGTAAACTGACAACGGAAGCCAGATCAGCGTTGCAGCCACGGGAAGGTAGCCCACGACCATCCGCCACTCTTTTTTTTTTTTCTCTTTGCTGCTTTCGGCTTAATAGTAGACTCTCTCTCCCTTGGTTGCACCACTATATTTAGAGGATCCTTTGGCTGCACCACCGTGACTCCCAGCCAACTGCCCAGACTGTGGTGCCCCCGAACCCCATGTAAGGAAACACGAGAATCGAGACGCTAGGATGATGACAATACGGTCATGCATCCTAACGAAAGTGTCAAGTGTGTGTACATGCAACAATGTACAATAAAAAACGCAATGGATAAATATAAATAAGTCAACTAAGTACCAGAATTTTTAATACCAACTAACATAAGTAAAATGATTAAAAGAGTTATACAGTCATCCCAAATAAAATAATAAAAGTCTCAAACCATAAACGAGTGATCCCAATCACTCCTCGGGTGGAGCCAAATCCTCAGGCTCACCCTCATCCTCCTCTGCATCAAAATCTGCGTTACCATAGAACGGAACTGCAGGTAAGTATAAACCAAATAACCACGAGATAAAAACATATTGATGCAACCAAAACAGAGATGGAGATAGATGGGAGAGGGAGGTCGCCAGAGGGTGGGGAAGGGAATGGGAGGGGCGGTGCCGCCGGACGGTGGTGCACTACGGCGGGCTGGTGGATGAACGACGTGGACGTAGGGAAAGAAGAGCAGGTGGCGTGCGGGAGAGAAGAGAGAGAGAGGGAAGCAAAAAAAAGAAGAGGAAAGAAAAAGGGAAGGAAAAAGAAAAAGAAAAAATGGAGGGAAAGAAATGAGGTCTAATCCTCACATGTTGGGTCACAAAAATGATCCAACGAAAAAGATTTCAAAATAGTATCTCAATTAAAATAATTTAAACGTAATGATAAAATGAAAATAAAATATTTAAATCCCACAATAAATTAATTTAAACAAAAATAAAGAATAATTTAAAAGCATAACAATAATTAATATTAAGAAACATATCAAATTTAATTTACACAAATTAAAGATCATAAAAATAACCATTTAAAAATCCGACAAATGTAAAATAAGAGAATAAATTTTTGAATTAATAAAAATAATCTTTCAATAAAAATACACTAAAATACGGGGTGTTACATCCTCTCCCCCTTAAATAAAATTTCATCCTCGAAATTGGCAAGGTCAAACATTAAAGATTGGACAGGAATAAGAATTGACTAAGAGCAGTCTTAAGAAACATACTGCCAAGGTCAACAAACGTGGCTCTTGTTGTCCAAAACTCTTCTTCAATGACGACACATGGAACACATCATGAACTTTTCCAAAATAGTCCGGCAATGCAATTCTATAAGCAACAAGCTCAACTTTCTCTATAATCTGAAAATGGCTAACATACCTCGGACTAAGTTTTCCCTTCTTACCAAAGCGCTTAACGCCTTTCATAGGAGAGACATTGAGATAAACCCAATCACCTACCTCCAAGGATAAGTCTCTTCTCCTTGTAACTGGATAACTCTTCTGGCGACTTTGTGCTTCTGCCATTTTAGTCCTTATAAACCGAACTTGATCTGTCATTTCTTAAATTATCTTAGGCCCAATTAATTTACTATCTCCAACTTCATCCCAACACAAAAGGTGATCTATACTTCTTTCCATACAAAGCTTCATACGGGGCCATCTGAATGGAGGAATGAAAACTATTATTATAAGCAACTCAATTAGAGGCAGATGATTCTCCCAACTTCCCTAAAATTCCATGACACAAGCCCGCAACATAATCCATAGAAATATCATCCCACTTCCACTAAGGAATATGGAGAGGTTGAAGTTTACCAACGAGTCTTTGATGCTCCATCTTAACTTTATGGCATGTGACACATTTCTCAATAAACATGATGATATCCATCATACTCGCGTTAGTCCCCCAGTGGCACATCACGCCCAATATTCTTATGGTGGCTATGTTTTCCAAAATCTCATTTCCTCAAGAATCTTAATACAACATCCAATAAATTCCAATGATTAATAGCTCCATACAATAATCCATGCTAACCTCAATCAACTCATATGCTATAACTTCTAAACCTCCATTGAATTCTACCTTTGGTAACCTAATGGCCACTTCCAAAGTTAACCATCAATAACAAATTTTGCACAACCAAATGATTAATCTCCAACTACAAGTATCGTCTTTTAAAAATTCAAGTCACCACTAATTCCTCAAGATCAGCACAAAATCCAAACTCCTAACTATAACCACAAATATCACGCTTCTACTGCACACTCTGATAATCCACCACATGCATAAAATTTATGTCCTCATAAAACTAACACTATCAAGTACATGATGGCTCCATACCTACTAACAAAAAACTCTTATCATAATTTCGTAGAAAATACTCTCTTTCCCAAAACCATGAGTTATCACTCATATTCCTCAAATAACTCTGCTACCTTAATCAAATTCAATATTCCACAAATACATCCATTATCATAGACAGAAAACTAATATCAATCAACATCAACATCCCAAATTGCAAACAAGTAACATCACCTCAAAATACGCCCATCTCATCTAAGAAAAGGAACATACCCTAAAAAGCTCGATTCCAACTCGGTCAACCAATAAGAGCGCCTATAAACTTCTACCTGACTACCTAAATCCAAAAGCTCGTCACCTATATTCTGAATAACATCTAATATAACGGTAACTAAACTCACTACGAACCACCATTGACTTCACCAAAATATTATCAAAACCTTTTTGATAACTTGCCCACCTACATCTATTCCTATAAGCTAGTATTAGCACGACTAATTTCTTCAATAGCACATCACTATTAAACCTCAAGGCAAGCCATACTGTTCAAATCATCAATCCACCAAAAGCCAATGTAAATCACCCAAGGATCATAATACTTTATTAATTCACATACTTGATCATATTATCTACCGCTGATGCCTAAACTTCAACTTCCAAGATCTTATCATACACCAAACATGACGACCCATCAATCTCTCTTCAAGTTAAATAACAATGTCCTTAATCCAACCAACTGGATGCTCAATCTCCAAAGAAAGTATAACCTCAAAATTTAAATTCCTAAGCAACCTCAAGTCACAATTAATTCCTGTAGATAATCACAATAATTATTGCCAACCATCATTCCATTGAGTAATTCGCTTCGACTACACACTCCGATAGATTCACCAAAAAAAAAACTCCGAGCCAAAATCTCTTGAATTTAATACTATTGTATTTACTCATCTTCAACACCTATCCAAGACACTTCTTCCAAGCCAAAATGAGACTAGGACCTGTACTCTTCGAAATGCATACACACTCACCACTACTACGCATCGATCTCATGCACCCTTAGTCAAAACCAAAAAAGCCTCCAAACATGCAAGTGAACCATCGTTACCATTTCCATCATCTGGACCTATATCCTCGAAATTAACAATAATCATTTCCTAAATTCGCACCATCTATTATCCTTAAAATTGATATGGATTAAATCCTCAACCTATCACTAACCTCGAGCTAAAAATAATCATTTTTTGAACTAGATCAACATCTTCAATCCTCAGAAAATACACAAACTAGATCATTACCTTTCATCTCCAAAGACGTTCTCTCCTGAAAAATTCTCATATCAGTAACTCAGCTCTGATCAATCCCATTTCAATGGTTATCGACTAATCAATTGCTAGAATAGACCAGCAAGAGTACCAAGTCTACAAAACTAAGAACTCAAATCCTATTATAATTCAGCCCTTCAACTCTGCAATTCTAAAACCATAAACCAGATAAGAATCATTTCCCGAAATCCTCAAGATCGATGACCTTAAATCTAAAACATTTCACCTTACAAAGCTTGAAAATCCTAAAGTCCCAAATGTTACCAAACTACTTATCAAAGTCGGCAAGATCGTAAACTTCTAATCTAAGTAATCCTTCAAATACTTGTTGAACCTACCATCTTAAATCCAATAAACTTATTTCCTAAAAACTATAGAGCCACAAACCTTAGATGAACTTATCATAAATCTAACCTTGAAGTTCGTTGAACTTACAACCTCCTACACCACAGACTCATTACTCAAATTCTACGGAACCTAAGACCTCAATTATCCTAAGCGATTTAAAACTATTCTCCTCCTCAATTACAACTTGAGTTCCTACTCCATACAGTCCACCCAAACCATGTCGTTCGAGCCTCGATATTAAAAACAAACCAATTACCAAGAGTTCAAGCCTACTACACTAAATGTTCAAGCCTAACAGTGGCATTCACCGTCGTACCATCTTCCTATCATAGCACAACCCTTAACCCACTTTTCAAGTCCAAACAAAACAAAACAAAACAAAATAAAATAAAATAAAATTCCATAAATAAAAAACATATGACAAAATAAATAAAACAAATGAAGTAGTACACAATAAAATAATTAAAACAAATAATATAAAATAACAAACAATAAAATAAACAAACAAGTAGTATACAATAAAATAAATAAAACCAATGAAAACAACATACTTTAAATTAAATAATTTCAATTTACAACCTTTAAAATTTTTGGTACCTCACCTAAGGGACATGTGGGTTTACCCAGAGCCGAACTGCTCTGATATGACCTGTAGAGCCCCCGAACCCCATGTAAGGAAACACGAGAATCGAGACACCAGGACGATGACAACACGGTCACGCATCCCAATGAAAGTGCCAAGTGGGTGTACATGCAACAATGTACAATAAACAACGCAGCGGATAAATATAAATAAGTCAACTAAGTACCAGAATTTTTAATACAAAATAACATAAGTAAAATGATTAAAAGAGTTATACAGTCATCCCAAATAAAATAATAAAAGTCTCAAACCATAAACGAGTGATCCCAATCACTCCTCGGGTGGAGCCGAATCTTCAGGCTCATCCTCATCCTCCTCTGCATCAAAATATGCGTTACAATAGAACGGTACCGCAGGTAAATATAAACCAAATAACCACGAGATAAAAACATATTGATGCAACCAACATGCATGCATATGATGAAATATGCGTCAGACCCAAAAATATCATTTTTCCTGAAAATGGATATTTTTCAACACACGCCAAAATCTCATTTTGGCACAAAAATAATAATCCGTCATTTTCCTAGAAAATGACCCAAATCAATAAAACATCATTTTCCCAGAAAATGAATCACATAAAAATCCTTTTATTCAACACACGCCATTTTCCCAGAAAACAGCCCATTAATCCATTAACCATATGCACCATGATCTCCCCTAGGGATCATTCGCATGTCCTGGCTTCGTAGCGATGCCAAGTTCCACGCCCAGCGAGTTCGTGGCCAAGCAAAGCAACAAGCGATGCCCAGTTCCGTGCCCAGCGCGTTCGTGGCCAAGCATCCTCTAGCCCCCGCCAGCAGAGGGGCCACAGAGTCAGTACGAGACCATCTTGTCCGATCCCGTTGTCACCCAGCGACAACCCAGGGGACGTTACTCAGTATATTCTGCTCCCGAGTGACCAGAGGAGCTCCACTAAGATAATGCCCCATCTCGGCTTAGGGTCGTGATACACACGCACCCAAAAATCCTTTAACACATGAAAACCCATTTTTCAACAAATACATGAACATGAATGCAATTACATGAAAACCCAGTTTCATTAAAAAACATGATCATGCGTGAACAACACCATAACCAATAACCAACAACTCATAATGCAAACCAAATATACAACAACTCCATCCACAATCCATCTGACTCCCGAACTCCTCGGACTTAATCCGGCATAACCAACCAGATCATAACAATATGGGTTAGTGCAAAAATATATTTAAATCACGATAGTTCTTTGGAAAAATACTTATAGTGCTATATAATAATTTTTGAAGGATCACGGAGGTGCAAGAAGTGGCGGCTCAATAACGTAACAGTGCAAAATACACTATGGCCGTGGGTCTCAAAAATCCACTTTTGAATGGGGACAAACCAAGACTCAAAATTGATAGGATAAGGCTTAGGGATGTTAGTGAAGCTAGTGGTGGTGGTGGTTTGCCGTGGGTGGCGGAAGAGAGGGCTGTCGCAGACCACAAAGTCCAAAACGGAGATGGAGATAGATGGTTTTCACCGGTGGTAGATCGGGGCTAATGATGGGTCCATTGGATTACTAGGAGGTCGAGGATGAAGTGGTGAAGAAATGGGGGCCGGAAGTGGCGCGACGGTAGCGAGAGAGCTCAAAGGGCGTCGCAACTTTGCATCGTGCGTGGGGCCTTATGCAGGGAGGGAGGAGCTGAAAACCGGAGGGGGAGGTCGCCGAGGGTGGGGAAGGGAATGGGAGGGGCGGTGCCGCCGGATGGTGGCGCACGGCAGCGGGCTGGTGGATGAACGACGTGGACGTAGGGAGAGAAGTGCAGGTCACGCGGGAGAGGAGAGAGAGAGGGAAGAAAAAAAAGAAAAAGAAGAGGAAAGAAAAAGGGAAGGAAAAAGAAAAAGGAAAAATGAAGGGAAAGAAATGAGGTCCAATCCTCACATCTTGGATCACAAAAATGATCCAACGAAAAAGATTTCAAAACAGCATCTCAATTAAAATAATTTAAACGTAATGATAAAATGAAAATAAAATATTTAAATCCCACAATAAATTAATTTAAACAAAAATAAAGAACAATTTAAAAGTTTAACAATAATTAATATTAAGAAACATATCAAATTTAATTTACACAAATTAAAGATAATAAAAATAACCATTTAAAAATCCGACAATTTTAAAATTGGAGAATAAATTTTTGAATTAATAAAAATAATCCTTCAATAAAAATACACAAAATACGGGGTGTTACACAGACCTCACCGCCAAAGCCAGCTGTGAACCCACGTAAAAAAACAACACACTCAACCTCATTGAAGGACTTCTGTTCTTGCATCCAAAAACAAAGCTCGACTCTTCCCTTCGCAAGCTGCCCAGCCGTGAACCACCCTCCACCACCATAGCAGTCAACATTGCCAAGCTTGGCAGCACCTTCCCATAATGCACGGTGAAAATACCACCACCCTCTCTCTTGGTAACCTGCCTCCTCTCCCTCATGCCGTGTCCTCTCCCTTTCATTCACCTCATCTCTCTCATTCTTCATCTCTCTCTCTCTTCATAACTCTCTCTCTCTCTTTTAGTTGCATAGTCGCCCACTCGCCGGAGTTGCCACCACGTCCAGCCACGAGCTGCCTCTAGTTGTTGATCACAACAACCGATTACGTGCTGAAAATAGTGGGTTAGCATTGCAAGGTAAGTAGTATGATCATACCCTTACACGTATGTATGGTAAACTACTTGTCTTTTATAAAATTGTTATGCATGTACACCCTCCATTGGAAGCCCATTTTTAGTACCCAACATATGATAAAATTATGAAAAATTCAAGATTTTATGTGAAGAATTATGCATTAAGTTATTTATGAAAATTCATGATTTTATGAAAGGAGTTATGCATCAAAAGATCTATGAAAAGTCATGATTTTATTTGAGAGTTATGCAATAAAATAATGATGAAAAACATGATTTTATGTGAGGAAACATGTATCACGAAAATTATGAAAGGATAAGATTTCATTTGAAATCTATGATATGACATGACAAGTATGCAAGTGATTTCTTTTAAAATCTATGATATTTTAAATCTATTATATGATAAGTATATAAGTATGATTATGATAAGATATATGACGGCCTATGTTATGATATGAAGACAGTACCTATGTTATGGGCATATTGTATTGTCGGGTCGTACTTGCTGGTAGTGCACCCAATATGTCTTCCTCATGTATGGATTCCACAATCCGCGGCCACGGGCAGAATCAGAATCAACTTAGATTCGCTAACCCAAACTCACGGGGGTCAACAATGGGTAACGACCTATGATAAGTGAAATATAAGTTCATGTGCATGTTCATGTTATTTACGCATGTATCTATGAGTATGTATGTTTTTCAAGAAACCTTATATTTATTATGTTTACTGTATATTTTTGTATATTTTTATGTTTTTAAACCACTCAGGTGATGACATTTATGTGGATGAGACTGTAGGGCAGGACTTGACCCCAGGAGGTGAGGCAGAGGCCTAGACAAATTATGTTATGATTATTTTTATGGATTAAGGTTTAAATGAATTATTCTGATAAGCACATGAGACTTTGGTACTTTTTTTAAATAAATGCTTCTACAGACTCTATTTTGGATTTGAAGTATTTATTAAATTTCGTTTTATTTATGGAATCTTTCGTATTCTGGCGCGTTGTTAAAAAGAAAAGTTTTCAAGTTCAACTTTAGTAGCACACTTCTTCCCTGAAAATTCTAAAATGTCTTTATTGGGGAGCGGAGTGTTATAGTTGGTATCAGAGCCAAGGTCAAAAGATTATGTACACTTTTCAAAATAAATAGAGGAAAATATTTTCAAAGAATTGTTTTTTTTTAAAAGCACAGAAATTTTGGAAAATAGAAAAAGGAAGGAAATGAATGTCTAGGCCAAGGTCTCCCCAAGGCAGGTTTTGCTCTGCAGTAAGTATTTTAAACTGTTACTATTTTATTGTTTTAATGAAAAATTATGAATGAAATATTTGTTAGATACATGCATGTTAAAGTGCACCTACTATGTGAAAGAGTTTTAGTCCATTAGGTAAGGAAGCTTCTAAATATGAGGTTAGGAACCTTTAGTTTTAAGATTGATGATGCGTCTTATTTACAAGGAAATAGTCTTATATTTTGTAGAGTTTTATTTGAGGAAAATAAGAATGAATTTAGAAGATTTTTTTAAGTTATGACATAGATTTATATATGGTGTATGGTATTTTATGATGACTGGTGCAACTCTTATGTTCTACAGGTAACGCGGTTCTGTCGCCAAGTACGAATTGTAGGATTTAGGGTCCGAACTTCAAAGAGTTTTGGGTTACGAATTGTTGAAGTTATTATTGCATGTGGAGAGTTTTAATTACTTTTCTTTGGAGTTGAGATAATCATCTAGTCAAATCATTTTAGGCTTGTAATCGAATCCATTATTGAGGTTTATGATTTTAGGAGAATGTAGAGAATAAGTACGTTGGTTGTTAAGGTCTAACAAATTTCGAGGATGGAATTTCTATAAGGAATGGAGTTTGTAATGACCCGATCCTATAATATTACTATTGATAAATTATAGATAATTTTATTAGGCTCAATAAAGTCCACGCTCAAGAGTGTTAGACTCCAAACACTATTAGCATTTTGCTCTCCTTTTCATAATAAAACTCCCAACGGATTTCCTCTACTAACCACAACCATACATGTCTCTTTCCCTAGGATTTAATTTTTTAAACGCTCTCTGTCAACTATCTATATAGATGTATATATGGTTTAGACCCCGTTCCTTGTCCGTCTATCACTACATGAATGGCTTTACTATAATCGTTTCCTCCACATGCACGTTTGTCACCCCTAGGGTTTTTATCAGTGATTTTTGTTTCTACTATATGCTCCTTACACAGAAACTCAAACATCACCCTTCATTTTAACGCTTCACAAACCACCTTCCCTCAGCCGTCCAACAACCACCAGGAAACTCCTCCACGTCTCCTCCCGCAGTCCAAGCAACCCCACGGACACAAGGTCCACGACCCCTTCCTCTCTCATGGCAAACAACATCCATGCACGATCAGTGCATCACCTCTCAAGCCGCTAGCCTCCACGCACAAAACCAGCCCCGAAGGAAAACTCCATGTCGTAGTAGCCACGTCCAGCCTGTCACAACACCCACACAGTAAACCACCAACAGAAACCAAATCAGCGTTGCAGCCACGGGAAGGCAGCCCACGGCTGTCCGCCACTCTTTTTTTTTTTTTCTCTCTGCTGCCTTCGGCTTGATAGTATACTCTCTCTCCCTATGTCGCACCACCATATTCAAGGGATCCTCTAGCTACTCCACCGTGACTCCCAGCCAACCGCCCAGACCTCACAACCAAAGCCAACCCTGAACCCGCATCGAAAAACAACACACTTAACCTCACCGGAGGACCTCTGTCCTTGCATAAAAAAAAGAGCCTGATCTTCCCTTCACAAGCTGCCCAACCGTGAACCACCCTCTACCACCATAGCAGTCAACATCGCCAAGCTTGGCAGCACCACCCCAGAATGCATGGTGAAAATACCAACGCCCTTTCTCTTGGTAACCTGCCTCCTCTCCCTCAATTGCATAGTCTCCCACTCGCAAAAGTTACCACCGAGCCCAGCCACGAGCCACCACTAGTTGTTGATCACGGCAATCGATTTCGTGCTGAAAATAGCGGATTAGCGTTGCAAGGTAAGTAGCATGATCATACCCTTACACATATATACCATAAACTGCTTGTCTTTTATAAAAATATTATGCATGTACACCCTCCATTGGAAGCCCCTTTTTACGTATCCAAGACATGATAAAATTATGAAAAATCTATGATTTTATGTGAAGAATTATGCATTAAGTTATTTATGAAAATTCATGATTTTATGAAAGGAATTACGCATTAAAAGATCTATGAAAAGTCATGATTTTATTTGAGAGTTATGCATTAAAATAATTTATGAAAAGCCATGAATGATTTTATGTGAACATTTTTGCATTAAACTATTTATGAAAAATCACGATTTTATGTGAGGACACATGTATCACAAAAATTATGAAAGAATGCGATTTCATTTGAAATCTATGATATGATATGAAAAGTATGCATGCGATTTCTTTTGAAATCGATGATATGACAAGTATGCAAATATGATTATGATAAGATATGCAATTGGCTATGTTATGATATGAAGACGGTACCTATGTTATGGGCATATTGCATTGCTAGGTCGTACATACTGGTAGTGCACCCAATATGTCTTTCTTATGTATGGATTCCACAACCCACGGCCACGGACGGAATCGAAATCTACTTAGATTTGCTAATCCTAACACACGGGGGTCATGTGCATGTTCATATCATTTATGCATGTATTTATGAGTATGCACGTTTTTCAAGAAACCTTGTGCTTATTATGTTTACTATTTGATGTGTTGCTTATTGAGTATTCGACTCATTTTTATATTTTGTTTTTATGTTTTTAAACCACCCCAGATGATGACATTTATGAGGATGAGACTGCAGGACAGGACCTGACCCCGGGAGGCGAGGCAGAGGCCTAGACAGATTATGCTATCATTATTTTTATGGTTTAAGGTTTAAATAAATTATTCTGATAAGCACATGAGAATTTCATACTTTTTTTAAATAAGTGCTTCCGCAGACTCTATTTTAGATTTGAAGTATTTATTAAATTTCATTTTATTTATGAAATCTTTCGCATTTTGGCGTGTTATTAAAAAGAAAAGCTTTCAAGTTCAAGTTTAGTAGCATATTGGCTCCCCGAAAATTCTAAAATTTCTTTATTGGGGAGCGGGGTGTTATAGTTTTGTCCCTGTTAATTTTCTACCTTGAAGCCTTCTTATGTGTCTCTAACAATGATTGAACCCTTCTATTTCCCTACACATCAGTTTACAAAAAATTACACTGTCATATGCAAAGAGCAAGTGATCTATGTGAGGGGCCCCTCTACAGATTTTGATACCCGAGACTTCCTGATTCATTCCAGCTGATTTTAGAAGAGAAATTACTCATTCAATGCATAGCAGAAACAAGTAAGGGGACAGAGGGCCCCCTTGTCTCAAACCTTTATTACGTGTAATAGGTCCATTTGGTTCTCCATTAACCAAGATTGAAAAAGAAATAGACCTAACACAAAACATAATCATATCAATCAGTTTTTGCTGAACCCCATGGTCCCCATCACTGTTTGTACAAAACCCCACTCTACACGATCATATGCTTTGCTCATGTCCAATTTTAAGGACATATATCATTTTTTCCCAATCTTCTTCTGTTTCAAATAATGGACAAGTTCATAGTCAGTTATAAGATGCCTAGGGACAAATGCACTTTGAGAGTCTGAAATAATGGAAGGTAAAACATTCCTCAATCTATTAGCAATGACTTTTGAAATCAGCTTATAAATCACATTGCACAAACTTATTGGTCGATAATCTGCTACTTTAACTGGAGACTGTTTCTTGGGAATCAGTGTAATAAAAGTATATTCAAGGAGGTTGGAAACTCACCTGTATTTAAAGCCCTCAACAATGTTGCTGAAATTGGTTTGCCAACAATATGTCAGAACCTTTGCTTCAAAGTTGCAACCACTTTTGGCTCTGTATATTCCTTAGCTAAAGCTGCATTCTTGAATAAGTCACTTTCCCTGCTAGGTTTTCAAGAATTCTGTAGGACCACTCTGCTCAAAAGTTGAAAACAGATTCTGGAAATAATCTAGAATCAGCTTATCTCTCAGCTCCCCTTCCTGCCAATCACCAGAGTCATCCTGAATTTTCACAATTCTATTATTCCTTCTTCTATGTGAGGCTTCCGTGTGAAAGAATTTTTAATTCTGGTCCCCTTTCTTCAACCACAATGCCTTTGATCTCTGCCTCCACATAATCTCATCTCTCCCAAGCCATTTTTGAACCTCATCCCTTTCATAATAATGCTCTTCTCTTCTAACACCAATGGGATCTCTGTCTTGTACCAGTTTGAGTTTTTGCTTGGCTTTGTGTAGTTGGTGTTGTACATTGCCAAAGCTTGCATGATTATAGATATCCAGCTTCTGACCTTACTCTGAAAGCAAAGCCATCACTTCTTCCATATAATTTCTACCAATTCCATTTCTCCATGTCTTTTCAATAATATCATCACACCATTTTTCCCCTATCTACATAGCTTCAAATCTAACAAGCTTCTTCCCTTGTCTCAGTGTATAACCCCAATCTAAGTCCAGCTAGATAGATAGATGATATGAATAAGCTGCCATTCCATGAGTAACACTAACTTGTGGAAACCTACTCCATTGTGAATTAGCAATAAATTTGGCAAGTCTTTCACTAATGTTGTATCTTCTCTCTCTTCTATTACACCATGTGAATTTAGGCCCTTTGTAACCCAAATCCCTCAAAGCACAATCATTAATGACTTCCCTAAAATCAGCCATTTGTCTCTTTGGACATGCCCCCCCCCCCCCCCTCTTTTTGATCCTAATGGAGTATTTCATTAAAATCACCAAATACCCCTGCCATCTTTATGGATGTACCCTTCTACATAAAGATCTAATTAACTCTCATGTTCTAAATCTATGATTTGTATCAGGATGTCCATAGACACTTGTAAGGTACCTCTCCCCCTTGTTAAAACTATCTTCCTTAATACAAGCATCAATACGATAAGTAGAGTAATTCAGAACTGAGAGATTAACATCCTTCCTCCACAATAGAGCAACTCCCCACTTCTAACATCACAATCCACTGCTAAACAATTATTAAAACCAATTATGTACTTAAAATTTTCAAATGCTTGAGCTTTCAATCTGGTTTCTTGAAAGAATAAGGGCATCAGGCACTTCTTTCTTAGTCTCGAAGAGTGTGAATGCCTCGCGAGTTTCCAAGCCCACGAGCATTCCAGTTGAGGGTTTTCATGGCTCCTGATGTGGCTGGGCACCAGCCACCACTGATATAATCTGTTCTGTCACCATATTTTCCTCATTAGAACTCCTTCTGTAATAGCTCCTCTTTGTTGATCTTCCCTAACCTTCATCCACCTCCCATTGATCTTTACGTTTACTAGTAAGATTTTTCTATTGGGAGTTCAGTAACTGTGTTGGTGTCGTTTTGCGTATTGGGAGTTCATCAACGATAGAGATTCTTGATCTACACAGAGTTTCCTTCTTAACTCTTTAATCTTCTCTTTGTATAATTCTCATTATGAATTCTAGAATTATTATGGTTTGTTTTGATTAGATTATGAACTAATTTCTATTACTAAGGCTACGATGTAGCCTCTCCATGACAATCCCGAATCTTATTTCGTTGTGATCATAATTTTATCATTTCTTTTGAGTATACATCATTGAGTTTAATGCCTTCAATTATTTGGCCAATAGTTCAATGATTTGTTGTACATGTTAATTCGAGAGATGATGCATGTAGTTTAGCTTCATATGATGTATGCCATGAATTGAACGAAAGACAGGAATGTGCCAACGTGATTTGTGCAGCTTTCATGGGAAATATTATTAATCTTAATGTGCTCAAATGCTTTCAAATTTGCATAGACATATCGTGGGTTATCGTATGTTGAGTAATTCTAATTCTACTCGAAGGAGAGTCTTAGATAAGTTAGAATATTTAGCCGTAAAATAGGATGATAATTGATTGATTGTATGGTTAGGATTTGGGATTAGATTGGTTAGGTGAGTCGGATGCCTTAGTATTTTCCTCTTGGGCAAAATCTTATTCTTTTCAAGTGTTTGGTCAATTCTTTAGTTGTTGATTTAATTTAATTTGTTGCTGTTTTTCTAATTCAAAATCCATCACCTTTCTTGATTTTCAAATAACTTAGAATTAGAACAATTTCATTAGTTAATAGGTAAATAGTCCTTGTGGATTCGACATCTTTCTTATCATTATATTACTTGGTACGATTTTGTACACTAGCAAAATTTCACAACACATTCATACATTTATTATACATTATTTTTTATCACTTTCATTGGCCGGTACATACTGTTACGCCTAGTGTGTTGGGGTTAGCGGTCTTCCTTTGGACCTGGATTCCGTCCGTGGCTATGGGTTGGGAATCCATTTTCAATTAGGGGGTAGCACTGGGTGCACTACCAGTACTACTTACCCGGCATTGCAATCTACCCATTCATTCGTTATCCTTTTCATTCATTCTTGTGGCCGTTACGTATTTTCATACATTAAACATCTAGTCATTTCTTTCAGCTTAGTCCTTTCAGTCCTTTCTTTTCAGTTCATTTCAGCTCTATCTTTCATTTAACAGTTCATTCATTAAAAACGTCATTTAAAGGCATGGGCTTAAACATCATCTTTAATGGCATCCATAAAACATCACTTCATGGCATCCTTAAAACATCAGTTCATAGGAACCTTTTAAAACACCATACTTTCTTTGCGGCATTCAAAGCAACATTAATTAAAGGATCAAGCATCAACCTTTGCATTTCTTTTCGTGGAAAATACATATAATAGATACAACGTATAGTCATCCATTTACATGCGTACAATTAATACTTTTTTGGGTGCGTAGAAAGGGAATGCCAAGGAGGGCTGTACATACGTATGCCTTTGAACACTTATACTCAGCATGTTTTCATAAAACATCTTTCATGTTGTTTCGTAAGGCGTCGTAAGGGAAAAATATTTTATTTTCATTTCGTGTATTTTAGAAAACTCTAGAAGAGTATGAACATAATATTTATGTGGACTTCATGCTACTTTCATATCATGCAGTCCATTCATGTGCGTGTCAGATGACAACCTACATGCATACACATAACCTTGACGTCATTCTTTATCTAATGCATAAGCAACTAAACTTAGAAGATATAAATAACAATTCACTTGGAACACTCTCATTCTATCTCGTGCTCTTACGTGCCTTTTACTATGTTAAAACCTTCAGGATCCACTTACGGTCACTACATTTTCCAAACTTAAGGTCTTACCTCGAGTGTTCATCCACTAAAGTGAGCCCATGATTCACCTTAGGATTAAGACACTAAGACCTTCCTCTTATTCTTCTTATTGACCACATTCCAACGCATGATTTTGACCGATGGAGTCACATATCCCAATCCTAGACAATACACCTGTTACTTCCTCCATGCACCTTAGCTCACACTAAATCCCCATTCCCATCCATACACGCCACACGGCTCTAAGCCAATTCTGAGGCTTAAGCACCGTGTGCTTGTGCTTAGGACATATTACTCATTACATATGGTGAATCCATCAAACACATGTATCTCACCAGATTACACATGTACATTACCCCTTTATCAGACTACAGGACACATCACAGCTACTTCAGGAAACTGTTCCACAGTTCCTGACAACTCACCATGCTCTACGCCCATAAACTACGCAACCCTCCTTATCTTTGTGACATGCCAGACGGTGTATCTCTGCACCTCATGGAGTACACTCCACGTGTACTCCCTTCACACACACTACAACCCATCACCACTACGGCATAAGTGCCATATGGTGTATCACTCCATCACATGGAGTACACTCTATGTGTACTCCCTTCACACATGCTACGCCGCACAAAGTACACTCCGTGTATACTCTTCCCAGTCCACACTTCACAGCCTAGTCCACAACACTACGCCCCACACTTCACTACATAGAACATGACAATACAACGAACTTCACAATACTAACAGCATAGTCCACAACCTAGCCAACCAACTAACATCTGACATAAATAACGAGGGATAGAGGGTTATACCATCGTTGGGGTAACCTATGCGTTGCTTACTGATCGTCACAGTCAATGACGTCGAGAGGGTCGTACGTGGAACTAACCCTCATACAGTGGCTGTTTGGGCATTTGGATAGCTAAGTGTGGTCTTGGAATGGCTCATGGTGGCCTTGTGGTGGCGGTGAGGGGCAGAACATGGCATATCTAGCCTTGTACAGTGGCAGTTAGGCACGTGCAGTGGCTGTTTTGGACACTGGAGGTGGCTAGAGGTGTAGGTCTGGTCGTGGCTGGCCATGGAGGAGCTTGATAGGGGTACTGTGGAGGCGACACGATGGTGAGGTGGAGGCGACACGGCGGTTGGAGGCGGTGGATCTAGCCGTTAGGTGGAGGGAGAGTCCATGAGAGAGTGAGAGAGAGTGGGGGAGCTAGGTGGCTCGAATGGACATGGGGTGTCTAGGGGAGGTCGCCGGTGGGAGGGGAAGCCTTTGGTGGTGGTACGGTGGCCGTGGGGAGGTGGAGCTCGTAACACCTGGACCCAGAAGTTGTATGGTTGGACTATGGATTTTTTTTTTTATTTGAGCTTGATATTTAGGTTTTTTTTTTTTGGTTTTTTGTTATGGATTGAGTAGTGATTTTATTTTGAGCTTTTGGCCCAGCAGTTGCGAAACAAGGCCACACCCGTTTGTTTAAACTTAGGAAAACCTATCAGTTTATGAGCAGTTTTCCTCACTCGCACGACTCTATTTCCATTCGCATGCACGTTACTCTCTCATCTCTAGGGTTTTCTTTTGGTTATCCATTCATCTATATATTTACATGTTCATCATCCTCAACGAAAACCTAGAATTGCCGCTTCTTCTTTTTCTCCCTCTCTTATCGGTTTCCCATTGCTGCCGCACCACCTTAGGGTATCCATTGCCCAGCCAAGAGAAATCGTAGCCAGCCACCCCCAGTGTTGCACCCTCACAATTTTTTTCACAGCCACGGCATTCCCCTGTTGCAGCATTGCAAGCCCCAACCTCCATCCCCACATGAAACCAACAGTCACCTAGATTTCCCTTTCAAAAACCACAACCACCCACACGCATGGAAGACCACCACAAGTAGCTGCCATGGAAGCTGTACGTCTTCTTCATCACTCGATTAGCCCCTGCTTTTGCTCATCAAAACAGAGCACTTCGTTTGGCCCCATCGTGAGCTACGGCTTTACCACCCAGCCGCCGAGGTTGCCACTGTCCGCCTGACAGCTCTTTGTACAACTCCTTCCCGCACGTATGACGCTGCCTGGACAGCCATCTTCTTCTTCTCACCACACGCAGCTCCTCCATTCACGGTGAGTTTTCGTTCTCTCTTTCTCCGTCTATCCCCCACTCTCTGTCTCCCTTACTATGTTGCTCTCTCTCTCTCTCTCTCTCTCTCTCTCTCTCTCTCTCTCAGTGCTCCGTCGTGATCGCCACCCACCACCGCCCAGCTCTTTGTCCATCGCAACTTGCTCTCTTTCGGTAAGTATTCGTAGCACAACTTTGGTGAAAATCTGGTTTACGTAAGACTGCTACAAGAAGAAGAAGAAAAAAAAAAGAAAAAGAAAAAGAGTTTCAATATTACAAGTTTGCCATTAAGGCCCACGGACTTTACTTGTGTTGGACTTATTTCAGATGGTTTTGTGTTTTAAAAATACTATGGGCTAGATTTTACTTTTACAGAAATTATTCTAGTTATTTTGGATTTGGTTTAAATGGGTTATGTTTTAATAAATGGTCTTGGTTTGATTTTACTTAAGAAAATACATGATTTTATAATGATAATAATAAAGATTTGTAATAGGGTATTAGTATTATTATATTTTTTAATATATTTTTAGAAGTACAATGTAGTGCAAGACTTTTATTTTGAACTCTTTAAAGAGAGACTAATTAACTCTATTTTAATTAAATGGTATTTTTGCTTTGTCTACTTTAATAGTTTTTTTTATATAATTATGTTATACAATTTTATTATTATATAGTTGAACTTCAATAGTAAATAAGATATATTTTAATGTTGTAGTCGGAGTTATTAAGTGGAAACTAATGAATTTAGTAAGTGATGGTATTTTAGAGTAAAGAGAAATTTTAGGGTATTAAAATAGGTATTTCAGGTTTAGATATTGAAATACGTGAATTGGAAATTTATGGAAGTTACGTGATTATTTTATAGGTGACAGTTAATTTTAGTTCAGCACTGTGGTGGGAAAATTTCTGAAAAGTTAAGAAGTTCAGATAAGCGGGGTTCCTATGCTAGACTTTGCATTAAAATAAAATGAGCTGAGGTTAATTTTTTTGAAAAATATACATATTTGGTTATGAAAAGAAATTTGAACTACCTTAATTATTTGTTCTGCATCACTCGTGAGATTCTGTTTAAGAAGAAAGTATTTTCTGTCATGACTACTGTAGATATGAGTTTATTTTGACATTCTATTTCTGAATTATGCAAAAGAGAGCGAATATGAAATTTTGTACATAAATTATGTTTTTGTGATTTGATTTTGGTTCTGTTCTAAAGATATTCTGTACTCTGATATGATATGATGTAATTTCTGAAAACCTCGGGCATAACATTCTGTTTTTGTTTTTGTTCCGTTTTAACCTTACCACGGGTGTAAAACTGTGGCCTCTATTTGGGTTGGTACCAACTTTTTCTGTTTCTGATCCACCCACTTTGGAAACAAAGTGGTTTTTTGCGTGGTATTTCCTATGTGCACACTCGGGGCTCTGAGAATGAATAAGGGGAAGATTCACATTCTGTTTCTGCTCAGTTAGCTATCCGGGTTTGCACAACCCTACCACGGGGGTTAAACATGATATCTATTTTGATATGATAAGATAAGATGTGATGTGATGTTTATGTTATGCGAAAGGGATTTTGATTATGAATATTTTTGAACTTACGCTCTAATATTTTTGATAACACGTTCTGACGTTGCATTTTGAAAACAAATATTCTGATTATACATTCTGAAAGAAAATATTTTGTTCTGTATTTTGAACTCTGTAAATGCTTATGTTTACATACTAGTATATGTCATCTGCTTACTGAGTTCTTGATAACTCACCTATTATCTCCAAATATTTTTTAGATAATTTTGATGATTCAGCTGGAGAACAAGAGTAGGAAGTTGTAGCAAGGTGTGATAATCGTCGTGGAATAAGTGCCTGAGACTACAAGTGCTTATTTGAGAGTCGTAGTTAGTAAACTGATTTATTTTCGGTTATTTTGATTTGATGAGTTAAGGATATTTTCGAGTTTTTGGAGAGTTTTAATTTATGTTATTGAGAATTTTTTTGTTGTCCCTACGAAGGAACATAGATTTTTGGGTTGAGTAAATGAATTAATATTTTATGGAATTTTTTAGATTTTTTAGTTATGTTATTGAAGTTGATATTAAGTATTAAGAGCTAACTCT
Source organism: Juglans microcarpa x Juglans regia (assembly GCF_004785595.1). Lineage (NCBI taxonomy): Eukaryota > Viridiplantae > Streptophyta > Magnoliopsida > Fagales > Juglandaceae > Juglans > Juglans microcarpa x Juglans regia. The sequence continues at coordinate 17,697,331 of NC_054597.1, read as the reverse complement.
CTGGACCTTTGGGATGGGGTGTTACAAGCTCAGCCGTGGGTATGGAGAACCCGTGCATTGGAGGAGCTCTGTGCGGCTAAGAAAGGGCCTACCAACTTGGGTCAAAGGGAGGAGGGAGGGAGAGGTCAAGGGGAGCTCATGGTGGTGCTCGATGGTCGTGGGTGGCCACGTATGGCGGCGTTAGGCCCTACTTACGGTGAGGCCATGCGTGGGTTTCTACGGGCGTGCGTGGGGGAGGACGGCTGCAAGGTAGAAGTTGGCTTTGGTGGTGGAAGCTCATCGGCATGGGAGGACGCCGATGGTGGTGGCGGTGAGGCCGGGCGGTGCACGGCGGTGCGGGGCTGGGCTGAGGAGAGAATCGGTGAGAGGGAGAGAGGCATGTGGCGTACTATGGGGGAGAGGGAGGAGAGAGAGAGGGATGGGAAAAGTGAGGGAGAAAGAGAGAGGGCTTGGGTATTTAATCCAGGCCCTTCATCTTGGGATCCTCAAAACGATCTAACGGTGGGTTTTAAAACACTAATTTAAAATACGTAAACATTAACTTAACTAAAAGCATTGAGAGGAATTAAGATAGAATATTATTTAAACTAAACTTTAGTTTATAAAATAATATTCCTTCATCATTAATAAAATGATGAAATCTTATTTAATATCTTTAAAAGAATAAAACCATTTAATTAATTAGAGTTTTCAATATAATTTCTATCTCATAGTATTTTAAATAACTGAAATCATTTTAATAATTGATATTGAAATGATTTTCGACAATTATAATATTTTTGGAGCTCTTAAAAAATATTATAATTGTCTTATTTAAAATCAAGCTTAGTTCAATAACACTGGAAATACCCCATATAAATATTTCCAGTATATTTAAAACACTGGGCATACTTTAGAAATCATATAATATCTTTAGAAACACGCCATCGATGTTTGGCAAGCATAAAGAGGCTCACAGTCGCTAGAGAGAATGGGCAGACTGTTACATAATTTCCGTCCTCAGAACTTGCTTACGTTAGAAGGAAGGAGCGGGGTGTTACATCTGCTTCCTTGACCACCAGCTCACATCCCATAAGGAAAACCTTCTTTTTCATAGTCTTTATGTGCTTTTTTCCATAATCCACACTCTTTATGACCATGCCCCAATCTTCCACAAAAGTAGCAAAAGTTTGGGAGGTGTTTGTATGAGAATCAAACCTAGATTGGGTCTATTGAACCAATATTTATCTTCTTACCTCATAACAAAGGCTTTGTAATATCAATACTGACCTAAACTCTCATGAACTCACCCCAAGCCATTTCTCCCTTCTCAATATCTACTTCCTCTACTCTTCAAATTTTGCTTCCAATCAGGTTGCCTATGTACTCATTCCTGGCTATGAGTGGTAAGTCATGTAGATGAACCCATAATAGAGCTTCTAGGCCAAATTTGGTGAACTTGTTGATTCCCGTCAACCTCATGTACCAGCACCAAGTGTTTTTCAAATGACCAAGGCCCTTCACAAATAACATAATCCTTATCTCAAAGATCTTCAAACTCTATGAGTGTTAGGAAAGAATTCTGTTCTTTGAATCGAATGTTTCTGGTCGGTCTCCAAACCTTATTCATGGCCACTTTGAATGCATCCATATTATAATGTCGTTCCGTTAGCAATTTCCCAATCAAATATTTGCCTCTAGAAATTGCTGCATCTTCCAATTTATTGGTCTCGACATGAATTGCCTCGTTCTCTTGTTCTGTGAGAGAGAGACTTTTGTATAACTCCTCTAAATTTTCCTCCATATTGCACTTTCATTAATCTTCTACGTAACTCTACAAATGAACTGCATGTAAAATGACTTGTACAACGACATGATTTTAGACCTTTACTCGGGAGAAGCCCGGAGAGGAATAACAAGGAGGATAAAAGACAAGATGTAATTGTCACTTTTTTGTTCTAAACATTATTTGATTGATAGATTATCATGTTAAAAAAGAAATGTTACTCATTTGATAGTTGTCTTTTATAAATTATTTCACTATATTTTGAGGTTCATTTCTCTTAATAATTTCTTCTGTTGTGGTTATTAGAATTAGGAAAGTATTGTCGACAATTGATTAGCCTTCTCATTAAACACTATTAATTCATAATCTGAAAGCAACCACTAATATGGAAATTACCATATTCAATTACCAACCAGATTCAAGTGAAGCGCATAGTAGAATAGTTCTACTATGCTTTGATTGGTCTTCTTTTTCTTCTTTGTATTTGAGATTCTCCATGCTTTTAGCTTGACAGAAACTATTTCACCTTTTGAATATAAACACAGACTCCATCACCAAGTCTAAGCCTCCCAATGAGGGCATATTGCAAGGGAAAACTCTAAATGCAAGCGAGTTGGCGCACCCCATCTACCTGGCATGCCACCCACAAAATGAAATGGGGCATTTTGGTCTTGCGAAAAAGGGGCGTTGGTGGACAAATGGGAGACAAAAATGGGATGGGGGGAAATTTCAAGAAAGAAACAGGGACATTGTTGCAACAAGCACATGCTCTGGAAGGAACAGGGCCAAGAACAAAATCATCAAAATACCCATGGGGTCGCTTATCTTCTCTCCCATCGACAGACACCCAGTCAAACTCATCACTCTAAGACAAAGGAGGAGGCCAAGTGGGTATCCTAGAAGTTGCAAAGATGGGAACATTGTGGAAGCAAAAGGTGAAGTGCAAGAGAGAGAAAGTTGACTTGAGGAACTGGATTTGTGGATAGGCCTAGAAGTGGGAGATGTAGAAGTATAGGGAACGTTGTTGGAGAAAGAAATGGGTTCTTGGATAGCAGTGCTAGCTGCCACACCAGTAGTTCTTGGAGAGCAGATATAGATATCCAAGTAGTAACTGCTCTTCCAACTATCCTTAACATGCTTTGTGGCGCCCTCGACCCTTACGTGTGATTTGGAGGGAGTCGTAATGCCAAGGTGTTGATCGCACGGATCACACACCCCAAGCGTAACATGAAAGCAAGTGTGTGCAAGCATGAAATTTTAAAAGTGTATAGTTATAAACGTAGCAGAGAAATAAAAAGGGCAGTCTGAACTACTAATAGTACAAGAAATCCAAATTACAAATTTCAGCAAAAAAATCCATAAATTAATATAGTCATCCAACTAGATAGGAAGCAAATGCTAAAACGAGCTACATAAGGAAAAAGTCATCAGGTCTTTACTCCTTAGGTGGGGCCAATCCTCCAAGCTCATGACCGTCTTTTACATCAAAGTCTACAGTTCTGCAGAGCGGAACCGCAGGTGAGATTTCACAGCATTTGATAAAACACGAAAAAATATGGACACATCATAGCATGTGAAAAAACAAGAGATTTACCAAAATTGCACAAAGCCAATATCCTTCTCAACAATTTACAGAAAATGCCACACATGCTATAATACACATTTCCATCCATTTAATCACTGTATGCACCATGGTCTCCCTTAGGGACCATCCGCATACCCTGGCTCCCTTCGTCACACCATGGGCAATGATCGTACATTCATAACAAGTGATGCCCAGCTCTGTGCCAAGTGTGTATGTGACTAGCCATCCTCTAGCCTTCGCCAACAGAGAGGACACAAAGTTGGTATGAGAGCATTATCATCTCGTCCGAGCTTGTTGTTGCTCGAAGACAACTTAGATGACGTCACTCAATTTTATACGCTCATGAGTGATCAGAGGAGGTCCTCTATGATAATGCCCCATCTTGGCTTGGGGTCATGATACCAGAACACAGTTTTACACACCCACAAAATCTGCCTTTAAAATCTTTTGACACCAGAACATAGATTTTCCGGTTTCACAACACAACCATAGAACATTGCACAATTAATAAAATCATGACAAGTAATAACAATTAAAATGCAAATGCATAACAGATAGTGATTGGATGACATGACAATAGGTACAACAAACAATGACAGAGCAACACACAATTTTATAGATTCACAAATCACAACTACACATGATTCCCAACACTTCACCCAACCCTTGGCCAACAATTACAACAACAACAACAATATTATATCCCAACACTCCATAGGACTCTCGGCCACTTAACCAATCACAATCAAATTGCAACAAAACAGGGTTTATTAGTTTATTTCAAGTTAGCATTTCAAGGGTCAGCCTAGGATTTTACTTACCACATGGAATGGCAAATTTCTGGATGATCAAGCGTGAAGACTTAAAGTATCCCATAAGTGTGCGTGCATGTTCATCACTGTGCAGATGAAAAAAATCTATTATTCAAATCAAACGTTGCCTGAAGATTAATATGCAAGGTTAGTAGCATGTGGGTTATTGTGGTGGTGTCTAGAGGGGCAAAGTATAGTGGCGGCAGTGGCGATGCACAGTGACAGAGGTTGATTTGGGTAAGGTTTCTGGTTGACAGCTAAATTCTGTTAAAAGGGGTGGCAGATCTGACGTGGTGGAGGATGAAAAAGGAAAATTTTGGCTGTGGAGGGTGGCGGTTAGTGGCAGAGTAAATTCCAAAGGGGAATTTTGGATTAGGATTCGGGTTGGGGTGGATCTAAGGGGGAAAAGGGCCTAGCAGAGGGGAAGGGGTCAAACGACCACTGTGAAATGCTTTAAGGGGTGGCCTGCGGTGGCGCACAACGACGCTAGGGGAAAAAGTTGTCTAAAACCTACGAGAAGGAAGAGTAGAGAGAGAGGAAGAAGATGAGACGAGATTTGAGTGAGAGTGAGGAGGCTTGGGATGATTTTCAAAAGAGGGAAGTCCGGCCTATTTATAGGCCATGGAGTGGGGCTTGGGGAACGCAGCTGTGGCTATTATTAATGGTGCTGGACGGTGGGAGGAAGTTGAGTGTTGCACGAGTGGCATCCGATGGTTGGAGTGCAGTGGCGGCAAGTAGGAGACAACACCAAGAGGCGCATGGGTTGGAAGAATGGGAGGTACGGATTGGTGGAAAGGGAGGTCGCAGTTGACGAAGGTGATGGCTAGAGCTTGAGGTACGCATGGGGATGGCGTAGAGGTGGCATGGGCGGCGAGGGCTCACGGGCTGCAGGAGGGAGGAGGAAGAAGAAGAAAAGAAAAGAAGAAAGGGGCATGTGGCACTGGGATGAAATGAAGAAGACCTAGGGTTTTTCTTCATAGGGCCAAAACAGTGCAGTTTTGGTAGGGTAAGGGGCTCGGTTTCAGACTCCAATTTATGGGCTCAAGGCACATTGGTTGGCCCAAAATCTGCACCCATTCCACACTAAAAATGGCCCAACTCACCTAAAAAAAGAAAAAAAAAACAGAGAACCTACTTCACACAAATTGGGCTCCACCTTCACCAAAGAAAAAAAATACACACATGAACAAGCTTGGGCTTCACATCCTCTCCCCTTAAATGAATTTCATCCTTAAAATTGACAAGCTTAATCCATTAAGATTTCAAAACAAAAATACAAGATACAGTTCACTACTTGCTTGGAACAAGCTATACAATTAGTAATACCCAAACAAATACAGGCAACGCTCTCTCATGTCCTCTTCCCTCTCCCAAGTGAAGTTTTGAGTCGCTGGATCTCCCCGTGTCACCTTCACTAAGGGTATAGTCTTGGATCTCAGTTTCTGCTCCTTCCAGTCCAAAATATGAGTTAGAGCGTCTTTGTATGTAAGGTTTGGCTTTAGTTGGACACTACCGGGATTGACAAAATGTGGTTTCTGCTGCTCGAAACTCTTCTTCAGCGAGGAGACATGGAACACGTCATGCACATCTCCAAGATATTCCGGTAGTGCAATTATGTAAGCCCCAAGGCCAACCTTCTCTATTATCTAAAATGATCCAACATATCTTGGGCCGAGCTTCCCTTTCTTCCCAAATTGCTTGATGCCCTTCATGGGTATTACTTTGAGATACACAAAGTCGCCTTCTTTGAAAGACAAGTCTCTTCTCCTTTTATCTACATAACTTTTTTGACGACTTTGAGCTGCCGCCAACTTGTCTCTTGTAATTCTGACTTGTTCCTTCATCTCTTGAATAACTTTTGGGCTAATAAGCTTGCTCTCACCAACCTCATCTTAGTACAATGATGATCTACATTTCCTTCTGTACAAAGACTCATAGGGTGCCATCTGAATGGAAACTTGGAAACTGTTGTTGTAGGCAAACTCTATGAGTGGCAAGTGATTTTCCCAACTACCTTTGAATTCCAAAGCATAGGCTCTCAGCATATCTCCAAGAGTCTGAATAGTAGGCTCTGATTGGCGATCTGTCTATGGGTGATAAGCGCTACTAAACTTCAACTTAGTGCCCAATGCAACTTGAAAACTCTTCCAGAAATGGGAGGTAAACTTCGTATCTCTATGACATGATGGTTTTGGGAATCCCATGCAACCTTACTATCTCTTTCACATACAGTCGTGTCAACTTTCTCAAGGTGTCAGTATTCGTGACTGGTAGAAAATGAGCACTCTTGGTCAACCGGTTGATAATCACCCAAATAGAATTCTTCCCACTGGGAGTCCTCAGCAAACCCATTACAAAATTCGTAGCAATATCATCCCATTTCCATTCAAGAATCAAGAGAGGTTGAAGGTTACCAGCAGGTCTCTGATGTTCCGATTTTACTTGCCGACAGGTGGGACATCTTTCAACGAACATGGCTACATTCCTCTTCATTCCTTCCCACCAAAAATTTTTCTTTAGGTTTCTGTACAACTTCGTACTCCCAGGGTGGACAGAGTAGGATGCTGCCTAAGCCTCTGCTAATATCTTCTCTTTAATCTCTGAATCTGAAGGAATCACTCTATGATTTTTGAACAGTAAGGTACCATCTCTTCTCAAACTGTAATGCATAGGCCCTCTTGACTTCCTGACTCTTCTTTGGATATCCAAAAGTTTCGGGTCTCTCGTCTGAAGGGTCTTCAAGTCTTCAAAGTTGACAACTCTGACTTCATGCATAGAGACTAAGACCTCATCTTGCTTTGAACTCTCTAGAAGAAGTTTCCTCATCCCTTAAAGGAGAGAGTCTACCCCCAATGATTCAGCCACATCTACCAAGTGGGATTTTCGACTTAGCACATTAGCAACCTGGTTCGCCCTTCTCGGATGGTACTTAATCTCAAACTGATAGTCGTTGATTAATTCCAACCACCTTCTCTGTCTCATGTTGAGGTTTTTCTAGGTGAAGAGATACTTCAGACTCTTATGATCTGTGTAGACCTCACATGTCTAGCCATATAGATAGTGCCTCCAGATTTTTAAAGCAAAGACCACTGCTGCAAGCTCCAAGTCATGAATGGGATAGTTCTTTTCATAATCCTTTAGTTGCTGGGATGTATAAGCCACAACTCACCTTTGTTGCATCAGAACACACTCCAAACCAAATTTGGAAGCATCCGTAAAAACTACAAACGGCTTGCGTGGTTCTGGGAGTGCCAAAATAGGTGTTGAGGTCAATCTTTTCTTCAATTCTTGAAAGCTTCTTTCACACTTTTCAGTCCAAACAAACACAGCGCTCTTATTGGTCAAAGTAGTTAGCGGTCCAGAAAATCTAGAAAATCCCACCACAAACCTTCGAGAGTAACCTTTGAATCCCAAGAAGCTTCGGATCTCATGCACTGTTGTGGGATGCAGCCAGGCCAAAACTGCTTCAACCTTACTCGGGCGCCACATGCTTCCTCTGCTTCCACCTCCCATGCCTTTGCCACCAAACATGGATGCTCTCCCCCAACTATTGTGATATCAATCTGTCTCTGGCGTTTGAAATCTATCTAATCTTATCGCTGATGAAGGAATGTACTTGGTATTCCTTTTGTCTAAGATCGAATGTTGACGTTTTCGAGGAAATCAAGGGATACAGTCATAGGATGCTCTACCAAGTTCCACACGGGCATCCAGTTCAAGAGCAATTTTTTCTTATCGGTGCCCTATACCTTGTCTTTTCTAGTGTTGTGTTTAGTATTTACTTTGCTACTTGGGAGTCCTTTTTGGAGGGTGACATCGCGTATAGAACATATATGTTGCCTTACAAACAAGTGGTGTGTTAAACGACGACGACCACGACGACGATGATAAGTGGTGTGTAGGAAAATAGTGGATGAGGCAAAACATAAATAAAAAGTAAAGATAAAAATGACATGAGAGTCAAAAAATGGGATTTTGGGGTGACGAATGGGATTTTGAAAACTCTAGGTATAGTTTTTTCTTCTTGTTGTTTGTCTTTTTCTTCTTCTTTTGCTTGTTTGTTTTAATATAATATAACCGTTGACGTGCGGGGTGCACAAAGGGTGCGCCAATTAGCCTATACATAGAAGAATTGTATTGTAGTGGGCAATTGCAAGGTCCGCTTGACCATAAAACATGTTGCATTTGGATATTGAGGTGATTTCAAATAATTTGAGTTCATTTGTGAATAGTAGTATTTTGGGGTCTTATTGAGATGTATTTGAATTAATGTAAATGGTTTGAGATATATATATTTGTTTGAATATATGAGGTATGTTGAAATGAGTTTAACTTTTTTATTGGAAGTTGAAAAGGTAGTGGATCCCATCAATAATTAGTTTATGATGAGTTGAGCTCACTCCAACAACTGAACACATCCATATTCTTGGAGATGAACTTTGGTCTTCCCGAACTCATCATGATATGGAAGAAAGTTTATCACATAGGTGCAATTGCACTGAGCGAGTGGAGCTGTACACCTTTGGTTCTTATGGTAATGGCCAAAAGTGTAGTAGTCTGTTGTTTTTTGTGACTCATAACGACTTTGTATTGTTTGCTATTGTTGCATGTTGTTGGTTGTTGGGTGAGCTTCATGCTCCTTTTGCAAAACTGCTCCCGCTTAACAATGTGTGATTAATGAATGAAGATTCACATAGTTTATTTTGGCAATTAAAGCAAGAAATTGGTGTGGGTGAAAGGAATAAAATATGAGATGGAAGAAGATGAAGATTATATCGATCATGAGGCCATTAAATAGACATGTTGTGGCCCATGAGTTGCTTTTTGTTATAAGATTTTTTCGTTATTCATTATAAATATTAGTCCTTTTTTTTTTTTTTTGAGAAATAGTCGAGGCCACATGTCCAAGAATGGCCTCCCCCCAAAATTATTAATAAATCTCACTTAAGACAGAGGAATACCTCAAAAACAAACCAAATCATCCAAAAAAAAATTAAACAAAACCAACTACTAACTTGTATACAATTTGCCAGCAGCAGCAACCAAACTAAAATAAAAACAAGCATATCTCACGTAAACCAACCAGGTCACGGAAAAATGCAAATGTAATACCCCAATTATTCTCTAATACTCGGCAGCCCCAAATAGTCCAATCTTCGCAATCCCCTCGCTGGATGAGGCAATTCATTTGAGTTCCTATATGTACAATTGATACCCTCCTCCCTCAATCTTGCCAAAAAATTTGCCACTTTATTTCCTTCGTGAAACTGATGAGTTACCCTGTATTAAAAAATCTGTATAACTTCCATGAGGTCCTCACAATAGTCCCATAAATACCACACTATACAAAAATATTTTTCCAAACATTGCACTATTAACAAAGAGTCACATTCTATATGCACGTTTTGTTAACCAAGCTCCTTACAAATCGTCAAACCTTGAATTAAAGCACGAAGTTCTGCTTCATTGTTGGTACCATAGGAAAATTTTACTTCAAAAGCAACAATTAATTTCCCTTCATCATTACGAACAACAACACCTCCTCCACAACTCCCCGAATTACCCCAACAAGCACCATCAACATTTAATTTAACCCATCCAGCTCTTGGTTTACTCCAAAAAATTAATTTTGGACACTGCCGACTGCCATGGATTATAGGAATGCCAAGTTCCATTAGAATCTCCACATCTAGTCTTGATGCTGAGCCAGCCCTTTTCAGTTTTCCAGAAATTAAACTCAGCCATTTCTTGATGGATATCCACACACTCTCAATTGATTCTTTTTTCCCTTCCATCTTAGCCAAACATCTCCATCTCCAAAGTTTCCATGATATCAAAATAGGCAACAAACCTATTATGACCCCCTTTTGGCTAGTCTTCCTTCCACATCTAAACCAAAAAATGACCAGCTACCACCAGTTTAATTAATCTAAATAATTTACCCCCAACTCAAGGGATGCCTTCTTCCATAAACATTAGCCATATCACCTGTGTTCAACACATGTTCCCTATCTTCGATTGCACCCATTTCATAGCAACTACATCTTGATACTAAAGAAACACCAACTTCTTGAATCCGTCCATCTATAGGCAAGCAATTAAATTTTGCTGTCCACATGAAAATTGAAGCTTTTTTCATAAGAAAAGTATGCCAAACCCAGTCCATTCCTTCTAGTTTTGGCCCTTTCAATCTAATTAATTCCCGTGCTGAAGCCATAGGAAAAAGTCCATCAATGGATGGCTTCCAAACCCTAATGTCTCCAACTCGACGGCCACAAGGGATAGTGTGTCAAGACCCCGTCAAAAACCACCCTAGGACATGGTCCTAGGCATGCATGGGCTAGCCAAGGCCACCAAGGGCCAATGTCATGGGCCCCCATGGGTTCCACACCACTATCATTTGTTTATTGATTTATTGATTTATTTTATTTATTTTTATTTATCAAGGGACTTATTAGGGTTTCCACTTTGTATTCTCTATAAATAGGACCCTTAGGCATTTAGTTTACATCTTTTGAACCTTTGGAAAATTCCCTAAGTGGGTAGACTTGTTCTTGAGATCATCCTTTGGTGCTAGGCACTTGGGCTTTTTGGGTGCAATTCGTGAATCCCAAAGAGATGATCACACCTTGCAATTTGTGAATAGGTGTGGTTCAATTATCTTGTTCTTGCAACTTGGTGCAATTTGTGAATCCAAGTTGTGTTATCTTTGTTTTATCAAGTTTATCAATATAAGAGGTTTATTCCATCTATGTGCAATTCGTGAATCATAGTGGAATTGGCTATCTTTTGTTCACTTTGTTCATCATGTTCTTCATTTGTTCTTGTGAGTTCATCCCTTATCTATCCTTGTTCATATATGTTTTCCATCCTTGTCATATAATTTCTTGCATATCAAAATATCCTTAAACCATAAAAAAGTGTCTTCATTTTCTTTGTTGAGTCCATTCATCTTTGTGCATTCTTGACTTGGTGGTGAAGTTGTTCATCATTGTGTTCTTGAATGTTCATAGTGTTCATCCATACATTTCCTTCCATTTCATTACTCATTTGATCCATTCCATAACACATACTCGACCACCATAGTGTTTGTCATCATTTCCATAAGTTTATCAACTTACCATACATTGTTCCCTCCATACACCTTGCTTTAGCCGAAATACACATAGCCTCCACTCCCAAATACACCATTCGGCCATCCTAAAGCCATCCACCATAGACCCTAGCCACCCAACACTCTTGCCCTAAGTCCAAAACCCTAATCCTAAACCCTAGCCGTCTATCATCCTCTTCCCAACACTAAACCCTAAACTCAAGTGGCGCCAACCCTAGTGTTCCCATCTGACCATCTTTGCCACTTACCATAAATAGCTCCATCATCCACATAAGCCCTAGTCGTCCATCTCAAGACTCCATAAGGTGATTCTTTCCTTTTAGGAGTCTTGGCTACATCATCCATTGACCTAGCGATCCATCAAGAGTCCATCTTGAGTCAACTTCCTTAATTTTAGGAAATTTGACTCATCCCAATCACATCCCTAAAATCTCTCCATCCTCTTACCAAATTCAAATTCAAATTCCAATTCAAGCCCCTTAATTTAAGGAATTGCAAATTCTCTTCAATTCCTTAAATCACTCTTCCTACAATCTCTCTAGTCAACCATTGACTTGCCATCCTAGACAAACTCCAATCACTCATCCAATTCCTTAAATCTCTCAACTCCTTCCATAGATCTAGTCAACCAAAGACTCCATCTTCTTGCCAAAACCGATCCATCCTAACATTAATGGTTATCCAACCCCATGTTTGGCCAACCCTAGCCACCAAACACTAGCCACACTCTTCCACATCATTCTCAAACTCTAGCCACTCATCCAAGACTCCAACCCTAGTCCAACTCTTCCAATCTCGAAATCATCCTTGGCCACCACACAAAACCCTAGCTACACTACACCATACCAACCCTAATCACCTTCCAAGTGTCCCCAACATCAAGGGTAACCTTCTAGCCATTCCCATTACATCAAACACTCATAATCATCCCTTAGAACACCAGAACTCATAATCAAACACTAAACTTCCATCAACCTAGGAACCCATCATTTGCATCCTATGTGCCATTATTGGCCAAAGACCAAGCAAGTTGGCAAAGTCACTCGGTCGTCATTCACACCAAGGCAAGCTTGTGGTTCTTAGTGTTAGGGACAAGACCGGGGTCTCTAACATAGTGGCTCTTATTTCATCGACCATTTCATGTCCTACTAAATTTTCTAGCAACTGCACATCCCAGGTATTATCCACCCAAACCTCTTTAAGTAATAATTTTGGAGTTAACATAGCATCAACAGAAATAGCCAAAGGACCATTCGACAACCATTTTTCAAACCAAAAGGAAATATTTCCTTCTTTAACCTTAATAATCAAATTCTCCAATACTTCTGGTAATACTTTGGATATGGACTTCCACAATCTAGAATCCGTACTCCTGCTCACAGCTCCCGTACAGTGGTCTCCTCTAAGATATTTTTCCTTAAAAAACTTCGTCCATAAATTCTCTATAGACAAAATTCTCCAAGCTAATTTCATGTGCAAGGATTTCTGGATATCTTCAAAACTTCTAACACCAATTCCTCCCTCCACTGTAGGCCTACACAAGGATGCCCACGAGCACCATTTTCTCTTAGAGTCCCCCCAAAAGAAACCCGATAAGATAGAATTTAGCTTTCCCAACAAAATCTTTGGCACAACAAAAACAACTAGCAAATGAGTTGGCATACTACACAAGACATGTTTTAAAAGAATCAATTTACCTCCTTGAGAAAGAAGTCTCCCCTTCCATCCTCCCACTTTGTTCTTCACCTTCTCCACCAACGGGTTTAGCATACAAGAATTGACTCTTCCATCAGTTACCGGCACCCCTAAATACCACATAGGTAGATTGCCTTCCACAAAACCCATCATATTCAATAGAGTTGTACGCCAAGATGTACTGTTTTTTTGGAAAAAAACATAGAAGACTTGTCCCTATTTATCAACTGCCCAGACCAAGCAGAATAAATCTCAAGAATTTTTGAAATACCTCTTAAAGACTTCCTTTCCCCATTAGAAAAAATTAGTAAGTTATCCGCACATAACAAATGCAAAATTAACGGCGCACCACCGGGATGAACATAACTCCCTATCTCATTTTCAGCAAAACCTTTATGCAACAAATGAGATAATATCTCTTCCATTAAAATAAACAAATAAGGTGACAATGGGTCCCCTTGATGTAGGCCTCTTGAAGGTTGAAAAAATCCCTTATATGTCACATTCATCATTATGGAAAACCAAGGTGTTTTAATGCACAGCCCCACCAGTTTGCAAAAATTATCCGAAAACATGAAAGCCTTAAGAACGTGGATTAAAAAATCCCAATCAACTCGGTCATAGGCTTTGCCCATATCTATTTTCATCATGACATTACCTCCACAATGCTTCTTATTGATCGACTGAATCATTTCCTAAGCGAAAGAAATATTTTCAAAAATGCTACGACCTGGAATAAAAGCACCCCGTTCTGGAGAAATTATTCTGGGCAGAAACGGTGTCAACCGCATCACCAAGATTTTAGAAAAAACCTTGTAAGCCATTGAACACAAACTAATTGGCCGAAACTTGTCAAAATTCTTCGGATTTTGCACTTTTGGAATCAAAACTATGAACGAAGAAGAATAAAATCTAGGCAAAGAAACTCCCAAGAAAAAATCTTCTACTGCCTCCACCAAATCATTTTTTACGATATCCCAACAGTGCATAAAAAATGCACTCCCAAATCCATTAGGCCCCGGACTACTGTTCTTCGGTATTGACCACAGTGCTTCCCTCACTTCCCTTTCGGATGGTGGTCTGCAAAGTCCCTCATTTTCCTGAGCTGAAATAACTAGACTCACTAACAAAGATCAATCAACCTGTAGAGTTGCACTTGCCCCATTCAAAAGTTTTTTTAAAATGATTAACTGCCCCATTGTGTACCTCCTCTGGCGATCTGAGAACAACCCCATCAGCGAGTGCCATGGAAGCTATCATCAACTTTCTTCTCCTTATATTGACCACTGCATGAAAAAACTTAGAATTCTGATCTCCATCCTCTAACCATTTTTTTCTTGGCAATTTGGGATAATCGGATCTCCTCATTATGCTCCCAATAATTAAGCTTAGCCTTCAAAACCAACAATTCCATCTCTAACTCTTACTGAAAACCTGATTGTAGTTGAAAATCAACTTGCTCAATCCTCTCCTCAAGCTCCTTAATGGAATACAACACATGCCCAAAAACCCTCTTATTCCGATTCTTCAAAAAAAAATTAATTTCTTTAATTTGGCCGCAAGCTTCAGAGGACCCTTCCCCCTCACAGATTCTTTCCATATCAACTCCACTTCCTTCAAGAAAGAAGAATGTTGTAACCACATGTTCTGAAATCGAAAAGGTATAGGTCCATATCTCTCCACACCACTCGACCCTTTAATCAATAAAGGTGCATGATTCGACGATTTCCTGGACAAGCACTCCAAAAATACTGACGAAAATGCTTCCAGAAAAGACAAATTCATTACCACTCTATCTAATCAACCCTAGCTACGAGCACATCCCTGGTGCCCATTACACCAAGTCATCAATCTGCCCTCAACTGGAAAATCCATTAGTCCACAAAAATCTAGACACTCGTTAAATTCATTCATCATAATGGCTAGTCTATGCGCTCCCCCTATCTGTTTTCCGTCACTACGAATAATGTTAAAATCTCCAGCAACCAACCATGGAATGTTAACACTAATCGTGCTCCTCAAAGAATTCCATATCTCACGCCTTTCCACATACCTACATTTGGCATAAACCAAAGACATCAACACTTTCATACAACCTTTTGTGATTAAAGCCGTAATAACCTGATCAGTCATATCCACCATATCCAACATTAATTCCACTTACCAAACAAGCCACAATTTTCCATCCATTAATGCATTTGAACAGAAATTTGTAAAGCCCAAAAACCTTGCCAAATCAGCCAATTTATCTTCCCCAACAAACGGTTCCGCAATTGCAATAATCAGACACTTAAATTTAGAAACCAAGCTCTTTAACCTACGCTTAGAAGTGTCAATTCCGCGCACATTCCATATCATCAAGTTATCAATCATAAATTCATTTTAGCAGGGAGGGATGAAACCCGCTGACAATGACGGAGTACCTGACCACTATTATGTTTCAACCTGGAAGCCAATGCCTTTTTTCCATTCTCCGAATCATAGCCTTTCTCTCGCACAACTTGATTTAATGAACCTTCCACTTCCTAATCAGAGTGATGCTCCTCTTCCATGATATCTCCATTCCCCCTCCTTCTGAAGCCAAAACCTCATCATTTGCCTTAGTTGATCCTCCAACCTCCCAGACCAATCTGTTCTCATCATCTCGGACCAAGAAATCCACAACTGGAGAACGCATCAAGTCAAGCGGTGGACTAGTTTCTTGTCCCTGCCCAACCACCTCATTTCACCCATCTATAGTACCCCCATCTACAACACCCACATCCTTATCCCCTTGATTCGACCCCACCTGAGACAATGGTCCTTTCTTCTCAATACAGTCTAAACCATTCAACACGGGTATATTCTCCTCCACCAGAACAATTTCTTTGCCCTTCTCAATTTGACTTGGTATACTAGGTTGGTCTTCCTGCAACTCCTCCACCACTGGTGGCTTCAACAAATTCACCACAGAATCCTTCTTCTCACGCCACATTTCCCTCTTGCCCTCATTTCAATTCGGACCCACTCAATCCTCCCTATTTTTAATCCCTTGTTGTTGTCCCACACTACAAACCATTGAGGTATGCCCCTGCCTCTTACATTTCTCACAATAAAAATCTAATTTATCATACTTCACTGGCTGCTAGATCTTCTTATTAGCCGCAACGATCGGAAAACCTTGAACCAACTCAGCCGGCAAATCAATTTCCACACAAATACGTGCACCAGTTGCTCTAGAACGAGCCAACGTTACGTGATCTGTACCCAGATACCTTCCAAATATTAGTCCTTTTTAAATAGTCTTACCAACATAGGTAGACCTTTCCCCAATAAGCATGCAATTACGTATGCCCCTCGTCAACGCTTAATTATTAAATTAAGTCAGCATATTTATTATTAATGTCATAGTCGTTGCAGTTGTTCAATATTGTGCAATTGGCTTGTACCGATGATAATTCAAGTAATTTAGCTGTAGAGAGTTATAGAAGTTAAAATTATATCAGTCACAAAGGAATTTGTGTATTGGTGGAAAGCCCCAATCGTGAGTAGTTGACTTGTAATCTGGATTTTTCCCTATATGTATCAGTCACAGCTGTAACTTCGCTTTCATGAATGAAATCTATTTCCCATAAAAAAATAGTCATTGCAGTTGTTCGATATTGTGCTTGTTGTAGGTATTGCTTATCTTGTCCTTCAAAAAGTTGCACTATAGCCAATACAAGAGATGCCATTTTTTGGGATGAAAATTCTTCACTTCTATTTTATCTCAAAAAATCTTTGTAGATAGATTTTTTTCGTCCCAAAAAAAACTTTTAGGGTCAAAATGTGACCATTCCATTAGAAGGCATTCAAACGAAGTTTTTTTTTTTGCACGAAATAGTTTCATTCCAAAATGCTGCTCAAATTGAATATATTCAATTTGAACTGTCAGGTTATTGTTTGAACGGGTTGGTAATTTAATTCTTACGACACAAATTGATTTGCTCATGTTCGAATGAAGATAATGTTAAACGCTTTCTTGTTGTTCGAACATGTCGATTTGTGTTCGAACATAATAAATCCGATCAAACATCCTTGAAAATGTTTGAATGAAAATTTGTGTTCGAACGTTTAGTTTGACGAAATTTGTTCACATGCTTTACTGTCCATTCGAATGACAAAGTAAGAAAATAACATCCAAGTTGGTGGTGGCTTAAAGTTCTGGGACTCATCAACAACATTTGTTTGATCAATTTTTGGGATTGAATTTCCATCTCCCTCCACAGGTCTTGTTGTTGTTGTGGTTCTCTTAATCGCACCTCCATATCCATTGTCTGACGTAATTGATCCTCCAACTCTCATTGCTTGGATCTCAATTGTTCGATATCAAGTTGCTTCCTCTAAATCCTAAGAGTTCTTATTCGGTCTGCTTTGAGAAGAAGATGAGGTTGAGGAGGAAGGCTTCAAACAGCTTCCTAAACCCCTAAACTATCAAGAGCAGGGTTCAAGAACATGAGAAAAGAGCTCAACGTCGTTAAGGAAGGATTCATCAGACGCAACCTCTTGCCAAAGTGAAACCATCTTCTCCTAAAACAAAGAAAAAGGAAAAATTATTAATTAGAGATAGTATGAAAAACATGAATATTATTAGGCTATACAAAAAAATAAACTTACATAATTTGCTTATGCTTCGGGACTAATTCAAACACCATCACGATTTATAGGCGACTTAATATACAATTGGGTCAGATTATAGTCAGTAGGACTATCTTGTTCTTGCAAAAGGAAAATATATGTTACAACTTCAATCACAAATGTTGATTTGTTAATATCTAACAGGGACTAGTATAACATTTCCAATTTTTTGATAGTCGAAGGAAAGATCTAGAACCTGCATGATGGTGTATCATTGAATTTGGTCTATTTGCTTTGTTGATAGTACTCCATTGCTGCAAGAAAATAAACAACATTATTAATATATTGTTTTTCATTCACCTCACATATAGTATACTGAAAGATAGTAGCAAAATTACCTGATATGCTAAATCTTCAAACATATCACAAATCTTCTCACATTCACCTAGGCGCATGTTTTGGAATGGATTTTGATGCTCCTCTGTTGCACTATTAAACTTTTGATAATGTGCATGACATCTACCTTTGTACTTTCAGAATGTATTATTCATCAACTCATCAACCGTTACTTAATCCTCTTGCCATCTAAAATTAAGTTCAAACTCATCTTTGAAAGAATTAGGAATGATAAGAACAAAAGAAACTATTTATAAATTAAGTAATAATTGAATAAAATTATTTCAATGTAATGTATTATCGAGCAATGACTTTTGATGTGATCTTTCACATCTTGGGGAACCTTGGCACAGGAGGATGTAACCATGGGTTCATAGGTCTAGGTAAGGGTACCAACATAGGAAGCAAGCCAAGCTCTTAGATCCATAGAGCCACCAATGTAATCATTAGGAATATCAATTTTAATTTTTTCTGCTTTCTACACTTCCTCTATGCAGACACCTCGACCTTGGCGATGACTTATAACAAGTATATAATAATTAAAGAATATAATATCAAAAAATCATTTTTTTTAAAACATTATTACTTAATTCATCACATAAGCTCAAGTTTCTATCTACCATACCATGTTTTGGGTTTGGTAATGTTGGCCCATCATCAGTGGCCGGTGAACCAATTAGGGAATCAGTAATGGATGGAAATGGCAAACAAGTTGCTTTGCATTTGGGAGACATTAGAAAAAAAAAAAAAAAGAGTGGGCAATCACCTGTCCAATAGTGATGCCCTCCCGAATTTATTAATAAAGCGCTCGCTTATGACAGAGGAAAACCGTTGAAACAAAACAAGGCCCTTGAGAGAAAAGCTCAAAAAACCCAAGCCTAGAAAAGACCCTAGACAAGCCTATGAAACATAATGAAGAAAACATGGCAACCAAAAACAATAACTATAAACAAACTTAATGACATCTTAAGGAAGGAAGACCAGATAAATCCAACTGGAGCAAACCTCTCAGGACCTGAGGCAATATTGAATTATTTGTGTAGGCCAGAGCAACACCATTGGCACCATCCTTGGCCAATCAATCAGCCACCTTATTTCCTTCATGTAATACATGCTGAAAATGACAATTAATAGATTGAGCCAAACCAACAATCTCTTCCCAATAATCCTCCAGGTACCAAACCCCACACCACCCTCTATGCCACCAAGAAATAACCACCATCGAGTCAACCTCAACAATCACATTAAAGAGCTAAAGTGCCTTGCACATTCGCATGCCATTAAGAAGCGCAATAAGTTCAACTTTATTATTAGAACCAAAACCAATGGGAGAGGCGAACGCTTACACAAGCCGTCCTAGGTCATTTCAAATGACACCACCAATACAACTAGAACCCGGGTTGCTAAGACTGCTACCATTCGTATTCAATTTAAACTACCCTGATAGCAGTTTATGCCACTTGATGACTTTGCACCGCCTTTCTTTTAAAGGAGCAAGTTTGATCCGTAAGGTCTCAAGAATCATGCCATCAAAATGGGACAAGCTGTAAGAATTATCAATCACTTGAAAAAGGGAACCAAGCCATACACAAATAGATTTGACAATAGCTTTATGCGATTTAAAGGTGCCCTCCATCGAGCTAGGCATCCTCTCCTCCAAAGTCTCCAAGTAACTATGATAGGTATAAGACCAATTATAACACCCACCTGAGAATGGGACTTAGCACGCAGGAACCAAGAAGAAACTTGGTGTTTCCAATTGCTCCTAAGTGGAAGTCCAAAGAGATTGCCAAAAAATGACCAGATTTTTTTAGGAAAATCTCGCTCAAAGAGAACATGATTAATGTCTTCATATTGACCTGCAATATAGCACTCACATTTGGAAAAAAATTGGAATGCCAATATGACGCAACCGATCATCCACACTCAAAGCCTGCGCCAAGCCTTCCAAAACTTAATAGACATTTTTAAGGGAAGACTTTTATGCCAAATCCAAGAGTGCTAATCAAGAGAGGAGCCTCAGACTCTAATATAATGCCATGTAGATTTAGTGGAAAACATACATGTCTCTGTTTGGGTCTAGACAAGAACATCCTTCCCTAAATTATGCCAAGATAAAGAGACTAAGATATCATCAACATTCTCCAAACAACCAGGTTCTCTAGCAGATTCATATCCTAGCTGTCTGACAACCGACACTCTTTAATTTTCAACAAAGGCTGACCCACAATTGGCAAGTCATTAATCAAGGGGCCATTCTCCCTCCATTTTTCATACCAGAAAAAAATATCTCATTCTCTAACTCCCCATTTGTAATTATTCAACATCAAAGAGATACAATGGGCAACCATTTTCCAAAATCCCGGGCCTTTATCAACATTGATTAGGAACCAAGGTTTCAATTCCACATATTTAGCCTTAAAAAAGTTTGCCCAAAGAGAGTTACCTTGTAGAAGATTCACGCAAACCTCAAGTGCAAGGCTGTCTGAGTGTCCTGGAGATGCCTTAAGCCATGACCTCCTTCTGACACAAGCCTACAAATGTGTTTCCAAGTCACCCATTTCTTTTTATCTCTTCCATTTGACTCACCCCAAAAGAAGGAGCTCATCACCTGATGCATCTTATTGATTACTGCTTGAGGGACCTATAAAACAGGAAATAGGTGAAGGGCTATATTTGAAATAACATGGCGTAACAAAACTAGTTTCCCTCCAGAAGACAATAGCCGCATTTTCCAACCACTGGTTTTTTGCCTCACTTTATTCACCATGCCTTCAAGATGTAATTGCTTAAGACGACCGATGATAGTGGGCACTCCAAGATATTGGAAGGAAACTGCCCCTCCATGAAACCAGTGCTACAAAGAAAACGCCGCTTACGAGTAGGGGAGATTCTATTTGAACAATACAAGGCAAACTTCTATTTCTTAATTGCC
This sequence comes from Juglans microcarpa x Juglans regia, assembly GCF_004785595.1. Taxonomy (NCBI): domain Eukaryota; kingdom Viridiplantae; phylum Streptophyta; class Magnoliopsida; order Fagales; family Juglandaceae; genus Juglans; species Juglans microcarpa x Juglans regia. Next base: position 17,676,433 of record NC_054597.1, on the reverse strand, counting down.
TGTCCCAATCATCTTTCATATCGGCTCAAGATACTTAGAAGCACCCGAACCGACCTTTGGCTTCCACTAGAAAAAATAAGCACATCATCAGCATACATTAGATGAGAAATAATAAGCGTACCTCTTGCCTGATGAAAGTGACCAAATCTATTCATAGCCACACTCTGATGAATCATCCGGGAAAGTATCTCCTACTGGATAATAAACAAATAAGGAGATAGGGGATCACCTTGTCGAATACCAAGGCCTCCTAGGAGAAACCTTTTATTGTCCCATTCATCATAACTGAATACCAGGGACTAGAAATACAAAAGAAGATCAATTCACAAAATTAAGGTGAGAAACCAAACCTCAACATGACCTTAATCAAAAAATTCCAATCCATGCGATCATAAGCTTTTGCCATATCTACTTTTAACATAATATTGCCACCTTGATTCCTTTTATTAATAGAATGAACCATTTCTTGAGTGAGGCTTATATTCTTAAAAATACTTCTACCTGGGAAAAAAGTGCCTTGCTCCAACGAAACCAGTCGAGGCAAGAGACTAGTTAATCGATTCACAATTATCTTGGAGCAAAGTTTATAAAAGACCAAACAAGGACTGATGGGATGAAACCTATCAAAACCTGTGGGAGAATCCACCTTTGGAATTAAGACCAAATAAGAAGCTGTAAAAAACTTGGATAGACTTAGATGCAAAGAATTCCACCACAGTATTCCAAAAATCATTTTTAACCACCTCCTAGCAGCTCTTATAAAATCCAGAGCCAAAATCATCAGGGTCAGGAGCACTATTAACCGAAATTGAGGACAAAGTAGCAAATACTTCCTCTAATGAGGGCGCACTAACAAGGGAGGCATTCTCCTCCGCAGAAATAACCAGATCTATAAGACCCTCAAAATAGGTTGCTCAACGGGTGGTTCACCCTGGAGAAAAGATGAAAAGTAATCTACTGCACCTTGGTGAATGCTCTCCGGAGACTCAAACACCTCATCATTCGACTGCATATCTAGTACCCACTTACGCCTTTTACTGGCTAAGCAAGCATGAAAAAATTTGGGATTCCGGTCACCATCCACCTCCTATTTTAGCTTTGCCATTTGGTTCAATCAAATTTCTTCTCGACGCTACCAAGTCACCAAATCTGCTTTTACCACTTGTAACTCTCTATCTAGATTATCACCCAGTTTAATTGAAGCTGTAGTTCAAGCTCCTCAACCTGATTTTCAAGAGCAGTAATCCGGCCCAACGTATGACCGAAGACCCTTTTATTCCATTCCCGCAAAGCGACCTTAGTCTATTTTAACTTCATAACCAGATTCTGAATAGCTGAACCACCCTCTCGAGATGACCAAGCATGCCAAACACAATCTAGAAAATTATGATATTCCACCCACATCTATTGGAAACGAAAAGGGCCTGGACCATAAGAGAAAGGGTCTTGTCTGAACTCTAGAAATATAGGAGCTTGATCCAAAGTAGAGCGTGGCAAATAATAACAAATAACATTAGGAAATACCGAAAGAAAAGAGGCATCCATCAGAACATGGTCCAACCATGCCAGAGAATGAGTAAGGCCATATTGCCCATTGCACAAAGAAAAAGCACTCCCCTTCGATGCCATTTCAAGCAAACCCCCCTATTGAATCCAGTTATTAAAATCCTCTAGTAAGAGGTCAAGGCCTACCTCTTCGTCTCTCTGAATCATTCCGGATAATATTAAAATCACTAACAAAAAATACACAAGTCTAAACCCATATTTCGAATACTAAGAGAACCCATAATATACGCCCTTCAGCCATGGTACATTTTGCCTAAATAACTGTAAGCAAAAACTTTTCAGCCCCTCCTACTTGGAGAGAAACATATTGCCCTCCCATTCGAACCAAACTCAACTGCAGGATACTATCCCAAAAAATCCAAATTCTCCCCCCCCCCCAACCTCATTTGAAATGAAGTTATCAAATTTCAAAACACGTCCCAATCTCCAAGCAACATCAAGGTTTTGAAAAGGCTCCAAAAGAGCAACAATTTTCGACCAAGTAACTTTTTTAATCTACCTTTTGAGGTCCCGAATCCCCTAATGTTCCATACTAAAATAGGATCAATCATTAAGAAGGATTAGAAACTCGAGCAAGAACCTGAGAAGAACTTCTCATTTTAACAAACATATTTTTCTTATATTTTCTTTTACCTTCATTGGTCGCAGATTCTGTCAAGTAATCTTTATCTTGCGAAAAAACTTCAAAGCATAAATCTAGCTCTGGTTCAGAAATAGTCCTCCAAAATCGGCTACTCCTCATCTGGTTCATCTTCCAGTTCCACGGTAGCCAACTCAATCTCATGGACTATAAACGGGACAGCAGGCGTAGACTCCCTCTGAATGGCCAACAACACTGGTTCAGAAACAAACCCAGGTTGTTGTCCTAGCACGGATTCATTTTCTGTGACTGAAAGCACAACAATATCCTTAGCATCATTTTCCTTAGCAACCTCTATTTCAGGAACCTCTGTTTCATATTTTGTGATCGAATGCACTTGTGATTCAACATCACATTCCCTAGCAACCTCTGTTTTATGAATTATCGGATCCTCTTCAACAGCATCAACCTGCACCATAGACAAAATAGGCGTCGAAACCACTTCTTTCTGTGAATTACCCCTGCTGAATTAGTCAAAGAATCATTCGCAACTGCACTCGGAACACAACTACACTCGAAACCACAACAGGTTCCCCATTCACAGCCATTTCTTTCTGCCCTTTCTTCCTTGCCTGAGCCTTCCCCAACTTCTGAATTTGATCAGCCCGACACGTCTGTGAATTATGGCCTTGCATGACACTTGCAATAATAAGCAGGGAGTGTATCATAAACAACTTCTTGTTTCCTACTAGATGCAAACCCGGTGCTCCAATCCAGAAATGAGAGAGAGGCTCTTTGGCAGCATCAACCTCGACACACAACCTCGCCCCATCCATTCTCGTGGCACAACGCATCCGATTATCCCTAAGAATGAATGTACTAATAGGGGCCATAAGAATACTAAAAAATGCTTCATTATAAAAATTTGGAGGAAGTCCCAGAAGAGAGATCCATACTGGTACCCAAGATGGTACCTCATCCTCCGTGAATTCTAGTGTCCAACAAAACACCCGATAAAAAATTCCATTGATCTCGCAAACATCCCTCGACAATGCTTTTGTGAAATCGGCCTCATTTGTCATACGTACAAAAACATTCCTCGACCTTCGCATAGAAGAAACAATCGGAGTGGATGAAAGGTCCCAGCGATTGTGTATGAATGCACGGATTGCATCCAATGCTGGACGTTGCTTCAAAAACTTAAGAATCACCTAGAAATGAAACGGTTCCACTGACTTCGTAATCTCCTCACGTGAAAACTGAAAGTAGACTTCTCCACCTAGCACCTTCAACGATCTAGGCAGCAGCATCATCTCAGGCATGGGATGTGGGACAGCAACCACCAGGTCGGCAATAGAAGGCCGACCAGTACCACCATCTGTGGCTGCCATGCAGCCAGCCATGGATGACCACGCAAGAGGCAAGTGGCAACCCTAAGACTCACGTAGAGAGAAAAAGGGCAATAACGGTAAAGCATTTTTCGAATCATAAACTACCATTTTTTTTTTATAAGTGGGTGGGGAAATGATAAAGATATATATATTATTCACCATAAAAAAGTTATTATTGACAAAAATACTCTTATTACAATAACAATATATATATATATAAACAACTCTCATTCACTATCAGTTTCACTCGACCACTCGTTCTCATACTCACTATTCATTTTAGTTGACTCATGTTCTTCTGACAGGCTTCCCTGAATTACTTCTGTTTCAATTTCTTATCTACGCAGTGGAACCGTGTCAAATTGGTTGAGATCAACAAATAAATTTATGGTTGATTTGTTTTCTTGATATGCTTCTTCAGTTGTTGGACCATTAAATTCTTCTTGTTGGCCCTCTGCTTCTGGAATATAATTATATATATTTCTTGGTGCAAATTTCTGTACAACTCACCATGGGTTTCCATACTCCTGATTATCTAAGTAAAAAATTTGATTTATTTGGCAAGTGCGAAAGAAAGGATCATCCTCATACTATGTGCGAGATGTATTGGCACTCACAAAATATTCATCATTATGCACTCTCAATCTAGGATTTGAGACATCCCACCAAATACACCTAAACAACCAAACTATACGTTCTCCTAATAACTATAACCCAATGATATCTTCGACGACTCCATAAATTCTATATTCTCCTCCTCATGGCTTCCTTCAACAACGACCCCACAATTTTAGTTTTTCTATATCGTTCTCAGTCAGTCGTGTGAAATCTATCTCCAAGTACTACACATGCTAAGTATCGAATGGCCTGCTTGGATGGGTCACTTGCCAAGGCATACTATTCACTTGAAATCTCTTCTGGATTATCACCATATCTCAATACCACCTATATTAATAAATTTATTTCAGTCCAGTTAACATTAAATAGGGAAAAAATCTATTTTAGCAGTATGAAATTCAAAGATAGAAAGACACTATTTAGTAATACCATCTACTCAAACCAAGAGGCGAACTCTTCTTCGTTCATCTTTTCTACATCTGTTACACCATCCTTTCTAAGTTGACGAATATGTGCGCTGCATATGTTGAAATGTTGCATAAACCATTTCAGTTATGTTATCTTACATGCTTTAAGTTAGTTATATAAGCATAGATCACTAACCTCAAGTATTTGTCAATCACTATAGTTATTCAGTACATACCACTGGGCTTTGTCAAACTCTCATCCACATAAGTCGTAACGCCCATGTGCACCTACGAGACATACACTTTAAGAAAACACAGAGAATAATGATCTAACTCTCAAATGTACACCGTCATAATTTCGTTCCAGTCACAAGAATCTGGTATCACCCCACGGAAATACGTAGAACAAAATGTATGTCATTTATTATCAATCTATGACTTAATAATCAAACCTTCCGATTGGGCCTTATTTAGCACAGATAGTTTAAGTTTTTCTAGAAATGCCTCAATAGGATACATCTATCTACACTAGATCAAGCGAACAAGTAAGGACTCATAGGGTAGGTGCACAGCCAAGTGAATCATAACATCAAATATTGATGGTGCATACAAACTGTCCAGCTCGCACAATATGATGTAACATTAGATTTCATCCTTACTAATGCATCAATTTTCAACGTTCTGCAGCAAAAGTTCCTAAAAAAATCCCCTAATTCTGTTAGTGCTGCACGAACATATTGAGTCAATTTTTCATAACAGTGTAACATGTCCAGTTCAGTTTGGTTTTCTACATTTCTTAGAAAAAAACCCATATACACCGGTTTTAAAAATTTAAGAACCGATATCGGATTAACTCACTACCAAAACTGAAACTTCTAATTTTTTCAGTTTCGATCTGATTCGTTCAGATTTTTTAGTTTTATGGATTATCTATGTTACTAATAATATGATGTTTACATACACTAAACTATTAGTCTATTTATATTGTGGCGCCTTCGACCCCCACTTGTGTTTTGGCGGAGTCGCGACGCCGAGATGTTGGCTGCTCGGGTCACACACCCCTAGCATAATGTGGAAGCATGTAATATAATTGTGATGCCCAGACTACCACGTACAAAAATAAGGGAATCGTGACGTCAGGATAATGACATCACGAGTCACGCATCCCTACGAAATGTGCTCAAGTGTGTGCAACATGCAAAAGTGCACAATAAAAATTGCAGCGGATAATATAAATAAGTCATCTAAGTACCAGAAGTTTAAATACAAATATTCAAAACAAATTACCTTTAAAGAGTTATACAGTCATCCCAAATATATTACAAAGGCAATGCATAAATTGATAAAAAATGAAACTCGATAAACAGGAGCAATCCCAGATCACTCCACCAATGGAACCGAGCTAAGGCTCGTCATCCTCATCTGTATCAAAATCTGAGATACCATAAAATGGTACCACAGGTAAATATAAACCAAACAACTCTTGGGATAAAATATATTAATGCAATCAACATGCATTCATACGACAAAATCCACTTAGCCATAAAACACCATTTTTTCCCAAAATTGATTATTTCTAACACACGCCAAAATCCCATTTTGGCCCAAAAATATAGTCTGTCATTTTTCCAAAAAATGATTCACACAAAACAAACTATTTATCGGACACTGAAGACAGGAATTGCAGGCGGGACTCTACCACTGTCCCTGTTTACCACCATCCCTACCGCGTGCACCGTAGGCGGGAATCACAGGCGGGACACAACCACCATCCCTATTTACCACCATCCCTACCGTGTGCACCGTAGGCAGGACTCTACCACCGTCCCTGTTTACTACCATCCCTACCACGTGCACCGTAGGCGGGAATCACAGGCGGGACACAACCACCATCCCTACAGTCTCTTTCCTTTTTCTCGCAAGAAAATTCAATTTCCAATAAACACATGAACATGAATGCAATTACACGAAAACCCAGTTTTCTTTATAAACATGATCATGCGTGCAATATGCCATGTACATGAACAACACCATACCCAACAACCAACAACTCACAATGCAAACCAAACACACAACAACTCCGTCCATAATCCATTCGACCCCCGTACTCGTCGGACTCAGTCCGGCATAACCAACCAAATCACAACAATATGGGTTAGTGCAAAAATATATTTAAATCACGATAGTTCTTTGGAAAAATACTTACAGTCCTATATTATAATTTCTGAAGGATCACGGTGGTGCAAAAGGTGGTGGCTCAGCAACGAAACAGTGTAAAATACACTATGGCTGTGGCTCTCAAAAACTCACTTTTGAATGGGGACAAACTAAGACCCGAAATTGATAGGGTAGGGCCTAGAGAGGTCGGTGAAGCCAATGGTGGTGGTGGTTTGTCGTGGGTGGCAAATATGTCGAAATCGGAGATGGAGATAAATAGGCTTCATCGGTGACAGATCGAAGCAGGGGTTAGGTCCATTGGATTGCTATGAGGTCGAGGATGAAGTGGTGAAGAGATGGTGGCGCGACGGCGACGCTGGAACGAAGAGAAGGCCGCGGCTTAGTGTTGGGCATGGGGCTATCGGCGGCGATGGAGGAGCTGGAAACGGAGGGAGGTGGTCGCCGGCTAGTGGGGATGTTGATGGGAGGGGCGGTGAGGTGCACGATGGTGCACGACGGCGCAAAAAATCAACAACCCGAATGGGTTTCACACAGCCAGCGGGGAGAGAGAGAGAGAGCATGGGGAAGGGAATCTGGGGTGGGGGAGGTCTCCGGAGTGTGGGGAAGGAGGTGGGACGGGCAGTGTCGCCGGATGGTGGCGCACGGCGACGGCTGGAGGACGAACGATGCGGACGCAGGGGAGAGAGGGAGAGTAGGTCACACGGGAAGGGAAAAACAGAGGAAGAAAAGAAAGAAAGAGGAAAGAAAAAGAAAAGAGGAAAAAGAAAAGTGGGGAAAAGAAATGAGGTCCAGTCCTCACTTCTTGGGTCACAGAAAATGATCTAACAAAAATGATATTAAAACAGCAAATCAATTAAAATAAATTAAACGTAATGATTCAATAAAAATAAAATAATTAAATCCCACAATCAATTAATTTAAAAAAGAAGAACAATTTAAATGCATAACAATAACAAATATTAAGGAAACATCTCAAATTAATTTTCACAATTTAAAGATCATAAAATAAACCATCTAAAAAAATCCGATAATTTTAAAAGAAGAGAATAAATTTTTGAATTATTAAAAATAATCCTTTCAATAAAAATACACTAAAATACGGGGTGTTACATCCTCCCCCCTTAAAATAAAATTTCATCCTCGAAATTTGTAGAGCCAAACATCATGCTAAAGTAGGATACAAGACACAACCAGAATACGCTTAAGAAAAAAAATCACACGACCTCCAACACCCAACGAGCATGAGAACAACTTGCTTAACTTTTCCAAAAACCGAGAATAAACCACACAAGGCATCCATTACGAAAGATCAGGTTAGACCCTTACCTGCCATAACTCCAGCGTCCTGAGTCTCTGGAACCTCATCGTCAACACTACCAAGAGTCAACGCGTGCATCTGAGCCTGACCTAACTGCCTCTGATCAGTTCTAGCACCTCAATGACCACCCTGATTCACTTGGGTCCGATTAGGACACTCACAAGCAAAGTGTCCCATCTGACCGCACTCAAAGCACTAGTTCCAACCCTGACAGCACTCGCCCTCATGGGCTCTATTACATTTGCCACAAATTGGAGCTCGATCCCTAATACGTACACCGGAGGGTGCCTGCGATTGAGACCCGATCCTCTGCACGAACTTTTGCGGTGACCTGGAGCTACTCCCTTCACCATCAACGTTCAGTCGCTTCTTACCTGGAGGGGAGCCTACCACAGCACCTCGCTCTTGCTCAGCAATACAGGCCACCTCAACCAACCTCTGAAAGTTCTGGATTTGCAGGCATGCGACTTGTCTGCAAATATGAGAGCGCAACCCTTCCTGAAAACGTTCGGCCAGCAACTCTTCGGTGGCTATCAAATGAGATGCAAATCGCCCAAGCTCTATAAATTTTATGGCATATTGCTCGACAGTCATATCCCCTTGGACCAAATTATTGAATTCCCAAGCCTTTTGTCGTCTCACAAAAACAGGGAAGAAGCGATCGTCAAACTCTTTCTTGAAGCGCTGCCAAGACACAGCCGCCAAAGATCCCAACTCCATCTCTAGGAGTTCCGGCTTAGTCTTCCACCAATTAGCTGCTTCACCTTGCAACATGTAACTCCCATACAACACCTTCTGGGCCTTTGTACAACCACAGACTTCGAATGTCCTCTTGAGGTCTTCAATCCACCTCCCAGCTCGAAGGGGATCCTCTTCGCCCTTGAAGGCAGGAGTCCTATGTGCCAAGAAACACTCATAGGTGCACTCGACTTTCACCACCCTATTCTGCTCTCCTTGTTGGGGACGAAAATTCTGCTGAAGGAACTCTGTCATTTAATCAATGCCCTCGCCACGGCATAATTTCCATCACCTCTCGGTAATTCATCCTCGGGCTCATTGGTTGGCCTTCTTGGTCGTACCATCTTCCTGCCATAGCGTAACCCTTAACCCCACTATCAGCTTAAAACAAACTAAAATATAATTATAGTAAGATAAATTAAAATACCTCAATATAACATAAAATAAAATAGAATAAAACCAACAAAATAAAATATCACAAGACAAAATGAATAAAACAAATCAAGTAGTACACAAGAAAATGATTGAAACAAGTAAAATAGCCTGCCATAAAATAAAATAAAATAACTAAATAAAATAAAATAACATAAAATAAAATAAATAAACAATCAAGTAATGTACAATAAAATAAATAAAATACTTAAAATAATATACTTCCAACAAAATAATTTCAAATCATAACTTTAAAATTTTATGGTACCGCACCTATGGGACATGTGGTTTTACCCAGAGTCGAACTGCTCTGATACCAACTGTGACGCCCCGACTCCACATACAAAAACAAGAGAATCGTGACGTCAGGATGATGACAACATGGGTCACGCATCCCAACAAAATGTGCTCAAGTGTGTGCAACATACAAAAGTGCACAATAAAAATCACGGCGGATAATATAAATAAGTCATCTAAGTACCAGAAGTTTAAATACAAATATTCAAAACAAATTACCTTTAAAGAGTTATACAGTCATCCCAAATATATTACAAAGGCAATACATAAATTCATAAAAAATGAAACTCGATAAACAGGAGCAATCCCAGATCACTCCACCAACGGAGCCAAGCTAAGGCTCTTCAACCTCATCTGCATCAAAATCTGCGATACCATAAAATGGTACCAAAGGTAAATATAAACCAAACAACTCTCGGGATAAAAACATATTAATGCAATCAACATGCATTCATACGACAAAATCCACTTAGCCATAAAACATCATTTTTCCCAAAAAATGATTATTTCCAACATACGCAAAAATCTCATTTTGACCCAAAAATATAGTCTTTCATTTTTTCAGAAAATGATTCATACGAAACAAACCATTTATTGGACACTGTAGGCGGGAATCGCAGGCGGGATTCTACCACCGTCCCTGTTTACCACCATCCCTACCGCGTGCACCGTAGGCAGGAATCACAGGTGGGACACAACCACCATCCCTGTTTACCACCATCCCTACCGCGTGCACCGTAGGGGGGAATCACAGGCGGGACTCTACCACCATCCCCGCTTACCACCATCCCTACAGTTCCTTCCCACACAATGAATACTTAACAGAGCACTGTAGGTGGAAATCACAGGCGGGACACAACCACCATCCCTGCTTACCACCATCCCTACAGTCTCTTTCCTTTTTCTCACATGAAAATCCAATTTCTAATAAACACATGAACATGAATGCAATTACACGAAAATCCAGTTTTCTTTACAAACATGATCATGCGTGCAATATGCCATGTACATGAACAACACCATACCCAACAACCAACAACTCACAATGCAAACCAAACACACAACAACTCCGTCCAAAATCCATCCGACCTCCGTACTCCTCGGACTCAGTCCGGCATAACCAATCAGATCACAACAATATGGGTTAGTGCAAAAATATATTTAAATCACGATAGTTCTTTGGAAAAATACTTACAGTGCTATATTATAATTTCTGAAGAATCACGGTGGTGCAAAAGGTGGTGGCTCAGCAACTACACAGTGTAAAATACACAGTGGCCATGGGTCTCAAAAACTCACTTTTGAATGGGGACAAACTAAGACCCGAAATTGATAGGGTAGGGCCTAGAGAGGTCGGTGAAGCCAATGGTGGTGGTGGTTTGCCGTGGGTGGCGGCGCAAAGGGTGGTTTTAGGCCAAATTTGTCGAAATCGGAGATGGAGATAAATAGGCTTCACTGGTGACGGATCGAAGCTGGAGTTAGGTCCATTGGGTTGATATGAGGTCGAGGATGAAGTGGTGAAGAGATAGTGGTTGATGGTGGGGCGACGGCGGCCCTGGAACGAAGAGAAGGTCGCGGATTAGTGTTGGGCGTAGAGGCTATCGGCGGCGATGGAGGAGCTAGAAACGGAAGGAGGTGGTCGCCGGCCGGTGGGGCAGCTGATGGGAGGGGCGATGAGGTGCACTATGGTGCACGGCGGCGCAGAAAATCAACAACCCGAATGGGTTTCACACAGCCAGCGGGGAGAGAGAGAGAGCGTGGTGAAGGGAATCTGGGGTGGGGGAGGTTGCCGAAGTGTGGGGAAGGAGGTGGGATGGGCGGTGTCGCTGGACGATGGTGCACGGCGAAGGCTGGAGGACGAACGATGCGAACGCAGGGGAGAGAGGGAGAGCAGGTCACGCGGGAATGGAATAACAGAGGAAGAAAAGAAAGAAAGAGGAAAGAAAAAGAAAAGAGGAAAAAGAAAAGTAGGGAAAAGAAATGAGGTCCAGTCCTCACTTCTTGGGTCACAGAAAATGATCCAACGAAAATGATTTTAAAACAGCAAATCAATTAAAATAAATTAAACGTAATGATTCAATGAAAATAAAATAATTAAATCCCACAATCAATTAATTTAAAAAAGAAGAACAATTTAAATGCATAACAATAACAAATATTAAGGAAACTTCTCAAATTAATTTTCACAATTTAAGATCATAAAATAAACCTTCTAACAATATCCGATAATTTTAAAACAAGAGATTAAATTTTTGAATTATTAAAAATAATCCTTTCAATAAAAATACACTAAAATACTGGGTGTTACAATAATAGTGTGTAGTTAAATCACAACAGTAAATTAAAGAGGATAGTTAGAAATACTAACAACTCCATAATTTAAAATTACAACACCCAACAAAAACCATAAGTCACCAATCTTCTAAACACCGATATAAAAATAATACAGTCATCCACTTAAATTAAAAACATCTAATCAACAGTACAAAAAGAGGAAAAGTTTTCCCAAGTCTTCACTCCTCAGGCGGAGTTGTTCCTCTAAGCTCATAATCATCCTCTGCATCAAAGTCTATGGTTCCACAGATTGGAACTGTAGGTGGGGACACCAGAGTGTGATTTTACAAAATCTCAGTAAGTAAAACCATAGATTAACATCCAAAAATACAAGCATGAGAAAATATGGAAATTTCATAGTAATGGGAAATTAGAGATTCTTAGCATTTACCAAAAAGTATAGAAAGCATCAATTTCCTTCCTAACTCTTATACAGAAAGGCCACACTCAAAAACACGTTTTTGTTTTTGAAAGCATCCATTTTATTAAGGTATGCACCATGGTCTCCCTTAGGGACCACCCGCACACTCTGCCTCCCTTCATCACACTTCGGGTAAGGACTGCGTGTGCGACTTCATAACGAGCGATGCCGAGTGCATATGTGACCAGGCACCCTCTAGCCTTCGCCAGAAGAGAGGCCATGGAGTCGGCATGAGAGCGTTACCATCTCGTCTGAGCCTGTTGTCACCCGACAGCAACCCAAGGGACATCACTCAGTTTTACATACTCCCGAGTGATTAGAGGAGCTCCACCGAGATAATGCCCTATCTCAGCTTGGGTCGTGATGCACACACACCCACAAAATCACATTTTCAATGTCTGACACCAAAACTACTAATTTCCAAGTTTTTCGCACAAAAATTGACAAAGCACAATTAATGAAATTTTAATGACATGCAACAATTATTAAAGTGATTGACATGGCAAGAAAAATATTTCTTAAGACAACAACAGTATTTAAACAACGCAACCAATCCCAACATCACAATCAACTAAAGTTTCCATTGCAACGCTTCACCCGACCCTCAGCCAACAAATCACTACCAACTACAATTATTATCCCAACGCTCCATAGGGCCCTCAGCCACTTCACAATTCACAACCAAACTACAGAAAACATGGCTTAATGATTTTTCCAATGATAGTATTTTGAGGGTCAATCTAAAGATTTAATTACTACGAGGAAGGGAAATTTCTGGATGATCAAATGCATTGACCTCGGGTGTCCCTCTCGAATTGAGAGAAAATAGTGCATTTGTGCTTGCACGTGTCACTACACTAATGAACAAAGTTGGTAAGACAGATCTGAACATGGCCTAAAAATTAAAGTACGAGGCAAGAGGCGGAGGTACTTATTGTGGTGGCATCTAGAAGAGCAGAGTGGTAGTGGCAGGGCACGGTGAATAGTGGCAGATGTGGGCAAAATGAGAGACTCAACGTGGGGAGATTTATGGGTGGCAGATCTAATGAACTCAAAGGATGGGGAAGGGGGACTTGTGGTGGCTGGCGATGTTTGGCAACTTTGTAACCACGAGAGAGAGGGAGGCCGAGTGGAGGTGGAAGGGTGTGGGGTTGGTCGGATGACCTCTAGAGAGCTTCGGAAGGCACAGAGCCCTAGGCAAAAATCCCCTAAAATTCACGGGAAGGGTTACTAGAGAGAGAGAGGATGAGAGATCTGAAGATAGAGGACATGATTGAGAGGGAACGGGGCTCAGTGATGGGTTTTCAAAGGGTGGAAGTCTGGCCTTTTTATAGGCTGAGACGCTTGAGCATGGCAGACATAGCTTTGGCTATGATTGGGGGTGTGGGATGGCAGGGAATGGTGAGCTTCGCGACCCATGGCACACAACGGCTAGTGGGCAGTGGTAGCATGTAGGTGAAAGGTTGAACGACTCATGGGGTGGCAGTGAGAGGAAGGCATGGGTTGGGGGAGAAGGCAAGAGGTTAGACGATGGTAGAGGGAACAGTGTAGCGCCGACATGCAGAGCCGAGGTGGTGGTGGGCTTGGGGGGCGAAGCAGATCGCTGGTTGCTAGAGAAAAAAATAAAAGCAGAAAAAGGAAGAGAAGGGGGCTAGGGTCATGTGGCGCTAGAGGGAAGTGAGAGAGAGAGAGAGGAGGAAAAAAAAGATGAAGTTAAAGACTAGGTTTTAGCCCTAGTCCATACAGCGCCGTTTTGCAAGGGGTGCTAGTCTCTATCCCCTTCAGCTGAGCTCACACATGGGCCTGGCCCACTGCACACACATACACCCCTTAAAAACATGAAAAACCCACTTATAATCAGATTGGGCCTCACAAACTAAGAGGGAAGAAAGACATGTAAAAAAAAAAAAAAAAAAAAAAGGGACTTGGGCTCTACATATATTTTAGTATAAGTACATTATTTTATAAGCATATTATAATCAAATCCTAGCTGTCAGTTCAATTGCTTCGCTTCATAAAAATTACGGGGCAAGAAGTTATCTGATGGGAGAGCCTCCTTAAATAGATTGAGCAATAGGCCAATGGCCTTCACAAAAATGCGACATATAGATTCAATATGAAGCGACCTTACTGTAAATGACAACTTGCTATGACGAGTGCACCCTTTGTATAGATGTAGTTGTGCATCCACCCACAATCTTGCAAAATTCCCATTGCCCCCATACGATTGACTAGATGTCCCTACTGCATCCCTTGCCCCAAACATTCTAGCACCAAGAACAACTAACATCTCCATCATATCCTCGCCATATTCATCAGTATCATTAGATACATTCACATTTATGTCATTCTCTTCCCCCATTTCCTAGACCTAAGCCCCAAATATGATTCCTTGATGAAATGGCTCGTCATGTAAGACCCACAGTGAGTATTTAGGACCGATTTCGTTTATGTATAAATGCTCCTCCACCAATACCAAATTGTGATGACTCAAATTTTTGCACTTCTTGCATGGATATCTTCTAAAACCTTGTCTGTTAGCACTTGCACAAATTCTATAAATAACTTCATCCCGTGTATATATTCCTTGTAGTCTCTTCCAACTCTGTCTCCCAAAAGCATCTTCTCCATTCTATTTGCCCTAGTACACTAATGTAAAAAACTATAAAAGTCAATTTTAGGGATAGACATAATCACGGGTCTTAACTTTATCACTTTACGTTTGAATGATTTATAGTTTAGTTTGAATGGTAATATTTTCTATTCAAATACTACTCAATATAAAATAATTTCAAAAATAAGTTGTTATTTATATACAATGGAAGAAAGCGTGGAAGGGAGAGGCAACCTAGCGGCGAAGCTAGTGCGCCGAGAAGGCCAATATTGGTTGAGTGACAAATCGTAAAAGAAGACTTTCACAATTTCATTTGGGAAAGAATGAGCCTATCATCCATAATCAATGAAAGAGGATAAGGTCCAATCTGTGAGCAAAAAGGGGTGGCCTATCCAGACATGGTCGGTGAATTTTATTAGGCTATATGAGAGATGGGGCTGATGACAACTCCTTTACATTCGAAACTTGGGGAGTCAGTATTACTATCTCAGCAAATAGTATCCCTGAGTTTTTGGGGATCCCCCATGAGGTTTAGGAGCATACCTACACAACTACCAGTTTTAGGGACAGCCAATGCCAATGATATCGAGGATGAGGCCTCGACAGATGGTGGTCCAACACATGATGAGATTCGTCGGTTGACGGATGATGATTCAACTCCTCCATATGATGGCATCAAGGTCATCAAACAGGTTGATTGTCAAGCCTTCTTTCATATGCTAAATCTGATTGTCTCACACAATATCGATCCAAGAAAGCACAAGACAAATTTTGGCAACGAAAAAGCTCAAGTAATGTTACAGATAGCACGAAGAGAGCCGATTGATTTGCCTCTATACTTTCTCATTCGCATTCGTTCTAAGTCACAGTATTTGACTAGAAGTAGTCTATCATATGCATTTATGATCTCCAACCTCCTAGTTAATTTGTGGGTGAATGTGCTATTGATAGAGCGAAAGCAACCACAGATTGGGCCCCTTAACATGATCACTTTCAACAAAAGCGAGAGCTACTTGAGGAAGACTCACATTAATGTTGTGGCTTCACGGTGGCAATGTGCATGATCAAGCTCCTACTGATGCCGATGCTGAACAGAGGCTATAGGGACTACTAGCAGGGAGATACAATCTCTATTCAAGTAGCATCGTATACTTTTGATCTCACACAATAGTTTTATTTTGTATCAATGTTTTTGTTTTGTATTGAACATTCTCACTTTAACTTCAATGGCTTTTAATTTTTATATATAGCTAGCTTGTTTGTTATTAAAAAAAAAAATAGAGCTTTTTTATTTTCTTACCATTTGGCGATATCAAAAACGAGTTTTACTAAGAGGAAATTTTTTTTTTATTTCCAAGTTGTTTTTTGCCATAAAAAATTATTAATTAATTTTTCAATTATTTATATTAATTTTCTAGGACGACATATATGATACATTCTAATTTACCATAATTAATAAATCTGTATAGATAGATTTTGTATCTTTTAAAAATGAAAATTAAAAGACTCAAACAATCATTATATTTAAAATATTTGAATGTCTTTTAATAAATTTCTATAACTAAACTTATTTTAGTTTTGTACATCACTGTTCAAACCAATCTTCTAAGCATTCGAATGGTTTATAAATCCGTTCGAAAGTAAAATTACCATTCGAATGAGATAGCAAACACCCTACCAGATTTATATATAACTTCCCACGAAAAAAGTTGTTAAAATTATTACCTCTACATTCAAATAGAAAATGTCATACCGTCGAACGGTCTCAAACTTAGTTTAAACGATGTCTAACCCTCTCCCGCCACAATTGTGTATAATTTCCTGCCAAGAAGATTGTTCGAACACTTATGTCAACATTCGGATGTAAAATATCATACTGTTCGAACATTTTTCTCATTTAAGACATATATTTCATCCTAGAAACTCTTATTCAAACAGATATTTATCTATTCGAATGCGTAAAAAACTGCTTCTATGTTTTGGGACTAAATGTTAATTTCATCTCAAATAACTACTTTCATGGACAAAATTTAATTCATCCCTAAAATATTTGTTGCCCTTAAAAATCGGATTTCTTGTAGTGAGCATTAGCGAAACAAGTTACAAATTGGGAACTTGTTTTTTTTCATGTTTATACTTGATTAATAATTAAGTAGAAGTGTGGAAGTGAATGAGAACTAGAATGTGCATACAATTCCCAAAGTAAACAAAAGATACAAAAGCAAAAGCGTGAGTGAAAAACCCTTCAATATTATATTAGCTTGTTAATTAATTAGTTTATTAATTAATTTAGATAGTTTTCAAAATAAAGAACAATACAATTTAGATGACATGGATTAAATAACGTGAATTGATTAATACATAAAAATATTCTTCCAATATACTATTTTTTTCCCATCACCACCCGTTTAAAAACGAATCTTTTCTCGAATGCTAACTGCATAATATCATGAACATGCTATGCTGGACAAAACTCTTTTATTGTTCTAACGTATCGAATTAGTGAAAGATTTACACACATGGCCATATGCATATATTAAAAAATTGGATTAGAGAATTGCTTGTAATGACGTTTTGTTCTCAAAGCTAATGTAACAATTTCAGGAAAAAAAAATTAAACTTGTACCTGCCATAATTTAAAAGGACGGAAACTTGAGATATGCATCATGAATTACATCGAGGGTCAAGGGTAGGGGATTAGGGAGAAGGTGTTCCCTGATCATTACCATTTTATTGAGGGTCAAGGGTAGGGGATTAGGTAGGCCAACCTCCCAAAGAACTAGAAATGCTCAACATATAAATTATAAAATTTCTTCCTTTCTGGACAAACAACATGTGTAAATGAAAGTCCTTCTTATGGACAAGATTTAAATTTCCTCTCTAAGACCATGAATCTCTTGACTATTTGATAGGCACAAGTATCACTCGAACATAAACCTTATAAGTGAACAAGTCAATGGCAAAAACAAGATGGAGGGGACAATTGGACCCCTGGGCCTCGAGCCCATCTCCAAGGATTAGTCCAATGCTCACGATTAGGAGTCACACGGACAGGGGGCTCGTAACCTTGGGACAGGATAATCCCGAAGAAATAGAGATGAAGCCCACAGGATACATTTATCTTGTGGCTAGATAACTCCTGCCAAGCAAGAGATATCTTCTCCTTTTTATAAGAGATCATGAAGGATAAGCACCCAGGATTGGTGATCAGAGATAGTCGCCACCACGCCACTTCTATAAATAATTCGGTAATGGTAACAAATATCTTCATTTTTCATACACTTATCCTTATATTGTTACTGACTTAAGCATCGGAGTTTACACAGGACAACAAACGCCATCTCTTCATTACTGCTGAGTCATCCATACGGTTGGTGGTGTGAAACACATCCTTTACACAAGATTAAGCAAAACACAATTGAACATAATGTTAGTCCAAACATTAATTGGTACTTCCACATGAATGCTAAAGTTATATTCAAATAGCTTAGTTGAGGAGAGTGCCCTCTTCCCCTTTCTTGTGCGGGAGGCAAATGCTTGTAATGGATTATTAATAATCGCATTCAAATACTTATGCAATACATTGATTGTGCTTGATTATTATAGAATTTTAAAGTGCACCAGATATACACGTGAAGCCCCCACATTGGAGGTTGTGAAAGATAAAATCGAGTCAAAACTTCACAACTCATATAAGGTGACATAGCTCTTGGATGTAATCTCTTGTGATATGTAGTTGGCCTTGAAGATATGTTAGCCACTTTGAAGTTTGATCACGTGCTCTAAAAGTAGTATTAGCATATTTGCAAGCATGAAGGCTAGGGCTGGGCAAAAACTCTGTAGCTCCGACTACGTCTAACACCCGTTTCGACTCTGACTTCGTTGAAATCAGAAATTCAGTTTGGAGTCAGAGTTGGAGGGTGAAAATAGTCAGAGTCAAAGTTAGAGTTTGGAGTTGAACAAGATTTTAGACTACCGACTCCAACTCCGATTGTTATACTTATTACATTTTATATTACAACAAAAATGACAAAAGGCCTAGTAGCCTAATGGTTGGGACTGTTTTTTGGGACAATTTTTGTTAACTCCATTAATGGAGTTGAAACCCCCACAAGAACAATTTTTTTAGGCCGAGAATTAGCTAAAATGGAGCCATAAATTCCACCCACACGGGCCACATAAGTCACGAGTTTTGTCCCTTTCTTCACTTGTTTTCGGTGCCAAGAGAGAGACAGTGCGTGTTGTCAGGAAAAGAGAGAGAGAGGGTGCTGCTGACTAAGAGAAGAACAAGGTGTGACAGAGATGGTGACTAAATCGTGATCGACAGCAACACTATACCTAAGGCTCTATGCGTGCTGGCTGTGTTCAAGAGAGGTGAGATGGGTTTCCTTAGGCCAAAAAATGGAGGAGATAGATCGGATATGTTGGCTGACTATGATCTACTTTGAGACTTTGATGAAAAGAATTTGGAGTAGGAAACTTTTGCCATAATTTTGGCCTTTTTTATGTTGTTTCCAACTATAGGAATATGAAACAATTGTGTATATTTTACTATTTGAATAGAAGAAAATAATTTTATGGAACACAAACAACATTATTACTGTTAGCTCTCAACTATTCATGAGTACTATTACACTTCCCTATCATTTTTGGGCAATTATGAAATTAAAAAATAATAGAAAAGACCTGCTTTTATCCGGAAGCAAAGTGGATGCTAACTTGTTTTTATGGCAATCCTGAAACAGAAAAGAGACACGAAGGGTGGGGTATTCTGAGACATCTAAATCTTCCAAAGCCTAAAAAGTGGCTATGCATATGAGATTTTAATGAAATCTTACATAATAGTGAAAAGTATGGAGGGGGTCGAAGAGATGAAAAACAGATGGATGATTTTAGAAGTGTTTTACAAGACTGTCAGTTGAGGGATTTGGGTTTTATTCAAAGCAAATACACCTGGTCTAACTTTAGACAGGATCATAATTTCACTAAAGAAAGGCTTGATAGAGCCACAACCAATTCTGAGTGTTGTGCAGCTTTTGGTGGGGGAGAGGTACAAGTTTTAGCCTCATCTACTTCAGATCATTGTCCTCTTTTGATGACAGTTGGGCAACAACATGATTGGACTGGGAAACCTGATCAAATTGCAGATATGAAGACAGTTGGTCTCTATTTACAGATTGTGAGGAGGTTATCAATAATGCTTGGCAAATGCAAGGGAGAAACAAGGAAGGCCTCTCAAAGATTAATAAAAAACTTGAGGGTTGCTTGCAGGTGCTGAAACAATGGAGTTACCAAAAAGAGTGTGCCTCTAGATCCATTATTAAGTAGAAAAGGAAATCTCTTCAACATTTACAACAATCTATTACAGCAGAATCAGTGCAGCAACTTAGAGATTTACAAACAGAAATTGATAACCAGCTAGAAAGAGAGCATGTGAAATGGAAGCAAAGGGCAAAAGAGAATTGGCTACAGAAAGGATATATAAATACTAGATTCTATCACCTTTGTGCAACTCAGAAAAAGAAGAGGAACAATATATCCAAGATTGTTGATGACACTGGCAGGACAATTTCTTATTCAAAGCAAATAGGAGAGGCTTTCACTCAGTTTTTTAAAGGGTTTTCTGCAACCTCCAATCCTAAACAAATGGAAAATGTGATAAGCACAGTTAAGAGAAAGGTCACTCCTCAAATGAATGAAGCTCTCTTGGTACCTTTCAAAAAAGAGGAAGTTGAGGAAGCTATCTTTCAAATGGGCCCTTATAAAGCTCCAGGACCAGATGGGTATGGGGCTTATTTTTACCAAAAATACTGGTCTGTGATAAGGGAGGAGGTTAGTGATGCTATACTTGACTTTTTGAATTCTGATCATGGCATGGAAGACATCAATTTTACCTATTTTGTGATGATTCCAAAATTCAGTAACCCAGTGAACATTACTGACTGTAGACCCATTAGTTTATGTAATGTTCTCTACAAAATCATTACTAAATTGTTAGCCAATAGACTCAAATAGATCCTCCCTTCCATAATCTCTCAAAACCAGTGTGCATTTGTGCCTGGTAGGTTAATCTCTGACAATATATTGGCTGCCTATGAATCTTTGCATGTTATGAGAACAAAGATGAAAGGAAAAAAGGGCTACATGGCTTTTAAATTGAATATCAGTAAAGCCAATGATAGGATTGAGTGGAATTTTCAGAAAGAAAACCATGTTGAAGATGGGTTTTGAAGTTAGATGGATTGAGCTGATTTTGAGGTGCATTTCTTCTTCATCCTTTTCTGTGTTATTAAATGGTGTCCCTCAAGAATTCTTTAAACTCACTAGGGGACTTAGGCAAGGTTGTCCTTTGTCTCCTTTCTTATTTATCATATGTGCTGAGGTGCTAACAGACTAGTTATAGAAAGCAGAACAAAAAGGGTATATCTCAGGGGTCAATTATTTATTTTTTTGCTGATGACAGTATACTATTTTGTCGAGCTAATATACAAGAGTGGGTCAATTTAAATCAGATATCGTATAGCTATGAGCAGGTCTTAGGACAAAGACTCAACAAAAACAAGACTTCCTTATACTTCAACAACAACACAAAGCAAGAAACAAATAATTATATTTTGGAAGTTGTTGGTTTCAGAGCCTCATCAAATATGGAGAAATATTTGGGTTTGCCATCAGTTATTGGAAGATCAAAAGTCACATCTTTTCAAGGAATAGTTGAAAAAGTTTGTAAAAAATTTGAGAATTGGAAGGTTAAGTTTATCTCACAAGCTGGTAAAGAAATCCTAATTAAGACTGTTGTCCATGTTATTCCTACTTACAGTATGAATATGTTTTTACTTCCAAGAACTTTATGCAACAAGTTGAATTCACTGATTTCAAACTTCTGGTGGGGTACTCAAGGCAAAGTTGCAAAGATTCACTGGAAAGGGTGGGACAATTTGAGTAAAAACAAAGCAGATGGGGGACTTGGTTTCAGAGATTTGATGGCTATCAATTCTGCTTTACTGGCCAAACAGGTTTGGAGGATTCTCAATAATCCTACAGCCTTAGCAGCTAAAATTATCAAGGTTGTTGATTTCCCAAATAGCTCTATTTTATAGGCCAAAGTTGGATTCAGACCTTCTTATACATGGAAAAGTATCAGCTCACCAATCAATACTGTTAAAGAGGGTATGATTTGGAGAATTGCCAATGGGGAAGATGTTAAGATATGGCAAGATAAGTGGATTCCAACTAATAATTTTGGCAAAATAATGTATACTATGAAAACATTGTCATCGAATGCCAAGGTAGCAGAGCTCATTGATCCTAATACTAGGTGGTGGAATATGTAGTTGCTTAAAGATATTTTCTGGGAAGAAGATAGGCAACAAATTATAAGAATACGTGTAGCACAGACCACTAATTTAAGGGACAATATAGTATGGAAGTACACAGATAATGGTTGTTTTACAGTCAAGAGTGCCTACCAACTGTGTAAGCAAAGGCAAGATAAGAGAAAAGAGGAAACTTCAACAGCAGGGAAGCATAAAGCATTATGGAAGCATATATGGCAAATGCAAACTACAAATGCTGTCAAAGTATTTATTTGGTGTGCTTGTAATGATGATTTACCCACTAAGCAAAATCTATACAAGAGGAAGATTGTAGAGGAACCTCTTTGTCCAATCTGTCAACAAACAGAAAAAACTCCAGGTCATGTTTTGTGGGCTTGTTCATCTTCACAGGATGCATCGATGTTAGGAAGTAGGAAAGTGCAGAAAGCTGCAATCACTCATGAAGATTTTGGAGATATTTTTATGTATATGCTACAGAGAATAGGTAAAGCTTAAATCTGTTTGTTTCCAGAAATTGCTAGAATGTTGTGGACAAGAAGAAAGAAGATGTTGTTCAAAGACTATTTTTTAGCCCCTTCCATTTTGATGCAAAAAGCAACACAGGCATACACTGAGTTCCAACAGATGCAACTCGAGAAATCATGGCAGTTTGGATCAAATAGACAATGCTCATTGGCATCCTCCTGAGAGATACTGGATTAAGATAAATTGGGATATTGCAGCAAGAGAAAGAGGCCATAGAATTGGAGTTGGGATTGTAGTTAGAGATTCTGAGGGGGATCTATTGGCTTCGTGCATGCAACCACTAACATTCTGCTCACAAGCTACTAAGGCAGAGGCTAGAGGATTAATATCAGCTGTGAAGCTATGCAAATAACTCGATTTACAGAAAGTTGTTTTTTAAGGAGATTCACTTTAGGTTGTAAATGCAGTAAAACACCATCTTCAGGAATGATATGCTCCAATGCCTTGTGCAAGATGTTCATTCCATCGTGGCAGATACAAGATGGGAGATTAGACATGTAAAGAGGAGTGTCAATCAGGTGGCTCATCAGCTAGCACAACAAGCACTCTACTAAAGTTGTGAGGTTATCGATATTTATTTTATCAACCCAGGTATAGGTGCTCAAGTTATGGTTAACAGACTTAGATCAGGTTTTGGTCCAAATGTAATAGTTGTAGCACAATCTACTAGTAGTAAATGGTGAAGGTCATAGTCATGTAGTGTCTGATACTGTCCTGAACAATGTAATGGCTGAAGGCCATAGTGATGGTTTTATAAATGAAGTTTGAGGTTTCAAAAAAAATAAAAAATGAAAATAACATGTTCGACGATGGTGAAATAGTTGTATACAAGTTGTGTCTCTACCCTTTCTGCATCAAATGTAACAATGTAAAAGGAATGGGTTTCTTTAAACCTCCCATGGTAGCATGATATATTCTTTAAATGTAACTAGCATGGTAGCATATATACCATCTTCTAATTCACTTGATTCATTTGGTGGACCTTTCTATCATGATATATTCTTGTACATGAGTTGGATTGTTTAACCCATATAGCTTACAGACGTTTCTTTTTTACAATCACATGCCACAAAAGATTATATGTGAATGATAACTAGAAACTTGCTATTAGCTATGTATACAATAAAGAAATTAACTTGTCCTCTGATCTTTAGGGTGATTTGTAAGACAAACATGATGATCATATTTCTAGTCTCTAAGCATTTTCGATAAGTTCATCACTAGTTCAAGCTACTAAATTTTCAAGCACTCGTGTAATTAAATCTAAATGAGTATGTAGGATCATGATCAAGTGAAACCAAACAATAGTTTAATACTTGAATGTGATTGTTTTCCTTGGAAAATTCATTCTCAATCCAAGTAAGAAAATCTCAAATGTACCAAAGATCTTTCATATATAGTATCTCTTTGAGTATAAAGAGAGAGATACACAAAAGACTTATAGCATAAAGATGCCTAAAAGCCCTAAGAAAGATATTATGCCCCCTCAAATAGCAATACCTAAATAAAAAGGGATAATAGTTAGACGCTGTGGGGTTTAATCAATCATTCAATCGTTTGATATATACTTTTACAATAGTATGTACTTTTACAATATAAGTACAATATATTTTTTCATGATATATAGTCTATATTTCGAATAATATAAATAGCACGTAAGCAAGTTATACCATATGGTAGAAACTAGCATATAATAGAGTTGCTAACAATGTCCACTTAGTCACTAGATTCTAGCAAACTATTTTATAAAGCCCACTTAATGATGGATGTTACTAATGCTATGTTTGGTCGTTGAAATCAACTCAACCGATCTCACTTCATATATTCAAACACATATCTCAACCTATTTATATTAAAACACATCTCAATAGACCTACAAAATACTACTATTCATATATCAACTCAACATCCAAATACAACCTAAATGTATAAAACCTAATTAATTGTAGAGTTTTATCTAGTGTGTTCTCTACCCTCTTATTTACATTCATGTCTAGCTCAAGGGATTATATTTATATATCTTATTTACTATGCTTTCAAAATCACAAACTAATTTAGATGAAAAAGCATGTTGATGCAGTGGAAGCAATTAAAAAAATAGAGGATTCCTTCGACTTCAAATAGAGAATATGAATTATGACATATGTTCCCGTTATAGTGTTGATCTCTTTATAAAGCTAGAGTCTTCTAGTCTTCTAAGGAAATAGCTTCTTATATGGAAACTAAAAACAAAAAAAAAAAAAAAAAAAAAAAAAAGACAAAACAAAACAAAAAAGAAGAAACAAATTACTAATTTGCTAGCAAAGAAAATTAAGCATATAAATGGGAAAATCTCATCTTATTAGTGCTTATTCTGCTACCTTATTAGTGTTTATATGAAAATCTACTTCCTCAAATTCTTCCAAAGAAAGGCTTCAATTGGTTGCCACGTTGGCTAGTGTTGTGCCCACATTAGTTTTCCCCCACTTAATGTGGAACTCATCTTTGAGTTATGATCAGTGTAAAAGGGTTCATCAGGTGGATGGCATTCAAAGAGGTCTGCTATGTTGAAAGTGGAAGAAATGGCCAAGTCTTTTGGTAGATCGACCATGTAAGCATTGTCATTGATTTTTTTGACAATCTGAAAAGGACCATACTTCTTATTCTTCAACTTACTCTAAGTGCCTACGAGGAAATGACTTTTACGCAGATGGATCATCACCAAGTCTCCTTCCTTGAATATTTTAACTCTTAGATACTTATCTGTAGCAAATTTATACTTGTTCTTAGAGGTTTCCAAATTTTGACAAACTTGAGAGTGGATTTGTTGGATCCTTTCAGCCATGTTCTTTGCTACTACACTAAGACCAAGGAGCGTGGGAAGTCGAACCAGGTCTAAAGGGTGCTTTGCTGCCCTGGTGTAAATGATTTCAAATGGTGTTTTACTTGTTGACCGATTGTACAAGCTATTGAAATTAGCAAATTCCACTTTTGGCAGGTTGACATCCCATTGCTTCGGTTTATCCCCTGAAATATATCAAATCATGTTACCCAGTGTGCAATTGGTCACCTTTATTTGGTAGACAGTTTGCAGATGGCAAGTGCTACTGTACTTAAGGGATGTGTCAAACTTCTTCCATAGAGTTATCAAAAAATGGCTAAGAACCTTGACATCACGATCGGAAGTGATTGTCCTTGGGACCCCATGAAGCCAAACAACTTCTTTAAAAAAAGATTAACTATGTTTGATGCATCTGAAGTCTTTCAACAAGGGATAAAGTACGCCATTTTAGAGAATCGATCAATCATAACAAATACAGAGTCTACACCCCATTGAGTATGAGGTAGTCCTAGTACGAAATCCATGCTTAGGTCCTCCCAAATATTTTCAGGCACCAATAATGGGGTGTATAGCCCTGTATTTTGTGCTTGGCCATTGCTTACTTCGCACACGGCACACATTTGCACGAACTTTCCCACATCACGCTTCAGTTGGGGCCAATAATAATGCTCAACCATGAGAGATATGATCTTATCTCTCCCCACATGGCCATTGTCCCCCCACTGCGCAGGTCCCACAGAATTTGCTCATGGAGAGAGGTTCGAGGGATGCAAAGTCGGTTACCACGGAAAATATAGCCATCTTGAATAAGGAAATCTGACGTTGGCTACTTAGCAAGGTACCTATTTCATACCTTGGTACCCTGCAAATCTCAATCTAGCGACAGCACCTGTGGTAGGGTTCGGAAAAGGTTGCTTCCTTCTGGAGGTTCGTGCTCTAGGTTCGTCCCACCTTTTGTTCCTTATGTTCTTTGGAGTGTGGAATGTCAGGGGTCCAAAGGTAGCTAGCCCATGGAAACTTCAGACTTGATTTATAGTTGTGGGTCGTGGCCACTCTCGAATGGCTCGGACCTTTTCTTCATCCACGTGAATTCCTTTAGTACTCACCAAAAGGCCAAGAAATAGCAAACTATTTGTTAAAAAGGTGCACTTCTTCAAATTAATGTATAACTCGCATGCAATGCTGATAACACTTCCTTCTTGTTCTTATTTGTTGTAGAGGAGAGTGTCATCAAAATAAACAACTACAAAATTTTCAACGAAGGGTTTGAGAACTCGGTGCAAGACGCGCATCAAGGTGCTTGGTGCATTAGAGAGGCCAAATGGCATCACCAACCATTCATATAGCCCTTCCTTAGTTTTGAATATCGTTTTCCACTCATCACCAAGTCGAATTCTAATTTTAGATCTTGCAAGCATATCCAACATGTCATTTAATCTGAGAATGGGAAATCAATATTTCGTTGTGATCTGGTTGATAGCAAGCCTATCCACGCACATTCTCCAGCTCCCATCCTTCTTTGGCATTAATAAAGCGAGTATTGTGCATGGGCTCATGCTCTCCCTAACTAGCCCCTTGCAAATGAGTTCTTTGACCTATCCCTACAAAATATGATGCTCTTCAAGGCTCATGCGATAGTGTGGAGGGTTTGGTAAGCTTGCTTTAGGTGTCAAATCTATATGGTGCTGGATGTCTCGCAATGGTGGCAGCCTACTAGATAAGTCCAATGGGGTGAGATCCTCAAATTTAGTCACCAATTGCTGCATTCTTTGAGGTATTACAGAGGATTCAGCAACAACTTCCCCTTTCGCAATCAAAGTAAATACCTAGCCAGCCTCTCATGCATCTTTTATAAATTGATCTTCGGGGACTGTAAGATAAGTCTTCTTCTCCTTGGTAGCCCTGAAATTTGAGCCCTTGTCTTCTACAGGTAATAACACAGCCTTGCGGTCATGCCACCAGAATGTATAAACATTCTCGCATCCCATGTAAGTTGCATTCACATCATATTGCCAAGGCCTGCCAAGTAATAGGTGGCGAGCATCCATCTCAACCACATCACAAGTCACCTCATCCTTTTAGAATTTGCCAATGGAGTAAGGTATGCGACAGAGAATAGATACTCTTGTTTCTGCCCCTTTTTTAATCCAGTTGATCTTGTATGGGTGTGGGTGTTTTTTTGTCTTCAGCTGCAAGGTGGTGACCAAGGCCTTTGATACAATGTTTTCACAGCTACTGCTATCGATTATTAAGTTGCAAACCTTGTAGTTAATGGTGCAACGTGTTTTGAATATTGCTTGCTTCTATGTGTTATCCTCTTGTTTTGGTGCAAGAAGTAGTCCTTGGACAACACAGCTAACAAATTCACCCTCATCCCCTTTGACTAGTTCTTCTTCTTCCTCAGTCTCACTATCTTCTTCTTGCGGGTTGCTTTCCTCTCCTTCTATAATGTTGACAAATCAGCAAGTAGGACACTCATTTGAGATGGCTAGGTTGGTTGCACCTAAAACATTTTCCTGTCATGGGTTTGGTGTAAGGGTTATAGCCAATACTCCCCTTTCCTTGAGCTAAAATGGCCATGGGGTTAACATATTGGTTATTGGTGGTGTTTCTTTGGAATTGGCTAGTAGAGGGTAGTTGTTGGTTTTGTTGTGTGGGGTGTTCAGTTCTTTTGGTAGAAGGTAGGGACGCTTGTGGAGGTGGTCGGGCTAACTGCACTTCAATCTACATGGCTAGACTTACAACTATTGAGAGAGTCCATACGGTGTGGAGTGTGACTTGGTCTTGTATGGAAATTTGCAATCCTCCAATGTATCTTGCAACTTGCTATCCTTCCATCTCCGAAAG
The DNA here is from genome assembly GCF_004785595.1 of Juglans microcarpa x Juglans regia. Lineage (NCBI taxonomy): Eukaryota > Viridiplantae > Streptophyta > Magnoliopsida > Fagales > Juglandaceae > Juglans > Juglans microcarpa x Juglans regia. The sequence goes on along the minus strand of NC_054597.1, from coordinate 17,648,009 downwards.
GTTGTTCCGAGAGTTCACGCGGTAAAATTCCTCCATATATTTGCTAATCAACCTTATGCCCTACAGCAATTCTGATATCGTTGGTATAGAATTTGTGCATAATCTGGTAGAAGAAAGCTTGCCCTCATCAGTCACTTCATTTTTGGCCAGGCATGCACCGGTTGTTTGCCTTGGCTCTTTCGATTACTTTGCATTTGTTCCCGCTGTGTTGATACTCCTCCCTTGAGTTTACAAGTCATGAGCTTCATCTAATGTGCTTCTGGAATCTCCATGTAGTCGAAAAAGTTTTCTACTTCCAACAACCGATTGAGAAAGCGCTCGACATGTAGGTGGCCATTGAAACATGGAAAATCAATCTTGATCTGATAATTGTTGTTGTTATCTGGACCCCTTCTATTCCCTTGATCTCCCCTAGCAATACCACCAATTTATTCATCGCTAGACGACTCATCATGTGCTTGGTTTTTTTTTTAACGGTATGTACCCACGAGCACAAACAATCTTGCCCGCATCTTGATTCCTATTTCCGTCAACATGGATGTTGGTTATGGTCCATTGTATCTCATGAACCATCCATTCAGGGCCTTCAAACCATTGCTGATTTTGTTGAATCTATTAGTGTACAGCCACCCAAAGGGCCTGCACTTCACGTTCTTTGCCGTGGGAGTGACTACTCTCGTTCTTGTCCCTTACCATCACGCCAGGTACAACTAGGTCCTGATGCCAAAATGACATAGCGGAAGCAATTGAAAAAAACAAAAGATTCCTTTGACTTCTAACAGAGAATATGAATTATAACATATCTTCCCATTAGAGTGTTGGTCTCTTTATAAAGATGGACACTTCTAGTCTTCTAAGGAAATAACTTCTCAGATGGAAAGTATAAAAAATAAATAAATAAAAACAAAAAGAACAAAGGAATTACTAATTTGTTGGCAAAGAAAAGTAAGCATATAAATGGGAAAATCTGATGCGTTAATAGTGCTTATTCTGCTGCCTTATTAGTGTTTATTCGAAAATCCACTTCCTCAAAATCTTCCTGGGAAAGGGTTGATCAATTGGTTGCCGGGTTGGCTGGTGTACATTGTGTCTTGCATCACATGTTTTTATATTACTTGTGAAACACAAAGTTTGTGACTTGGTCAATTAAGTATCACTGACACTTCGAATTTATTTTCCTTGTTTGGTGTCTATTAAGTTAGCTAAAAGATTTGTGATTGTTTATGTTCATTTTAGAGTTAGCCTGTTCAAACCACGCTAGCTCCATCATACCAATATATTTGGTAAACATGATGGGCATCCGGATGGTTATCTCGAGACTCTTACTCAAATCTTGCTTTTGACATCTCTTGTATCTTTATATCAACCCCAACAAGCTTTTCTTCACATTTTATGCTACAATCAACAAAAGCAAGAAACTGGTTCAATAGTCAATGTGGGTAAAAATATAATGTTTCCATAATAATTTGGTTATTTAGAGAGAGCACGTACGCGTTTTCTCTTCATAACCAGTAGATACGTTATTGTTCCTGCATTATGTGGACTGTATTTAGCATATAGTAATCTTGTAGACTCATTATTGTATGTAAAAGGACAATGATTCATCAAAGACGACTTTCAAAGAACACTTAATGGACAACATGCATCATGGACAAGCAAGGCAGGACAAAAGTCATTATAATAAGTTGTTGTAAATATCCTAATAATTAGTTAAAGTTTTACATTTATATTCATGCTCCTACTGAAGACTAGGTAAGGCATGAGATGACATTTTACCCTCAGGACTAATGTGGCAACCTTTTCACTTCAATTTAAATATTTAACTTTCTATATTTGAAAGGAGCTAGGGGAAACCTAAGGTACATGTTAATTAATTAATCGAGATGACAACGGATCAATTTTGTGGGCTACAATGCATGAGTACTCTCTTAAGGGAAGTTTGGAAAAAATTCTCATCTCATTTAATCTCATCTGAAGATTATTCAAACATAAATATTTTCAAACTAATTATTACAACTTTCCCAAACTTCAAAATAAAAAACAAAAATTAATTCAATTTTTTCAAATCTCAAAACAAAAATTATATTAAAAAATTCTATTCTAACAATACTTTACTTTTATAATATTCTTTATTCAGTTTTTTCTCTCTCATTTTACAAAACTTAAAAAATATTTAACTCAAACTATTTCATTACTATTCACAAATAATTTACTAGTATTCATAAAATTCTCCTCTCATCTCATTCTGATTCAAACATCCCTTTGTCAATTTCATAAGCTTGTAACCATTTCTGGTGGAAATGGTGACTAGCTAGCGGAGCCATTAATGGACGAGGGCATGCCCTTCAATGGATGAAAAGTACTTCTGATCTACACATAAAAAGGCAATACACGACCTCGATCCTTGTTCAAGAGTCATTTTTTTCCTATTTCTTCGGCTGTAGAAATGTCATTTGAACATAGATCATCACCTTTCGAATATTAATAAGATGTTCAAAAGACTCAATTAATGCAAATTATCTTACAATTTGTTTTGGGCAAGCAAACACTCCCTGTGTTGATCAATTGTTAATCAAAATGTGCCATTTTATATTTAATAAGAAAACGAACAATATCAAATTAGAAAGGGAACGCATACGAAGATAGCTCATGGGTAGAGATCCCCTTACATACATATATATATATCGCATGGCTCACGAATATAATTCATTGTAGTTCTGAACCCTACAGTGCAAGCTCTCTACTCGTAAAGCGTAGACAAAAAGCTTCTTACTGTGTTGGTGCGCTAGCTGGCTGAAGCCTCAATCTTGGCGCGCATGAGGCAGATCGCTCGATCTAAACACTGTGTATAGATATATATATGACTATAGGCGGGAAAAATAATTAATGCAAGTGTAATATTCTAATGCAAAATTCATAAAGAAGGTGTCCAACATTACATGAGCTATATACGAGTGATAAACTTATATATATATATAATATTGTATACAAAGCAGAAATATCTGCAGGATGTGCTGACATTTTGTCCCATGCATGCAATTAAGGTGCGGATTATGCATCAAAGTGTGTTTCCTCAACATCCAACAAACTAAATTCAGACTGCTTTTCCATGATTTTGATGATTTAAATCAATGTTTAATTACTTTGATCATTTCTTCCCCATGTAAAATGACTGATCCACTCTTCATTTAAACCAGCAGTACTGCTTGAGATAACAGGAATCACAGCTAGCAATGTCGATTTATATGAAGGCTAAGATCATGATCACCTACGTACGATTTATATGATCTGTCTGTCTCTACTGATCTCACAGTCTCCAATGCCGACACATGCCGTACAGAGAGCTTGGAAACTATGTTGTTTGTCATCCTAACTGTTGCTTTTATGTCATATATATTATATAGATATTGTTGTCACAATTTACATGTCCAAAACTGTCAAGTTCGTGCGTACAGATTCCTATTTTTTAATGTTTCTCTTGTTTTGTCTTTGCTGATCATTCGTTTCCATTTACACACATCATTGATCTCATGCGCCCTTTAATTTTGACTCTAGCTAGCAATTATATCTCAAAAAGGACATGTCATGGACGTGCAGCATGTGAGACCTGGCAATAATGTCTCTCCGTTCCTTTATTTCTTCGTCGGTATTAATTGGTAGCTGTTTTGATTGCATTCAGCAGGTAAATCATGGACACCGATCTTACTCTAGAAAGTTGCATTAATTATTGTTGCAATAGATATTATTATTTAATTAAACTTGAAACAGAAATATCAACCAAAGCATTAATTTCCATTTATCTTTTATTTTCTATTTTCTATTTTTCCTATTTCTCAGTTTTTTTTTGTTAAAAATATTTTAAATTAAAATTTATTTTCTTACTTTTATTTTTTATGATACGGGTCGCTCGTGGCATCCCGATCGACCTCGTTGGTTATATATTTGAGAGAATCCGATCAGAGGCACAGTTCATTACGACATATATACTTCCATTTGGGATCCTCATCACTCGATTTTTGTTACATGCCGGGGTTGTGTCCGAACCTGCCGAGCGTTCCCGATTTCCGATGGCACCGATCAACAGCACCACCCTATCATGGAGCACGGGGCTGTTCCTGACAGGGCTGAGATTTAGAGAGATGCGCAGCCGGGAGATACTGGAGTATCGGCTGGTGAGACATCTACACAGGCTGAGACATCACGCACATAGATTCGCGAGGAGGTGGCTGACATATTACGTGCTGAGATCAGCGTACACACATCAGCAGTGATTGATGCAGTGCATACTGCCATGTCTGAGTTGCGTACAGAGATTATGGCTACCGTCTCTGGGTTACGTACAGAGGTTAATGAGTTACGTACAGCGATTAATGCCAATTATGCAACTCAGGTCACAGTTAGCACTCGACTGACACAGGTAGAGACACAATTAGCTGCAGTCGAGGATATGTGTAGAGACCTCGCATCACAATAGTTTTTATCTTTTATTTATATTTTCTTTTGTTGTAATTATGAACAATATATATGGCATTTTGATAATTTGCTTTATTTGGTTGATTAATATATATGTGGTTGATAATATTTATTTAACTAAAAATCTTATTTAACGTAAAAGAAATTATTAAAATATTTTAAAATTAATTACATAAAATTAATTAATGAATTTGTATATATGATATATATTTTTTATATTTTGAGTTTCGTACCGAGATTAATATTATACCTTCGAATGTATAAATGTGGTGCTTGAATATGTTCTAACTAAATATATTCCGTTCGAACGGTTTAGAAACCTTCCCGCCAGGATTTGCCACCAAATATTTTCCGTTCGAACACAACAAATGCTCGTTCAAACGTTTTTGAACTTTCCCCGCCATAATAAAGAAATTATCCGTCAAATTTTACTGTTCGAACATATTTTTTCACTTTCAAACGAGAAAAATTTTTTGAGACGATTTAATTCGTCACAGAAAATAATGTTCGAACGGTTATTTTGACGTTCGAACGATTTTCTAAATTCATCGATTTTTTGAGACAAAATTTAAATTTCGTCTCAAAAAATGACTTTTAGGGATGAAAAAAATTTCGTTCCTAAATAATTTCGTCCCAAAATCTCAAATTTGTTGTAGTGTATACATGTCAGCCATTATTCATCTCTATACCATACACCTATAACCTTTACATAGGATATGGATATTTTTTATAGGATGTGAGGAGATAAATAGTGACTGATGAGAATAATTTTTATTACAATAAATAGAAAAAAAAATAAAACTCAAAAACTAATCACGCACTTGACCTAACATATATATATATATATATATATATTTCTAACGTGATGAAAAAAATGAGACAACATATATTTGTAGCATGAATCCGGGGATCGGATCAACAGTTGTCCAACATATATTTCTAGGAATATCCTGCATGCATGGATCATCGATTCATCAGTTGTCCATTTTGGACGACATGAGTACAGCTTGCTGGGGCTTGACAGAGAAAGCATCATGCTAGACCGACCAGTGAAAATTCACGCGTGCGTGTGCAGCTATTTTTATCTTTTGTCCTTGATGTTTACGTTTTTCTGTACGATAACTATTAAATATACAAAGTGGTAAAACGACATTGCTTTTGTCCGCTATCTCTATCTCCTCTTTTCTTTACGAGAAATGATAAAACAACCATGCACCACTTTACACCTTCCAACATATCTAAACCTTTTCTGTAATAAAAGTATTCCTTTCGTACACTTGGAGCTAACGTATTCAATCCACATGTTATCAAACAGGTTGACTATAATTTTAATTTTAAAAATTGATATTTTTTTATGAATTATAGAAAATTAAATTGTAATAAAATTAATTACAACTTATGATATACACATGACATCGGCGTTTTGTTAATGTCATATTGACGTCTAGATATATATTATTAAGACGACGGAGAATACCACTTTAATATATTTGGATTTGAATTAGAGAAAAGAAAATTTAATAATATGCATAACGATTTGTTGTTACAAGTTATGATGTACACTTGATGTCCACGTTTTGTTGATGTCAGTATATTATTAAGATGATAGAAACGTAGTACGACTTTAGCATATTTCAATTTGAATTAGAGAAGGAAAATTTAATAGAATGTGTAATGATTTGTTTTTACAAGTTATGATGTATAACGTGACATCCACGATTTGTTGACGTAAGTATTTTATTAAGATGATGGATAGTACTACTTTAGCATATTTTAATTTGAATTAGAGAAGGAAAATTTAATAGTATGCGTAAGGATCTGTTAAGGGCGCTGATGCTGTGGATGCATATATACATACATATATATATGCCAACCGACTAAACCTTTATGCATGAGCATCGAATTCTGAAGACCTTTTTACTTACGTTTAACGTCTTTACTTTTTCCTATATATATAATTAGAAAAATAACATTGAAAGGAGAAAATAATTTTAATTTATTTAAAATATATACATAGTCATCTTCTAGATCATTAATTACTCAACAAATTGCATAAAAAATGAACATCAAAATCATATTTTCTTTTATTTTTTCACTTTTGACAATGATCTAACTATTATCCCAACTTGAAGTTTTGTTAATAATAGAGGTGGGTAGCGGGGTCCCGCCCCCGCCACCCAAAGGTGGGGCGCGGGGTTGAAAACCCTCCCTCGCGTGATGCGGGACGGGATGCGGGAGTGGGTCCACCCTTCTCACATCATGTTGGTAGCATTCCTAGTACTAATACATAATTAATATGAGCATTATTGGACCCTTTTGATCTATCTCTTTCCTAGCTAGCTAGCTAGCTAGGCCTCTATCTAGCAATAATTAACCGCAGTACTCCCTTCAATCTGCCTCTAGTCCAGGGAGCACAATTAATTAGGAGAGAAATTACCAAATTTGCACACTATCTCTCTCCTTTTTGTTTTTTTTTTTTTTTTTTTTTTTTTTGGGTAGGGGGGGGGGGGGGGGGGGGGGGGGGGGGGGGGGGGGGGGGGGGGGGGGGGGGGGGGGGGTGGAGACCTTGTAAGTCAGTGCTGTCCTTAAGCGCGATCCACTTCACTACAAATATGGTAATATTTTTGCCCAATTTTCAAACTTTTCAAAGCACTCGTACGTGTAGTTGAAGCTAGACGGCTACTTAAGCGGTGTTAAAGAAGTAACAGAATTTTAACGCTTGAGTACTTTTGACCACTGTTTCTTAAATTAGTTCTTAATATATCTTGTTGTCTCGAAAAAGTTTTTAATTTGCGATGTCTTGTCAATTTTCTCTAAATTAATTACAAGCTAAGCTTCTTGTAGTGGTGAAAGTGCTACATTAGGTAACAAATTTGATGTTTTATAAGAAGTGAAAGAGATGGGTAATAGAACCTAGCTATTTGCTTAAAAAGCATACGAAATTATTAAAATGTAAATAATATATTTGAACAATACGCAATTAAAAAAAATAAATAAATAAACTTCAAGAAATTTAGGTTAGATATGAATTGATATGTATATATTCTGCATCAAAATTAAAGGATCGACGATCATTATGCATTAATGCATACCAAAAGCGATGAATTAATTAAGCAGAGAGTCACATGATGCATATTTGAATATTGAACTAAAATATTCTTTCATGCCGACTAATGAAGATAACTAACTTAATTCGTCGTATTCGGGCCAGTACTCATATGAATTAATGGTTCTTTTCAAGATCATATAAGTTGAGAATATTTTCTCTTTATCACTAGCCTTTTATATATATATATATATAAAAGTTGATTGAACTCACGAAACCCCACAAATCTTTCTCTCTTTTTGCTGACAGTGATGCCTGATCCGGCACCGATCGACCAACATCAACTTCTTAATTTTCTTTTACTACGATTGGACTAAAGTCGAGATTGTGGTGCATGTCTTCTCAGTGTGTTTCAGTTCATAATTACTTCCTTATTTATTTTTGGTGCTATTTTCTCTTTGCACCAAGATGGAAACTTAACTGATTAATGATACAATACCCAATAAATCTTTTCCTCTTCTTGTTGGCCGACAGACCCACACAAAAACATAAAATAAGAAAAGTGGTAAAAAAAAAAAGACCGTACTGATGCCTCTCACTAGTGTTGACAGTTGGTGATGATCCCGATGGTATCGAGAACATCGCTAGTGTTTGAAGCACTCTCATTTCTAATATTTTATTATCTCACGATTTCTTCAGTCTTCTTAGATGAATATTTTGCTGAACACATCATGTTATATATATATATATATGTATGTATGTATGTATGTACTTTCTTGTGTTTTAATTCTTGTACCTAATTATTTTGATCATAATCAAGAGACGGTAACACTTCACGTGTACGTTCATCTCTTTTGTTTTTCATTTTGATCTTGTGTTGTTTTCTGTTGTTTTGTTTGTAGTGCATTGAGCAGTTACTATGGTCTTCATGGGGATGATCTATGGGTGTCATCCTCTTAGTTTTAGTGCACTGAGCTGCTGCTCTGGTGCTTCTGACGTAAGCTTTGATTTGATATTGTTGTTAGAACACAGTGGATCGAGTTACTGCATGTACATATAGATCATGCCATCGGCCCAAATTTGGGGTATGTATAGATGCCAGCCTTATTCAAACAGTTTGGGCCGGGTTTAGGAAACAAACTATCAATTTAGAGCTTTGTCATTTATGAAGCAACTGGTTGTCTTGGGACTGTATTCTGTGCTATGGTGATGCATTGTTGGCATGGATTTTGTAGGACACGTGCTTACAGATTCCTATATTTTTATGTTTCTCTTGTTTTGTCTTTGCTGATCATTCGTTTCCATTTACACGCATCACTGCTCTGGCAATTATTGACTTCTAGCTAGCAATTATATTTGTCTCAAAAAGGACATGGCATGGACGTGCAGCATGTGAGACCTGGCAATAATGTCTCTCCGTTCCTTTATTTCTTCGTCGGTATTAATTGGTAGCTGTTTTGAATTTTGATTGCATTCATGGACATCGATCGTTGTAATTCACATAATTACAACCAAATTAGATCATAATACTATAACAATTAAGATCTTTTGGGATGAAAAGTTTCGTCCCAAAAGACTGAATTTTCATCCCAAAATTATATATATATATATATATAAAAGGATCCAAGGTCGTTCCAATAAAACTGTCCTAAAAGATATTTTGGGACGAAAATCACAAATATGTCTCTAAAAATATCTTTTGGGATGAAATTTAGCTGGACCATTTGATCATAGTTGAACAGAATTTTTTTCTAAGACAATTGAAATTTGTCTCAGGAAGTCATTCAAACAAGATGTTTGTTCGAAGGGGTACTTCATGTGTAGCGCCCACGACCCCCATGTAAGGAGACACGAGAATCGAGACGCTGGGATGATGACAACAGGGTCACACATCCCAACGTTAGTGCCAAGTGTGTGTACATGCAACAGTGTACAAAAACAATGCAGCGCATAATTAATACAACTAAGTACCAGAATTGTTAATACAATTTAAACAGTCAGTAAAAATGTTTAAAAATTATACAGTCATCCAAGATAAATATTTTACAAGTCCCAAACCAAAAATACGAGTGATCCAATCACTCCTCGGGCGGAGCCGACTCCTCAGGCTCACCCTCGTCCTCCTCTGCATCAAAATCTGCGTTACCACAAAATGGTACCGCAGGTAAGTATAACCCAAATAACCACGAGATAAAAATACATTAATGCTACCAACATGCATGCATATGATGAGATATGCATTAAATCCAAAAATACTATTTTTCCCGAAAATAAATATTTTTAACACACGTCAAAATCTCATTTTGGCCCAAAAAGAATACTCTGTCATTTTCCCAGAAAATGACCCAAATCAATAAAATCTCATTTTTCCAGAAAATGAATCACATAAAAATCCTTTTAATCAACACACGCTATTTTCCCAAAAAACAGCTCATTATTCCATTAACCAATGCACCATGATCTCCCCTAGGGATCATCCGCACGTCCTGGCTTCGTAGCGATGCTCAGTTCCGCGCCCAGCGCGTTCGTGGCCAAGCACCCATTACGCAACGAGCGATGCCCAGTTCCGCGCCCAGCGCGTACATGGCCAAGCATCCTCTAGCCCCCACCAGCAGAGGGGCCACGGAGTCGGCACGAGACCATCTCGTCCAATCCCATCGTCACCCAGCGACAATCCAGGGGACGTCACTCAGTATATTCCGCTCCTGAGTGACCAGTGGAGCTCCACTGAGATAATACCCCATCTCGGCTTGGGGTCATGATACACACGCACCCAAAATCCTTTAACACATGAAAACCCAGTTTTCATGAAACACATGAACATGAATGCATATACACGAAAACCCAGTTTCATTTACAAACATGATCATGCGTGCAATATGCCATGTACATGAACAACACCACAACAACCAACAATTCACAATACCAACTAAACACCCAACTCCGTTCATAATCCATCCGACCCCCAAACTCCTCGGACTTAGTCTGGCATGTCCAACCAGATCACAATAATATGAGTTAGTGCAAAAATATATTTAAATCACAATAGTTCTTTGGAAAAATACTTACAGTGCTATATAATAATTTCCGAATGATCATGGAGGTGCAAAAGGTGGTGGCACAGCAATGTAAAAGTGCAAAATACACTGTGGCCGTGGGTCTCAAATACCCACTTTTGAATGGGAACAAACTAAGACCCGAAATTGATAGGGTAGGGCCTAGAGAGGTCGGTGAAGCCAATGGTGGTGGTGGTTTGCAGTGGGTGGTGGTGCAAAGGGTGGTTTTAAGGCCAAAAAGTCTGAAACGGAGATGGGCTTGGTTGTGCTTCACCGGTGACGGATCGGAGCTGGGGTTGGTGGCCAGAGGTGGCGCGACGGCGGCGCGCGAAGGAAGAGAAGGCCGCAGCTGGGTGTTGCTCGTGGAGGCTATCGGCGGCAAGATAGGGGCTGGGATTTGGGAGGTGAGGTCGCCGGCCGATGGGGAGGTGAACGGAAGGGGCGGTGTCGGTCACGGGCGGCTCACGGCGGCGGGCTGGGTGGAGGAGAAATCGGACGGGAGAGAGGGAGTGAAGGGCTGTTGTGCGCGGGGAAGGAGTTCCGCGGAAGAAGAAGGAAAAAAGAAAAGAAAAAGAAAAAAAAATAAAAGTGGGGAAAAGAAATGAGGTCCAATCCTCACCTCTTGGGTCACAAAAAATGATCCAACGAAAATGATTTTAAAACAGCAAATCAATTAAAATAAATTAAATGTAATGATACAATGAAAATAAAATAATTAAATTCCACAATCAATTAATTTAAAAGAAGAACAATTTAAATGTACAATAATAAATAAATATTAAGAAAACATAACAATTTAATTTTCACAATTTCAAGATCATAAAATAATCTATTTACAATATCTGATAATTATAAAATAAGAGAATAAATTTTTGAATTATTAAAAATAATCCTTCAGTGAAAATACACTAAAATACGAGGTGTTACATCCTTCCCCCTTAAAAAAAATTTCGTCCTCGAAATTAGCAAGGTCAAACATTAAGGCTAAGACATGAATAAGATTCAATTAGGAGCAAACTTAAGAACACGCCGACAGAATCAATCGAATAGATACGGGTACTGCTCTCTCATGTCAGCTTCTCTCTCCCAAGAGAAATCTTGTGCCATCGGATCGCCCCATGACACCTTCACCAAAGGTATTATCTTATACCTTAACCTTTGCTCTTTCCAATCCTCAATCTGAGTCGGGGCAACTTCATAAGAAAGATTAGGCCGAAGTTCAATGCATTCAGAGTCGACAAAACCCTGCTCTAGTTGTCCAAAACTCTTCTTCAAAGACGACACATGGAACACATCATGGACATCCCCAAAATAATCCGGCAGAGCAACTCTATAAGCAACTAGCCCAACTTTCTCTATAATCTGGAAAGGGCCAACATACCTCGGACTAAGCTTACCCTTCTTGCCAAAGCGCTTAACCCCTTCATCGGAGAGACTTTAAGGTAAACCCAATCGCCTATCTCAAATGATAAGTCTCTTCTCCTTGTATCTGCATAACTCTTTTGGCGACTTTGGGCTTCCACCATTTTAGTCCTTATAAACTGAACTTGGTCCTTCATTTCTTGAATTATCTCAGGCCCAATCAATTTACTTTCGCCAACTTCAACCCAATACAACGGTGATCTACACTTCCTCCCATACAAAGCTTCATACGGGGCCATCTGAATGGAGGAATGAAAACTGTTATTGTAAGCAAACTCAATTAGCGGCAGGTGATTCTCCCAACTCCCCTGAAATTCCATGACACAGGCACGCAACATATCCTCAAGAGTGTGGATAGTACGCTCTGATTGACCATCTGTCTGTGGGTGATATGCAGTACTAAACTTCAACTTAGTGCCTAAAGCTGCCTGCAAACTCTTCCAAAAATGGGACGTGAACCGCGGATCCCGATCTGACACGATACTCTTGGGCACTCCGTGCAAACGCACTATCTCCTTAACATACAACCGAGTCAACTTATCCAAAGAGTCAATGTCAGAGTTATTGATAGGCAAGAAATAGGCACTCTTGGTCAACCGATCAACTATCACCCAAACTGAGTTCTTTCCACTAGGAGTCCTCAGCAAAGCCACAACAAAATCCATAAAAATATGATCCCACTTCCACTTAGGAATAGGGAGAGGTTGAAGTCTACTAGCAGGTCCTTAAAGCTCAGCCTTAACTTGACGGCACTTGGCACATTTCTCAAAAACAAATATGGCGATATCCAACATACTCGTATTAGTCCACCAACGGCACATTACGACCAATATTCCTAGATGACTATGCTAACCAAAAATCTTATTTTCCACAATAACCTTAATACAATAATTCATGCTAACCTCAATCAGCTCCTATGCTACAACTTCTAAATATCCATTGAATTCTACCTTTGATAACCTAATGGCCACTTCCAAGGTTAACCATCAATAACAAATTGCACAACCAAAAGATTAATCTCTAACTACAAGCATCATCTAAAAATTCAAGTCACCACTAATTCCTCAAGATCAGCACAAAATCCGAACTCCTAACTACAGCCACAAATATCACGCTTCTACTGCACACTCTGATAATTCGCCACATGCATAAAATTTATGTCCTCATAAAAACTAGCACCATCGAGTACAAGGTGGCTCCATACCTACTAACCAGAAAACTCTTACCACCTTTTGGTAGAAAATACTCTTTTTCCCAACACCAGGAGTTATCACTCATATTCCTCAATTAACTCCCGCTGTCTTGATCAAAATCAATATTCTGCAAAATACATCCATGATCATAGATAGAAACTAACCTCAACATTCCAAATTGAAAATAAGCAACCTCAACCCAAAATATATCCGTCTCATCTACGATAAGGAACATACCTTAAAAAGATTCGATTCCAACCCGACCAACCAAAAAGAGCACCTATAAACTTCTATCCAATAATCTAAACCCAAAAGCTCATCACCGACATTCAGAATAACATCTACTCTAGCGGTGACTAAACTCATTACGAACCATCATTGACTTCACCAAAACATTATCAAAACCTATTTGATAACTCGCCCGCCTACTTCTACTCCTATAAGCTAGTATTAGTACGGCTAGTTCCTTCAATAACACATCACTATTAAACCTCAAGGCAAGCCATATTGCTCAAATCATCAATCCACCAAAAGCTAATGTAAATCACCCAAGGATTCTAATGCTTTATTAACTCACATACTTGATCATATTATTCATCGCTAATGCCTAAGGTTCAACTTCCAAGATCTTATCATACACCAAACATGACGACCCATCAAACTCTCTTCAAATTAAATAACAATGTCCTTAATTCAACCAACTGGATTCTCAATCTCCAAAGAAAGCATAACCTCAAAATTTAAATTCCTAGGTAACCTCAAGTCACAATTAATTCCTATAATTAATCACAATAATTATTGTCAACCATCATTACATTGAGTAATCCGTTTCGACTACACACTCTGATTGACTCACCAAAAACTCCAAACCAAAATCTCTTGAATTTAATACTATTGTATTTATTTATCTTCAACACCTACCAAAGACACTTCTTCCAAGCCAAAAATGAGACAAGGACCCCTGTACTCTCCGAAATGCATACACACTCACCACTACTACGCATCGATCTCATACACACTTAGCTAGAACCAATAATCCTCCAAACGTGCAAGTGATCTGTCACTACCATTTCCACCATCTGAGCCTATATCCTCAAAATCAACAAGAATCATTTCCTACGTCCGCACCATCTATTATTCCTTAAAATTGATATGGATTAAATCCTCAACCTGTTGCTATAACCTTGAGCTAAAAACAATCATTTACTGAACTAGATCAACATCTTCAATCCTCGAAAAATACACCAACTAGATCATTATCTTCCATCTCCAAAGAAGTTCTCTCCTAAAATTCCTCATATCAATAACTCAACTCCGATCAATCCTATTTAATTCAGTCCTTCAACTCTGCAATTCTAAAACCTTAAACCATAAAAAAATCATTTTCCAAAATCTTGCAGATCGATGACCTTAATTCTAAAACATTCACCTTATAAAACTTGTAAATTCTAAAACCCCAAATGTTACCAAACTGCTTATCAAAGTCGGCAAAATCGAAAACTTCTAATCTAACTAATCCTTCAAATGCTTATTGAACCTATCACCTTAAATCCAATAAACTTATTTCCTAAAAACTATAAGGCCTCAAACCTTAGGTGACCTTCTTAAAAATCTAACCTTAGAATTCGTTGAACTTACAACCTCCTACTCCATAAACTCACTACATAATTTCTACGGAGGCTACGACCTCAATTAACCTAAGCGATTTAAAATTATTTCCCTCCTCAGTTACGACTTGAGTTCCTACTCCAAAGAGTTCCCCCAGATCATGCCATTCCCTTCAAGCCTCGATATTAAAACAAACCAGTTGCCAAGAGTTCAGGCCTACTACACTAAGTGTTCAAATCTAACAATGACATTCACAATCGTACCATCTTCCTGCCATAGCACAACTCTTAACCCGCTTTGCAACTCCGAACAAAACAAAATAAAATAAAATTTCATAAATTAATAATATACAACAAAATGAATGAAACCAACAATAAAATATCATAAGATAAAATGAATAAAACAAATGAAGTAGTGCACAATAAAATAATTAAAATAAATAAATAAATAAAATAAAATAACCTGCCATAAAATAAAACAAATAATATAAAATAAACAAACAAGTAGTATACAATAAAATAAATAAAACCAACAAAATATAAAAACATAAATAAATTAAAACCATTAAAATAACATACTTCAGACCAAATAATTTCAAGCACAACTTTAAAACTTTCTGGTACTCCACCTATGGGACATGTGGTTTTATCCAGAGCCGAACTGCTCTGATACTACCTGTGGCGCCCAGGACCCCCATGTAAGGAGACACGAGAATCGAGACGCCGGGATGATGATAACAGGGTCACACATCCCAACATTAGTGCCAAGTGTGTGTACATGCAACAGTGTACAAAAACAACGCAGCGGATAATTAATACAACTAAGTACCAGAATTGTTAATACAATTTAAACAGTCAGTAAAAATATTTAAAAATTACACAGTCATCCAAGATAAATATTTTACAAGTCCCAAACCAAAAATACGAGTGATCCAATCACTCCTCGGGCGGAGCCGACTCCTCAGGCTCACCCTCATCCTCCTCTGCATCAAAATATGTGTTACCACAAAATGGTACCGCAGGTAAGTATAACCCAAATAACCACGAGATAAAAATACATTAATGCTACCAACATGCATGCATATGATGAGATATGCATTAAATCCAAAAATACTATTTTCTCCGAAAATATATATTTTCAACACACGCCAAAATCTCATTTTGGCCCAAAAAGAATACTCTGTCATTTTCCCAGAAAATGACCCAAATCAATAAAATCTCATTTTCCCAAAAAATGAATCACATAAAAATCCTTTTAATCAACACTCTATTTTCCCAGAAAACAGCTCGTTATTCCATTAACCAATGCACCATGATCTCCCCTAGGGCTCATCCGCACGTCCTAGCTTCGTAGCGATGCTCAGTTCTGCGCCCAGCGCGTTCGTGGCCATGCACCCATTACGCAACGAGCGATGCCCAGTTCCGGGCCCAGCGCGTACGTGGCCAAGCATCCTCTAGCCCCCACCAGCAGAGGGGCCACGGAGTTGGCACGAGACCATCTCGTCCAATCCCATCGTCACCCAGCGACAATCCAGGGGACGTCACTCAGTATATTCCGCTCCCGAGTGACCAGAGGAGCTCCACCGAGATATTACCCTATCTCGGCTTGGGGTCGTGATACACACGCACCCAAAATCCTTTAACACATGAAAACCCAATTTTCATGAAACACATGAACATGAATGCATGTACACGAAAACTCAGTTTCCTTTACAAACATGATCATGCGTGCAATATGCCATGTACATGAACAACACCACAACAACTAACAATTCACAATACCAACCAAACACACAACTCCGTCCATAATCCATCCGACCCCTGAACTCCTCGGACTCAGTCCGGCATGTCCAACCAGATCACAATAATATGAGTTAGTGCAAAAATATATTTAAATCACAATAGTTCTTTGGAAAAATACTTACAGTGCTATATAATAATTTTTGAAGGATCATGGTGCTGCAAAAGGTGGCAGCACAGCAACATAACAGTGTAAAATACACTGTGGCCGTGGGTCTCAAATACCCACTTTTGAATGGGAACAAACTAAGACCCGTAATTGATAGGGTACGGCCTAGAGAGGTCGGTGAAGCCAATGGCGGTGGTGGTTTGCCGTGGGTGGTGGCGCAAAGGGTAGTTTTAAGGCCAAAAAGTCTAAAACGGAGATGGGCTTGGTTGTGCTTCACCGGTGACGAATCGGAGCTGGGGTTAGGTCCATTGGGTTGCTCGGAGGTCGAGGATGAAGTGGTGAAGAGATGGTGGTTGGAGGTAGCCCGACGGCGGCGCGCGAAGGTAGAGAAGGCCGCGGTTGGGTGTTGCGCGTGGAGGCTATCGGCGGCGAGATAGGGGCTGGGATTTGGGAAGGTGAGGTCGCCGGCCGATGGGGAGGTGAACGGAAGGGGCGGTGTCGGTCACGGGCGGCTCACGGCAGCGGGCTGGGTGGAGGAGAAATCGGACGGGAGAGAGGGAGTGAAGGGCTGTTGCGCGCAGGGAAGGAGTTCCGCGGAAGAAGAAGGAAAAAAGGAAAGAAAGAAAGAAAAAAAGAAAAGTGGGGAAAAGAAATGAGGTTCAATCCTCACCTCTTGGGTCACAAAAAGTGATCCAACGAAGATGATTTTAAAACAGCAAATCAATTAAAATAAATTAAATGTAATGATACAATGAAAATAAAATAATTAAATTTCACAATCAATTAATTTAAAAGAAGAACAATTTAAATGTACAACAATAAATAAATATTAAGAAAACATAACAATTTAATTTTCACAATTTAAAGATCATAAAATAATCCATTTAAAATATCCGATAATTATAAAATAAAAGAATAAATTTTTTTGAATTATTAAAAATAATCCTTCAGTGAAAATACACTAAAATACGGGGTCTTACATCATGGCTAGTCGATCAATACCAGTCTGTTTGATCAAATACACATGAAGAAACGTTCAAACAAACAAATTGATGATCGAACGTAAATTAAGCCGTTCGAACATGTTTGGGATAGAAAGAGTGAATTGCTTGTTCGAATGTGTTCGAACGGGGCACAACCTTTTTTACTATTCGAACTCTTATTTGTGAGGTTCGAACGGTTGTGTCTAATATATATATGTTCGAACGTTTGGTGATTGTTTAAACGGTTAGTATTTTCATGGAGAATACTAATTTAAAACCAAATAAATATTTATATTTCATAAATATATTACAAATTGTTATAAAACTAATCTAATAGCTCAGAACTAAATAAATAAAATAAGAATAATACTAATAATATTATCAGTATATAATTGTTCAATATGCAAAACATAAAAATCAATTGCTTGGAGACATGAATTGTTGTATAAGCATCTGCATTTGGAGTTGCATCTCTCTTTGTTGATCTTGCATTTGGAGTTACATCTCTCTTTGTTGATTTTCTTGTTGTTTTATGCACATCGTCATGTCTGCTTGTTTCGTCAATTAAGTCTCTAACTCATGCTATTTTGCAATCAATTATTCGATCCTAGAATTCGCATTCTCTAACGCAATGGCAATAATACTTGACGTTGATTAAGAGCCTGAAGGCTTTATATAGCGACCCAAACCCCTCAACTCTCCTGAACTTTGACCCAAAACTTGTGTACAAATTTCAACATCACATGTTGATGAATTCTAATCTGATGCATCTTCATACATAAGGCAACTATTTTATCTTACACACAACATATACAATTAATATTGACACAATAATTTAAATATGTTTAATTAAAACAAGTTATAATACTTACATAATTCTCACAAGCATCGGGATGAGTCCACTCTTTATTACTATTAGTATGTGATGCAATATATAATTTTATCAAATCATAATTATTGTCTGACTCTTTTTACAAGAGATATTGTTAAGATATAAAGTCAATATTAAAAACAAATTATATTAAATAAAAAGAAAAATAGTAAATTACCAATTTCAGAGAGAGGCGATGGAAAGATCTTGAACCTGTATGATGATGAATCTTTAACTTTGATCTATTTATTTTGTTTATAGAACTCCGCTCCTGCATAGAAGTTATAAAAATTAGTAAGTGAAAATTACAAATAGGACACATAAAGAATTCATTTAATTTACTTTATATGTTGGATCATTAAATATGTCACAAATTTTTTCTCAATCTTCAGGTCGGACATTCTGAAAATGATGTTGGCGTTTATCTTCCTTGTTGTCATATTTCTGGTGATGCTCGTGACACCTCGTCTTATACTTGCGGAATGCATTACATATCAACTCTTCAATAGTCTTACGCTCCTCTGTATGACCAAAATTTAGTTTGAAATGATCATTGAAAAAGTATACAGACAAAGATATTGTCATTTAGAATATTAAATAATATCAATATAAATTTATTATTTAAATATTATGTACCAAACAACGCTTCTTTATATGTTCTTTCACATCTTGTGGGACTTTATGTGACGCCCCCGACTCCCACGTACGAAAATGCGGGAATCGTGACGTCGGGATGATGACAATACGGGTCACACATCCCAACGATAAGTGCTCAAGTGTGTGCAACATGCAAGAAGTGCACAACAAAAGTCGCAGTGGTTAATTAAGAGTTAACCAACTAAGTACCAGCTATTTAAATACAGATATCCAAAATAAATTGCCTTTAAAAAGTTATACAGTTATCTAATATAAATATAATACAAACCAAATACATAGCCAAAAAGTGAGAGACAAATCCCAATACACGAGCAAGTGATCCCAAATCACTTCTCCGGCGAAACCGAATCCTCAGGCTATTCGTCCTCATCTACATCAAAATCAACGATACTATAAAACGGTACTGCTGGGTATTGAATACCGTGAGATTATGAATCTCAGCAAGTAATCAACTAAGCAACCCAAGATATAAAAATGCATTAATGCAGCCAACAAACATGAGTACAAGACGAAACACAAATGTGACCCAAAAATCTCAGTTTTTTCGAAAATGATTATTTTCCAACGCATGCCAAAAATCCCATTTGACCAAAAACACACCATGAATAATACCCATCATTTTTTTGGGAAAATGACCCAAACCTAAACCAACCATTTTCTCAAAAAATGGTGCTCATAACCATTAAATCATAAACCGACAACATAATCATTTATCGAACACTGTAGGTGGGAATCACAAGAGGGACTCTACCACCATCCCTACAGTTCTTTTTCACACAAGAGGTACTTATCAGAGCACTGTAAGCAGGAATCACAAGCGGAACTCTACCACCATCCTTGCTTACCACCATCCATACCGTATGCACCATAGAAGGGAATCACAGGCGAGACTATACCATCATCCCTACTGTGTTCACTATCGGCAGGAATCACAGGCAAGACTATACCGCCATCCCTGCTTACCACCATATCTACAGTCTCTTTTCCTTTCTCTCAAACCAATCAATCTAATTATTTCAAACATACTTAAAATCATTTCTCACATAAAAACTTAATATTTCAAGTATGCACATGAACATGTATGCAATTATGCGAAAACCCAGTTTTCATTTACAAACATGAACATGTGTATAAATGCATTGTATATGACACAACACAAGTATTCATTAGCCAACAATACCCAACATAATCAAATCACACAACAACCCCATCCTCCAATCCAACCGACCCCCTTACTCCTCGGACTCAGTCCGGCACAACCAACCAGTTCACAATAAATATGAGTTAGTGCAAAAATACATTTAAATCTCAAAAATTCTTTGGGAAAATACTTACAGAACTATAATACAATTTTTGAAGGATCACGGAGGAGCTAGAAGTGGCGACACAAGAATGTAATAGTAAGAAAATGCACAAGGTCGTGGGTCTCAAAATGCTATATTTTGAGTGAAGACAAATAATGACTTGAGATTACTAGGGAAGGGCTTAGGGATGTTGGTAAAGCTAATGGTGATGGTAGTTGGCCGTGGGCGGCGGTTGAAGTCCAAAAAGTTTAAATTAAAAATGGAGATGGATGGGCTTCACCGGTGGCGGATCGGAGTTGAGGATTGGTGGGTTAGGTAGTTGGGGGGTCGCCGCTAATGTGGTGAAGAGGTGGTGGCCAATGGTGGTGCACGAGATCAATGGGTGCCGCGGCTTGAAGCCATGCGTGACGGCTGACGGCGGTGCGAGAGGGGCTGGAAACAGAGGGGTGAGGTCACAGACTGGTGTGGAAACAGTTGGGAGGGCCAGTGACGGAAATGGGTGGCGCACGACAGCGCTATGGAGGATGATGCACGGACCGAGGGGGAGAGAGGGAGGGTGTCGTGCGGGAAGAGAGAGAGAGAGAGAGAGGAGAAAAAGAATTGAAGGAAAAAAGAAAAAGAAGAGAAGAAGAAAAGAAAAAGAGGAAAAAGAAAAAGTGAGGGAAAGAAATTAGGTCTAATCCTCACATCTTGTGTCACAAAAATGATCCAACGAAAAAGATTTTAAAACAGCAAGTTAAATAAAATAATTTAAACATAGTGATTAAAAAAAATAAAATAATTAAATCTAACAATAAACGAATTTAAAATAAAGAGCAATCTAAATGCATAACAATAATTAATATTAAGAAAGCTTATCAAAATAAATTTCACAACTTAAAAATCATAAAATAAACCGACAAATATCCGATAAACTTAAAACAAGAGAACCAATATTTAAATTAATAAAAATAACCCTTCAATTAAAATACACTAAAATACAGGGTGTTACACTTTATGCTATGAACTCGTAGCCAAAGGCGCATAAGTCCGTGTAAGAGCACCAACATACGATGCAAGCCAAGTTGTTTGTTCTCCCTCGCCTTCGATATGTTCGTCAGGAATGTTAACTTTAATCTTACCCACTTCACGATATTTCTCCAACGTCACGCCTCTAGTAGTGCCTCGTCTGTGACGAAAATATACTGTTATATCTATAAAATAATATTTAGTTATTTATCTCGTATCAATTGTCAATTATCTTAATTGAAAAAATGAGTATTAGATATTTTCCTTATTCCGTAGAGTCAGTCTTTAGTGGTGAGTCAGATGGAGAGTTAGGAATAGGTGGAGATGGGACGTAAACTTCCTTACTCTTTGGTGGCATAATTGCGAGATACTGTATAATGTAAACACAAAATTGGCCAATCATTTGTATCAGTTTCATCTGTAGACTCGCTCTCATCATCATCATCCATAGATACTTCAGATGACTCAACACTTTGATCAACTGTCGCCTCATCAACTATTTCAGCCTCAATATCTTCCTTATGTAATGGGATCATTTCATATTACCTCAAATCCACAAATAAGTTAAAGGCATGTTGACTCTCTTGGTATGCTTCTTGAATAAAGAGATCATCTTCTTCTTCATCTTCTCCCTTTGCCTTAGGGATAACGTCATAAAAATTTTTAGGAGAAAACTTTTGTACTACTTGCCATTAATTTCCTAACTCAGGATCGTCTAAATAGAATACTTGAAATGTTTGGGAAGCCAAAATAAAAGGATTATCTTAATACCATTTTTTTTATATTTTAATACACAGAAAATATTCATCGTGGCATTTTTCCCTTTGAGGATTGCTTAAATCCCACCAATCACACTTAAATATATAAACCACAAGCTCCCGCATATCTCATTCCAATTATATCTGCAATAACTCCATAGAAATCAACGTTGTATCCATCATGACTCCATTCGACAAGGACACCACTATTTTGTATTTTCCTATAAAGTTCTCAATCAATTGTGGGATATCTACTTCCTCGAGAAATACATGCAGAATATCGAGTAGCGCGTCTCGAGGGGCAATGCGCCAATGCATAGAGTTCGTCTGATATATCGTTCGGATTACTCGCATGTATTTGTACAACCTACATATTAAATAAAGCATAAACATTCAACCGTTAACAATCCAATCTATTTTTTAAGTTATTGCAAAATCGCATCTGTATTAATGTCATTACCCGTTCTTCGAACCATTTCGGGAACTCATGTTCATGTCTCTGGTCTATATCATTTACTCCCAGTTCTTTGAGCACGTTAATATGATCACTGAAATTAAACATTATTAACAATAAGTATATTCGTATAATTATTTAATAAGTAAATGCAATGATTAATTAATAATTAATTTGAACTTACTTCAAGTGTCTCTCTATCTCAGGGCAATTGTTTAGCACGTACCGTTAAGTTTTCTTGAACTCCCTTATACACAAATCATAATCACGTTGAGCACCAAATGGACGTACTTGTTGGAAAAATACAAAAAACCCGTTCCGTTGTCTTGCTTGGTCAATATCAAAGTTTCTTTCCGGCCGATTAAACCTTGTGTCAACGTTGTGGAAGTATTTGGAACAGAATGTATGCCACTCATCATCAATATATGTTTCTGCAATAGATCCTTCTGGGCAGGCCTTATTACCCACTATGTGTTTCAATTTTTCAAGAAACCGTTCAATGGAATACATTCATCTATACTGAATTGGTCCTACAAATCGAGCCTCCAATGGCAAATGAATAGTTAACTGAACCATGATGTCAAAGAATGATGGTGGGTAAATACTCTCTAACTTACACAATATTATAGCAATTTCTTGTTTCATATGATCCAAACTTTCACATTTAACGTTCTAACACATAAATTTTAAAAAAATACATCCAACATTTTAAGCATTAATATGAGTTTAATTAAGTATTAACAATTCTTAAAAAATTATTTTAAGTTAGTCCTCATAGTTTTTAATTAATTATCTTTTAAACATTAATATGAATTTAAGTTGTAATAATTCTTATTTTTATTATTTTTAAGTTATTTATAACTTAGGTATCACAACTCATGAATACAACCGTTCGAACATTTAAATGTCTGTTCAAACAGGATAATCCATTCGAACAAAGATTATAGTATTCAAACGGTTTCAACCTAGAATCCAAACGCAAGTCAGAGACGAAACACAATCTCTAAAAACATCACAAATTCATTTTCAGAAAACACTACAAACATACAACATATATATTTTGAATAACAACTATATATACAAAACATGACAAACATACAACATATATTTCGAATTTAATCCAATAAACACCTACACAATATATATATATAAACTATAAAATTAATAAACACCTACAACAACAATATAGATTTCTCGAATAAACACCTACACAATATAAATATAAAAAATAGAATAAGTAATTGATTTGGAAATAAAATTAAAAATAAAACCATACCTTTAATCAATATAAGTGTGCAACCCTCTTTGTAAAATGATAGAATGAAGGATTTTGTAAAAAAAATTGAGGATTTTGGAGAGGAAAGGAGA
This sequence comes from Juglans microcarpa x Juglans regia, assembly GCF_004785595.1. NCBI lineage: Eukaryota > Viridiplantae > Streptophyta > Magnoliopsida > Fagales > Juglandaceae > Juglans > Juglans microcarpa x Juglans regia. Next base: position 17,623,900 of record NC_054597.1, on the reverse strand, counting down.
AGAGAGCAAAATGAGGACTAATAGTGCCGCGTTTTAAGCTCTAATTTACCATTCGAATGGAACTAATTGGCGGTCAAACATGAAAAAATTTCAGCGCGCAAGTTTTTCAGCTCCAAAAATTTTCAGAGAACCGTTCGAACGGTCATAAAGTACAATCGAGCGGTTTGAGGCAGTCATTAATTGGCAAGATATTTTCCCGTCATTGCAATAAACCATTCGAATGGTGTTTTCAAATGTTCAAAAGCAAAATATAGCCTTCGAACGGTTTATGGATACAGTTCGAATGTATGTAACTTAATGTTTAAATATATTTATTTTCATCATTATACATATTAAATAATAGTATACTATAAAGTATCATATATATTATACTATGCAAAGGTATAAAGGAAAATGTAAGATCATATATATTAGTAATATATACTATCATATATATAGTAATCTATACTATATATATATAGTATCATATATATTATAGTAAAGTAAACAATAAAGGAAAATGTAAGATCATATATATTAGTAATCTATACTCTCATATATATAGTATCATATATAGCATAGTAAAGTATAATGGAATATATAGTATGATATATATTAGTTAAGTATAAACTCATATATATAGTACCATATAGTATCGTGTATATATATATATATTGGAAAAGTAATATATAATATTAGATAGTAAAGTATTATAAAATATTATATATATATAATAAAATATGTATATATTATTATGTTTTCATTTAAAGTATTATACTATCATAGTATATATATTATACTAAATTATAGCATTAAAATTTCATTTAAAACAGAAACTAATTATAATATACTATAATATACATTTTTACTAAATTTGAAACAAATACTGTTCGATCGGTAATAATCACCGATTGAATAGTTCTTTAAAACCTTTTAACTATTTAAATATACCGTTCGAACGGTTCTGTACATATAAGTTATTGCGAGCGAAGGCACTTCAACGCTGCCGTCCCCAACCGTTAAAAATAAAGGGAAAACATTTGAACGCCCATCAATTGCCACCGACTGCCCCCGTAATCACCACCCATGTTAAACATTCATCCTACTAAGTGAAGGTATGCTCTTTATAAGTTATTTTACCGTTTATTTTTATTGTTTTATTGTTTATTCGTTTTTTCTAGAAAAATTATATTTTTTTCATTAATAGGCACCGTAAAACATCACAAATCCACTGTAGGATGTTTAGAAATGAAGAGTAGTATGTGTTTTGTCGAAAAAACCAACCGAATCAATGTATTTAATGTGTTTTCATGGCCATTGAGTTGACTCAGCCATGGGCGAACTCGATCTGTTTTACTTTCGAACGTATTTAACATGTCCGATTGAACACTTTTTTTATGTTCGAACGGTTTGAGCCAAACAAGATGTTCTCTATTCGACCACTTTTTGTCCTGGTCGAACATTCTAATATTCGTTCGACCACTAAATATACCGTTCGAACAAATATTTTTATATTAACTTATTAATTTATTTTCATGGTTTTATTAAATTGTTTTATCAATTAATTTATTAAATTGCTATTACTATATAATTTTGTGAATATTTTCTCATATTAGATTTTATCACTAATATTTAATGTATATTTTATTTTTAAATTTCAGGTTCATAATAGTGTCTTATAGGGGCCATAAATATGGTAGATCAAGTGAGCCTTCCATCCAAACAGATTGAGAGCGAACTATTTTATTGGAGCAGCATGTAAAACTGCCTAATTTTGTGACTCTTATATGGGAGGGTCATTCCCTCCAATTAGTATTCAATGATCGTGGTTGGATTCTAATCCTAGATCAGCAAGAAGAAGCAATGAAGCTCCTATATTGACATCGATACTGAGTTCTATAAAGAGCTTGGTGGTGCCAGCCCAAACAATGGAGGGGCATACATGATCTGTGTCTGAAGAGCTCCTGTTATATTTTCAGTGGACGGACTCGCTGCATATCTTTGTGTTCCTAGGCTAGTTGATGGCCATCTGAACCTACCGCTTATAGAGTCTGATCCTTCAGGTGATGCAGAGATGGCTCAGGACAAGGGACCATTTTACATAGATAAGGTCGATACACTTGCTGATCATGAGGTCAAAGACCTGATTGTTGGTCCAAATGCTCCAGTATATGATGGGACGAAGAGTATTAGACAGGCATATTTATCTTCTTTCTTCAAGATCATGAATCTGATCATCATCAATAATACTTTATGACAGATATACTGCCGTTCAGGATCCTGATCACTCGATTTTCTACATTACGAGGTAGTGCTAGAAGTTGCAGAGCGTGCACGGGATCCGATGGGACCAATCAATAGCACCACCCTGTCACGGAGCACGGGACACTCGAGGCTTTGTTTTCGTGGACCTGTTCCTGACCGGGCTAATATTCAGAGAGATGCACAGTCAGGAGATCATATAGCCTCAACTGGTGAGGTATCTACACAGGAGGCATCACGCACATCTACTCGTGAGGAGATGGTCGACATACTGTGTGCTAAGAAAGGCATACACACATCAGCGGTGATCGATGCAGTGCATACTACTATGTTTGAGTTGAGTACAGAGATTACTGCTAGCATCTCTAAGTTACGTACAAAGATTAATGCTAGCATCTCTGAGTTGCGTATAGATATTCATGCCAGTAATGTAACTCAGGTCACGCTAAGTACTCGACTGATCCAGGTACAGAAATGATTAGTTGCAGTTGAGGATGAGTGTAGAGACCTCGCATTATAATAGTTTCTATCTTTTATTTATATTTTTTTTGTTACAGTTATGGACAGTATATGGTGTTTTGATCATTTTTTTTAGTTATGAATTAAATATTTTTTGTCTTTTCTAGATTAATTATTGATTTATATTATGTGGTGTATGGCTAATAATATTTATTTAACTAAAAATCTTAATTAACATAAAAGAAATCATTAAAATATTTTTAAATTAATTACATAAAATTTATTTATGAATTTGCATATATGATATATATATATATATTTTTATATTTTGAGTTACGTATAGATATTAATGTTATGCGTTTGAATGTATAAATGTGGTATTCGAATATGTTCGAACTAAATATGTTTCGTTCAAACAGTCTAGAAACCTTCCTGCCAGATTTTGCCACCAAATCCTTCACGTTCGAACAAAAAAGTTTACATTCGAGTGGTTTTAAACTTTCCCCAGCAAAATAAATTACTTTACCGCCAAGATTTGAATGTTTGACCAGATTTTTTTCAATTCGAACGGAAAAAAACTCTTTGAGACGATCTAATTCATTATAAGATATCCTGTTCGGAAAGGTTTTGTAAATTCATCTATTTTTTAGGATGAAATTTAGTTCGTCCCTAAAAGTCTACAAAAATGCCTGAGCTACTAAATTCGTTCAAATTGAAAAATATCCATCCGAACAAGATATTTTGTGACGAACAAAATCGTCTCAAAAAAAGGAAAATAGTTTGAACGGAACAAATTAGATTTGAACATGGAATTAATGTCCGTTCGAACATTATATAATCTGTTCGAATAATAATATTGGCGGGAAATTAATTTATTTTTCCCGGGGTAAGTTAATAACCGTTCGAACTTAAATTTCTTTGTTCGAATGGATAGAGATTCAATTAATTTTTTTATTAGTATGGATTTGTGCATATATTTTTTCATTAAAGCAATAAATATTTTTTCCATTAATTTGTTATCATTTTCAAAATATAAAAATGTGTATATATTATATATTATGATTTGCGGTGAGTTAAAATATTTATAAATTCATAAATTACTTTTATGTAATTAACTTCAAAACTTTATAATAATTTCTTTTATGTTAAATTTATATAAATATAACTTTAAAGATAGTATCATTTTTTATACTATCATGAGCGGCAAGTAAAATGAAAAAAAAAAAACAAAATAGTAAACACGAGAAATAAAAACCATACATTAATTACATCTCAAATATATAATGTTCAATACAACATAAAAAAGTAAAATAATAACTAAAACGCTCATAATTATTTATTCCTTAGTATATCAATATCCTCTTATAACATTTTAATAGATCCTTCAAGATCCCTAAACGTCTCCATGATGGGCTCAACGAACTCCACAAACAGAGCTCGTACCTGATCCAAAGTAGCCCCAGGAGGCTGTGTCTCAACAGCGGCAGCACTACTAGAAGCTGGATGTGTGGGAGGATCACTAGGCTATTCTGGTGTAGTCTTCCGCAAGTGCCCCTTGCTTTTGCTGAATGTGATCTTGTTAAGGGGCCCCAATTGTGGCAACCTTCGCTCAATGGCCGACACTGTAACCCCCGATCGGAGTAGGAGGTTAGTTATCAGCAGTGCAAATAGTAGACTACCTCCACTGGAAAAGCGTGACTCCGATCGAATGCGGAGGAATAAATACAATGCCAGATCAATGGGATCCCCCCATGCTATCCACAGCAAAAATCTGGCTCAATCGATCCTGAAATCAGTCTTGTGTTTTTTTGGATCAATGTTATAGCCAACAATCAAATTAAGCATTCTAAAAAATCCTATACAATCGGCCTATCAGATCACCTTGCTCCCATCATATGGAGGAGCCGATGGGTCTCGCACTAGCTGACGCACTTGGTCGTCTGTGAGACCATCATTAGGTAGATCCTCATCCTCACTAGCATCCGAATCTACATTCGGGGCTAGCGTGGAGGATGCGGCCGGTGTTTCAGAATCAGATGGTGCAGCCCTTGGTCCTCGTGTAGCCGCTGTAGGATATGCGTCGGCTATACAGGGAATGTCAAGGAACTCAGCAATAATGCTGGGAGAGAAATTAATACTCACTCCCTAGATTGATATGGTGTAGAAGAGAGCATCAGCGCTAAGTTCTCCTATGGCACGGTAGAACTCACCAACCATCTCTGGATATGCAGTCCCCCGTTGCTCACAGATCGGTATCCATCCCCGCTCGGTGAAGATAGACTGTATGCTCCCTTCCTCCCATGAAAGATCGGAAAAGTCAGACAAAATGACTGGACGCTCGACAAGTGTAAGCCTCATCTCTGGAGCATGAGCTGCTGATCCACTAATTTGGCTGGGCTGATCTCTTGCACGTTTTCTTCCGCTGGATGCTATTGATATATTGTTTAACCATAATAAAAGTAAGAATATAATTAACCATAATATTTAAATTATATTATTGAAGAATTATAGTATATTGAACTGAATTGAAATAATTCGTTCGAACAGAACATAGTCTATTCGAACTAGAAAACTCTATTCAAATGGACTGTTCTGTTCATTCGAATAGAGTTTCTTTGTTCATTCGAACGAATTTATTTTGTTCGAACAAAAATAATATTATTTGGCAACTAGGAGTTCGAACGGACTAGAGTTTGTTCGAACGGAAGAAGCCAAACAGCCATGACTCAGTCGACTCAGCCCCGAACTGAAAAACTTCCTATCTAAATGTTATCCTTTGTTTTAATCGGTAGAAATGATTAAGGAGTGAAGCCCAATCATTTCTACTGATTATTTTGATGTTATTTCCACGGAATACACCAAAATGGGTGGATTTTGGATTTGAAATCCATACCCCCCAAACACATCTCATTCGTGCAAAAAACTAAACAATAGAGGTAGAGAGTTGACCCATACCTCTTAGAAGTTCAAATGTGGGGTTCCTACAGCGGTTGAGTGGCGGTTTTCGCGGTGGAGTTAAGGGCGAACTCGGAGGCTCTCGGTGGTTGCTGGTTCAAATGAGAGAGTTTTATTTCATTGTATTCGAACTGGGTCTATAACGACCATGGCGTCTCATTCGAACTGGATAAATATCCGTTCGAACGGTTATTATATTAATATATTTATAATTATATTACTAATAATAATATATAATAATAATAATATTACAAAGTATAAAAGTATAAAAATGAAACTAATAATAGTATTATAATACTTTTAATTAATATATTTAGTATATTATTTTTAAATATATTGTTTCTATTATACTAAGTACATACTAAGAGCATTAACATTGGATTCATCATTTTCATTTTCAAAATTTGGTGAAAATGACATATTTTTCCATAAACTCAAAACCTTCCTATCTATAACCCCACATTGAATTAGCCATTGGATTTATCAAAACAATAATATAATATGGTTTTTTTAATAATAATATTTTTAATTCATTTTTTTCATATTTTACAATTATACTAACTATATGTTAATTAATAATTTAATTTGATTCTTAAATTATTGTTTTCCAACTTAAATATATTGTGGCTCAAAATTGGGAAACAATAATTTAAGTAAATAAAATAACAGTTATAGAGTGTGAATAGTGAGTCTTCAAATTTGAAGATGAATTGGAATGCAAAATTCATCAAAGTTTCAGATTTTAATATTTGGTGAATCCAATGTAGTGATTTTAAACATGAATTCATCAAATTTTAAAGATTGAACTCATTTGATGAGTCCAATGCAAATGCTCTAAGTACTTAGTATAATTACAATGGCTGAATTATATAGGTACTATATATAAGTTATGATAACTATACTCCTATAGTTTGTATAATATTATAACACTAACTATAGTTACTAGTTATATAACTGCAGTGTAAGTATTATATATAGTTACTATATAGCTATAGCTATTATAAGTTATGATAACTATACAACTTAATATAATTAATATATATATAGTAGCTATTAGTTATATAGTTGCTATAATGTAAGTATTATAAGTTATAATATATATACAAGTTAAAATAATTAATATATATAGTAGTTACTAGTTATATAGCTACTACAGTGTAAGTATTATAAGTTTTGATGACTATACAAGTTATCATAAGTACTATAGTTAAAATAGTTACTATAGCTACTTTAGTGCAAGTATTATACGTTATGATAACTATACTTATTATAGTTATAAGTTACTATAACTATAGTTATTATATTTTATATCACAAGATAGTAAGTTATATAATATATAGTGCAAAATTAGAAGACCAAAAGTATATATATATTAATAAGTACTATATATTAATAGTTAGTATATAGTATAAGTATTATATTAACTATTAGACTTGTAGTACATTATATATTATCAATTATAATATAAAACAGTTGATAAAATATATAGTTATTATATAGTATATAATATTAAAATATTTTGTGATTGGTTCGAACCCAATAACGTCCCGTTCGAACGGTGTTATCTCGTGGAATGTGTCTGGAGGGAAACTTCGCACCAAATACTCTGAATGTTAGTTTATTTAAACGTCAAAATTCGTCATTCGAACACTCTGGTCGAACAGTGTTACCAAAATACCCTTTAAGGTGGTCTACATTTGAAGAATAGGCCAAGGAATATTCTAATTTGTTAGTTTGAACAACAAAATGACATGTTCGAACATGAAATAAATTGCGGCAGATTTGGCGCCTATTCGAAATTTTTGTGTTCGAATGGGTAAATTTCCAATTCGAACGGGACTTCACAGATTCATATACCTGAACCTCCAGTTCATTTTCACAGTTGATGAATGTTTAATAGGAGGCAGAGCGCGGCTTTGTGATTTTGTGTGTGTGAGAGTGTTGTGGAGAGAGAGATACTCAGAGACTTAGTGAGAGAAGGGATTCTTGAGAGAGAGAGGAGAGGTTCGAACAAAATGTATGTTTTTTTTTTTTTATGTTTTTTTGTATTTCAAGTTTCATTAATATTAATTTATTGCACATGATTTAGGTTTTCTCATAATGTGTTTTCTGCTTATGTAGGTATTGTGGATTGATACTTTTGTTTGGATTGCTTAAATTCAAGGTAATATTTATAATTTTTGATTTTTGATTATTTATAGTTTTTAATTAATTATGTTAAGATGCATGCTGTATATTTGTGTTTGTGCAATCCCATTTAAAATGAGCATTCTGGCAATATACATCTTGTGAGATTCTGATTGTGAAAATTATGTTTTGTGGCAAATGTTTTCTTTGTTTCATGTCTGGAATCTGGGTTTGTCCCGTTCGAACGCTATAACGTTAGTTCGAACGGGATCATGTGGGAGTAGAATATTATTCGAACATAATCCTAATATAACAAAAATTATAAATGAATAAAATATAAAAATATAGATTAATATAATATAATTACAACATAGTTTATATAAAATTATATTAGAAACTTAAAATATTGATATAACATAGCAATTGTTAATAGTTAAATTAATGTATCAAACTTATAAAAAATGTAATTAAAAAATAATATAGTATAATTCCCAGGTATAAGATAATAAGGTATTAGTAGAATATAATGTATTATTAAGAATTAAAGGCGGTAAGACCGGCCATATGCATGATAGCAAAATAGGCAGGCGGTATAACCGACCATATGCATGAGGAAAATTAAAGAAAAGAGATATGAAATAAACTTCTTCATTAAAAATATAATACTTACAAGGAGATTAATTCTCAAAGGAGTTGGGAGCTGAAGACATGAGGGAAGGATGATTGAGGATTTACAAAGAGAGGAGGACAGGACTTGGACTGGAGAGGTTTGGGCGAGAGAGGAAGGGATATCAGATTAGAATTCTGAATGCCCTTCTTGCCTCGTGAACCCCCCTTATATAGACACTAAAACAGTAACTTTAATAATACATGAATAGTACCGGCCGTTATAATAACAGTATTAGCCGACGCTAAAGACAAACACAGTACCGGCCGACATTAAAGACAAGAACAGTGTCAGCCGACGCTAAAAACAAACATAGTACATAACACGTAATCTAGTACAGAATTATTTGTCGCTTTGCTGGGCAATAATCTGTCGCGAATAACTTTTTAGAGGGATAATATCTACATGTCATGCTGGTTAGTCAGATAATATTTTTTTTGTAGTCACAAATTCTGAGGATCATAATTTGCTAATTCCAGTTCAAACGGGTCTTGAGAATCCATCAGTTGTACCGGATGGTAAGGTGAATAATTTTGAGAAGGAGATGCAGCTTGGTTGCCTTGAAATTGAGAGGCCTGTTGAGAAGGAGAGGCCTGATGGGCTGGTGATAATGCGGGTTGCTGTGGTGGAGTTAATCTGGGTTGTGCTTCTTCTTCATCGTCACTGTCTGATATTTGTGACATTACTTCAGCTAATTTTTTCAAATCCTTTTTGTTTGTAATGGATGCCAATTGTGCTTGGAATCTGCTTCGCTGGACTAGGACTTCCGGAGCTTTGGTAACTTTTGAAAACATCTTCAGTATATGATCATAATTGTATTTTTCCCACCATTTGATGGAAACTTGACGGGCTAGGAACATAATGGTTTTGAGAGAGGGATGAGGTTTGATAACGTATTCTCATTTCATAATCCAATTTAATTTTGTTTTGAGAAAGAAGAGCAAGAGGGGTGAGCAATGGTTTAATGCTGGTGGGCTGTCATTCTGTGAGATGAAATTTTGGAGACTTTCCTGAAGGGGAAGAGGAAGGAGAAGAGGTTCAGGTCCATAATATTCCCACCATAGTGAGAACCATTTCGGGAGTGTTTTAATTTCTTGTAGTTTATCAAAATGAAGGAACCATGAATGACGCAAATTTTTGTTTTGTTTTAAAAACATTTTTGTCCATGCTTGCTGGTAATCGTAATAATCATAATAAGGAGGATCATAGGGATGAGAGAATTTTCTTGTCAAGTAGGGATTTTTTCTCCATTGTTCCAGGGTGAGAACTTGCTTAATAGTGACTTTATGAAAGGCAATAATTGGAGACGCTGGTGGAGAAGGTTGAGTTTGAAGGGAACAAGGAATTTCTGAGAGAATAATTGAGTCAGTATCTACTAATATAAATTCATAAAAATGCTGGGTTTTCTTAATGTTTTGTGGAACATAATGCCAGTCCGGTAGGAGAAAGGCATCAAGTAATTTCTGAGGGTCAGACAGATGTTGTATTTCAGATTCAATAGGAAAGACCGGATGCCAATGAGATTTGATAATAATGGGAGACGAAGAAGGTTGAGATAATAATGGAGGATTAATAATTTGGGAAGGAGAAGGAGGAGAAACAGCTTTGGAATAGGTTGGTAATTTTGGAGAGGCTAATGGTGAAAATGGATTGTAAGAAGGTCTAATATTTTGTGGTAATGATCCCAATACCGTATAAGGTCTTGGAGTTGCAGAAGGACAAGGTGAAGGATAGGGAGGAGATGGCGGCCGTGCGTATGAAGATTTGGACTTTATTTTGGACTTTGAAGATGACATGATTTTCCCTGTAAGAATTCTCGGGATAGAAAATCAGGAAGAGAATTAGATTCTCCTTTAATATGCTCAATATCAAAATCAAAAATACTTAATATAGCTTGCCATCTGGCAAATATTTGTTTTGCAGCCAGGTTTTTCACATCTTTAATTAAAACTTCCTTGGCTGATTTGCAATCTATTCTAAGCAAAAACTTTTAATTCAACAAATCATCTTGAAATTTAGAAATACATAATACAATAGCTAAAATTTCTTTTTTAATAGTACTATAATTCTTTTGAGTAGGATTCCAACATCCTGAATGGAATCGAACTATTTGTTCCGAGTTGGATGATAATTTTTGTTTCATAATTCCTCCGTAACCTATATCAGAGGCATCTGTTTCAACAATTTTAAAAGTATGAGGAGATGGAAGCCCTAAACATGGTAATTTCTTAATATGAGCTTTAATCTGTTTTATAATACTAGTATGTTTTTCTGTCCAATGAGGTGGATTCTTTTTTAATCTTTTAAATAATGGTTTGCATAATGGTCTGAGAGATTGGTAAAAATCTGCAACATAGTTGAGACTTCCTAGAAATCTCTGTAATTGATTTTTATCTTTTATTTCATCTGGAAATTTATCAGCAAATTCTATTGCTCTACTAATTGGTGTAATAGTTCCTTGATAAATTTCATGTCCAAGGAATCTAATTTTCTCTTGGAATAGTTTTATTTTTGATGAGGAGACAACTAATCCATTTTGTTTGATAACTTGAACAAAGATATTTAAATGTTTCCAATGTTGTTCAATAGATGAAGAAAATATTAATACATCATCTATATATACTATTGAAAAATAAGTGAATGGAGTAAAGATTTCGTTCATAATATTTTGAAATTCACTAGGGGCGTTTTTTAATCCAAAGGGCATAACATTCCATTCAAAATGTCCAAAGGGGACTGTGAAAGCTGTTTTATACTGATCTTTTTCAGCGATTTGGATTTGCCAAAACCCGCTTTTCATGTCGAATTTTGAAAATATTGTAGCATTATATAATCGGGATAATAAATCTTTTTTATTAGGAATTGGGTATCTAATCCATTGTAATACCTTATTTAAAGGTTTATAATTTATTACTAAACGAGGAACTCCTCTTTCTAATTCTGCCTGTTTTTGGACATAAAAGGCAGCACAACTCCATGGTGATTTACTTTTCCTTATTAATCCTTTTGTTTTTAAATCATTAATTTCTTTTTTACAATATTCTAGTAATTCGTTATTCATTTGGATAGGTCTACCCTTAGTTGGAATGTTTTTCTCAGAAAATTCTTTTTCATAGGGTAATTCAACTATGTGTTGTTTTCTATTCCAGAAGGCATTGAGTAGGTTAGCACATATTTCATTTTCAATTGTAATTTTGAAATTATCAATTTTTTGGGTTAATAATGGGTCTTTTAACTGTTCTCGAATTCTTTTATATTTTAATTCTTGTTTTAAGAAGTTTATTTGGTTTTCCTTTCTTCTAATTTTATTTTTTGTTAAGAAATTAATTTCTCTGGTTAATGAAATTTTCTTTAAAGAGTTAATTTCTTTTGGTACTGGGGGAAATATGAACTTAAATTGTATTTCTTGTCCAAGTATTTTAGTAGAGATTCCTTCTTCTGTTACAGAGAAAGGGTAAAGTAGTGCAAGAAAGGGATTTCCTAAGATTACTTTGGTATTAATATTTTTTACTAAGATGAATGTTGTTTTAAAGCAAAGTCCATTATTACATATATGTGCATTAGATAATTTATAATTTATATTTAATTTTGTTCCATTGGCTTGGGATAATGTTTCTCTTGTTTTTTCAAAATATTTAAAAGGTATTAATCCCTCTTGTATACAATTTAAGTCTGCTCCTGTATCTAATAGGGCAATTGTAGTAAAAGAGAATTCTTGATTAATTGAAACTGTTACTTCAACATACCATTTTTGAAAATTTATCTTATTAAGAATATTAATGAAATTGTCCGTTTCATCTAATGTTGAACATTCTCCCTGTTCAATATTATGTTTTTCTTCATGGAAGTTTTTCCCATTTTTCTCTATTTTTAATAATATAATTTCTTGTAATAGTTGTTCGTTTGAAACTTCTAATTTAAGATTAGATGTTTTTAAATTTCTAATTTCCTGTTTTATCTCATTGATTTCTTGTTGTATATCTTGAATCGTAATTTTCTGTTTGTCAGTTTTGAATCTACTTATTATTTCTGAAAAATTGTAAGGTGTTGAGGATGAAGTTATTGTAGTATTTTGATTATTAAATGTATCTTTTAATTTTTCTAAATAATCTTTTCTTTCTTGAGGGTTGTTGATTTTGTCTATTAATTCTAATATAATGTCTTCTTGTTTTGAAAGTACATTAATGGTTTTGTTACAGATACAATTATCCTTACTTAGACAATTACAGATATGTACTTCATCTTCTTCTAATTCACTATCGGAAGATTGTTCTGAAAAGCTTGATTCTTTTAATTGATAAATTTCTTCTTCTTCTGAAGAACTAACCTCATCTTCACTTGATTTTATTATAAAAATGTCTATTAATTTATCTTTTAATGTTTCGGGTATATCTAATTCATTAATTTGTTGTTTAACTTTACAGTTTGATTTGTAATGTCCTATTTTTCCGCATTTATAACAAACAATCTGCTTTTTCTTTTTATTAGTCTTTTTAGGATTTTTTAGTGGCTTATTATATTGTTTATCTTTTGTCTTTTTATAAGGTTTTCTGTATTTTCGTTTTTTATTGGAATAATTGTTATAAACTCTTTTTCCCTTTTTGTGTCTTCTTGAGGGGGCTAATAAAGGAGTGTAACCAAATTGTTCACAAAAAGTACCTAATTCTTTTCTAGCAAACTTCTTTTCTTTCTCCATTTGCTTTTTTAATCTTAAATCATTGCATATAGTTAATTCAGTTCTATTAATCTTACTTATTATATCACCATATGTAAGATTATGAAAATCAATAGTACCGTCTGATCTTAATAATGATTCTCGTACCTTTTGGGCGAAGTAATATGGAAGTCCGGCTATGAACTTTTCCTTCCAGTATGGCTGTTGACAATCATTTCTGATCATAACTTTAGTTAGAAATACATCTTTATACCAACGGAAATCAGATAATTGAGGGCATTTAAGATTAATCAATAAATCACTAGTTCTTTCTTTAAATTGAACGGGATCACCTACAAAGTGTTTGGTTAATGCATATATTAATGTATTGACAGCATCTTCTAGGGGTAAATCATTTTCCGTTTTAATTATTTGCATATTTTCATCATATTTATAGGCTGTTAATATACGTGACCTTTCATCATATGAAAGATAATGATCCCACCAACCCTTTAGTTGGCCAGTAAATCCTGTAACAATAATGTGTGCTACCTGATGATCAGTTTTTCTGTTACTTTTATAGACGTTGGCTACCATAATCATTTCTTGAAAATGATTTAGTATTTCGTATTCAGATAATCCGTCTATATTCCATTCGTATAATACATCTGGTGCGAAGGCTGATCTTACTATATGTTCTCTTTCCTCGAATTGCATATCCGGTGGAGTAGGTCTGGGATACCAATTACGAGTAATAGAGACATGATGTTTTGAATCTCTAGTCGAAAAGTTATTAACATGATCTCCTCTAATCTTGTTTATCTGTAAATCTAGATTTTTAAATTGGTTTTCAATATTACTAATTTCAGAGTCAGATATTACGGGTGAGTCTATTTTGCTTAATACATTAATATGTGGTTGTTTTGAGGTGGTGGCAGTGTTGCTAATAGTTAATTTTTCTAATTTACTAGATATCTGCTCCAATAAATCATTTTTGTTTTTGGAAAATATTGATTTTAAATGGGATGGAATTTCGTGGGGAACAAATAAGGGAGTTTCTTCTATTTCTTTAATAGTGGGTTTTATAGGAGATATTTGGGTTTCAATCCTTTCTAATTGCTTACCCATGATTTTTAAATATAAATTAGTATAATTGTTTTGTTGTATTATATTATCAACGTTTTTTTCAGTATTTGCAATATTATGTTTTTTTTATTGGTGTAGCCAGAATTTGAGTATTCCTTTGATTGTACTTGATGGCTTCAAAAGGGGGATATTCTTCATAAATAATTTGGTTATTTTCTCCTTTAATCCATTGATTAGTAGTCCTGTTTATGGTAGATAATTGGTTTGATTTATATATCTCAAACCATGTAAAGAAAGGAATATTGATCTGTATTTTCTCTAAATCTTCGTAATATCTTTCTTGAATATAATCTCTTTCTATTTTTGTAAAGGTTGAGAAAAATGTTATTCTTTTGTGACTATTTTCTTTTTTCATATAATCTTGTTTGAGATATTCTTTGTTAATTTTAAATTCTTCTTTATTCAGGGTATATATTTGGGCATCATCTCCAACTACTTGAGAATACGTTGGAGAAGAGGGTTCTTTTTCAGGATTATGGGAGGTAGATGCTCTATCAGGATTCCTAATAGCATATACTGGTGTATCAATAATGTTTCCAGGAATGATCCCTCGAATCTGGGTGTCAAGATTTTGGGATCTAGTATGAAAAGATCTGGTGTCAAAATTTTGAGATTTATTTCTAGAAATTGATGTAAGAATAGATCTGGGTGTATGATAACTGGAAGGTGCTGGAGAGGAATAATGTGAAAAAGATCTTCTGAAAGGCTGAAAAGCTATTTGAACCGTCCCATCCGTTTTTTGATCTATATATTCGAGATTATCTTTAGAATTATTTTCTATTTTGGGTGTTGGAGTGATATTTTCTAATTGCCATTCATTAGGAAGTGTGACTTGATTCCAATTGATTTGTTTAGGAATTTGTATACTAGAATTTTGTGTGCTAGATTGTAATAATAATGTATATCCTTTAGGGCTAGTAATTAAAGCTTGTGGTTCTAATGTTGTTTTCATTAATTTATAATGAATCCTGTAAACTACTGTTAAAGCATGTGACCCTTTCATCATTTGATAGCCATTTGTTTTAATATTTAATATTAAGGCGTGTAAAATGTTACCATCAAATAATGATAAAGAATAATTGGGATAACAGTTAAAATAGACCGGTCCTTGGAACAAGCTGGATTCTACCATTCCAAGTAATGAATCATGAAAGTTATAATGTCTTCCGTCTCTTAAACAAAGCAATACTGAGGTATTTAAGCCGTTTCGAGTGAGTGGCTTTATAGCTACTTGTACTAATCCAATATGGATGAAAGAATAATTTTGCTTTTTGTGTTGATCAATAGCCTTTTTTGTTAAGAGATGTAATGATTCATAGTCATTATTTAAACTAAT